>NW_024039463.1:1680000-2880000 GCF_016077235.1 Cyprinodon tularosa
AAATTTGCTGCTTCCACTGCTGCCTGCACTGCTTGCTCCCAATTGCAGCTGCTAGTAGGTAGAAACGGAGCGGCACAAATAAAGCAAGAAAAAAATGTGTCTCAGGGGGTGGAAGCTTGAAGGGGTAGGTTATTAAAAGCCACAAAGTGGAGCCCATGCTGGGCATAGAGAAATAGCCCCAGCATGGTGGAGGCACAATGGAAGAGAAGGGGGTCTGCTTTCTAAATTGTTCTAATCCTTTGAGTGTTTTATTCATTTACTTATGTAGTTTGAAAAACCTCTGCTTTGGACTGTTGGCAAGGTTTTGTTGAACCACAAAACATCTAAAATTGCGGTTTTGTTAGTTACATAAAAATATATTCTTGTTTGTTTCAACAGCATGTTCAGAGTTTTACAGATTGTTGCAAAAAATGTTTGATTCAAAGCTCCCATTGAAATCACTGTGCTTTAAATTTATCTTTTTACTTCTACTGTTCAGAACACAACACCCAGCTACTCTAAGTATTGATCTACTGGGCACAAAGGGTGCAATAGTAACTGCAATTAGTCCCATTACTATTGGTTCCAGTCATTTAGTCAAGTATCCAATTTCCATGCTGTGTGAACACTTAATTAAAACAAATGTGTTACAAATATATATTGAGGATCAGCAGCCTTCAAAAAGCCTCAAGTGGCCTGGCAAGTCAATGCAACAATGAGGATAGCAAATCAATGATCCTGGTCACTTATGCCATGGGGATTTAATCAAGTAAGAATACTGACAACAACACCCAGAGAGGACATGAAATTATGGCTAATGGGTATTCTGGGAGGAGGGGAAAGACCAAATGTGATTTTCTCAGGTTTTTCTTAAAGAAAGAATGACATTTTTGTTATGGTTTAATGTAAGAATGCTGAGTGACTTTTTCAAGAGCGGTTAATACCAGAAAATTTGACTTCACAGAAATGTTAATATCAGTGTCTGAGAAGAGGTCACACCTTCAAGTGACTTCCTGAGTGCCCCTTTAAAATTTCCATTTGAGTAAATGTATACTTACCGTGCTGTCAGCGTGACCTCTTCAGATATTTGTAGCCTGTTTATATTTGGTGCTAAACATGTCAAGATAATTAAGCAGATCATATTTAGATTTGGACAGATGCCTGGGATATCTGTTCCGCAAGCATGGCATGAAAATTGCTCATTGGTAGGGTATGCTACATTGGGAGCAATTGCACAACATGTAAGCAAAGGTCACAAAACTTCTTCACACACAGAAAAATTTGCAAAAAAAAAGGAACTTCTATGATTTGTATTGTTGTATCAAAGGAAGTCTTCACATTTGAAACAAGCATTGCTGAGAATACTTTAAATTTTTTTCAAAACATATCCTTCCAAATTATCCTTTGAATATTGCTAATATATTCCAATTGGTATAGAAACACTTATTCTTCTCATATTAGGATTCAGCACTGGATTTTTAGTATGCCAATCTACATATGTGGACAACATAGCTGGTACCTGTTTTTGATGAAAGAAAAACCCACAATGGTGACAGAAATAACTTAAATCTGACAAAAAAAATCAGTAATAAATAAATATTCTAAAAAAAAAAAATGAACAAATCAATATCAGACCATGCTTTTTAATCATACTTCAACTGAATGATGTTTAAACTTAAACTCATGAAACAGACTTTAGAGTTAACATAAAAATTTATTGTACGACACGACCTTTCAAGTCAATCACTGCATTCAAAAAATTACTGTAACTGTGAATGAGACTTATGCATCTTTCTATGGGTATTCTGGTCCACTTTTTGTGAGCAAACTGCTCCAGTTATGTCAGATTTAAAGGTTGTCTTTTCCGGATGGGATGTTTCTGCTCATTCCAAAAGTGCTCATTAGGATTTAGGTCAGGGCTCATGAAAGGCCACTTCATGTTTTCTTCTTAGCCATTCTTGGGTGTTTTTAGCTAGATGTTTGGGGACGATATGCTGTTGCAAGACTCATGACCTCCAATTGAGACCAAGCTTTCTGACACATTTCTCTCTAGAATCCCTTGATGGTCTTGAGATTTAATTGTACCCTGCAGAGATTCAAGACACCCTGTGCCACTTATAGCAATCCAGACCCTGAACATAACAATACCTCCTCCGTGTTCCACAGTAGAGACAGTGTTCTTTTCAAGATATACTTTATTTTTCAGTCTGTGAACACAAAGATGATGTCAGTAGGACATTATCCCATAAGCTTTGTGGCTTGTCAACATGTAGTTTGGCAAATTCCAGCCTGGCTTTTTATGATTTGTTTTGAACAATGCTGTCATATTTGATTGTCTCCCATTTAGTCCACTTTGGATTCAACAAGATGATAACATATGGTGCAATCTGACACTAACCTTCCTTGAGCTTGAAGTTCACCATAATCTGTTTATACATTCCTTTCTGAGCTCTTTTTTTACCTTTGTTATGCATCTCTTTGATTTGTCCTTATTTTCTTCTTTTGGCATCCAGGGAGGTTGGTTACAGTCCCATAGAGCTTAAGGGCCCTGTCACACCTTGCCGATTTAGGCAGCGTATGCCCTATGTCTCTGAATCTAAAACGCTGGCATACACTAAACTTTCTATGTATTTTTCCAAGTTTGGGCGTATACATAGCAAATTCATAACCAGTCTATAACTTATGTCCAACGACAGCCTAACTTGTGCATAACACACGGCAGCACAATGCCCATGAAATGATGCACAAGCCAGTGTTCTGAGGGGAGCAGCGATGCTCCAGGAGGCGCCTGGTCTGCATAAAAAGATGTTTTTGATCGCTGTATTAACCTAACTGCTGTTTACCACCTACCAAAAAAAATAAAAAATAAAATAAAAAAGCAAGAAAGATTTAGAGTAGTGTCTGCTAGGAAGTTTGTCGGTCGTGGCCGTTGGCGTAAACGTGAGGAGGATCCCTTATACTCACCTTCACGCCCACACTATGATGGAGATGAAGTCTGGAGGATAACTGACAGTTTTCATCCTGTGAACCCCCTTTCATACCAAAATGTTGCCAATACGCCATTATACAGTAGCTGTAAGCTAGAAACACGTCCACCGGTCGTCTGGAACACGTCAATTATGTTGATATGCATTGGAGATAAGATCTTGATAAGTTACAGTACGCAAAAGTTATGCACAAGTTACTTATAGGTTTGCGATAGGCTAGACGCCATGACTTATGAGTAACTTACACTTAACGTATGTCAGTAATCAGATAACTTACCTGTAACTTATGCCCCATGTATAGCATACGCCAGCATATGTTGACGTATGTCGACATGTGCCAGTGTGTTTCAGCGTACTTCAGCATATTTCAGCGTGCTCATAACTAGTACAAAACGTACCCATAACTTATCCAACATATGCCAGTGATTTTGCCAGATTTTTCGTACGTCTGGCATATGCTGGCCTAAATTGTCAAGGTGTGACAGCAGCATTTATCGCTGATTATGTGCAGCTTTAGTCACAGGAACATCAAGCTGCTTGGAGGTGGTCATACAGCCCTGACCTTAAAAATGTTTGTGTAATTTTGTTCTTCCTAATCTTCTAAGATAATTTTGTTTGTTTCATCTGGTCCATGATGCGTGTGGCGCACATCATGTCACCAAATAGCCAAGTGAGTGATCTGTAGCCTTTTATATAGCCCCACTGACTGATTACCAGATACTATGATGCTAATTAATGGACACACCTTCATTTAGTTTTTGGACAAGAATAATTAATAATGGCTGGATGGATGGATCTGTGTATCAATGTTCTTTCACCTAAAAAAAATACCTTTTCTTAGCTTTTATTTATATGCACAGAATCTGTTAGTGATCAAATTAAAAAAGTACACATTTGAAGACACAAAAATGTATCAAGCATCCAGACTGTTGGCATGGTTGCCAACACAAAGGGTCCTGAGTTTCACTGCAGGCCAGAGCATCTCTGCATCCTCCTTCTGTGTATGAATGGGTTCCTTTAGGGTACTTTGGCATTCTCCCACAGTTTAGAAAATGTGAAAATATCCGGAACCCTGCTTCTGGGGGTCAAAGTAACTGTGTAAACATTGTTTTTTCTTAGGTAGTTTACAAAAGCTGAATTTTTCTACTTGTACTTAAGTCTAATTTGTTTATGAGACTTTAATTAGTTACATTTGATGATTAGTTTGGGCATCAAATACTGATGTAAGTGTACACTGGTGGATGGTTTCTGGTTGATGTGTTAGATTATGACCACATAAACAAAGTAAAGTACATTATAATGGCTAATGTAAATACCAAAGTATTTGAGTAATGTTTTAAAATTGATTTAAAAAGGGTGTATTTCATAAAAGGACACACAGTTTCAATATATTTATTAAAATTATTCACTAGTTTGTACGTATAAGTTGGTTAGACAGTTCAGTACAGTGGAGTAGTTTGCATCAGAATTACACATAATTACTTCACATTACTATCAAATGTCAACGTGTTTTATTTTTGTGTAGCATTTTCATTTATAAGGATTTATTTTAATTAAAAACTATTTAAGATCAATATTACCTTTTTTGTGTTTGGAAGGCTTTAGACAGACTTCCTTCTGTTCATGAAAAAGTAACTAACTTTTACTTATGGAAACATTTTTATGTATTTTTCACTTTGACTAAAGTAAAATATTACAATGGTTTTAAAACCTATATTTAATAAAAATGTTATCAAAGTAACTATAATTCCAATTAAATATATAATTTTTGTATTTTGTCCACCTTTGCCTTTTTCTACTATACATGACTGCTTGAGATAGAGCATCCTCAGCCCTACCCTGTTTTTATTGCTATTTTTAGCAATGGAAAATAAAACAATTTGGTGAAATTAAACTCAGCACTTCAATTCAAAGACTCTCATCCTTTTAACTTGTAGAAAGGAATTGCATGTATCACAAAAACTGCAGGTGGTGATGAAAGAACTAAATAATTTTTACATAAATCTTGGATTACAATGATACATTTTTGATAAACTATTAAACTAACTCTGTTGCTTTCCTTGCTGATTTAAATCAATGCATCAATGCTAAGTATTGTAATGCTGTATAGTTCACATAAAAAGGATGGCCACTATTATTACTATAGGGGTTATTTAATTGGACAATACACTGTAGATGACTGTTTCCCTAGTAGCTTTTGTGTAATTTCAACAAAAAAATATCTTATAAAGGTTGGATGTAGTTTTTTTTTTCTGGAACATTCCCTGTCTTTGAACAATGAGCTTCTTTTCTGCATAAAAAAAGGTTTTAGCCTTCAGCTATTTCTAGGCCAGTCTTGAACCCCTGGGAGTTTACAGAAATACTCTCAGCATCAGAGTGGCTGTATTTTACTTATTCTCAGATTTGCTTCTTGCAAAGGCCTCAGTTGTCAACAAGACCTATATCACAGCCACTAAAAGACAGTACATTTATATTTGTTGGATACAGAAATATCCTTCTATAGTACATACAACATTTTAAGACTGTTAAACCCTATTTTGGCCATGTCTTTACAAACAGATATATAACTTAAAGTAAAGTAGTATAATATCTCAATACAGTTTGTGTACTTCTAACATTTTTAATTTCCCAGATAATGGTAAGAAAGATAGATGGTTTTACAAAAATGTGTTACAGTAAACATGTCTTGCTAAAGTAACTGGTAGTAAATATAACATGGTAAATCCCAAAAAGTTTAAGTCCTAAAATTTAATTAAATAAACCACATTAAGTAAAACATACATATTTACTGTGAGGTAAAAGTAATTGTAATTAAATTATCAAAATGCATCTTCTTTTTTCTCTCTCTCTGAAAATTAAAAAAATCTTTTGGTTTCAATATGTTTTTGGTAAACATTTTAGAATAAATAGTATTTATTCAACATGTAATGAAACAACACATATATACTTTATGAATTTAAATAACTAAATTATAAATCTAGCATTTTTTGAAAGCCTAAATTAACTAATATACTGAGCAGATGTCAGCGTGGTGGTGGAGGTTGGTTGAGGACCCGACTGCAGAGATTAGGGAGGCAAAGATGAGTTCTTGCAGGTTTAAGGAAATAAAAAAGCAATAAAAACAAAGTTGAAGAACACAATACTAGAAACCATAACCAGGGGAAAACACACACAAGGAGCCAAGCAAGGACAAAGAACCAGCACTGAAGAACTGCACAGTCAAAGTACATAAGGGAGAAAGACTGGGCTAATCAGTTGATATGGAGCAGGTGTGGATAGAAGTGACAAGAAGGGAGGTAGGTTAAAGGAGACGAGCACAAAGGGACAACAGAGAGTAACTCAAGACTGCTTAAATATGACACAAAATGGAAAAAAAAACCAAAGATCAACAAAAATGAATGACTTAGATAACTGAAAACTCGAAAATCAAAACACAAAAAAGTTGAACCATAACAGCAGAATTTATTAAACATCATCTTAAACTAAATCATATAAAACTGGTAGACTGCATTCAGCTCAAGTTGAAGAGCCAGTTAAATTTTTTCCTTCACAAAGAAGAAGGGTAAGTACATTTAGCATCCATATTCTATTATCCAGTAAAAAAAATAAATAAAATTGAATTCAATTTCTCTCAATGCTCACTCTAATGTTCTAATATTTACCTAGATTGCAGTGGTTTGTAAATAATTACAATCTGAGTCTATGACTATATTGTCCAAATATATACTGTATTCGATTTTATGGAAGAGATCCAGTTTTGCTAACTTTATATATTATATTTCTTTTTTAACATCTTGTGAAAAAGTATTATTAATATTATTACATTATTTTGTTTATCTATTGAATATATATTTTTCCAAAGTCCATTTTCTCACATTTCATATCATTAAAAGTTACTGAGACCCGATTGGCTGCAGCAACTTTCCATCAATCTATCCTGGGTGACTGTCTCAATATAACCTTTCCAGAAAATGGAAAGCATTGATTTAAGAGGATTTTTTTTATTTTCTCCCTATAAAACTTACTTAAAAAACGAATCAAAAAATCATTTAAGTTGTATATTAGTGTAAGCCAATAACTTCAGCAGGAAAAAAACACAAGATCATTGAAGACCAGCTGAGCATGTTGAATAACATCTTTGATTAGAAAAATAAATGGCTGCTTTTTACAAAAATGGATACCAATCTCTATACTTGTCAAAGTATATCTGGGTCATTAAGCTGTCTTTATCTATCCCCTGTGTTTTATATTTGTCTATATTTCCCACCATAATTTCTCATTTCTTGATAAAAGATTTTTCAATATAAAATTACAAAGAGAATCAGAGAGTCCAAGAGGTAATTTCAGGTCAGATATTTTGTTTTTAAAAATAACTGTGAAAAAAACCCAATAAATCTAGTAAATTTTTTATGTAGTTTTTCTATTTATACATTAGGGAATGCAATGTTTAATTAATGCGGTTTGTATTGGAAAAAACAAACAGTTCCTCCTGACTAAATGCCAAAATGAAAAAAATTATATATCTGGGAGCAAGTGCAGTTAATAGGATGGGCCAAAACTAAAAATTTGAGCAATTAATTAGATTAACTAGACATTAAGGCATTGTGAGTTGAGCCAGATGATAAAAACAAACTGCTACTGAAACGATCTAATCATGGAAAGGAAATTTAAAAATTCATAGCTGATATCAGCTATTAATATTGTACACATTGTTTTTTAATTTATGGACTTATTTATAATACTCAAATATGGCCTTTAAACACTGAAATAATTATCGCTAGAAGAAACGAGAACCTGCACTCATGCAAATTACACCGTGCTAGTGGAATGATAAACCAAGGGAGCCCAAATGGCAATCTACCTGAGCGTTCAAGAACTCCTTTGGTTTCCTATTTAGAACTTCTTGCTCACTGTTTGCTCTGGTGCACTCGCTTGTGGGAATACATTTGGGCAAGTCTGGTGTGCGGATCTTGTTGGCACCATATCATATATCTATGGTCAGCCTATGCTTCAACTCCACGTAATTGAGTTCAGCCCCTGTCCTCTTTGATCGTCCATTAGAAAGGAGGAAGAATAAGAAGATGAAGGCAAAACAAAAGAAGAACTACATGGCTGATGATCAGGAAGTAAAATTCAATAAAAGATATTTCAGTTTATAATGTTATACAACCGTCAGTAAAGGTCTGTGGTTTTGCTTCAGTCGCTCCTGTGGCATAACTATTACAAAAACAAAGACTGAAAATTTTGCCTTGAAAAATATTTCCTTTCAGAGCAGAAAAAACAACAACTTTGATGGAACTATGATGGTGAGGATGAGGAAACTGGGATTAATGTCCCTGAATTAGAGTGCCTTTTGAGTCCAGCAGACTTAAATTAACTTCATTTAAAATTTCAGGAACTGAACTGGCCAGTAAACTATTTCAATCTTATTTTGCTTGGAGTATGTTGCTGCAAGATGTGGTTCCTAAAAAGGAGGCATGAAGACAATCAGTCTGTGGCACTATTGAGGTGTTACAGAGGTAGCAGTTTCTATCCAAATAAAAAAATGAATAAAACAACTTTGGACCATTGAACACCAGTCCTGTTCTTTTTCTATTTTTGCAAAGATAATATGCACTATGCTGTCATTGATACTATTTTTTTCTTGTATATGAGCTTTAAATGTAATAAATAAGTAAAATGTGTTTTGTATGATGACAATAAAGACATTTTTAGTAAAGGCCTAATCTAAAAGAAAATAAAATAAAAATAAATGAGGGGACATTTCTCATTGAGATGTGCCTGTGTTCCTTAAGTGAGCTGTCCTCTTTATATTTTAAGGATTCTATAATATTATTCTACTCCTGGATGCAAGAGCATTCTTGTTAAACCTTCTGTCCCAGAACACCACAACCTTGTGATAGCCTAGAAGCTGTGGTACAAGGTCCGGGTAGAAGTCCCGAACCCTCCCATAACCAGTGGTGACATGTGGTGATGGTGTCCCAGGGCTAGACCGTTGGACCCTTCTCCTTGGCTCCGCTCCTCACCTTTCCCCTCTGGGCCATGTCCAGGCCATGCCTAGGGATTTTGGGCAGTAAAGCAGAGAGATGTGAAACAACAGCGCCGTCTTCTACTCGATTCGCTCCTCGATCCCCAGAGAGGGCCCCCTGGGTCGAGTTTGCAGCAAGAGATACAGAGAGAGGCACAGAGAGAGTGCTATCCTTCCTCCTATCGGTGTGCCTGTCTGCCCGTTCTCGAGCAGTGCTGGAGCAGCATTGCGGGCATAAAGATCGGCAGTCTACTCTCCGCATTCGAGAGGCTTGCTGCGGCAGGTTCCTCGTTTATACTCGTGATAAGTAGAGCACATTTTAAATGTCATACCCAAACCTTTTAACAGCTTGAAGAACTGTCCAGGCATCCCCAAAGTCAGTCCTCGAGGACCGCTGTCCTGCAGGTTTTAGAGGTTTCCTTGCTCCAGCACAGCTGATTTTAATTGAAAGCTTTTTAATAGGCTTTTGCTGAAATGCAGTCATCATAATTAGCTGTGCTACAGCAGGGAAACTTCTAAAACCTGTAGGACAGAGGCCTTCGAGGTCCGACTTTGGGGATGCCTGATGTAAACTTTCTTCAGTCTTACCTTTTACCATTCAAATTTTTTTTTTCTGCTCAAACCTTTTCATATTTCGTCTTCATACAGCAATTAATTTATGCATATTGTATTTTTTTAACAAACAAACCAAATACAGGACATAGTGTAAAGAAAGAGAAATCCTCTGTTAAAAATGATATTTAAATAGGAATTCAAAAATGCGATCACTATTTGCATACAGTCACAAACGATTACTTTTAAATGTCCAAGTCTTTTGGAGTAGGGTTTTAGTACGTTTTTGAAGGGAAATCCCCTTTTACTTTCCTCATGGCAAACATTCAAAACAATTGATTGTAGAACAGCAATGAAGTAAGAGGAGGCTCAGTGTAAAACAATCTGGGTAGAGCTGAAGCACCTTTAACTTGTACAACCACCTTTACTCCTGCCAACCCAGCATCAACTCTGCCCAACCCTGCCCAAACTCTGCCCAAATAAACATCGGCAGCGTGGTTCAAGGGCATTTGACCATCAATATTTTACATTTGCACTGTAGTTTAGCCTCTGGAAAGACATGACTAGGCTTACACTAACGGTTGTATAACTAGTTGTTATCCATATTTGGCGAAAGACCAACCGAATGAACCATACAGACTGGTTAACAGTTAATGTGTTAGACAAGCTATTGTAAGTTATCATCTATAAGTTTTAGCCTGGTGGCTAAATGTTAGACTAAGGGGCTGCACTGCTGATTTGATTAAAGTTAGAGAAAGGTCAGGGAGGCTGGTCATGCAGGGTTGAAGCTACTTCAACTCTGCCCATGGTTTGCCAATGGTTCTGCAGCAAGTATCCATTGATTGTTTTACCTGCAGATTTCTGCTGCCTTTTCCCCCATGGTGATAGTAGATGCAGGGTGGGTTGCAGTGTTACTATTCTGCCATGGATTGAACAGCACTGCTTTATTCATTACATACGTAGTGGTAGGCTAAAATCTTAATTTGTACAGGGCTTACTCTTTTTTGAGTTTTTACAGCACTAGCAGCTCGTTTGTCTGACAGGAAAGAGGGTGTGAGAGAGAGGAGAGCCATACGGCAAAGGACCATAGGTCGGATTCAAACCCGCGTGGAGGAGTAAGGCCTCCGTACATTGGTCGTGCGAGGTAACCACTGCACTACCTGCACGCCCACATGACTTACTTTAAACCATGACATTTTTATTGTTACTATTCCCTTGACAAATTTTTATTCATTTTTTTTTATTTAACAATATCCAACCTGAGCAGATCTCTGCAGATCCTTTAAAATTGACTGACAAGGTAAAAAAAAAAAAAAAAAGAAAATCAGTTTTTACCCCAGTTTTTACCCCTTCTTTTTAATGATAACAGTTAACATGTCTAAAGCATCTATTTTCATTCTTTTTAATCTGAACACCAAATCCACATCAACCAGATACATATGTGTATCTTTTCTCAGCAGTGATAAATGAATGCTGACTGTGGTCCCAGCAACAAACATAAACCTATAGATATTGAAATTTAATGATTACACACAAAAAAACAACAACAAAAAAAAACAGATCTTGACCCCTGCCTCCGTTCTTTATGCTTTGGTTTAACTTTTGGGGGATTTTGATTTTTGACAAAAATACTTCAGAATGCTTCATATTTTTACTACACACCGGTCTCCTGTGTTTTTAAGTCATCTCAGTGCTTCCAAACAAACCTTTGAGGCCTCAAAGAAGCTGCTGAACTTATTCTTAGGTTAAATTGCATGTATGTGTACTCTATTAGAGTAAACAGGGTGAATACATTCACATGGTACACTCATTTTTGTAAAATAATATATGTTTAAAAAACTATAACTATGAAAATTTTGCCTTTTCAAAAAAAGGAAAATAAAGATTGTGACACTAAGACTTAAAAAGTAGCAAATAAAGTGTCTGATTTTGTCTTTTTGAAGCTAGCATATTGCAGGAAGGTATTTATCAACCAAGAGAACTCTTAAATAACTAATTATGCAATATCTATTAATTCTGGAAAATACATTTATACTAATATGTTAGAAAGAAAATACAGAACTTTGCAGATAGAAGGTAAAGAAGATCAGCTTTGAAAAGTTAAAATGTCAGGCACAGCAAATTACTAATTTCCTGTCTGTGTGTATCACAGCAGGAAGTTAGGGATACATCCTCTCCTCTGGTTGAAGGGAAGGAAACAGTGTGAATGGACATGGGATGTCACTGACCTCTCTGAAGAGAGTCAAGGCTGACCTTGAAGTCTAGCTGACTAAACAGAGGTCCCAAAACTACAGAGAGTGAAGCATGGGTGACGCTGAAGTTTTCTTTTTGTCTGATTTCATTTTTGTCGGAAAAAACCTTGAAATACTTGTCTCTAATTAACTGGTATTAGGGCACATAAATTGATTCACATCATTTGTTTAGAGGTATTTCTTTCAACGTCGCTACTGATGTTGAAACAGATGAAATTATGACAATTATGTGGCTCTACCTGGATGGATACCTTTAATTCCCATCCCACATAACTTCAAATGTTGCACACTTTAGATCATAATGCTAAAAACAACTTCCTGGATTTATGATCCCACAACATGGAATGAAACCATTTGGTTTTTATTATTCCATTTACTCTTAGCTGGACCACAAAGTGGTTCTGAGAGCTGTTTTATGTATTCAGCTGCCTTCCCCTCAACAAGCATGTGGAGCTGCTTAAATAAACCATCAACCCAGAGCACAGCTGCAACAACAACCGATCGATCGGAGGCAGGTTACCGTCTGAACATTGCGCCGCCAGCACGCTGGCTTCAGCAGGTGGGGTGGGAGTTGTAATTTGCTGCTGAAGGGCTTTTGTGCTTGCCTGGCTGCAGAAAAACTGTAACTTGTGCCTCCCTTGATAGATAGCCACGAAAGCTGATAAAATGTGTGTGTTTGGAAGAGATTCGCCGCTGTATAAACAATCTACTCCCTGCCTTCAACAACATCTGGGAACTCTCAAGTATTGAGGCAGAAACAAATAACCAGGGACTTGTTAGTTTTTGATTAGACTTTAAACAACTCATCATGGCTCATGGAGTTCCCCTCACTGCAATGCGTAGACGGTCACATAGGAATACACAGGAAGGGAAAAAAAGAGTAAAAACAAATGAACACAGAAGACTCAACAGTATTTAGACACATTTCCTTGAAAAAACAGTTTAAACAAGATGATTAAATGCTTCTTTTAAAAGTTGTCAGCAAGCTTTTTAGTTTCCGAAAAAGCTCTTGGAAAATTCCTGAAACAAGCCAGTTTCCCAGCACTCTTTATTTCAATTTATCTGAATCTTCCTAATGCCACCCAGCCCCCTACCCTCAGTGATGTCCCTCAGTGATGTTCGCAGGTTTTTCTTCAAAAGGGACACTTCTTAATATCTGCCATTAAGACTGGGTGAACCTTGCAGAAAGTGTCTAAAATGTGTTTCTTCACTCAGAATTTTACATACCTTTATAAAGGAAAAACACAGGCATTTCCTTTGCAAAATGATGAATTCAATTCAATTAAATGCATAAAACTGTACTATCCATTTGTAATGACAGCTATTGAAGCACTTTGAAAATACAAATCTCCTTCATGCTGCAGTATTCACAAATGCACATGTTCATACTGTACACAGATCAACAATCCAACTCACAACCTGCAGTTTACCAGATGACTACTCTCGCTACTAAGCCACAGCCATCACTCATGAGACCCTTGGGATTGTGAAGACATGATGCAATTCCCACTGTACAAACAAGCATCTGTGACTATGTTATCAGTGAGAGCAAAAATGGCCCAAATCTGACTTTTCTGCCCATATGTGACCCAAATAACAGTATTTCATTACATTCTGAACAGCAATTTTTCTTTTTAAACCCAGCCCCAGCCCATTGTCATATGTGGCCAGACCAGATATGTTTTTGAAAGTGACCAAATTCTGAGTAGTCACACAACCTGTGATAAATTGGCTAAGTCTGATTGCTAAACTTTAGAATTGATACAAAGATCTTAACATGGGCTGCATCCATATTTATTTACATGATTTAGAATGACATCATGTTGTCTTTTACTCTTCTTTTCAACTCTTCACTCTAGATTTAAAATGCTAGGTTGTTTGTTTTCGGAAAACCACATAAATAGGGTGTCAAAAAAAATAGTCTGGGTCTGAGGGTCTAAAGGCTCCGAAAAGTCGGATGTACTTGACTCCACAGTAAGCATGTCAAGCCTGTATTGTGGCAGGGAAAATATTTTGTGTCCAACTGTTTAGTATGTTACACTAAGCATTATTTAGGACACCGCTGATGTGCTAAAGATGGCAGTGACACACTGCTCCAAGCAACCTCTGCCACAACGTCTTTTCTTTTTTTCTTATAAAGCTACAAGAAAAAAAAACTCTTTTACCATGTTCCACTATTTCACAACAGAAATTAATATGGTAAATGTTAGAATGGTCACAAGAAATGCTGAACACAGAACTTTGCAAACATGGCTTTAGATTTAGATTCTTACTTTGTCCTAAAATGGCATATTCTCAGCCAAAAGTTTGTATTCTTGTTTATTGGGGAGCAGCATTTAAAACTGGAGCTGGAAACCATCCATATATAAACTTAAACAATATTTCACAACTTGAAATCCATCCATCGATCAATGCATTTGCCATCACGCTTATCCCAAGCGTGGTCGCGAGGGGTGCTGGTGCCTCCAGCTGTCTACAGGCAAGAAGCAGGGTAAACCGCGGACAGGTCGCCAGTCCGTCACAGGGCAACAAAAGACAAACAACCATTCATGCACACACTCACAGCCTAAGGAGAATTTAGAGAAGCCAATTAACCTAACAGTCATTTTTTTGGACTGTGGGAGGAAGCTGGAGTACCTGGAGAGAACTCACACCTGCACTGGGAGAACATGTAAACTCCATGCAGAAAGACCCTGGGCCAGGAATCAAACCCAATATCTTCTTGCTGCAAGGCAGCAGTGCTACCCACTGCTCCACTGAGCAGCCCCAGCTTAAAATAATTTTGTGAAATACCATTGGAGATATTTTTCACATACAGTATGGTATTATATCAAGCGGCTTGAAAAATGTTGTGAATAGTTCCACATCTAAAACATTTTCCCAGATTTTAAAAACAGAAATTATATTGTTAAGGAATATCTTCATTATGTTAGATAGTTTTCCACAGTATACAATATTTTGTTCTAATATGGAAACATGTTTTGATTGTGAAGACAAACCAGTTTAAACACTTGGAAAAATATTTCCCATGATAAATGTTCACCTGAATGTGTTACTGAACAAATGCTAATTTTTCGACCCGCTGAAACTAATTTTGTTTATATTTTAAACACTGTGTTACGTTTATTTCCAATTGCTTTTTTCTAATCACAGTTAGGAAATAGAATCACATGGGAAAATGCTAATTATGTGTGCTTTTTCTGTAACGCCACTTTATGTTTATGCGTTTGTTTTTTGAGTTTTTGTAACATGGCGTTTCATTACTCCTCACATAACTGTAAAACTGTTTATTGGCTTACTGGAAAAAGATGAGTATAACTGACTCAATTATGGCTTGAGAAATTTTCTGATAAAATCCATTAAGATTAACTGTCTCATAACAAAACCTCTTATGGTGCTTCAATTGATTAAACATTGATTTTTAGTTTCGTTTATAGTAAACATTGTATAGCATTTCAGACTTTCACAACTCTTACTGGTGGCGTTGCACATGTGTGTAGCAACAACTACAAGACCCTGCAGTTTTACAGACACTTTTAAACAAGATGAATAAGCGTCATGCACTTTCCTGTTTTTACTGTGTATCTGCTGTGTGTCCACGTGCTTCACTTTGTTTACACATTCTCTCTTTATCAGGCAAACACACACACATACACACACACAGGATCACACAATCGTGTCGGTTTCAGATGAACTTTTGCACTACAGCGTGGTGCAGGTTCTGCCCCTGCAAATCCAGTCGCTAGACAATCTAAGCCAATTACAGTATGGGGGCAAATGGTTAACCTCTATAATATACATTTCCCAGCCTCCTTCACTGAGCTTGCTTGTCATCCTAGGAGCAGAGTTATGCACCAGAGCCTGGTGTCCCAGGCGACTCAGTTTGAATTGGCTCAATTCATTAAGCCAGGACCCGTGCACAGGCCTGGGTTCACATGGCGAAGACACTTGCAGCAAGCAGCTGCTTCACATTCCTGATGGGAGGGCCAGGCAGATGTCCAAGGAAATCAAAGGGAGAGACAGGGGAAAGTTTACGAGGTGGCGTTTGCCAACCTCAATGAGCAGCTCTTCATCGCCTCCTCAAAGACAGGGTGCAGCTGGCGGAACTTGCAGCCCTGTTCTCTTCAGTTCTCCCCTGGTTCTGCATCTCCCACTCAAAGCACCACAACAGCTCAACATGCTGAAAATATTTGTTATCTCCTTGATTCTCTTGAGTTGAAGCACAGGACTCTTTGGAGGTCTAGTTGAAGGGTGAAAGTAATAGTTAAGTGTTTTTCCTTTTAAATCTCCTTTTCTAAAGAGATTCATCGCTGAACATATAACAGAAAAAAATTGTTAGAAAGGCTTAAATCTTCGTACCCGATAAAGGTGAAAAAGGTGAAAAAAAGGAAATATTTTAGATATGAAGTTTAAAACAATATATTTGTGTTTAATAAATTAGTAAAATAAAGGCCATTGCATAAAATTCCGTTTTTAGCATTATGCCAGGTTCACATGGCAAGATTTCAAACTCTGCACATGACCATAAAAAATTGTATATATATAACAGGATTGGTCCTACACTGTTTGTACCCTACAGCCAAGGGGCAAGTACAACACCAGACATAAACAGATACCAGCCTGGAAAATGTTTCAGTCAAATCAGAAATCTCACAAACCTCTCAAAATCCGACGTGTGTTTAGAACATATAAACATCGCCAATGAGTAAGATGCGTTTGTTATGCTTCAGGTGTAATAAACTCAGAACTTAGGATTCAATATTCGAAGTGAGACAGACAGTGGTGAGATTCAATAAGTTTATTAAAATCAGAACAAAATGCTGAGTTGTGGATCTGCAGCGGCAGTGGGTGGAGGCGGGGGAACCGCCCATCACTGGCACTCTGGTTGGGGAGAAACACAAGGAAGTGACCATGATAATCTGAAATAAGGCGGGAGCCACCCAGAGTGAACCAGATGCTGCAGCCCCAGTGAATGAGCAAAAATCCGAGCCGGGTCAGGGAAACAGTTGTGAACAGGTAGGTTCAGAGATCGTGGAGTCCGTAACCTGTTCAGGGGTTCTGATCAGAACAGAAACAGACAGGTCCAGGGTTCCAGGAATCCACAGAGAGTTCAGGTAGGTAAAGAAGAGGAGACAGCACAAGCAGGGGTTCTACTGGTTAAAATGGTGAACTTATGTGTTTATTTTTCCACGGGAAATGCTTTCTGATTAACTACATGTCACATTTCACAGGCATACCCATCTGCCTTATTGTACTGTGTGGAGAACACGCATGTGCTGGGATATTAGGCCAAGTAAGTCCAATAGCTTGGATATCCCTGATTTGAGATCCAAGTGGTCTTCATCAAGATAACTGGAACACTGGAAAGGGAAAGATCAGGGTAGAAATCAGTGTGATATTTTTGCAATGCAAACCAGGCTTTATCTACAGTTGGTAATTTGCTCAAGTTCTCAATTTTTTTTTATGAAAGGCAAAAAAAAAAAAACTGATCAGAAGTTGCTAATGACTGATCCAAATATGTTAAGACATCTTCTCACATAGACATCAGTGGATATCTACACTCATAGCCATGTTGATATTTGGGATTTGGTCAATTATATTCAATTTCAAATGCATAAAAACTGATCCAAACGGTATTTGTGATAGAAATAAAACAAATAAAATGTGAATACTCATGTTAGATGTCTATAAAAAAGAGGACCAAAAATTATTTGATCAAGATGAAAAAGGTCATAAATACCAAGCATAATAAGAACACCAGCACCGTGTGTGATGAGCTGACATCAGAAGACGTGGCGCTATCTACAGAAAGAACCCTGAACAATCCGAAAGCCAGATGATAGCATCTATTACCCCCTTCCCAATGGCCAAAACCTGTTTAAACCCGTGAACAATAGCCTTTTAATGGCAGTGACCCGCATTGACCTGCGTCAAATCACTGGACAAGCAACCGAGTTAAAATAGCCTTCAAACTGCTTGGCTCCGATCGACGTACAGTGGGTAAAACAGAACCAGGTTGACCCGGGTCTGCGAAGTTGTATGTCACAACATCATGCAAATTTGCTTTACGGCCCAAATTCGCTCCTCATTTAACAAGCCAAAACTACTCTGCATGCATAAACACATCACAGCACTGGAAAGAGAGATTCGGACGGACAAAAGAATCAAAGAATAAAGCACACTTACTACACTTTGGCTCCCTTCCATATTGCTCTCCATTGTTTACGTTTCTGATTTCTGTAGCAGTGGTGACATCATCAATGCTAACCAAGTGTGATGCCATGACCAGACACACAGTGGTGTTATGACAGAGGCCATGCAGCCTCCCAGCAGGGTGTCAGTCCCAGCTTTTTTGCCAATTGGAAGGAAGCAAAATGTCAACAGTTTGAACCTATATTTGAAAACCCCACGTTTACCTGCTATTTTCAGTGGGAAAGCAGCCTAAATAGTGCACAACCATCTTGTAAGGCCTCTCGGTAATACAGCCAATCGATGACCTACTGATGTTATTTAAATAAACCTGTTCTGAATTTCAGAGCCTCACATCAAAACTTCAAGTAGAACCCAAGTTCCCATTCATTACTAATGCAAATAGGAGCACAGCATCAAACCAAATAAGCAATTGATTTATTTAAAAATGCCATTTCTACTTAAGACTGTATAGACTGAGAATAGCATTGCTACTACTATTATCAGATTATTTTTAAAGACATTTACTGTTGTCCACCAATGCTGCAGCCCCATCTGCACATTTGCTAAATGGAAAACCAACCTGTATTCTGATTCCAGTCTTATTACATACGTGTTTTTGTTTTTTGTTTTTTCTGTTTTTTTTTGTTTTTTTTCACACCTGGATCATGGATATTTCTTAACTGTTTCCACGATTTGCTGGGAGATGCTACTGGCTAGCTGTTAGCTTCTTCCTTGTTTATCCCATGTGCACACTTGCAGTGTCATACTTCCGTTAATGTCGATATACACAAAGGGCTTTATTAACTGTACTAACAGAATGAGCAAAGACAAAGCGTATGACATAAAAATAACAGCTAATACCCCAGTAGGATGTAATCATCTTCCAGAAAAAAATCTAAACTTTGTATGAAATCAGATTTAGTTATACGTATAGAAAGAAAAAAGAATCAGTTAACTTGAAATGTACCTTTGAATGAAATGAAACTGAACACTACTCTATTTATACCTGTAACCGGTAAATAACAGTGGGTAAAAGCTGAATATCAAATTCTATTTATAACTAACCATCTAATCATAATATATTGGGGTCAATTGGTTTATAAAATAACAAAGCGTAAAATATTTTTAAAGTCATAGGGAAGTCATATTTAAATGTAAAATCATTCTGGCTTAAACATGTATATAAATGTACTCTTAATCAGACAATATTGTCCAAAAAGTTAGAAAATGTCTATTTTTTAAAAACATCCAGTTTGAAAAATCAGTGGGGTTTTTTCCATTATTTTATGCACACCAGTTAGTTATACGTCAGCTTGGACACCTAAATTTGGGCCAATCATACATCAACGGTAATCTGTCAATCATATTTTTTCGGTCATAGCATCTGAATTCATATGTCGCAGGTAATATACCCAACAGCTGAAATAAGGGGTGTACATGGGGCTGGACGTCTGTGTCTTCGGCAGGCGTAGAGCTAACAGAACTGGTAGCGTTGCGAGGCAAGGGCTCAAACATGTACGGCTGTAAGCCTTCTGCACCAAACGAAACTTCGGCCGCCCTGGTGTCCTCTTCCACAAGAATTTCGTCCCCACTTTTCTCCTCTACATAAAAAATGTATGACGGAGGAGACTCATCCACGATCTCTGACACAAAACTGTCCTACTATTGCGTGTTTCTCCTGTCCATAGCGTTCCTTGACAGTGTTGTTTCTAAGTAACGAATTTAGTACTACTAGGTCCCAATGTAATTTCCCAATGGGAACCTACTTGCACTAAGTTGCTAACTGGTTAGCTAGATCCTTCCAACAAACCGGCCACAACCAAACTAGCTCACGAACCTTCCGTGAAAACAATCCTGTCCCCTTGATAAATGACCAATCACATTCACTTTATTCACTCATGTAATCTGTAGTCTGGCAACACTATTCGGAAATGCCACGGTTGGAACAGCCGTTTCCCTATGACTTTAAGTAGCCCCAAATTCTCATTATTGGTGGCTTACTTATGCAGTCAGGAGTTTCAGGAAATCAAAGGTAACTTTGAAAGATATTTTATCAAGGTAAGATATGGATTATTCACAGCCTCCTTATAGGGCTCTATAGAAATCTGAAATAACAAGTTAGTTAAAAATTTTATTTGTTATAATGTTTTATAGCAAACACAGTCAGGCTTCAGACAGGGCCACTGCTGTTAAAAATGACATCACTATGTATGTGGATAACAAGGGAGTAGTGTGAACTGCCTTTTTATTTTTTTTTTCAATCATAATTACAAAAGTTACAGAGCAAAAGATGGGGGGTCTTCCAAGGTTTATTTTAAAGCCAATCCTTTTTTTTTTATGTTTAAGATAACAATTATATTCCTGGGACATTCAGCAAAAGATCACCTTTGGTCAAATAATTTTTGGGAAAATTCCTGCATGTTTTTCCACAAATTCATTCTTATAAGCTGCTAACCGTAGAGGAAATGCATAGCTGGCATTGCCTAGAGAGGGTTATGATATAAGGTAACTGCTAGAATAATGATAGCCTCAACTTTGGTGGCCATAGAGATCATCATCCTTGCTAGTTCCTTTCATTTTCATTGAATTAATAGTAAATTAAAAGTAAAGTCTTGGTTGTGAATTAGGGATTAAAAGAGCCATATATAGCATTTTTGGTCGATGTTTATGTCATTTAAATTAATACATTTATATTGCTTTACAAATAAATACTAAGTAATTTTAAAAATTTCTAAATCTGTTTTGCAAAATACTGTTTTTTTCTATAGAAAAGTTAATTGTACATAACAGATGGAAGAACATCTATTTCCAACTGATTGAATAGTTTCACAGTTGCATTTACACAGTTGACTCAGAGGCTGAACCTAAAATTACTCATCAAATGGCCAGGAGTTACTCTCGGTTTAGGAACTGGTTCTCTTCACAGGAAGCAACGGCAGTTTTTTTACAAACTATTTCTAAATGCCATAATGCTACACAGAGCTTATTTTTCAGAGTTAAAAATGACATTAATGTCTTCAGACCAAAAAAAGGCGTTTTGATCCTTTTTAACCCAAACGTACCATTTTATCCAACTTCTGCCTCAGCTATCCCCTTTTGTCACCCTATCTCCACCAGCGCTCAACGACTCACAAACACAGTGTGAGGTCAGTTGTAATCACGATTGCTCACAATTTCAGGGGCAATTTGAAGTCTATTTATCATCCTTGGCCAATCAAAAACATAGAAAGTGGACATTTTTGGGATGTTAAATTGAAATCCATTGGCAGGTTTATATTGTTGATGCAATTCTGAGATAGTAATTACATACATACTCTTTGTGTGTTTTCTTTTTAAATAATTGTATCTACAAGTAATATTTGCATTTATTATATATATATATATATATTTTTTTTTTACTTCAAAGCACTATCATTCTGACCTTTACATTGCCTAAATAATTACAAAAAAAATCCATTCAAGTTAAACACATACTATGACCAGTGTTAATTAAAGTGACTGGCCTGATTTCTAAATTAAAAATGACACCTGAGTGAGTTCCCTGGAGAAGCAAAGAAACATGATAAAACTACTGGTAAGTAGTGTTACTTCCATTCAGGGCCATTTCAGATTAGGTAGAAGGGACAAACTCTTCTCCAGGGAAAACTTCCTCAGCAGGCCTGCAGGTAACACAAACCTCTTAATCACACATGACCTGCCAGCTAAAAGAGAGTTAAGCAGCAGCATGGGGCCTCCTGTAGTCTTCTCTCCCCTTCAGACAACATTATTAGCAGTGGCACATGGCCTGCCTCCATCCTCTGCGGTGTTTACAAACAGCATAGTTCCGGATTATGCCACAATTTTATTTTTGATGACAAAAAATTTCTTTGGGTGTGTTTAAAATCTTGACATTTGAAACTAATTGTAAAAGTCTATACACATTTCTCCATTATCCAAACAGTGGTTGGAAGTTGACAACTCAACAATTAATAACCGTGGTGATCTTATTGTTTCTAAAGAAGTGACAAGTACTAGAAAAAAGCTAATGCAATATTTTACTGCTTAGAAATTAATTAGGACAGAATATTTATGTGGTGTGTAATAACTTTTATCAATCATGAGCTAGAATTTAACAATTTTTCAGAATCACAAAGAATTAATTCAGCAAACACACTTTTTTTGTTTGTTTTTCCACAGAAAGAAGAGCTCAAAAGTGTAAAACTTTACAAGCACTTTAGGTCAACCACAGCAGTAAACTCCCACGGAAAACAGGTTTAATGACTATATGGCATAGTGGCCAAGATCAGACATAAAGTCTGCATGTATGTATAACACAGAGGCATGAATATTGCATCCCAATATTGATTCTTGTCAGGTTTAACACTACTATTTTACAACTTGTGTATTTTGGAGTGTGTGGCTTTGTTAGGAACGCCTGCAAAGGGCAAAGGCCAAAGGAGATCTGTAAGACCTGGGGGCAGCTAAACGCTGGGATGGAATGCAGAGGGAGGCTTGTAAATTAGAGACCTAATGAAAACTCTCTGGTGTCCAGCTGAAGCAATCATCTGGTTAGAATCAGCCAGTTATTCAGCTAATTTCCCCACCACTCTCCCTAAGATCTCACAGCCTAATTTAGGGGAAAAGTGCATGTTCCATTTTACACACCTGCAATTTGAACTTAAGACTGTGATCCCGTCGGCAAACCTTTACCTTGCCTTATTTTTCAAAGCTGTAAAAACAATAAACTGACAGCCACTACGCCATGCTATTTAATGACCCCTTAGTTCTGTCATTTTTCAGATATATAAGTGAATACTTGATTGTGAAAAAACTATTTATAATTGTATGCAGTATTTTCTTATTTTATTTTGATTTGCAACGTAAACTTTTTTACTTCTTACCCTCAGACAGTAGGATAAAGGTATTATGACAATTTATTATATTGCTGCAAAATTAAGTTTGATTGTGTTTTGATTTGCTATTTCTAAAAACATATTAAAGCTAAACGACCATGCCTAGTAACAAATTGCATAATTTCATTGAAGCATAAACAGACAGGCCATAAAACATTAATCAAATATTATTTTAAGGAAAAACTGTCTGCTAAGTATTGTTCCTCCCATTCTCCACAATTCTAGTAACTTACTTAAATGTATGGAGGCTTAGGGGTGCAAAAATTTCCTGCTCATGCATGAACATGTAGCAATCTGAAAAAGTACAGCCAGCACAGGAATTAGTTTGGAAACACAAACATGATTTAGATTTTGTTATTTTGCAGCTGTTTTTGCTGTCTTAGCGATTATGTATTATATGAGATAGATCACCTAAAATCACCAACACTTTTGCATTAGCAGGAAATTAGAATAATGTATTGTTTGAAAACATTATATAACAAAACAATTCTGAAAAGTTTTGTGCAATTAAACTTTACCTCCTGGACTTACATGTTTGTATCTATTTAAATGTAGTTAATCTGCGATGCATTACTGGTCACTGAAATATTTGCAAATTCTGTTTTGCAAAAGTTTTGTCAGATTGGATGGAAAAATACAATTTAGATGTGGTGATGGTCTGCACCATTTGAACACACTAAAGAAATACAACATAGTACCTCACTTATGCGACAAAGATCCATTGAAAGTAATATTTTCTTCCTGTTTTGGTTGACACATCTGCATGGCAACTTTTTAATAACAATCTACACATAGAAACATTAGAGATAAAAATTGTTGCTTCCTCGCCCTTAACTATTTAGTGGTACATTCTTTGTAATTCAATAATGAGCATGAACTCTCCCTGCTAACGTGAGAGAAAATTATCGCTTAGTTTGAGGACCATTGTAAGTCATTTGAATTTCTCAATATTATATTTAACAACTATGAAATGTGACATTGACATTGCTGATGTCTTTGTTTTCTGTGGGTTTGAAACTGTTTTGTGGCTATTATGTTCTTTGTGCACATTCATTTCTACTGATTTCACTTATACTGCACAGGTCAGGGCTTCCCCATAAGACAATTATTTTTTTTCTTCTACACAACAAAGGGGACTGGCACATTTTCAAGCACAAAGCCTGGTTTATGCTTGACAAAATAAGTTCCTGTTACTCTTGGATGATACAAAGGCTTTGAAAATGCTAGAAACAACGGTTTTGATGTTGGTTTTCTTTTTCTTTTTTCTTTTTACATGTTTTGTGTTGTAATCTTACCGTTTGAGGCACGACCACAATATCAGGTATGGCGGAATGGCCAATGAAAGAAGCACTGGGTATAAAAACAGTTGATGTTAAGTCAATGCATCTTATTTCTGTGCGGGATGTACTGTATTTCAAACATAACTGAGCCTTTACACCATGGAATCCATTCTCAAAATGGTACCATTGTAGGAGAAAACGTTGGTCATCCTCATGTGCTTTTCCATTTTTTCCCCAAAATATTGTCATGTTTAGAGCATTAGTGGAATTTTGTATGCTCGCAAATGAGCATAAAGCTGGTCTCATCTGGCCCCAGCACATTCTTCCACATAGTTTCTATTTCTTTAGCATGGCTTATGATAAATTGTGGAATAAATGTATCACTTTTTCTTTAAGAATGAATAACAGCTATATCCTGTTAAGATATTGTCCCAACTAAGTTGTGTATATCTGCAATTCCTCCACAGTTACTGAGAGTCTCTGTCTTCTCTGACTCTCTTGCCATGGTTAACTGTTTTCTGTGGACGACCATTTGGAGACCTTAGTTGTCTTAGGCTCTTTTATACAGGTCGAACGTAAACATTTTCAAAACCTGGGATTACGTTTTCTAACTATACATTGTTATAAATATAAAAGTTTTAAAACTATGTATCATTGTCTCTCATCCCACAATGTTCTGTTATTCTGTGTTGCTCTATCATATATCAAACAAATAAAACACCTAAGTTAAAGTTGTATCGGCCAGCTCTCTTAAAGGGGTTTGTTAATACTTTTCTAAGGTACTGTAATAATAAAACCTACATTTCCAAAGGAGTGAAGATGGAAGCTGTAACTTCACAGACCTTTAGATATCCCCTTAAAGAGCTGGTTACTATCTTCCTCGAAGTTATTCAACCTTTCACCCACTTGGCCCACTGAATATGACCTTTAACTAGATGCCATTTACTTAAAGTTTCTCTGTCAGTTTCCACCACGAATCTGCAACATATTTCAGAAGGGAGTAAGAAGGAAAGGCAGGAGATTAGAGACCTCATTTGTTATCAGTTTTCTGATACATTTTTTAGAGGGTCAAAACAGCAGTAAAACAAGTGAGGTTGTTTTAAAGCATAGAAATTATGCTTGATGATGCTGCGTTTACTTCACAAAAATGCTAAGAAAAAAAGGAAAAAACAAGTTATAGGTATTGTATATGCTAAGTAAAACAATTTCACATTTCAGTTGAATATAATAACAGAAAATTATTTTTCACAACTGTACTTTTTTTTCTGAGTCTTTGTGCTATTTTAATTGAATCATTACTGATTATCTCTCCTTTCTCTTTTTTTCTACTTCAATTTATGCCCTTGAAACTCTACTACTATTTTCATTAGAAAGTGTGAGCTGGTGGTCAGAGGAGGTGCTGATGTATTGAGCAAAGTTGCTTGTCTTTGCTGAAAGCTTTTTGTTTCCTGGGGCTCTGTATTCATCACAAAGCCTTTGGTAGGAAGAGACATAAAGACAGGCTTTGACCCCGGTGTGAGCCCTTTGACCTCCTTGAACCCAAGGGGACAGATTTTCAGCAACTGTGCAATCACTATTAGCTGACTGCAAGGTCCACAGTGCAAAATGGCTAGAGCCAGACTAAATGAATGGATTGACTTGGTGGGAAAATCTGGTAATTTATAGAATTCTAGAGCCTATTTTAAAAGATGTGACAGTGGATCAGCTGTCACACAGGGTCAGAGGTGCTGTTTGGGCATGATTTCCTGCCTGTGTTACTGTAACATCTGTTTGTCAAGAGACATCTGGGACCAAACTATTCTGACCCTCAGGGGCATAATCCTGACAAAAAAAGGAAAAGCTCTATAGCTAAGATTGCTGAAGTCGCTGATCATACTTGACATTAAGCCCCTTTGACAATATGTCTCTACCTTTATCTGTTGTGGTCCATTTAGAAATTAAAATGGCTAATGCCACATTAGATAAAAGTAAACATTCTTTCATCAACTAACTGCACCTATAAATATGCTTTTTAGATTTTGTAGAGAAAGTGCTATGTTTTTTTTACCTTTTCTGCAAGACAGGCTGCAGTAAAATGGATCATTTTGGCTTGCACTGTCATCTACAAGTGGCCAAGTAAAGAAATACTAGGAGTCCCCAACCCCCGGGCTAGCCATTAAGTAAATTGGCCTCTCTGGACCTATAGCTGTGTCACTGTCCATGACGAGCTGCCACCTATTTGACCCAGGGCATAGAGTCCAGTGCTGACCAGCAGCTGTTCGGAGGACTTGTCTTTCTAGGCCTGGGAAGTGGTTCCTAATTAGCCTCCCACACCCATAAATGTGTCCAGTAGGTCATTCACTCCAAACTCATTGATTGTGCTGATGTGTTCTGTACTGAACCTCCTTCATAAAAACAAATGTGGCTGACACAACCAGCCTGCGTATGTCAGTAAGGCTCTCTGAGCTATATTTATCATCAGATCAAATAAACATGCAAACCCTAAAAAGAAAAACAAATTCTGCTGTCTTTGCAGGAGGACATGAAAACAAATAAAAGCACATTTGTACGGTATGTTTTTCTTGTAACCAGTGTTTGGAGTCATTTCTAATGTCCTTTTACAGATGTCAGACATGGGTCAATACTTCAGCAGTAAAAACCTCTGATGATAAATGAATGGGGTAACCTTAGGCCCAAGCACAATATCATCTCTGGCATGTCAGACACAGGGTTCTTCTTTATTCAAGTCACAGGAAACAAGCATTGATGGCCCGTCCCTCTTCTGCAATCATTCCCCAGATATTTTTTTTCCTCCCTTTCTCTCCTTCTTTCCTACCCTCTGTGAGCTGTTTTTCTTTCATTTAGCTGGCCTCCACTAAATAAAAATGCAAGCCAATTTTCCAGCGCATTAACCCGCAAGATCTTTAATACACAAGAGTTTTGGTGCAAAGGGGACTGCGAGGCCTCATGGAAAGATGGATGGGCCTGCCGAATAAGAGTGGGCAGTTTTCCCACTGCCCTGGTCTCGGCCCAGGACAAAAGCCTCATTGAGTGTGATGCTCGACATCAGCATCATAAACTAGTCATTGCTACAAAGAATTTGACACTTTAAAGTACCAGCTACTGCCACTTTCTTTTCTCTCCTCATTACTGCAATGCTTAGGCTAATCACGTCACTGGCTGTGGTTTTCTTTTATTTTCTACAGAGGCCAAAATTGAGAAATAAAATGTGGTTTAAGAGAGAACTGGCTTGGGAAAGATTTTCTTGCAGTTTATTTTCCTGATTGTTACATAAAAAAAAAAAGGAATAATAATAAAAAAGTAAGAAAATTTCAAGTCATGATTTAGATGAATTTGTTTTTGTGTTTTTTGTTTTATTCTTATTGTGTAAGCTTGACTTTGAATGTGAATTATCTATGTTATTTATTTAAACTGTCTGCATAGTTAATAGAATGCTATAGAAACAGTGGAGTGATAATAATATTTGTACTTAGGCTGCAACTAATGATTACTTTGTAAATCGATTAATCTGTCATTATTTTTCGATTAATCGATTAATAATTGGATAGCTGAAGATTCCTTAAATAAGACTTTTTAAGAAATTAAACCGGGGGAAACTCAAACTTTTCCCCTTGAGGAGTTCTGGATAGAGAATATTGGCAGATGGAAACGTTTTATTTTTATCTTGAATGCAAAATGTTGATAATTTTTTTTCTACAAGAGATTGATCGTTTGCTAAATTAGTTTTCAAAAATGGATTAATCACGATTAATCGGATTGTTTCAGCCTTAATTTAAATAGCTTTTTTTGCTGTTCTCATTCCATTTTTACACTTTGTTCCTGAACATCAAACAAATTTCATTACCAAGCAAGGAAAATAATAGAATAGAATAATTACCAAGTGCAGTTTTCATTTGATGATTTAAAATTGTAAACGTTTAATGTCGTCATTATAAGTTAAAAATGTTTTACGTTGGTTTAGTGGATTTTAGGTTACGTACTCTTCTGAAGTTTGATCTAATGAAGCCCTTGGGAGTTTTAAAGCATAATCAGTCATACCCTGGCTTTTAAATTAGACTGCAGTCAACACTAGGGCACAAGTTTTGATACTTCTACTTATTTTGAGAGAGTCAGAGTTGAGTTTGCTTGTGTGCTTAGTATAATGTTTCATAACCCAAATTTTATGGGGCTTATGGTACCAAAATTATAGGCTACTGGAAAGCAGCATTTTTTTTTTTTTGTACCGAGTAGAATTCAATGCTCCATGTATTACAACCAAGGAAAGGAGGAAAGAAGAAGGGAAGGAAGGAACCAAGGAAGGAACAAACCAAGGAAGGTAGGCAGGAACCAAGGAAATTCTCCCACTGAAATCAGTGTTAGCAAAGCATTTCTTTCCCCCTCAGGAGGCACCAGATGTTGATTTGAGCGTATTCAAGCTTTGTAAAATGAGACCTCAGAACATTTGCAACAATGTGAAAAATTTTCAAATTTCAATAAATGATAAAGTTATATATGTTCTGGCAAAGGAGTCTCATTTGTCAAGCTTGCCTAAATTCAAAATGAGGTATCTGTCATTTTCCAGCAAAGGTTGTAATCTATCCAAATTTTGGTGTCGAAACATGCAGCCCTTCACAGTAAATTAGACAAATGCTTACACACATTTTGGAGGAAAGGAGGAAATAGCGACGTAGGCGGTGAGGTGGCGCACTAAAGCCAGATTAAGCACTCTCAGATGTTTGAAATCACTGTAGATAAACATTAATCATAGATCAACATTATAATAAGCAGCTGAACTTTTTAATAAAAATACACAGAATAATCAAACGCTTTCTTACCATCCTGCTTCTCTCTCAACAGGGTGAATTGTGCAACAGATCAATACACACATTTGACCAGTTGCGAGGCATTCACACTGATTGTTTCAAACATTTTAATACCACTGTGACACCTGTGCGTAATGGTGTGCCATGGAGGCTGCTCTGCTGGAGGATGTTGAAAATGGGAGACTTAGGAGGGAATGGTTTTTCAAGGCTCACCAAACCCATAATGACTGGTTTAACAGCTGATCAGACTCCCTGGAGTATCGCTCTCGGATCTGAAGAGAACAAGATGCTGGACCCACGCCATCCCTGGTCATCAGCAGGTCAGTGGAACCTATTCCAATACAAAAAAAAGAGTTGTGGGCATTATAGTAAAGATATGATAATACCTATGGATAAAAACCATTCCATAGTATATGTAACATTTGATATATATTTAAAATAATAGATATAGATTACGTCACGTGGGTCAAAAATGGGTGCTGTTTCTGACGATCCAAGATACTCTGAAAACCCTATTGAGATTAGGAAGCCTAAATGTAATAAACGGATGTGACTAAATATTTTTTGTCAAAAATAAACCTTATAGTTGGCCTAACCTAACCAGATTCTGGCTGTTTTTATTATAATTATTAATTGTGGTTCTTAACTTATAAATGTATAATCAAAAAGGCAGACTGAAAGTTGGTTGATACTCCTCCTTGCCCAGAATATATTGGGATATGAAACTTTAATTACCTCAAGGAATTTATTTGATTTTGTCCTTGGACAGACTCTGTCTGGACAGGGTAATCAGTAGGTAACAGCAGTGAAGCTGCAAAGAGGTGTGTTAAACCACAACTCTGCTTCCTGGTCAACACCTCTAAGCTCTAAGGGTTTTAGAGGACTAACAACTTTGGATAGATTCCTAGAAAGAAGAGCTGCATCATCCAAAGTGGGATGCATGCTGTCTCTCTGAATCAGACCAGGTTTTCCCCAAAAGTCTGCCAGTTATCAAAGTAGTCCATATAATTTTCCAGACATAGGCAAGCAGAGGTTGAATTTCAAGATGTGGCTAAACATGTCACCACTGTCCAGATGAGGGAGGGTTTCAGGTTGGATTTGCCAACCATGCTGACCCCCGGCAAACATATGCTGATGGTCCCTGGTGCTTCTAAGGCCACAATTATGGCTATCGATCTGCCAATTACTGTACCAGGGTTGGCTTCTCAGCGGGGGGTGGTGACTGATTCAATTCAATTAAAAACTACTTTATTAACCCCAAAGGGAAATTAAATATTGCCCTAACTCATATGTTATTTTTTTACCTGGTATCGTAGGCAATAGCTGTAGGCAGGAAGGATCTTGTGTAGCAGTTTGTCTTGCACCAGGTCTGGAGAAGCATCTTTTTTTTTTTTTGTCGATATGTTTATTGATTTTTTTTTTTTTTTATAATAACAACAACAGCAACAACAATAAAACACAAAACAAAACAAAACAAAAGCTCAGCAGCGCAGTCCAGAGATAAAAAGAAATATAAGATGGGGGGCATACATACTTCCATCATTGTACAGTACACATCTAAACATTCGTAAATGCTCGAGACAGGATGGTAGACACGTGTCCTTCAGCATAGTCCAAAAAGGGCTTCCATATACGTCCAAAAACGTCAGTCTTAGAGTGGACGAGGTGTGTTAGAAAGTCTAGAGGGATATATTCCAGAACGAGCTTCTTCCACCCAAAAATTGTAGGAGATTTATTAGAAACCCATTGTAATAAAATATTCTTTCGGGCACAGAACATTAGAACATTGTACAACTTACTCTTATTTTGGTTTTGGATATGTTTATTTGGTAGACCAAGGAGAAGAGACACTGGATCAAGATCAATGTTAGTTTTGAAAATTTTCCTAATTTCAGCCAGAATAGATTTCCAGTATATCTGGATCTTGGGGCATGACCAAAGACAGTGTGTGAGGCTGCCTTCATCTATTTTGCATTTTGGACACAATGAAGAGGACCCCGGTTTAAATTTAGACACCCTGTTTGGGGCCAAGTGAGCTCTATGTATTAATTTAAGTTGCAATGCCCAGGAGCGATTACAAATAGTAATTTTTTTGGCAGAATTCCAAATACTGCTCCACATTTCATCAGTGATCTCGATATTCAGCTCTCCTCCCCAGGCCTTGGCCAGAGTTGGTATTTGACATTTATAGCATTTTAATTTTTTATAGCACGTGCTGAGTGACACTTCACGAGTTCCGAAAATCAATTTTCCGATGTCCACAATCTTAGTGTCCCTGATTAGAGTTGTTTCTTTTTTAATAAAGTCTCTTAGCTGGAAGAAACGGAAGAGGTTATTTTTCCCTACTCCAAAGGCTTCCATAACTTGATCAAAAGACATGAGAATCCCCTCCTTAAAGAGACAGCCCAAAGAGGAAACACCCTTAGTCACCCATTCCCCGAAACCTGCATCTAACATACCCGGAAGAAAATCAGGGTTCTGGAAAAAGGGTGTAAATGGGGATGTCTTCCCAGTTCTTCCCTCAATGTGTTGAACCGCCCTCCAGGCCTTGACTGTATTCACAGTGATTGGATTGTAACAGTATTTGTTTATTGTTTTTATATTTTTCAAAAAAAGCAGGCTTTTAAGAGGACAGTCACATAACGAGGCTTCTATATCCAGCCACACTGTGGATGAGTTTCCAGATACCCACTCTCGGGCATATAAAATAAGAGAACTCAATTGGTATTTTCTGAGGTCTGGAAGATCTAAGCCGCCCATGTTTCTATGTAGCTGTAGTGTTGACATTTTTATGACTGCCCTTCTTTTGGCCCAGATAAAGGAACCAAACCAGCTCCTTAATTTTCGGATCCATCTTTGAGTAAACAAAATAGGAATCATCCTAATTGGGTACAACAGGCGTGGGAGAATGTTCATCTTAAGAAGCGAGATTCTGCCCAACCAAGATATGGGAAGATAATTCCAGCGTTCAAGGTCTAATTTAATTTTTTCAAATAATGGGACAAAGTTTGTTTTGAACATCTGATCGAAAAGAGGTGTGACGAATATGCCGAGATATTTAAATCCTGCTGGGGACCACTTAAAAGGAAAATTAGGGATATAGAGTTGTTTACCTAAGGGCATGGCCTCGGATTTGGAAAAGTTTATTTTGTATCCCGAGAATGACCCGAACTGATTAATGACTGCAATGACTCTTTCAACTGAAGTGGTAGGTCTAGAGAGAAACAACAGAACATCATCGGCATATAAAGATATTTTATGGGTCCCCCGATCAGTGTTGATACCGCATACAGTGGGGTCACTACGAATTACTTCAGCCAACGGTTCGATTGCAAGAGTGAATAAAAGAGGTGAAAGGGGGCAGCCCTGCCTGTTTCCCCTTCCTACCTCAAACTTTCTAGACCTAACCCCATTTGTGATAACTGCAGCTAAGGGTCGACTGTAGAGGACTTTAATCCAGCTGATAAAGTTGGGGCCCAGTCCAAATTGATGCAGAGTATGGAAAAGATATGACCATTCCACGCGGTCAAACGCTTTCTCTGCGTCTAAGGATACTACAAGCCCATCCACTGCCCGCTGATGACACAGCTGAATCACATTCAAAAGACGTCTGAGGTTATTGCAGGAATTACGACCCTTGATAAAACCCGTCTGGTCTATCCCTATCAAAAGGGGTAGAATGTTTTCCAGGCGTATTGCTAGAATTTTGGACAGTATTTTCAAATCTACATTAAGTAATGAAATCGGTCTGTAAGAGCCACAGTTTTCTGGGGGTTTTGATTTTTTAAGAATTAAGGATATATTTGCTTCCCGGAGGGAAGGGGGAAGGACACCGTTACCAAATGAGTCATTCAGCATGGATAGATAGGGCTTTAACAGCAGGTCCATAAATGTTTTGTAGAATTCCGAAGTAAGGCCATCCGGGCCCGGTGCCTTCCCTCCCTGTAAGGATTTGATGGCTCTTTCCACCTCTGCCTCCGATATGTCTGCATTTAGATCTTTTTTTCTGTCCTCTGGCAAATTGGGCAGCTTAATTTTTGAAAAAAATGTTTCTATTAAAGATTGAGAGTTGTCAAATTGTTCAGATTGGTACAGATTTTTGTAAAATTCACAGAAAGCTGCGTTTATTTTCTCTGGGTCTGTAGAACATAAACCCCTCTGGTCAGAAATTGAAGCAATTGTTTGGGAAGTCTTCCGTGTTTTTGCAAGATAGGAAAGGTATCTACCTGGTTTATCCCCGTATTCAAACAATTTTTGTTTAGCAAATTTGACTTTGTCTGTAGCGTTCTGCGTCAGTAATGTATTCAGTGAGCACCGGATAGCATTGAGCTCTCCCAACTTAGTCCGCAAAGGTTTTTTAATATATTCTTCCTCCGCGAGCCTAAGCTTTCTTTCTAAAATGTTTTGTTGTTCTGCAATTCTTCGTTTTTTGCTACATGTATATGATATTATTAATCCTCTACTAAATGCCTTAGCTGTGTCCCAGAGCAAGGAGGGGCTGCTAGCGGAAGGAGAATTGACAGCGAGAAATTGCTTGAATTCTGTTCTAAAATACTCCGTAAATTTTTCATCTTTTAAAATTAAAGTATTTATTCTCCAATGATTTGATTGAACCCTAGCATTTTTAAAGGTATAATTTAGATACACGGCAGCATGGTCAGATATAACAATGTGTCCTATTTTGCAGGAAGCAACTTGTCTCAAAATAGTTTTAGGGAGAAAAAAATAATCAATACGTGTGTGGCATTTGTGGGGGTTGGAGTAGAAAGTATATTCCTTTCCAGCAGGATGGAGTTTTCTCCATACATCCACAAACCCTGCCTCCTCAAAAAGATCGAAAATCTGTTTTGATTTCCCTGAAACGGGAAGGGGGCTAGTGGGGAGCTTATCAATCAGTGGGTTCTTAAGACAATTAAAATCGCCTCCCACAACAACATTTTTAAGAGAAAGCCCTGCAAGTTTTGCCATTATTTCCGTTAAGAAGTTAATAGGGTGGCCCGGTGGAAAATAAACATTCAATATGGCAAATTCTTCCCCATTTATCATTGCTCTGACAAGTACGTACCTCCCATTTGTGTCTTTAATACATTCTATGACTTTAAAGGGAACTGATTTTTTAATAAGAATTGCAACTCCTCTACTTTTGGTCGTAAAAGAGGAGAAAAAAACTGCATTGTTGCAATTTTAAATGTTTGGAGTCATTTAAATGCGTCTCCTGCAGCAGCGCTATATCTACGCTTTCCTTCTTAAGGGCTAAAAGGACCTTCTTTCTTTTAATTGGTGAGTGACTGCCCTTAATGTTCCATGCACATATTCTTAGCATTTATAATCCAGAGTCATAATGCAATGCCACCCAAATAATGATTGTATACAAGGACTGCAATCTGCCGAGCTGAACAGGAACCAACCTAAACCAACAAATTAGAATCAAAATAAAACAGAAAAATGCGCAAATGAGTCATAATCACAATTACTCACATCACTTATCCTTATGCGTAAAGAGGGGAACAAAAAGAATCAGAACATACGGTACTTAGAAATCAGAGCTCTGACACCGTCCGGTCCAGAGCGTTTGCCTCCATGGTCTTCCGCTGTCGTTATTTCAGCCTAAACTGTCCACAAACTCCATTGCTTTTTCCGGCAAGACAAAAATCTTCGCTTCCCCATCACGTACTATCCTCAATCTGGCCGGGTAAAGAAGGGAGTACTGGATGCCTGCCTCCCGCAACCGTCGCTTTACCGCATCGAATCCTTTCCGCCTGCGCATGGTGTCTGCCGAGAAATCCTGGAAGAACATGATCTTAGAGTTCTGATACATCAGGGGCTGGTCTCCGCTCCCCGCACGCCGCGCGGCTTCGAGGATCTGCTGTTGATCACGGTAGTTATGAAGTCTGATCAGCACCGGTCTTGGTCTCTGTGTAAGCCCGGGCTGTGGAGCCAGTGTGCGGTGCGCCCTCTCGAGCTTGATCCGGCCGTTCTTGGTTTCGATTTGTAGAAATTCGGGCAGCCATTTTTCAAAAAATTTTAAGGCTCCAGGGCCAGCTTCTATGCCCTCTTTTAAACCAAGCACCCGAATGTTCTTTCTCCTGCCTCTGTTTTCAATATCATCAATTCGTTGTGCCATAGTGAGGGCCTCTTTCTCCAACTTTTTTATGCGGGCCGTAGCCTGGTCCAGGGCGTCCTCCTGGGCTGCAATCCTGTCCTCCGCGTCTGTAGTGCGTCGGGCCAGCTCATTTATCTCCGTGGCCTGGCTCTTAAGCATTTCAGTCAGAGTGTCTACTTTCTGGGAAATAACTAATGAAATGTTCCCAGTGATTTCCTCAATAACTTGGCGGAGAGCAGGATCGAGTGTGGTGGCCCCACCAGCCGCTGGTAGCTTAGCAGCTAGCTCCGTGTTAGCCATGTTACCTGTGTCAGCCAGTTGAGACTCTACCTCGCAGGTTTTGTTAGTTTTCTTTAGAATTTTGGGTGGCATTGTGCTGGAGTGAGTCGGAAGAGCGTTTATCAGCGTTGTATTACCACATTTAGTTGGATAGTCGTAGTGAGAGGGTGGTATTCTGCTCAGATATAAAATATATGGTGCGCAGCTCAACGAAGTCGACCGCTTGCTACGCCGCCATCTTCCGGAACCCTGGAGAAGCATCTTATTAAAGACACTATGTTGTTTTAAAAGGTTGCTGTTTAAAAACATATTGTAGAGGATGCTCACTGGTCTCCATAATATTTTTCACTTTATGAAAATTTCTTCTTTGTGAAATAAAGGTTATAAAGGGGCTTCCTGGAACGGAGTTGGCCTTCCTAATTAGCTTGTTGAGCTTTATAAGTATTTTTCTCTAATACTGTTACCCCAGCAGATGATCGAAAAAGAGATCACACTCTCCACAACAGACTTATAGGAGATATGTAGCAATTTGCTGCAAACTCCGAAGGACCAGAGCAGGTCCCTTCTTGTAAACGGCTTCACAGTTGTGTCTCCAGTCTAGTTTATTGTCCAAGTGAATACCAAGGCCTTTATACTCCTCACCCACCTCCACTTCTTCTCCCATGATGTTAATAGATTTCAACTTGTTCCTGTTTTTTCTGAAAGTTACAAACATCTCCCTTGTTTTGTTGACATTAAGGATCAGATGATTGTTTCCACACCATTCCACAAAGGGGTTCACCAGCTCTGTGTACTCAGCTTCATGTCCATCTTTGATGTACCCAATGACTGCAGAGTCATCAGTATTTCTGCAGATGATAGGAGTCTGTCTGGTACTGGAAGACAAGGGTGTACAGAATAAAAATGAATGGAGAGAGTACCGTTCCCTGTGGTGCTCCTGTGCTGCTGGCTACTTGATTAGACAACTGCCCCTGTAGTCTGACAAACTGTAGTTTGTTTGTCAGGTAGTCTTTGGTCCAGACATCTTCTATGCCTCCACCTGAGTCTTCTGAAGTTTCTCACAAAGTAAGTCAGGATGAACTGTGATGCTAACAATTCTGTCTTGTCTAATTGACAGTGGGTTTGGTGAAGCAGATGTATGATGGCATCAAGTCATCCCGTAATGGGATGACTTGGATGACTGAGAACCTTCATCAGCATGGCATCAAGTCCAACTCCAGCTACTTGTTTTCTTGCTGAGGTGAACCAACAGAAGTCTTGCTTAGAAGTCATGATGTCTAAGTGAGAAACCTTGCAAAATAGCAGTGTGTTCAAATGCTTACTGTCCTCATTGTAGTTTTAGAGTTGAAGAAAAAAGGTGTGGGCTGCTCATTGTCGCAGTGGGTAGCACTGCTGCCTTGCACCAAGAAGGTTATGGGTTCGATTCCTGGCCCAGGGTCTTTCTGCATGGAGTTTGCATGTTCTCCTTGAGTATGCATGGGTTCTCTCTGGGTACTCTGGCTTCCTCCCACAGTCCAAAAACATTACTGTTAGGTTAATTAGCTTCTCTAAAGTCCCCTTAGGTGTCAGTGTGCGCATGAATGGTTGTTTGTCTTCGTTGCCCTGCGATAGACTGGCGACCTGTCCAGAGTGTACCCTGCCTCTCGCCCGTAGATAGCTAGAAATAGGCATCATCACCCCTCGTGACCCCACTTGGGATAAGCGTGTCAGAAAATGGATGGATAGATGGATGGAAAAAGTTGCAGATAAAAAAATACTACTTGTCAAACTCTAAATACTTTGCTCTGCAATTGCATTAATGCATAGATTATTCATTGTAGAAAAATATTGGTGGGGGAAAAAACATCTGTGTGGCAGGCATAAATTGATGCAGTTGGATTGTTATGCTTATACCATAAAACCAAAGGAAAAACATTAAACTAAAATAATGTTTAGAAAAAAAAAAAAGAAGATAATTAACAGCCACTAAAGAACAAACGTCATATAAGCCTGAATAGTGCATCTCTAACTTGTGGCAATTTTTTTTTTTTTTTTTTTGTCCTCTGTGTTCTTTAATAGGCTGAAGCACAAATGTTTTATTACATTAGTATGGTGCTACCTTGCTTTCACATAGCGATTGAGGAGTATACAAAGTCAATAAATACATTCAACATTGTTATTATTAGTATTGTCTATACCCCTTATCATTATTACCTTGTTGAGCCACGAGGAATGATATAAACATTTACATGGTTGGAATATTGAAGGTTGGTTGAAAGGATGCAAGATTTTTCCACACTGTTAGCTGAGACCCCTCTGCATTCCCACAACTATCTTTGACTGTGAATCCAGATGAGGGTGAAACCACCTAAATGTCTGCTGGCAGAGGGACCATCATCTTCAAAATCTTTTCAGAGCTGAGACTGCCAGACCTTGGGTCTAATTTATAAAGCTTGCATGATCAAGAAACGGGGCCTGAAACTTGCAAACCCCAAGTTCCATAGAAACGTTGCAATCTATAAAAAAGAAAGTTGGCCTAAAAATGTGAGGCCCCTCACATCAACTCAAACTAATCCTTAAGTGGTGCTCATATTTTGGAGATAAAGGGAAATTGATGGCACAGATGGTGTCTGAGGGTACCTGAAGCCAGACTACATTATAATTCCTCTTAGACATCTAATTTCTCTGCATTTTATCACAGATAGATTTTAAAGACTCTGACAAGCCACTGCTGAGTAGAAATCCCACTCAAATAAAAGAAAGGTTATTAAACAGTTTAAATTCAACATCCACATGATATTTAAACATTTCCTTACTATCACATTGCCCTCCCCAATACTCAATGGGATGAGTCATACCTCAGATCAATAAATGTACACAAGGTATGAGGAATTTGCACTGATTACTATAAATGTTTAACTACTGTTGAAACACCCAGGCTTAAGAGTGCCTGATGCATGCATTGACCAAGCTGGACACTTTTTAAATAGGATAATTAGGAGGGAATGCATTTTCAAGGATAAGCAAAATTACCTAGCCCATTAGAATGAATGGATTTAACCACCTAGAGAAATGCTTTTGATCTTTAAGCTGAATTGGGACTGACCCACAAGGCCCATTCTATCCTTGTTTATCACAGGTGTTGAACAAAAGAAGATCAGTCAACTCCACCCAGCTATCTCAGCAAGTATAGCTGTGTGCACGATTGTAATGAAATATAAAATATATTCATGAATTACAAGTATAAATAAATGATGTTTAATATTTGTGAAAAATGAAGAAGGCTTCCTGCCGTAGTCAGTTTATTTAAATGTTAAAAATAACGCAAGAAAGATTAGGAAACATTCCATTATAATAATATGATGTAGCCAAAACACAACGTTTTTTTCCCCAACTCAAATCTTATCAATAGGTGTGATGGTTTGCCAGATTTTACGCTTTTTCTTTTTCTGCAATTAGAGCTGTTAACCACTCTGGGATTCCTGAAAAAAAACAGCTCTTACCAGCACAAATTCCCCATTATTAATAATCAATTAACAGTGTCCCTGAAACCACATTTAGGAACCAAATCATTTTATGGAATGATAGCCCATGCATTAGAATCTGAAAGTGTCATTCTTTTATCCCTTACCTCTGCTGTGGCAATACACATATTTCCAAATTCTCAAACATACAGGTGCTGGTCATAAAATTAGAATATCATGAAAAAGTAGATTGATTTCAGTAATTCCATTTAAAAAGTGAAACTTGTATATTATATTCATACATTACATACAAACTCATATATTTCAGATGTTTATTTTGTTTAATTTTGATGATTACAAATGACAACAAATGAAAATCTCAAATTCATCATATCAGAAAATTAGAATATTACTGAAGACCAATAAAAACAAAGGATTTATAGAAATGTTGGCCAACTGAAAAGTATGAACATGAAAAGTATGAGCATGTACAGCACTCAGTATTTAGTTGGGCCTCCTTTGGCCTGTATTACTGCAGCAATGCGGCGTGGCATGGAGTCGATCAGTCTGTGGCACTGCTCAGGTGTTATGATAGCCCAGGTTGCTCTAATAGTGGCTTTTAGCTCTTCTGAATTGTTGGGTCTGGTGTATTGCATCTTCTTCTTCACAATACCCCATAGATTTCCTATGGGGTTAAGGTCAGGAGAGTTTGCTGGCCAATTAAGAACAGGGATACCATGGTCCTTCAACCAGGTACTGGTAGCTTTGGCACTGTGTGCAGGTGCCAAGTCCTGTTGGAAAATGAAATCTGCATCTCCAAAAAGTTGGTCAGCTGCAGGAAGCATGAAGAGCTCTAAAACTTCCTGGTATGTGGCTGCGTTGACCCTGGACCTCAGAAAACACAATGGACCAACACCAGCAGATGACATGGCACCCCAAACCATCACTGACTGTGGAAACTTTACACTGGACTTCAAGCAACGTGGATGAAGTGCCTCTCTTCTTTTCCTCCAGACTCTGGGACCTTGATTTCCAAAGGAAATGCAAAATTTACTTTCATCAGAGAACATGACTTTGGACCACTCACCAGCAGTCCAGTCCTGTTTCTCTTTAGCCCAGGCAAGACGCTTCTGACGCTGTCTGTGGTTCAAGAGTGGCTTGACACAAGGAATGCGACAGCAGAAACCCATGTCTTTCATACGTCTGTGTGTGGTGGTTCTTGAAGCACTCACTCCAGCTGCAGTCCACTCTTTGTGAATCTCCCCCACATTTTTGAATGGGTTTTGTTTCACAATCCTCTCCAGGGTGCGGTTATCTCTCTTGCTTGTACACTTTTTTCGACCACATCTTTTCCTTCCCTTCGCCTCTCTATTAATGTGCTTGGACACTGAGCTCTGTGAACAGCCAGCCTCTTTAGCGATGACCTTTTGTGTCTTGCCCTCCTTGTGCAAGGTGTCGATGGTCGTCTTTTGGACAACTGTCAAGTCAGCAGTCTTCCCCATGATTGTGTAGCCTATAGAACTAGACTGAAAGACCATTTAAAGGCTTTTGCAGGTGGTTTGAGTTAATTAGCTGATTAGAGTGTGGCACCAGGGGCCATCAATTTTGAACCTTTTCACAATATTCTAATTTTCTGATATGATGAATTTGAGATTTTCATTTGTTGTCATTTGTAATCATCAAAATTAAACAAAATAAACATCTGAAATATATGAGTTTGTATGTAATGTATGAATATAATATACAAGTTTCACTTTTTAAATGGAATTACTGAAATCAATCTACTTTTTCATGATATTCTAATTTTATGACCAGCACCTGTAAGTTCACAGAACGTTCAAAAACAGAACGTTCTTTAATTAGATTTATTCAAATAGGTCCTGTAGGTTGGCCTTTAGTAAGACATTAAATTTGCAAAAACTTCAAACTCCATGGTAGGGATGGGAATCGAAAACCGGTTCCTGTTAAGAACCGGTTCCGTATTTTCCGATTCCATGGCATCGTTTGGCAGCTCGCTGAACGATTCTTTTTTCGATTCCCGCAGCACCAGAGCCTAGAGCGCCGGCTCTTGGGAGCACGACTTACGTCACGTTTTTACGTAAGTTACGCAAGTTACGCAAGTTACGCAAGTTGGAAGAACTATTCGAGGAGGAAGACAACGAGCTGCGGTCACTTTGTGAATCAAAGCCCCGTCTTTCCTTAGCCCAGAGGGTAGATCAGGAAATCCAGCTCTGTAAAAGCTTGCCCTCCATCCCCTGCAGGGATAGCGCCACACTGTGGTGGTGGAAGAAGCAAAATACGCTGCCCTTGCTATCTGGACTGGCTGAAAACTACCTCTGTGTGCAGGCTTCCTCCACCCCATCTGAGAGGGTGTTTTCCACGGCTGGAGACACCATAAGCGCTGAAAGATCCCGTATCCTTCCAGAAAAAGCAGATATGCTCATCTTTCTGCAAAACAATTGTTAATTTTCCCTCACTGCAAAAACGATCTGAAATTAAGTAAAAATATCTTAAATCAAGTGTATTTACCCTTAATTTGAGCAGGTAAATAAGATAGTTTGCCAATGGAATGAGTATTTTTACATTTAAAATAAGATAATTAGATAATATGCACTTGAAATAAGACAATGCAATAGTTTTTTTCTTATTTCAAATGTAAATTGTATTGTTCCATTGGCAAAATGTGTCACTTACTTACTCAATTCAAGAAAAAATGAACTTATTTTAAGAACAAATTACTTATTTAGATTTACATTTTTTGCAGTGCTACTACTGTTTTATAATTAGTATTTTTTGTTATTTAAAATAGGTTATTATCCCATCATTTGTTATTAGACATTGTTGGTTATTAAGTTTGTTCTTGTATTCATTTTTCATTTAAACACAGATGTTACTCCAGTTTCACATTTCCTGTGGACATCTTGATCTTGTTGAGTTTGTAAGATTGTGCAATAGTTAAGTAAACAAAGTTGATTCTGATAATCAAACTGTTTGTTCTCCTTTTTCCCCCAAATTGGAATCGAAAAAATAATCGATAAAGAATCGAATCGTTTCATAGAATCGAAAAGGGAATCGGAATCGTGAAAATCTTTTCAATTCCCAACCCTACTCCATGGCTTAGAATTAAATTTTTCCTATTTTGCTCCCTGTCAAACAGCCAGCAGTACACACAATTTACTAAATGCAATTGGTCAGAGGAATCTGTTTTTTCTACCCCCACTATTTAGCGTTCCTTATTTGGATTCTTTAAAGATCAGGTCCTAAAGCTCTACTTTCTGCAACACTTAAAATCTTAATAAAACACATTGAATATGAGTTATTTTTTTTTTTTTTGTTTAAAGTAATCTGAGAAAGTTTTAAGAAATAAATACATTTCCAAACTCCAGCAGAAGCTTTATGCTGTCCTCTCCTTTGAAGAACTGCAGCATTATTCTGTTAATAGTTATCTGTCCTCAAGTCCTTGACCTCTTCAAATTGTAAACACATTTTTTACACCACACTCAGCACTCTTTGACCAGGCAAGTTTTGTTGCTGGTTCGGCCCTGAGATAAGCAAGCAGGGGCTGAACCTGTTTCAGTCTACACTGCCCTCTGCAGCACCTCTGCTCCAGACTCAAGTCAAATTTCTTCCAGTGCTTCCAGATCGTATGGGTTAATCTCCGTTGACCCTGACTCCCCAAACCACAACCGTGGCTGTTTTGGACTCAGTCCCAGGGTGCGATTGCAGCACAGTGCCATAGAAGTGGACCCCACACGCAACCCTTGTGTTCACTGGCACCAGCTTGCAGACTTCAGAATGCTGAAGATAAGGTACAAGAATGTCAGGAAGTCTGACACCAATGAGGGGTATGGTAAACAAACAGTTGCAGACGTCTGCCCGCATCCCCTGCCTCTTAACGACCTCCAATTCCACCCTTTTAAATGTCAGGTTGTGAAATATGGTTTCTTTAGCTAAACAAATCATGCTGCAGTAACAGGACTGACGAAACTGAAGCATCAACATTTCAATTTTGATCTAAATTAGAGTGCAGCTAATCACACCAGATATTATTCCAAGTCAGAGTGAAGCAAATCGATAAATATCTATTTATTTAGAAGACTGAAAACCATCTAATGCAAAAAATAATAATAATAGGCTTCATAGACAATTCTCTAAATGTTAGGAAAAGGCAACATTGCATTTGAAAAGCAGCATCATTTAAAAAGGGCAGGTATTGATTCATGTGGAATGGTAAACTAAGTGCAAGCCTCAAACATCTTTTCGCTGCATGCTTAGTCAAACCCCTTCAGTTTAGCTCAGCACATATCTCACAATATTGTGTATGACACTTCCACAGAGGTTATAGACAGCCCTCAAAGCACAACAACTATTATATATGCATGCAATGTAAAGTGAAAAGTGTTGGACTACTATTTAGAGGCTCAGATATCGTTCCTGGGTACTTTGATCCCTCTGGTGTGGTGAAGCAAGAAGCCAATCATTCTTAACTACATAAAAGTTAACAGAGCGTAGCCTGGTATTTAGCTTTATGTTTATCTGTGTTATGAATGTGGGCATGAGGAGCATGGCCTGTCACTGCGGGTCAGATTGGCAGGTGCTGAGCTGTTATGACACTGGTTTCACAGGCTCTTTATTCTCTGCTTCAGGAGGCTGAAATGGTGCCTGCTATTAACAGGGGAGAAGAGACAGACCTCTGTAAGAGTAACAACAAAAGATGGAATCACGGCTTAGTGATTTTTCATGAGTTTTTTTTTTATTGTATAATAAAAGAAATGTTTGTTCTCCTTTAGCTTATTATATAAACAAGTCAATAGCAATTCCTTTGTAAATCCTAAACCTCCTTAATATGCAGTCCTTTGAGCACTAAATAGCATCTGCAGGGTATATGAGTGGCAGCAGGAAAAAAGACAGATTAAATCTGCTTGCCTTTAGACATTGTTTGAAACCATAGGCAGTCCTGCTGAAGATGATAGGGGAGTCTCTGATTAACCATCCGGTTAGCAGGATGTACGTCCCTGTTACAGCAGACAAATGGAGCTATTGTGATTGTATGAGAGTCTTTGATCACAGTGGCGTTCAAGTAGAGGTCTTCATCAAAAACGCTCACTTGCTAAGGCTGACACACTGACAGAGTCAGTACCTGTCAGGATCAAGTAAACATGGCAAACATAGACACATTTAGAAGCTATTCAAAACTGAGGAAATGTAACTTTATGACATTATGCTTAGTGGGTACATACTGGAGATATTGGTTGGGACGACTGGTAAAAATGTGGAGAAAAATAAAGGCCTAATCTGTTATTACAGTAACCAGATCTCATAATAAACAGTTTTTAAGAAGTTTAGATAATAAAGTGGTAAATTTTTTTTGTGTATGAAAAAATTGTAAGATTTATAGATTTTAACAAAATGGCCAGACATTCTATAACTGTACTCCATTTTTATTATACCTAAAGATCTAAGTTACCGTATTTTCACGACCATAAGACGCACCGTACTAAAAGGCGCAGTCTCAGTTATGTGTGCCATTTCTGTATTTAACACACACATAAGGCGCACCGGACTATAGGGCGCATTTTTTATATACAGGTACATGTCCTCTACTACCTTTAAATAGCTCTACTGCGTATTTTAAAAATACAGCGGGGGCAAAACTGAGTATGATTGTGCTTTATTCATGTATTTATTACAAAGTATTAATCAAACCTGCGAGCTGGCCGTGAGACAGACACATCGCAGATGACACAGCGCTGTGGTCACTCCTAAATTAACTTAAAATCCTGAAACCTGCCGACGGAATATGTTCGCTTTTATTGCCGGTATCCTGGTGCCTGCAGTTTAGATTATTTAGATGAAAAACACCTGCCAGCCACCGCGGTGAGGCTGCTGTTGAAGGGATTTCTGCTGTCGGTGCACCGCTGGTATATGGGGGTCTGAGCGCCTCCGACAGAAATAGATAATCTGGATGAACTGACTGCAATTAAGTTTTCAGGTGGCCTTTCTCACTTAAAAACATATTAAAACTACTTTATTCCCACTGATCACAGCAAATATAGCTGCAAGATTTAGATTATTTAGATGAAAAAACACCTGCCAGCCGCCGCGGTGAAGAGGAGGAGACCCGGCCCAGAGGCTGCTGTTGAATTAAGTTTTCAGGTAGAAAAATAGAGCGGGAGCAAAACTGAGTATGTTTGTGCTTTATTCATGTATTTATTACAAAGTATTAATCAAACCCATCAAAGTCATCATCCTCTGTTTCTGAATTAAACAGCTGCGCTAAATCAGACATGCCAGTTTCCCCATCTTCGCTGTCAGAGTCACTTTCCGTGCAGCGCGGCTCCTCAGAAATAATGCCGGCTTTTGCGAAAGCTTGAACAACAGAGCCAGCAGATACGTTAGTCCAAGCATCTACAATCCATCCGCAAACGGTGGCGTAACTTGCCCAGCGCTGCCTTCCACTTATCCTGAAACTGTGGTCTCCGTCTGTCATCCATCGCTCCCACGCCGCTCGCAGCCTTACTTTGAACGGCCGCTTCACACTGAGTGTCGAGCGGTTGAAATTCCTTTGTCAGACCCCCCGGGATAACAGCGAGCACAGCGTTCATTTGATTCACCTTTTTTTTTCACATCGGCTGTGAGATGGGCACGCAGCGATGGTGATGTGTGGAAAAAAGCACCTGCTCTCCTCACATACACCTGCCTTTCATCATCTCCTCATCCATCCAGCCTTTTTCATTTGCGTTAATGTCATCAGAGCGCTGTGTCTGTCTCGCTGTCAGCTCCCAGATCAGCTTCTCTGATTGGTTGATGCGGCGCGTCCAGCAGCAAAACTTCAATTTTTCCATCTCGAGCAGCAGCAGCGCGTTGGCGGTGCGTCAGATGCTTAAACGCTTCTCGACGTGCTGCACCAAAACACGCTGCGGGACCTTTTGCTGCACCTATACGCTCGTCAACCATTGACTTTGCATGTAAACTCGCTGCTTATGCTGCACCTGCTGGGTCCGGTTCACACCGATGTCGAGCGGTTGAACAGCGAGCACAGGGTTAATTTGTTTCCCCATGTTTTTCACATCAGCTGTGAGATGGGCACGCATGGAGTTACATATTAACAGCGATGGTGATGAGTGGAAAAAAAACACCTGGTCTCCTTACATTCAGCCACTCTTTCATCATCTCCTCAATGAGGTGGTCTCAAAAGTCGCAGTTACAACACACATAGGGCGCACCGCACCAAAGGGCGCACCGCACATTTTGAGGGAAAAAAAAGACGTTTAAGTGCGCCTTATAGTCGTGAAAATACGGTAATTGTGCTTTCTAGGAACTCTTAGCAGTAGCACAGACACCCTTCACTTTAAACTGTTTTGCCACTTAACTTGGTACAGATCCATATTGCCACCACACATGGGTTTGATGGATAGAAACATGTGTATCCCAAACCAAAACTGTCCTGTCCTCCCAAATGGTGTTTTTTGATTAAAATGGAAACATTTCTATGCATTTCTAGTGCTCACTACACCCTGATTTTGAAGGCCGATATGGATATTGATATTCAGGGCTTTAAAAAAAAAAACAACTATATCTGATACATTGATTTAATATTGGCCGATTTCCGATATATATATGTATATATTTATAAATCGCCTCAAATCTGTGGTGTTTTTTTTTTTTTTTTTGCCTTACTGGGGCTGGATCCATGACTAACTTTAACACCACAGATGCTACATATAACACCTGTTACATTCTTTATTAAGTGGCTCCACACCTGTCTGTTCCCGTCTAACTGTGAAATGAATATATATATATATACATTTAGTGTATGTTGATTATTAGATTTAGCTTCTACAGACGAGCATTTAAAAATGAAAACAAGTGGCTGGATACAGTTGAAAGTGATAACACACTGGCTAATCAGAGGCTTTTAGTATTTCATTCATAAAAAAAAAAAAAAAAACTCATTCACAAAACACCTTAGAAATGTAAGTTTGTCATTTAAGTGGCAATGCCGCAGCTTTTAAAACATCCAAACAGATGTTTGGATGAAGAACTAAACAGATAAGTTAGAGTATTTTACAAATTAGTTTAATGAAAACACGACTTCTAAATTTATAATCCTCAGTAGAGGCTGCATGTCTATGAAGGACCAACTCTGCCATATTTAAAAATAAATACAGAAATAAATAAATGCTCAATAAATGTATAAGCATACAATTAATTGCCAACAAAAAAGTGAGACATAAATGTATATAACTCTTAATTAGCTTCTTTATTTATTTGCCTTTGTAATATTTACCTTATTTATTTTTCTGTCCTTTATAATCTTCAACTTTATTTTTTAATTACTTATATTTTTAAGTATTTATTTATGTGCATGTTATAATATTTTTGTCTGTTTTATTCTTCCTTTGTATTTTTTTACCTTAGTTATTTCTTCGCCGCTGTTTATTTCTCTCTGCCCTTTTTACATTTCTCTATGCCCTTTTTACATTTCTCTCTGCCCTTTTTACATTTCTCTCTGCCCTTTTTACATTTCTCTATGCATTTCTGTCTCATTATGCAAATGAGGAGGGGGTGTGTCCTAGAGAGTCAACTTCTGCTCATTGGTTGGCTTGGCGGTCCATCTTCTTAACTCACAGAGCTCAGAGTACTAAGTTAAATGTTCTCTTTTCTGTTGCTGTTGTTCAATAAAAGTATGTTTTAAGATCATTTGAGGCGAGAACCTTATACTTTTAAGCATCACTATATGGCCCATTCACAGATTTAATGCGTAATTTAAAAGATAATGTGACGAACTTGAGAGGACCGTGGCAACCAGCAAAGCTCCGAAGCTGACGGCAGCCAGGTCTAACCACAGCCCATCTGCAGCGGCCCTCTCTCGGCATAACCGTGTGTGAAGCGTGTTGGTAAGCATTTTACTACATCGGTCGAATCTACAGGAGGAGAGTCTGATGTCGAGTCTGAAGTCATTAGAACTTGAGTAGGGACTTTGCCAAACTTTGCCAAATACAACAAAAAATCGCCATCATAGCCTGGCTATAGACCTGGCTGCCGTCAGCTTCGGAGCTCCGCTGGTTGCCACGGTCCTCTCAAGTTCGTCACATTTTCTTTTAAATTACGCATTAAATCTGTGAATGGGCCATATGGTGATGCTTAAAAGTATAAGGTTCTCGCCTCAAATGATCTTAAAACGTACTTTTATTGAACAACAGCAACAGAAAAGAGAACATTTAACTTAGTACTCTGAGCTCTGTGAGTTAAGGAGATGGACCGCCAAGCCAACCAATGAGCAGAAGTTGACTCTCTAGGACACACCCCCTCCTCATTTGCATAATGAGGCATAAATGCAGAGAGAAATGTAAAAAGGGCATAGAGAAATGTAAAAAGGGCAGAGAGAAATGTAAAAAGGGCATAGAGAAATGTAAAAAGGGCAGAGAGAAATGTAAAAAGGGCAGAGAGAAATGTAAAAAGGGCAGAGAGAAATGTAAAAAGGGCAGAGAGAAATAAACAGCGGCGAAGAAATAACTAAGGTAAAAAAATACAAAGGAAGAATAAAACAGACAAAAATATTATAACATGCACATAAATAAATACTTAAAAATATAAGTAATTAAAAAATAAAGTTGAAGATTATAAAGGACAGAAAAATAAATAAGGTAAATATTACAAAGGCAAATAAATAAAGAAGCTAATTAAGAGTTATATACATTTATGTCTCACTTTTTTGTTGGCAATTAATTGTATGCTTATACATTTAATGAGCATTTATTTATTTCTGTATCTATTTTTAAATATGGCAGAGTTGGTCCTTCATACATGTCAGCGTGAAGTGTAGAGGGACACATTAAAATAATTAAATTTTAATTTTGAAATTATGCTACATCTTACACAGAGCTTAAATGCTAATATGTTTACTATGTTACCTAGAATGAATCTACTCTCCTTAAGGCACCCTAACTGCTTGTTTCAACAAGGGCATCTGTTGTAATGGGGAACTAAAGTGTAGTTTTATAAAACCACATCTTACCATGGAGTAAACTGCTCAATTTCTCTCTCTTTGTCCACTCCAATTTTTTAACTTCCCTGCAAAGACACACTATCGCACAGCTGATACGAGCTCAGAGCTTACTGTAGAGAGGGGAAGAGGAGCAGAATCAGTACGTGCAGAAGTTTTTTTTTTTGGTTTATGCAGCAAAAATAGAATTCTTAAATCGGCCAGATATTAGCCGATATCAATTAACGAGCCAAATGCAAAAATTGGCCCTCTGATTAAATGGTTGCCTCTAGCGCTCACATTACAGTGGCTTCTCTCTGAAAACACTATGATATGAAATTGTATTTCAGATTTCCATGTTTTAAAAGCAAATTGGTATATTTATGTTTCAAAACTGCGCTTTCAATTAGCTAAGTTACTGTGAAGCAATAAGTTTCACAGGATTATGGATGCTATGTTCTATTTACTTGCATATAAATAATCTTTTAAATGATTCCGTCATGTTTCCATCTTTTCAATGGTGATGATATTCTGCCACATAGAACTTTTTAAATACAGCATATTTAAAAAAATGTATAGACAGTTTCTTTTTTTACATGTTTTTTGAGGTGATTTTCTGAAGCTGACTGAGAAGTTAAATATTGTGTAGCCTAGTCCCTTACACTGTGTGAAGGATTTTTTTCTTTGCAAAGATAACGCAACCATTTGAGTATTTGTAACATTTGGTGGTCATTTAACTTTTTTAAAGTTGTTATTTTTTCCTGTTTTAGTCCCTGTAGCACATTTTCACTTATAGTTTTTATATATTTTACTACAACGATGTGTTTCCAAAAAAAAATGTTTGATTGTAAAGTTTTGAAAACATTCTAACTGCAAGAAAAAAATAAAACAATTAATTATGTATAAGGAATTACTTGCATATGTGATGGTCCACTAGTGGTGTGCTAGTGCCAAGTGCATGGAGAGAGCATTAAAACATTTTCAAGACTGGTTAACAGAAATAAAATAAAAAATCAGTTCTGTTTTTAATGGATGGATATCATTAGAACAGAGATTAAAAGATGTGCAGAAAAAACTTGTATCTGATGTCAGGAAGTCTTCATAAAAACTGCCAGTGGTCGTTTACATGGGTAAAAGGTGGATTGTGAGTATTATGAGAAAAGAGGTTTATTTTTTTCCTACCACTGCATCGTACACTTATGGATTTTGCTCATTTCCACTGTTGATTTAACTTTCACTGCATACATTGGTCTGTTGAAACAAATCAAACACTTTTTTTTTTAAGACAAGCAATCAAAATGTGGAAGAAAAAAAAACTTATCCCAATCATTGGGGAAGATTTGTGATTCTCTAGACCCCTTATCTCCCTAAGGCCCAAAGAGTATTGTGACATTTTATGTTGCCGCACCATTTCCTGGATTTAGTGCGAATCTGTAATCTGTAACTTTTATTTTTGAATCAACAGGAATATGGCTCATTGGAGTTGTCTTTCCAGTCTTCAAACTAAAAGCATACAGAAAAATTGTGGGTTGCCTGAAGAACTATACTATAAGTATATTACGTATATGTGTATTTCAATCTTTGTATAAATTGTTACAAAGGGTGCCAAAAGATGTGTCTCTCTTTTTACACAAATGTTTAGTTATCTGCAAAATGTAATAGATTTTTTTTTGTTTTGTTTTGTTTTGTTTTGTTGCACTAAACTTTTTGATGGTTGGACTCACATTCAATCCAACTCCAGGCTGTTTGAAGAGAAGGTCCAAATGTGGGCATGTGGCTGTGTGGGAGCTACCCTGGCACTATACTGAGCCGCTATTAGAAGTGAGAAAGCAGTAGGTAGGGGTGGGGTGGGGTTAGGACAACTGATGCAGGGTAGCATTTGCAATTGGGAGGTTTTGGTTTCAGACTCTCGAGTCATCAATCATCCAGGGCCCATTTTGTTCTTTGACAGCTCACTACAAGGCTTGACATTTAACACTCACGACCCTGGATGGGGCTGTGCTTGAGACGAGGGACTTCAGAAACACAAAAATGGAACAGAATGACACTTTCCCCTCTTTCTTCGGTAAGTAGCAGAACTGAAGCAAAGCAGATACAAATTAATAATTCCCATCTGCATCACACATCACTCTGGTGAAATTATTGCCCTGTGTTCCCCTATCTTTGCCCCCCTACACGGAAACACGTAAAACAGCTAAAGGAGAGTCAAAGGGCCTCTAGGCCCATTAGACTAAATGCAAGTCTGTGTTCCTTTTATGTGTGGACGCACTCCCTGAACTTTGTTAAAGAGGGAGCATTAAAACTTGCAACTCAAGAAATCATTGTGTTTATGGGCGCAAATATGTTTTAAGCTTGACATTTTTATTTGCATGGCAGAATTTTAGAATCTGGATTAATTTTACTGATTTCAGGAAATGTAAAGCACATTTTGATCCCTGAATGCTGCTTGTGATATTACACACATCTACTGAGAAAATTAGCTTGTAATATGTGACCACATTTGGCATTCTGCCTTTTTTATGGGTGAGTAGATTATCACAGATGGCCTTATTGAGAATAAAAAAATAATGCTGACATTATAACTAATATAACTTGATATAACATATGTGACAAATAATTTTAGCTTTTCAAATTCAAACTTTAGCGATGTGACTATTAAATCTAGGTTGTCCAGGAATGTTCAAAATTCACTAACACTCGTCAGACAGAAGGACACAAACAATTCCCTGACACATGATAACTTGATATTACCCAGGCCATGCAACTACAGACTTTCTTGCTTTCGTCTTGCGTTTGATAGATTGATAGAGATAACATTACATTAAAATCAGCCATATCCTTTCTGTCTTCTATGTCAGGGAATTGATAGCTTCTTTAGGGCTGTGCAGGCCAAAGAAAATCTCTTCAATCTTTGTGTGTGATACGCTCTGCTTGCTGCATACTAAACATGTTGCCAGACAACTGGTCATGTCTTAACTGTGAAACTAGCAACTATTGTTCGTGCCACTATTGAACATGCCTTTAAGGACTCCAGGGGCAACCTTTTATCTCGTGAAAGGTACCAGGGTTTTAAAACTGTTAAGTGTTGAAGATTGTAGCACACATCTTTGTGGTTCAGTTGTTTTCTTCACAGTATGACACAAAATAGTTTAAATATACAGTGATAGCATGAGCAGAAAGTGCACAGCTAAGAGGTAAAGAAAAGATATATATCTTGTGTTTAACCCCATGACAAAAGCAAATGAACTATTTGTTAGGTGTTTTATTTAAACACACTTTATGTTGTGTGTTTTGCAACTCTCTGATAATGTTTTATTTACATCATTTCGGAAAGGTTGATTCCACTGTGTGAAGGAAACACATGGATTAAGAGGGGGTAAGACTAAAGAAGACTTCTACTATTTTAAAATAACTTGAGTCTAATTCAAATACTGTTATATGAACTGTTTTTAAGTTTGCTGTATTGTTTTATTTTATTTTTTACACAGCATGTTCATTTATAGGGAAAATGGAGATGGGAGTAGGTGTCAAAAAATATTCTTCCTCTGTGAATTTCTTTTTCTGAGAAAAAAACTGTTTCTGTATATTGTACAACTTAAAAAAAAAATACCTGAACTGTTAAAACATTTTTCATAGATTTAAGATAATTTTTGCTGCAGTGCCTTCCTTTCAGAGATTTTTAGAAGTCACTTTTTAAAGCAAATTTCAAGTGTCTTATTACTGAGAGGATCATGAAAAGTATCTAGTAACCCATAGATATCACTATGCTTTAACTACAATACACGTATTATTTCTGCTGTAAAAAAAATGTGTAAACTATTAAGTAATACTCTTTAGTTCACAAATATAGAATATGGATTTGGAATGTTCATAAAATATATTACGTATTAAATGTTAAGACCTGAAAGAAGTTTGTTATAAACTCAAAAATTGTACCGATTTGGCTTCAGCCTTAACTGTAGGTATCGCCTACAATATTCTGGATTGATGCAAAATGAAAATGGAATGACAGATCTCACAGCAGATAAAGTGTAAATTGTTTTAAAGGTTTTAACAGAAATCAAAGCCAAATATTTTAACAATAACAGAAAGCTTTTTTTGTGTGTGTGTTGTCATTTTTTTTAAAGGCAGTGCAGGTTAGTGTCCAAACATTCTCATGGTCAATCCTGAAAACCCTTTTTTTTTCTAAGAAAGATTCATCGGATTAAGACCAAAGCCGAGCCTTTCTTGCAACACTCCACTAGCTGCACCATATGGTTAGGTCCTAAAGCTACGGGTGGAAGGTTTAATGACAGAGCGGATGTGCGGCGCCCATGCCGAGGGATGAAGGGGGATGGGCTAAAAGAAAAACACTCATCAAGTCTTTGGCCTGGAAAGGCTGGACAAGGTCAGCTGTGGAGCGGGGGCAGGACAAGGGAGCTTCATGCACGTCTGCAACGAAAGGCAGGTGACCACAGTGAAACCTGGTGCAATACCAAGAAAATAAGAAAAAAATAAATAAAAATATCACTGAGTTATATTCCCATGAATTACACCATTTGACCTGTTTAGCCTTTTATGTCCAATCCACAAGGCTGACAGTTTAAGCATATTACCAAAATATAGTGACGTGTAGATCCAATCTGCCTGGCAAATATGCTCAGCTGCCTGTGTAGGGTGTGGGGACGAATAAACAATGATGGACTCATAATTAATGTTTACAAAGGCTGATGCAATTGCATGACATTTCTGCGGCTTTGCGACTTGTCCAGTGACCACAAATAATCCCTGTAAACATTTTCATAGTCGAATATGTCTCCTTTAGAGCCAAAGGCATGTTTAAACATTGATTCAAAGATGTGTCATAAAGCCCAGCTGCCTAGGACCTTACCTCAGCAACAATAAAAGACTTGACATGGAAAACAATAACAAAACAAATTCAAACCAATAACATTTTTGAAATATTATATTGATTTTTTTTTTACACCAAAAAACGTACAATATTTTTTTTTTTCATTTGTTTGTAGATCTGAGTACAGACAAAGCCTAAGATACAGTTGGTCCAACGGTAGCGAGGTGGGAAATAGGTTAGCGTGTGAAGAAAGACGGAAGGCCAAATGATTGATGGAGTTGTGGATTGTCTATAAAGGTCCGCAAAGAGTGCTCAGAGATAATCAGAGAGAGGGTGTCTGCAGGACTCATAACCCCACCGCACACAAACATGAGTAAACCCTGCATACGCTGACTCAAGAGAGTGAGAGAGAAAGAAACGGAGTGGGAGCTTCCGAATTATTAAGCAGACAGAGCCACTGATGATGAAATTCTGAAGGTCGGGTGTAACAAGAGGCACCTTACAAGGGTCGCAACCTTTTCCTTGGCGGGTGTTTTGTTCTTTGTACCTCCCTCACAACATCACCTTCCCACCTTTGTGTTCACCGGGGGGCAGGTGAGTGGGGGAGTTGTGTTACATCCCTGTTTATCTGCTCATGACCTCTAGTCGGCAATTCTGCACTTGATAAGAGGAGGGCTTGCCTCATAATGTGCACGGCAGCTGATATCAGCCCTGTATCCTTGTGAAATTGATTACCAAGGCCCAGGGAGCGTGCAGAATATAATAAATAGAGATGACACATAAGGCACACATGGACTTGTAGGCTGATGGGTAACACCGCCTCAGCAATTACCTGCAACCCACTTAAAACAGGGGTCATACAGGGCAGGCTGGCAGTGAAAGGAGTTATGGTTATTTCTTATTTTCTCTGCAGGATGAGACGCTGGGAAAGATTTAACTCCCTCTGCCCATGTGTGTATTAGCAGGTTTGTGTGTACACATTTTTTAGGAATTGAGTAGCGAGACAGTCTGGGCAGAGAGGTTCACAACTGTGAGGTTTCGGTTAAAGGCCCATAAGTGTGTGATATATACATACTTGTAGTGTTTTATTAACCTTTATGGCAAGTTAGAGATAGAAATATATTCCTAAAAGATTCAATGCTGTTGTTTCTTAGTATTGTCAATGAGCAGATTTGTCTGCAGTTCATGTTTTCTGAACAGTGATGAAAAAAGAAATTGAGTAAATATAATTATGTTGTATGTTTTCTTCCTGAGGCAGTTTCAGTTTGCTTGTCTTTCTGTCTGTTTCATTACTTTTAATGTGGTATTTCCTGCTCTCCTGATAAAGAATGATGATGATCTGAAAACCAATACAGCAGAGTACTGAGAAAAACCACAGCACATAAAAACGATTATGCTTATAGTTATTTTCTTTGACCTAAATTATAATTTTTGTTGTTACTCTTTACAGCATTCTGTTAAACCTATTCAATACTTGCATTACAGAAAGCCCCGATCCTTTAAAGCAATCTCAGAAATTACTGGAATAATAATTGAAAATCAGATCATTTCAAAATAAATGAGAATGTGAAATTTCGGCGTAAATGCTGTTTTTGTTCTAAGTAAAAAAGAAAAAGTAGCACATCAAACAAAGTGGGTGGCTAGTGGGTGCAAACAGCCCATGGAGCTTTTAGATGGTTGTTGTGTTTAAAGAGAAATCATCACCATTACACCTGATTGTGTAATGCACATTCAATTTTCTCAAAAGCAGATGTGCCTATTCATGCTCAAAAAGTTTCTACCTGAGATGTCTTAGTGAGCCTGCTCTATAATGTGAGGCTAATTTCAAAAACAGTCATTCCAGGGTCCTAATATTAGCATAAAGCAAGCTATGTGAATGTGCTGCTCGCTGTTTCAATGAAGAAATCTGAATGGCTGTAAGCTGCCAGGCAAACCTTTATATCTATTTGTTCCACTTGTCTGACTCTCAATGAGTTTAATCAGCTGAGAAGAAGCCATGAGGGGGGGTGTTGCCTTACCCGCCCATACATTAGAGAGCCCCCTTCTTACACCACATACTCCCACTGAAAAACACACACACACAACCACACAGCCCCATTCTGTGTGCATCGATGTGAGAGTTGAGGGTCTCCCTCTCCCCTGTTGCCTTACGGATTATCAAGTACACTTCAATTACTGCCGATCGATACACTTCTGGCTGCAAAAGGGAGTGTGAAGGAAATTAGACAGACTTTGGGTATGGCTGTGACTACAAAGCAATGGATTAACACTGATATGCATCTCTTCATTTACATCAGGAATGGGCCATTCTCCATCAGCATACTGCACTCTCCTCTGAACGGATGAACATTCACATAGGTTTTAAGATGACTTTTTGAAAGATTGCTTCTTTAAGTGGTGGGCAAGGTGAGGGCAGAGCCGTCATATTCTGGGGGTGGAGGGTTTGCTGTGTCGGGGGGTTAAAACCTACTGTACTCCCGGTGGTTAAAGAGTTAATAGAAAAATTTTTTTTAAAATCTAATAAAAAAAAAAACATGTCATGGAGAGACATAAAGGGGATTTTTTAAGAAAGGCTCTGTGACATCATCGTTACAAGTTCTCTTGATGAATAAATTGATTACTTTAATTTGGTTACATTTAACTTTGAGCTTTTGAAAAACAAATAGGCTTTCAGATTGCAGGGGCAACAGATTCAACAGAGACTCCAAGACTTCTCTCTCCCCAGACACCTTCTTCAAAGGAGCTCAAGGATGTGTCCCCGGGCCAGCCGAAAAAACATAGTCTCTCTAGAGTGTCCCTATGGGACATGTCTGGAACACCTCCAAGGGAGGTGTCGAGCAGGCATCCAAAATGTCCGAGCATCCTTTGCTGACTTACCTTGATGGGGAGGAGAAATGGCTCTACAGTACACTGAGATTCTCCCGGATGACCAAGCTCCTCACCCAAGGGTGTGCACTTCCACCCTGTGGAGAAAAGTCATTTCAGTTGCTTGTATCTTGGATCTAGGTCATGATCCAGATTTTATGATGACAGGTGATGGTAGGGATCTCAAACCACCACCTTAACATGGTGGAAGGGGTTGCAGCATTGGGAGGATCCCAGAGGCTATTTTGTCAGGGGCTTAAATAACCCTTGTAGGATGTCTCAAGGTAAACAGGCTGTAAGTAATTGGTCAGGCAAAGAAAGCCCTATGATGACATAAAAAAAAAAAACAAAGTAACAAGACTGCCAAGTACGGCACAGGTGGGACCCTGGCTTCATCACGGGTGCCACGAGAGTAGGTAGACACCAGGCAGAGCCAAGCCCGAAAGAGTGATATAGGGCCATCGACAAGTGGACCCCTCACCTACAGAGAGAACCATAAGGGACCAGTGAAAAGAGAGATGGGCAGCAGTCAAGGTCAGCCTTAATATGTATGGTAGCAACCATGTTTGCCAAAACATATTTACTTACCTACCTCCACTCATGGAGCCATTGCTTGCAAGCCACCTTCATCCTAAGACACCTTGGGCCTTTACAATCAACACCCCCCCCCAAGAAAGACCGCTTCCACCAAGGTAAAATTGGAGGAAGATATAACAACAGAAATTAAAATAAAACTCCTTAGGGTGAGATATGCATCATAATAGATCAGGGTCTCTATTACGAAACACTACAACTACCAAAGAAAGTGAAAAGAATAATAAAGAAAAACAAACTAATCTAAAAGAAAAAAAAATGCTATAAATAAAATATCCAAAATGCCCCATGCCACTTGTAAGAGATGGGGGAAGTTCTCCACATTTTTGTTACAGGGAGGCTGTCTGTAGTCCTGGACACCAACAATCTTCCAGATTTCTACTTAACATGAGTTTATACTAGTTCAAAATTGCATTAGATGAGCAATATATTCATTTATGTACATATATAGACATACATATACCAATTCACACATGTCTACATATATCTGCCTTCATACAAGTATTACCCATTACCCAAACTCCAAAAATATGTGTAAAAAATTTGTGTGCACCAATGTACAGTGACCAAGAGTACCCATTGATGTTCACTGGCACTCTACCATCTTTTGCTAAACAGTATCAAGCTTAGATATTATGGAGAACAGAGAGAGTAACTAAAAAAGACAAGAAAATACATTTAAAACTTTAAGATTTAAATGAAACCCATTTTAAACATGTTTTCTAATTGCACAATTAAATTCAATAAGTAAAGACGAATTAATTTTTTTTAATTAAGCCATTATTAAAAATTAAAATTTAAAAATATGTTTAAAAAACATTTCTAAATTGATAGTCATTTTCTGAATGAAGTGACCAATGAGAGATCTGATTACATCTGAGAACCAATTGTGATTGATTTAACTGGTGTTCAGTGAGCTCAGAAACCAAAAGAGTCGCTGAAAAGGTCAATAGAGAGGGCAAACTAAAAAGAAAATCCACCTGTAAATAGAATTTGAAAATGAAAGGTAAAAAAGAAAATAGAAATGTAATAAGGAACCACCCTTTTTAAATGTGTGATTAGGAAAGTTATTTATTTTAATTACATATATGAATAATGGTTTTATTTATTCATTAGGAAGTAAGATTTAAAAATACATATTCGGATTGTAGTATTAGTAATGGATTCATAAATTTAATTTACAATTCCTCTTCAATCATTAAATGTAAAATGTGCATTAGACAAAACTTTTTAAATTAAAAATCTAATGGCATGATTTAAATGTTAAATTTAAAATTGCTAATTTTCTTTTTAGTGACTCTCTTTGTTCTAATCCTCCAAATGACATTGCCCTAAATTCAACAATGAGTTTTTTTCCATTATTTCATGCTTTCTTTTGTAATGCACAGTAGTTGATGCGAAAATATACGATTTTGAAATTTAGATTATTCTTGTAATTATACCCTCCCACTCCCTCAAAAACAAATAATAATAATATGCAGTTTGGTAGCTGTTTAACTAGAATTCCATACATTCATTTTGATGTTTAAACTTTTCCTAGAGCAGATAATTTAAGCAAGCTGGAATGAAGTAACAATGAACAAAACAAAAAAATAATTTTCCCTTAACAGCCAGTCTTACTAACTACCTTAACAGTTCTTTTCCAAAACCTGCATAGCAGTTTGACTGACCCTGTAGATATTACCCCATATTTCTTACAAAAATAGCTCAAGTATTGTTAAATCAGTAAACAATAAAGAATGTGTCATTCATTTTAAAATAGTAAATGTTTTGCTTTACTAAGAATTATGAGGCTTGTAGATAGTTTAGTCTGGACATGCCTGATATGGGCCTTCCAGGAGATCTTGCACTGAATAATCACACCTAAGAACTTAATTTTACATACTTGTTCTACCCGTGCCCTATCTATTTTGACTTTAAAATATATATTTCTTTCATAATGTTGAAATAACATTAACTTAGTTTTCTCCAAGGACAGTTTGTTTTTGTCAAAAGTATTTTTTAGCTTATTCATCTGATGTTTATCGTCAAGAACTGCTAAGTACTTATCTGTAAACAAAACCAATTTTAATACATGAATAGGTAACATCAATCTCTGGAAGACACTAAAAGTTATGTGAAAGTATGACAACTGATAATCACCCATTTTCAAAAATTGTTGCCAGGTACTTAAATAGCTCTTCATCCAATACAGAAACAATGGCATATTTAGCCCTACATTCATAAACTACTCAGTGAAATTTACATCCAGTACTGACATTTCAATGATTGTATTGATGCTCATGAATAATGGTGGACGATTCATTTTTGTATATTTCTATTTTTCTCATTTAATAGTTTAGACATCCTTAGAATTTTGGCTAATTTAATCTTATAACTTTTATATCTATTTTCTCTGTTGTCCCATGATTTCAAAGTAATAATCACAAGGATTTTACTCACAGGGATGTAATATATTATAAATAATTATAATGTTTATAATCGTCTATGAACTTAAACTCTTGATCTTTAGTTTTTGTGTTGTCTTGGAAATTGGTATTTATAATTAAATACAAGCAAGTCTTGCATTTATTGAGGCAGACATCTTTGCCCTACGGCAGCACAGAGGTGACAAACTAGTGACTGTATAGATAGTCATTACGCTTGAATGTGACTGTGAAAAGTATTGAATTGAGAGTTGAAGTGAGACGGTAGTGAACAATAGATGGCAACAGCACAATGCTGCTACCTTCCAGCATTTATATTTTTTAGCAACATCTCACAGGTAATGAAGACTGGCATTTATCAGAGATTACTACTCAAACTACTGACAAAAGTAGTTTGATTACATGTAGCACTCAAAGCTCTAAATAAAACATGTTGAATTAGTATTATTTATATTTACAGACCACATGGGTATACACCAAAATAACTTTCTTGATACATACATCAGCTAGTTCTCTCCTTTTGAGAGCTTCAAATCATTACTGTAGGTCTGGTTGTTTTTGGATAAAGGCTCGAACTATAAACTGTTTTTACTATATCAATATTAAAGTCCTCCTGTGATCCTGTGATCTGAAACAAAATGCAAAAAAACCTCAAATACTTATGTAAAAATCTGCTTTTGTTTTATATATATATCAAACAATATATATATATATATATATATATATATATATATATATATATATATATATATATATATATATATATATATATATATATATATATATATATATATATATATATATATATATATATATATATATATATATATATATATATATATATATTTTTTTATCAATTATTTTATTTTTATTTTTTTTTCCCTTAACAAAACTTCAAATCAATGAATAAAACTGAACAAATCTGTTACAATGAGTCAGAAATCCAAAATTACCCACATCCCGCCCTTTGCCACTGTTCTTGAAGCTTATTCTTGTTAATTAGAGAACAAGGTTTATATAAAATAACCTAAAATTTTGCTAGTTTGATTGAGAGATTCATCAAACTTTAGTGCAACATTCCACTCACTTAACTGATCTAAATACTTAATATAATAATATAGTATATATATATATATATATATATATATATATATATATATATATATATATAATGATCATAGTATTTTATTTAATATTCTACAAATGATACAAAGTTAGAAACAGTATACGCAATGCTTTAGTGTCGTGTCTCAAAGAATTAAATAAAACAATTTTGTGGAAAATACAGTAATTAGACAATAACAATTTCTGATGGCAGATGCACTTTTCAAAATATATTTTAACCATAGAAATCAAATCATATTACAGTATTTTACATATAATGGTTAAAATAGGGTAAGTCCTTTACAGAGACAAGAGACAGCATACTGTTTATTTTTTGTTTAGTTGAGCTCCAAATGATATAGCTGAATCGTCAGATAAAATTAGCATTTAACCAATGAAGCTAATACAGAAAAGTCCGACTTAAACATAAACTACCGAAACTACCATCATATTCTGCAGTACTACTACTCCTAAATTTTTTTTCTTTTGGTTGTTTTTTGGCGTTTCCCTACAAAAACAGTGCCAGCGTCATGGTGTTATATTTTGTTGGTTGAAGCTACCTGTCGTCTGTGTCAGCACAGTAGCATGAATCTTAGAAAAATCCAAGACCATTAAAAGCCAAAGGGTTGTACTATCTTTGGAGCTATTACACAAATAGCAGCCTAGTGTTTTATCTCTTGAATATAAACATTTTAGTTTGAGCTGTGTTTAAAATTGTTCATACTATTTAGACAAGTGGCTCCATTTAACTGTAAACCTTTCTTCATCCAGAAGATTTTTTTCAACTGATTAATAACTTAACTAATTATTAAAGATAACAACGTTAACTTCAAAATATGTGAACTAGGGCTGCAACTAGACTTAGACAACTTTTAATATCATTTTGTATACACAGAGTGTACACAAAAGGAAATTTTACGCTGTACAGCTTTCAGACAGTAAATGAGCAGCAGCTCAACGGTGAAATGAAAATTTCCATTTCATAAAGTGCAGCAGTGATCACATTTAAACAGTGTGGGAGAAAAACATGGGTCAAAAGGCATTGATGTGGAACTTCAGAGCAGTGCAAAAACAAATATACAGTATATGGTGCAAAAATGGATTAGAAAAACATTTTTGAGTAGAGTTCTATTTTGTTTGGTGTTTTCAGTGTGATGAAGAGTCTCGATTTGTAATTTGATTTAGAGCCTCTTCCCAGATGATGTTATGGGCTCCGGACTAAATTAACGATTATTTTGGAAATTGATTAATCTGTTGATTTTTTTTTTTTTTTTTTTTTTGTATCGATTAATTATCAGAAAGCAAAATGTCCCTTGAAGAAAACTTTTTACAAAACTAAACCAGGTGAATTTGGTTTGAGGAGTTCTGGATGGAGCATATTGACAGACTAAATCATTTCTTTTCATCTTAAATGCAAAATGTTCACATATTTTCTTTTTTAAAATTGTGGTATAACTACTGCTCTAAGTTATTTGCTCTGTCAGCTAAAGACATGTTTTAGAGTCTCTATACTCCAGTTAATGATTAATCAATCACTAAATTAGTTGATGACTATTTCAATAATCAATTAATCCCGATTAATCCAATTGTTTCAGCCCTAATATGAACTAACCCTTTGTGCACACCAGAGTACCGTTTAAGAAAGAAGTTTTTTACTGCTTTCACACTCTATGAATAATTAAGGAGAGGCTAATCCCACTTTCCTATACTAAGATTTATAATCCAGCCAGATTCAAGTATGTGCTGCAAACAAAAAAGAAAGGAGCATTTCCAGTCATAGAAAATGCTGGTCAGCAGATAACACAATGGCTTGGCACTGGTAGGAAATAAAGCTGAAGTACTCGTCCTCCTGCACTGAGAGGAAAGGGAAATGAAAGCAGTACTGTGGAAGAGGATAAAAAAGAAGTAAAAGTGTAGGAAGAGATAAGCATTGGCTGCATCCCCCTGAGGCTGCCTGTGAAGGTCTACCAAGCATGGCCCCTGCCTCTGAACCCCCTCCAGGTCATCTACTCTTAGTCTCCCACCCTTCCTTTCTACAGAGGCAGTAAAAACACTACAACACCTGGGTTCCCCCTCTGTTCTGCTACAGCTAGCTACAGCACAACATGTCTCTGAAACATTTTTCAGGCACAGAGAACAAGAGCTTCTGTACAAACAAACAAAGAGAGCCTTGTGATTAACAGAAAATAACACTAAAACACTGCTTCTGATAGGCAGATACTATAACTAGCCTTTGATCACTGCCACTACAACATCTGTGAAGAGATTATTATTGACTGACCTTCCAACATTCCCACAACATAAGGCCACTGATGGGTTTATTTTGAAGTCTACAGGGTCACAGAATTTTAGGACTCAAACAAATGCTTTTCACTTTTTAATGACCCCTTTAAATTTTGCCATGTATTCTCTCAAGGTTGTTTTAGTGGTCTGTCACCAAACACTGCATTTACGAAGACCGCTGAACCCTATCAACCTCTCTCATCTCAGGGTCAGAGGTGAATTACACACCATACTGCCTGGAGTTGAGGTTTAGTTTGTATCTAAAATGCTTCCCTGTTTAAATAAGAATGCCTCTCCAGTGGAAGCTCCTTGCTCTACCATGAATTTAGACATGCAACCCACCCACCTTCCCTCCTTCCCTCCCACTGCAATCTGTCCTGCCAGCTCCCACGGTTTGTCTTTGGAAGTGATCTGTCCCTGAGCGTTGAGCAGAGCCACTTCATGTTCACATCAGCCCCAGAGGCATTCCTGCCTGCCCACTACTCTTGCTTTCTTTTGTCAGCCAAATGGATACCAATTAAATCAACTGTTCTCCAATTAGAATTTGGAAGAATCTATCTTGCTTAGTGTTCTAAATCCCACTGCTTGATTCCTTTCTCTCATGTAGCTCCTGTTCATGGAGTCAGTTACAGGAGAAAATGAGAGTGTTTTTATTCCTGAAATAGGATACTCCTGGGTTTCTTTGTTTTTTTCTGCTTTTTCAATATGTTAATAGAGCATTTAGCCAAATGTTTATAGGGCTTTACACAAGGGACATTATTAGGGTTGGGCGGGGGATGTTAAAGTTCTACTATAAGGACCAGGACGTTGTTAGAGAGTACAAAAAAATCTCTACTTTGCTGTTCCCTAATTAGAGCAATTTTAAACTGGAGCTCTTATGTCAACTTTCTCTTTTCTTTACTGCTTGAGCCTAGAAAATTTATTTTTTTGTTTTTTTGCAGTTGAGAGCATGCAACAATTACTGAGACACATTTGCTCACTTACTCACTGCCCTCACACTGAGGCCCTTATTTGATTAATATATAGAGGGGATATCTTAATCTGCAGACACGGACAGCAAATGGCTTTGGACTCGAGCCACATCATTATTGCCTAATAGTCGTGTTCAGAAAGTATGCCCCATTGTGTTTCATATGATCAGGCACACCCCCTACTGCCACTCAAAATCACAACCAGCTAAACAAACCAGCCGTATCCTGTGGAGTAGTGATTCAAAGTCCCAGGCCCTGGTTTGGACCTCTGCAGCCTCCAGCATGCCACTATCCATATGTGGACTCTCAGTACTTTTCTTGCCTCCCCAACAGAGTGCTGTCTGTTTATTCCCCTCCCAGTGTTTTTGTAGTAAAAGAAGCAATGCAGCTGATAGCATGTTTTCTTGTATGGTGAACACACCAAAGCAAGTAATAAATATGAAGAAAATATGTTGTGTTGAATGAATAATACTAATGATATAACGTAAGGATGGAGTACTACCTCCAAACATAAAAAAACAAAAAAAGTATTCTACTACAACTTATCCATTTATTATTACTTTAAGTAATGTCACAGAAGTATGTCAGAAACTTGCTTTAATAAATACAACTTATTCAGCAGGTCCCTTTGTATGAGTGGCTTATATGCAAATACAGCTGCTTGGACAATTCTAGTTTTTAAAATTTGACGGCCCCCTACTTTGACTTTGTTATGCGTATCTGCAGGGAGAACGGAGGTTCATTGTATCTAAACAATAGAGGCTTTCTTATGTCCATCACAGAGCAAAGATGGTAACTGACCCCACGTAACAGCACACTCAACTACAAGTGGGTGCAGACTTGCAACATTCTCCTGTTAGATGTTCGTAGTGTTTCCAGTTTCGATGCTGCCATTTTAAAACTTTCAAAGTGAATCTAATAAAGCTGTAAAGATGCGCCCAGGAAATTAAGAAAAGGAATTTTCATCTACTCTTTAATTATAAAACATATCTCTAAAATGGAAGCTTAATTACAATTACAATTGCAGTTTTATGCTTTCTGGTCTTACTATAACCATACCAGCAAAATTGTTTAGATTTTATCTGTGTGAAGCTGTGGAAATGCTAACGATTGTGAATCAGAAAGTAAGTTGGTTATACTGATCATGCTAAACTCAAGCAATTTTTCATTAATTAGGATTTTTTGTTATATTTACACTAGGTATTCATTATAATGTTTTATGGGTCAAGTATTTAACCCAAACACTTTTCTCCAGCTGCTGAGATGGCATTTTTAAACAAATATTGCAGCAAATTTGTAAACCTGTTTATATATTTGCATGTTTACCTGTTTGAACTTTACAATGTGCGGGAGAAGTCTAGCTATTCTAGACTTGCTTTATCCTTTTTGGGGACCAAGTACTACGGTATTACAGTTAAAGTGTGCTCCATCAAGTTTTAAGTTTGGGGTTTGTGGTAATATTTTTGGTTCATCATAGAAAACAAGTTTTTTGGCTAAAGGTACTAATACATATTCAGCTTCTACATTTTTAGCACCATCTGGAACTGACATTTTTTACATTCAGAATTAGTAATAAGATTAAAAAAAGAGATCATCAACACAAGGTGGACAATTTCTTAAATAGAATACAGAGCTGATGTTATAGGAAAAGTGTGGTAAAATTATGCTATTTCATTTCAACATTTTATATTTATTTAGATATAAACATACGTCCAATAAACATGACATTTGAAGTTTTAACCAAAGGGGAAGAACATTATTCAGAAATCAAAACAATGTTTACAAAAATGTGTCATTTATTATGGATACGCAAAGTGAGAATTAAGCTAAAACTGAAAAAATTATTCATTTTAACCCAAACATTAGTTGTTGAGTACCTCAGGTTTGAGGATTTGTAAGGAGACATTAGGTTTAACAACTTTCAATTCAATTCATTTTATTTATATTGTGCCAACTCACAACAGACACCATCTTAAGGCAAAGAGACCATTCAATCAGATCATCCAGTCAGGTTGGCAAAAAGTTTTCTAGCTAAGGAAAACTTCCTGATTTTATAATCATAGACTTACAGGACATGTTCCACCTGTGGTGATAGTAGATATTCACCTGCATTTATTTGTCAACAGTAATCCCTCAATCAAAACAATACATTTTGGTTTGAAAATCTCATTTAGTATCCCAGGTGAAATCCAAAACCAAATCCACTTGTATTAAATAAAACAGTCAATAAAAAAAAAAAAAAAAAATACTGAATAAATAAACATGTGTGTTCATCACTTTGAAGACAACACCATGAATGTAACACTTACAGAATGTCCCAAATCAGATCTTTTTTAGATGATAGAAGAGTCTCTGTTTATGTGGCGGTTCTATTTTTGATACTTCCCAAACGTGTTCCTTAGAGCTGAACTCCCAATGACTCAAGTCCGGAAACCATCTGAGTGAGTTCCTAATGAACACCAAAATGCTAGTACTTGTTTTTCCAGCTGTTAATGCAGTCAGGTTACTGAGTGTATGAAAACAGGGAGCAGATATTGTAATTTTCACTCTTCAAAGTAACTTGATTTATATCATGCAGCATAGACTTAATATGCATAATTTGTGTCAGATGGAAAACATTTCTAAACATTAGCGTTAGAACTACATTAGAGTTGTATTCTGTTGGGCCTGCTAAACAAGCACTCATTACCACCCACAGTTTGAATTTTAAACACTGCTAGGTAAATGCAGCAAAGGAACAATCACAGACACTGACTATTTCTTGAAATAGAAAAAGAAGAAAAAAAAAACAATTAAAAATCCCTTCCCCTTCCCATCTAGGCTATTCCCACGCATTTTTTGGCAGAGCTCGGCAGATGATCTCCAGAGGCTTTGCTTCTCGAGGAACTTGTCAGGAAAAGATCTACATTTCCCAGGGATGAGTGTGGGTGAAAGCGAGAAGGAAACTGAAAGACAGAGCAGAGGTTTGAGTATGAGCCAAAAAGTGTGAATTAAAAGTGAACAGAAGAGTTTATGTATTGACAGGGGGAAGACACGGGGTTAAGATTGAGAGTATTGGGCTCAGGGTGAAGGGGGTTTGCAATATTCACAGAGAAAGAAAAGGCCAAGCTGAATAGAAAAATGGCACCTATCTGTCAGAGATCTTGAGAAGACCTTTGTATAATAAAAGAAGTGAGTTTTAGGGAACCAAGGGAAAAATATAGATCCTTTAATGTCACTTTTGTTCTTCAAACTGTGACCCACTGAACACAAGTGCATTGCTAATCAGTTTAACCCTCTTCTAGTGGCTCAGCCCCACAGTTTCACATGATGTGTGTTTGACAGCAGTACCAGGCCCATTCTCAAGTCAGTGTGGCCTGTAGCTCAGGCCGGGGCAAAAGCCCCGACCTCGGCGGCATACTGACCTGGCAGGGGACACCTCTCATGGCATCTTGACATCAGGTTCAGAAAGAATAGAAATCTCTTAAACAGCATCTTATAGACTTCTCAATATGTCAGCAGTGCCATACCATCCCTATTTAAATAAAGGTCCATTGCTTTTGTTTTTGGATTTGTCTTTGGTGACATTTTGTTGATGGGCTGGGTCAGTTCTCTGAGTAGTGGGTCACAGGCTGACAGAAATGTCAAAACTGGTTTCCCCGGCTCTTCAGATATTAACACACCATCACTGTTTGCTTTTCTATGGGCCAAAATCCACATCCACACATAAATAAACAAATCTGTATTTCCTTCACACACACCAGGCTTGTGGATCCCATATTAAAAAAAAGAAATTAATTTTGAAATAACTTCCTCTTATAATCTCTTCCTTGACTAATATTTTGAGTCGAGGATTACCATCTTGTTTTCTTTGAGTCTGTCTGAGACATATTCATCTCAGGGGATCTGGAAGCATCGCAACAGGAAGTCACCACCGTCACACCCGTTAGGTCAAAAAGCATTTGTGAATCTTGGGAGGCTTTTTATGCACTTGCGGCTATATATAAATGTAGACAAATTTATTTCCTTTATGTCTTGTGGTCTTTATCTTGTCCAGCTCTTTGATAATGTCAGTCTTTAGTGGAGCCAGAGATGGATAACAGTTTGTTTTTCATTAGCCTTTTAGCTTGTTGTGCTTAAAGCAAACCATGTGGATGAGATTTTAGCACATCTCCCTGTTGAACAGTTTTAGAAGAGTGCATTTCAGATTTATTGGGTCGCCTTGTAAGAAATGTAAAAAATATGTTAATATTCAAATGGAGTTGCATTGTCTCACAACAAAAAAGTATTGGGATTTTAGTCGTTAATTTCAGGACACTTAAAGCATGTATAAAATGTCACAGTAAGAGAAAATACATATAAATACATATAAAACATTTTAATAATTACAGTTATTCACATTTGTGATTGTTCAAAATATAGGTGAGTTTTTTTCTTACATTTTTCTTATCTATATACTTCAAATAAATAATCCATGACTTCCTCTGAACCTGATGTATAAATATAAAATTAAGGCACAGTTTCTCTAGTCATTCAACAAAATGTGAACATAGGCAATGAATGCAATTAAATAAAGCAAGTGTGCGTTGACGTTCCTTAAAAAGACTTGCAGACGAAGATACCCACTTACCTAAATTTACCCATATCTGCAGTCAAAGCACTATCTAAAAAGTTCAATCCGGAAACGTAACAAACACTATATTACCAAAACATTTTCTTTCTTGATTTTTCTCAGATATGAACGTAAGTGAGAAACTAAATCTGTTTGACACGTGGCTAAAGACTGTTTAGGCAGATATTTGTGTAAAACTTTTATTATATCTTATTGTACTTGATTATTGTTTTGTTTGTTTTTCTCATTTATTTCAACTTAAAGTATTTATTGTACTATGCCACTTTTTTCCTCTGGTTTTAAGTAAGGCAGCACAGGTGTTACCCATTCATTCCTTTACTGTATTTTTATTTATACTAGCCAAACACAAATATGAATTTAGATTATCATGATGACATTAACTATATTGTACTTTTAAAAATATTAAAGAGAGACAAATCTTTTGAAGCTGTTAATGGCTTTTTAATTTTCTGGACATAAGTACCAGTCTGCCTTCAGACAAGCTAAGACTCTGTGATTAATAAAGCGTCTGTCTGATGCCCCTCTGCACATTGAGATGTTTGATTAGCTGTACTTCAAGCTAAAAGTCAATGAGAATTACTAGAAAGCAATACATTCACTTCATTACCTCTCTGTTATAAAGTAAACGACTTAAGTCATTAGTAAAAAGAAGGCTTGAATTAAGTGGTGAAATGTTAGTTATAGTTCCTTGTAAATCAAATGTCAGTACATACTGTATAGTCCTTGGAGTTTTTTGAAGACTATTACATTAGAAATGATGCCATAAAACTTCTGTCCATTACTGACATAGGCATAAAGTTAAAAAAAATACAACAACAAAAAGAACAGCACAAATTTTCTGTTTTATATATCTTACGAAATTGTGATAAGGGAATTTTCCTTTCCCATAAGCCATGGAAACCTCATTAAGTTTATAGATGAATGATTCCTTTTAGTTACTAGAAAACGTCAATAAAATCTGGTGGACTCTTCCAAAACAAAAGAAAAGGGTAATTAAACTTTCTCATATTTAATCCCCCACGCTGCCACCTCCAGAAGTTCTCTGACAATTCTGCCATAGTTGGCCTCATCACAAGTGGGGACCACTTAGAATACAGACATTGAACCCGGAACTTCGCGGTCTGGTGCCAGCAGAACCACCTTTTGATTAATGCTGGGAAAACCAGGGAGCTAGTGGTGGACTTTCGCAGAAGCAGATCCACCCCCCTGACACTGGTGAACATGCAGGGGACTCTCCCTGCTGAGGAGACTGAGGTCGTTTGGAGTACAGGGGGCACTCCTAAAGACCCTCTATGACACTGTTGTGACATCAGCCATCTTCTAAGGAGCTGTCTGTTGGAGCAGTGGCTTATATGTATCTGAGAGAAAGTGGGTGGATAAACTAATCAGGAAAGCCAGGTTGGATTGGATGCCTTTTGGACTCAGTGCAGGAGGTGGGAAACAAAAGTATGATAACTAAATTAACATCTCTGTTGGATAATCTCTTTCACCCCATGCATCAAGCTATTGCTGAACCCGAGAGCTCCTTCAGTGCCAGACTGCTGCACCTTAAATGCACCAGGGAGCGTTATCACAGATCCTTTCTCCCAGATGCTGTAAGACTTTATAACCATCACTGCTCCCAACAACCTGAATAAGTTGTTACATTCAATAAAATGCTGCTGTCATTTTACACATCTCTGATTTTGCTGCTATTTACAAATATCCATTAATGTAAAAATGTCTATAGCTGCATATTGGTTATTTATTCTCCAGGTGAACAGCATTTGTATTGTTAAAACACTTTACAGTACAGAATTTTATTTTTTTTATTTTTTAACTCCTCACTGTTGTGTTATTCTTATACATTTTTCTAAGGTCCACATTTGTGTGACCAGTTTTTCTATAATCTTTCTGCTGCTGTAACATCAGAATTTCCCAATCGTGGGACAATAAAGAGATTTTCTATTCTATTCTATTTATTCATAGTTCAGAAGGTTGCTAATCTAATTGCCTGCAAAGGTACATTTATTTGGCCTTAAAAACAGCATTTAAAAACAAGTATTTGTGTTTCCAGTTTTTCTAAACTATTAAAAGTTATTGAGAATGAGCTTTTTTAACCAATCCTGCATTAGACAGGCAAAACCTTTGTTTAAAAAAAACCCAATTGTTTTACATAATATAGTGCTTTCTTCTATGCTTGGTCACTCGCAACCACAGTAAAGTGACAGTTTGTCTTTATTAGGCAACAAGCAAGTTTAATCAATGGTAGAAAAACTGTATTCTTTTTTCTCTTTAATGTGCCATTAAAAGCCATTCAGAGTGACTGAACAGTTGTCACAGAAAGTGGAGAAACAGTGAGAAATCAATGATACTTAAGAAGTGTAATTTATCACCTTGCCACCACTGAGGGTTTGCGGAGTGAGCCCTCCTGTGTGGAGAAGAAAATGTGTTGGGAGAAGCTCAGTTGATATGGTGGCTGAAGCGCACAAGGGTCAGCGCCCAATTACTCTTCATCTGCTTCTCCTCATCACCACTGGCAGAAGCACAGCTCAATTGCCACATTATCTAGGCATATCAATAGTGCAGAATTAAGTTATTGATTCGTTTTTTTTTTTTTTTTTTTGGAAGACCTTTCTATATACTTTGCTCAAGAAAGCATTAGACACGTCCAAATTATTACCTACCAAATTAAAACAATGTATTAATAATTTTAAATAGTATAATGTAGGTTTAATATTAACTTTTACAGATTAAAAATATGCTATCTGCCCTGTGTGCCTCTTATACATTAGATGGAGTTGAAGCAAGAATAAGTTCATTCTAAGCTGAAGTTGTTGCCTGCAGACAGCCCTCTATAAAAAAGTCAAGAGACAGAAATAAATCTACTAGCAATCAAGCATCAATCACATTCTGCATCAAAACTCAAAATCACCACCACAGAGAGAATTGAAGAGGGAAAAAAAACAGGAAAAATTTTCAATTTCAAGGGCATTATTATTTTCATTAATCATAGCCCTGCCATTGGCTTATCCTTCTGCCTTAGTAAGAGATCTATTATACGCTCCATTTAGTCTCAGAATATTACCTCATATGTTTTCCTGGCTCACCAAATAAGACTTAAGAGATAAAACAATTTGCTGTTCATTATGATCCATGTCGCTGGAATCAATCTATTAACCTGCGTTAACTGGGATGGCTGGCAAAATCTCATGTACTGTAGTAAGGTAAAAGAGAAATAGATATTTATGTTCTGTTTGCCTGCCATCATAAAATGACTGGGCATTTAATTTGGCCCCTCCAACCCAGCGGACGGCTTTGTTTTATTTATTATTATTTTTGTGGTGGCCAAGGCGCCCTCCTCGCCTTTAGGCAGCCTCTGACCTGTGAAAGATTCTAACAAATTAGCTTCTATTGTGAAGCCAAAGGTGCCATCAATGAAGAGACGCTCCACTGCACCTAAAGTATGATGGTAGAGGTGAGCCACAGAGCAGAGAACCTTGACATGATTGAATTAACCCTTTGTAGGAAATGTGATGATAAGGATGGTGCAATGTGGCTATAAGGGCTGTATTGTTAGTTTTCTCTGAAAAGAATAATGTCTCATGTCTGAACTATACTTCCCAAACAAGGCTAAATGATACGGGACAGACTATGTGATATCAGGAGGCGTGTATTGATTCTCTGTTAATCTAATCCCTGAAAACAAGAAGACACCTTATAGTGGCATGTGTAACTGTACTGAATCCTTTCTCATTTTTAAACCAGATATACACTATTACATACTTATCGTGGTACTAAGAGAAGGACAGGGTATATGAGAAACTAGGGGTATGTCTTTATTTGCTATGCAAACAATAATAATTGTGGTCACAGGAATTGTCAGTATTTTCTTACGTCCACCAGGCTTGTTTGGTAGGGTAACATTATAGGAGACCACACAAGGATTTTCTGATTAAATGAAATTTGAATATATAAAATTATTTTAAAGAGAAAAAACACTGAAAAGAGAATACCTGAAATAAGAAACCAAAATAGATCAATGTAAAGACCATAAACAACCAGAATTAATAGAAAACAGACTTGACAAAACCCAACCAAACCAATACAAACCAAACCAGATGGAGTTCTGAGGAGGGAGAGGAAAAAAACCCTCCTTCTGCTGCATGCATAGCAGCTTTAAAGCAACAGAGCACCAATTAGGGAAAAACATAATACCTGCAGGGGGGCCCGTCTCCCAAACCCTAAAAGGAAAAATGGCAGAGATGAACTGCAGCCGTAACAATTTGGACACAAGGGCTCAGACCATCAGAAGTATAACTTAATTTTCATAACACAGTTTAAATAAATTAAAATAATTATTTTAATATTCTTATCAGCTAAATAATTTAAATGCATAGCAGTTTGAAATGAAATGAGGATTAGACCATTGGAACATAAAAACTTTATGTAATTTCAGTCTTAGTTGTTCTATGGATTTCTCAGACTTAAAAGCTTCTCAGCCTCTATGTTTTTCCTCTGTTCAACTTTTAATGATGATTTAAATATACCTAAGTAGACTGATTAGATCCTAAAAAAAAGGAAAAAAAAAGATTTGTTATTATTTAATACTTCAGCTTAAGCAAAGACTTGAAGCAATTTAACAAGTAAATATACTTCAACCCACCTGTGGTTGATAAACTGTTTGCATTTTTGTAAGTAAAATCCACTTGCTTTTATATTTAATGTAAATCCTTGTTTTGGTCTTAAATTAAGTAGTCCAGGGAATTCTTATTGTAGATCTAGAGGACAACGGTCAAAAAGGAGCAAAAGGTCTATAGGGAAACTTTTCATTACCTACACATCAAGAATGTAAGAAAGTCAGAAACCTGAATATGAATAATACTAAAATGAAGCATCCAGCTACTTTATCCTGTTTCTTCTTTTTACTAACTTTATTTTTTTAAATTAGCTTCTATGTCAGAAAGACAGTTTGAAGAACTGCAGCTAAAAGTGGCATTGCACAGTAGAAAAATGTCTCATACTCAAATTTTCAACAGTCCAAACATGAAGTCACTCTCATGGAAGATTCACTTTCTCCACTGTTTATTATTACACCCATACCTCCTTCTTGCCACAATGACAGAAGACTGCAGCCATTTTTTTCAAGTTTTGTCATTTTCATTGCTGATCATAAGTAACTTTATTGGCATAATAAATGTCACAATTCTGCCCTTTACGGACTTTTTTTTCTGTTTAAGTTTTCCTTTTCGATTCTTCAGCTACACTTTGATTTATGTCATTCTGTGATTTCTGGGTCATTGGTTTCATTTCTATTTTGTGTCATTCTAGTTGTTTTCTCGTTGTATTTGGGTTTTTATGTATTTCCAGTTTAGTCTCTGTTGCCCGTTCGTGCCACTCTCTTTTCCCCTAGCTCCTTTCTAGATCCTTCTTTTTTACACACCTGCTCCCAATCAGTTGATTACTCCATTGTTCTGTTTAGCATATATACTCCTCCTCTGCAGTTAGTGGGTTACTTCAGTCCTTCCTTACCTAATTTCTGTGGTCTGTACCTTGTTCATAAATTTTAGCAAGAAACCATCTCTGTCTCTTCAGATCTGTATATGGGTCCTCAACAATTATCCACTAATCATGCTCCTAATATTTTGCATCTTTTGATGATCAGTATATAAGCGCTGCATATTCAAGGCAAACAAGTTAAATGGGTTGCACTGCTTTTCCATTTATTTTAGAAATGCACTACTGCCCTTGGAAGTCAGTGACAGCAGCAACATCTATATACAGTTGGATTGCTGTAGTGCTGGATATGTGTGCATAAAGTATGTGTGTTCTAGGTATAGTGTTATCATGGCTGTAAAAGAGGACTGTATGAAATACAGAAGATTCAGAAACAATGCTGCTTTGTTTCAAGATGAACAAATAGAGACAAAATGTTAATCTTGGGCTAGAGCATGTATGTATTAGATATACATTTCACAATATCTTCCCTCTTGAGATTAAGGGTTGCAAAACAGCAACTAGTACTTCAAACCATACTGAATAGGTATGATAACACCTATAGTCCTGAGAAAGGACAAGCAAGTTTGCGTTCCACTAATATTTTCAATAGGGACGCGCTGATCTGAAACTGGATTGGATATCGGACCGATGATGCTGATCCACCATTCTGGTCCAAGTCAGTTATTTGTATTATCATACACAGCATAACAGTTACAGTGATTTAGTGGCTTCAATTTTGTGATTGCAATGCTGATTACATCGCACAGAGCACACACAGAAGCTGCTAAGAATTTATACCTTTGTCAATTTGTTATCTTTTTTAACAATTTATATGTCAAGCATGATGCCATTATTCAGAAAGTAAGGTGCACGGTTAATTCAACAGATGTATAGGATCGGTAACTGATATCGGCCAATATGCTCAACCCATCCATTAGTAGCAGATCGGAGGAGAAAAAAAGGATCAACGCATCTCTAATTGTAACTTGTCCTAATGCAGGCCAAGGGAAGCAATGCATAAAGAAAAGCTCTTGAAAGCTATCTGTCTGTCTACATCCATAAATTCATCCATCCATCGTTTTTTTTTTTTTTTTTTTTTTTTCTTTTACATGTATAAGACCGGTTCAGAGTTTCCTCTTTCCAGGAATACTCAGGGATTTTCTTCAGGATTTCAGGCATTAGAACAGAAGGTATATTAGCATTCTGAACAACCTGAATAGCCTCATTTCCTGTTAAGGAGATTTGGCTCCCATATGGGCCCTCCCCTAAAATAGAGGGAGTTGTCTTATTTTAAGTTCATGAAAAATTGTCTCATATTTCACGGAGACTTCCCTCATCCTGACCACTTTACTCTATACTTCGAACTGCTTTAGCACCTGATAAAAGACATAGCCTGAGAAACAAAATTATCTGCAAAAAGCAAAACAATGAGGTCCTAAGTTTCCTAAACGAGGCACCCTCCTTTCCAAGGCTACATCTTAACATCTTGTCAAAGAGCACTAGGTTCATAGACTTTAAGCTGAACTCAGCCTGAATGCCTTCCGAAAATCCATGAAAAAACATGTGGATTGGACAAGGACTAGATTCTAAGGCAAGGGCCTACTAGTCCCATATGATATTGGTGTCTAGAGGTTTTTAACAATGGGTCTAGAATAATTTAGCATCCCTTGCTGATGGTCTACTGTGTGCAGTAGAATGGTGTATTGCATAAAAGTAAGTATTCCATCAGTTGTGATGTGTTTGTAAGGAAGTACCAAGTCAAATGCTGTATCAACTTATTCCACAGATTTTATGTCTTTTCATTAAACAAAGGCAGAGTCATTTGATCTAATTTAGTGAATGGACCAAATAAAACTGTAAGGGCCGGATCTATCAAAGGTTTGCGTGTATTAAAACGTGAGCTATTTCACTGCGCACGCTAAAAAATGTACAAACTGATCTATCAACAGCGTGCTAAAAGGATTTGGTCTTTAAAATGTGCTAAATAGCGCCTCTTATCCATTTAGTACTTTTTCTGCAATGAATATGCAATATGGGGCGTTTACACGCAAAAGTGCGTCTTGTGGGAGGAGAACATGTAAATATATTAATTTAGCACTCGCAAAGTGATTTATCAAACCTGAAAGCAATTTTGCTAACGCTATCTGACTCTATATTTAACACGTTTCAAAAGAAGGTGCAAATGGTCTGTATGCGTAATTGCGCACACATGGCAGCGGTTATTGTCGCAAGAAGGAGACATGGAAATGAAGCAAGGAGACGCAGAGAACGCATTTTTTCACTCCGTGTGAATATTTTTGGAATGAACGAGGAAACGATCATCAAAACATATCGTTTATCCAGCATTGCCATTTTGGAGCTGCAATTCCAGTGATTTGCTCCTCACAGAGCGTCAGCTGTACTTGTTCCTCAATGCTGGTCAGAGGCATCTCATCTACTGTGCCCCGTCCTGTTTTGTTCGCAGATGTTTTGTTATATGCCAGTTTTTCTTTGGTTCGCCTTCTAATATCCTGGTATCTTATTTATACTTCATCCACTGTTCGCAAGGTTTCACCAACAGCGTTTTCTTTATTACAGATTTGTTCACATATATCGTTCCTCTGTGTGACAGTCACAATTTTTTGCTGTAGCTCACTTAAATGTTTGTTGGCTTCATCCACCAACACCTCCATTTCCATGGGGTCGAATTTCCTTTTGCGCTTTCTGCTGTCCAAACTCGTCATGCCGCAAACCACCAAACGCGCAAAACCATCATTTAAATAGGGCGTCTCCAACAGTTTTGCACCTGCCACCAGTTACGCAATCGCTCTTGTTAAATCACCCGCAAACCATGGTTCAGCCCCTCGCGCAAAATTCCAGTTTGCGAGCGCAAATTACTGCACGCAAAATTGGATCTTGATAAATCCGGCCCTAAGTTGTATGATTTAAAGAACAACACAAACTCTTGCATTTTAATTGTTAGAATAGAACACAAGCACAGTTAGATTCCTGCAATGCAGACATTACACGTATCAGGTAGTTATTAAAAACCAGGCCAACCTCATTAAAATTAGTCTAATGTGCAATAAATGCAGTGTTTATTTAATCTTTATGGTTCATACATCTACTTAAAAGCCTATTTTCCAATAAAAGCCTCAACTTAAAACCCCAATATTTGTATTACCTAGGTAAAAGGAATCCAGGGTAGTTGGTCAGCATGATTTTAGCTTACCAAGCATATGTACCTGGTAAATGTGTATGGAGAAACTGCTCAGGCTTTCAACAGCCTATGGCTTTTGAGTAGCAATCGAAAAGGGGCTAGTGATGGTTACCATAGGTGATAACAGTTATCTTCAGCACTAAACTAATAAATGATAACACAAATCCAAGTAATGAACGATGCTTTTACACAAACAAGGTCCAAATTCAAAGTCTGAAAAATGGAGACTGAGTTTATAAATAGAAGCTTTCTGAAGAAAAACTTTTTTACACGGTGGAATTACTTGGACAGATGAAAAGGGAGCTCAAGATTGTCAGGTAGAATCTCTCACTAAGTAACAGGATAGCTAAGGGAAGGTTTGAGCTCTTCTCAGTGAGTCTCAATGGTAAGTCTTATGTCATAAAAAACAGAGAGAAAAGTTGTAAGTCTAATCTTAAAAGCAGATAACCTTCAGTCTCCTTAAACCTGGTGTGCTCTTTATCAGAGGGTCCTTGTACATCAAGGCTCTTCCCCCCTTGTTCTCTAAAAATCTCTACTAAGTTTTCAAAAACCAGTGAAAACTAAAGACCTTATTCTGATCATATTAGTCCAGTATTTGGAGCTGTGCCAGTCATAAAAATGATTATAAATTGGTTTCCTAAGTCATCGTAGCAAATAATGAAATGCTATGCTCTTGGTCGTTGTTGTCTGCAGTATTTTAAAACAGCAGTTTTATTGAGAATTTTGACTGCTAGTATCAGTTCCTGGAGAGCAGTTTAAAGGCCACAAAAAGATGAAAAAATGTTTGTTTGTTCAGTTTCTTTTTGTTTTTCTCAAAGTAGCTTTGAAAAACAAATTGCTGCTTATGTTAATAATGGTTGATTGGTTTGTGGGTCTGTATGTGTGTTTGGGAATGGCCAGATATTTTGTGAGGGCAGTGCTGGTCCAATTTTCCATTAACATGCTTCTTTGTTGGGACTTCTCGTTATCTGTGGAAAATGTTGTTCCATTTCATAGTTAAAAAGAACAAGCTCAAAGTTCAGTTCACACACATGGAAATTAACTAGCTCACATTCATAGTTAACTTTTTCAAAAAATGAACTAAGTTCACAAACCTATAAATGAACTAGTTCAAGTTCATTTGGTAAATTAAGTCGCAATCCTACACAATAGACCCTCATATTCCACCCTTTAACACATATATAAAAACAAATGGAAAATAATGGATGCAGTCAAAGTATACTGAATGTGCAGTGAAATTTAGCCAAATTCCACAGAACTTCTGAAACAAACAGGTACATTCAGGCTCTGCTGACAAGATCTGTATCAAAAATGATTTCTGAAGTTCCTCATTCAGTAGCAGATATTTCCCAAGTTAGCTCATGTGCTTTAACTTGATGTGTTGCTTTAAATCTTAAGTGGACATGGCTGCTGTATGAACTTGTTTGTTAAGTCTGGGTAAGCACAGTTTGCAAAAAAGCATGAGTTTTTTTCTGTCTGAGTCCTAGCCATTTGTTTGCTCGTAAAACTCTGTAAGCGCTCTGCAAAACTGGCATCAGAAATACCAGTAGATGAGTCTGAATCGCACAGACCAATACTATCAGTAGAGATGCTGGTCGGTCATTCTGTTTGCCGTAATAAGTGACAGGTAAAAACCTGACATTATTCAATTAAAAATGTCGTTATAAATTAAACACAAACGTGAGCTGTGTGTGTCGATCATTATTCTTTGGGGTCTGTGGAGTCCAGTCGATTGGTCCCCATAAGTAAAGGCTCTCTTCTTTAGTCGGGGTTTACGTTTAGGTTTCCTTCTGCCTGAATCACCTCAGCTGTACTTGGATGCATAGGGGAAGAGACTACTTAAGACTCCCCCGGCTGAAGAAATAAAAGTATTTATATATATTTGGTGCAAATAACATATTTTTTTGTTCTGTTAAAGAATTTATAAAATATAATATAATATTTTGTTTCTAATCAGAAATAAGCATCTAATACACATAATGCCATTGAGTGTATATTTGGTTGGAAAATGAATAGGGAAGTTTGACAATATAAAGATGCTCTATTTATCAGTCCATGTAGAATTCTGAAAATTCTTATGCATTTCTAAGCTAGTGTGTAATTGGCAGTAAGCTTAACCCCAAAAGATGAGGCTCCACAGACCCACCTGGACTGAAACTGAATAGCTACAGCAATTATCAACCTCTGACATGGTCCACATAAAAAACATCAATATCTTACCATATTTTTGTTTTTTGTGAGCTGTTCTTTGAGATGTTTGGGCTGATAATTAAAGCTTCACTTCAGGGATGGTGGAAAATCAATATGAGAAATATTGCCAAATTTAGATCAAGTGGTAAGGTTAATTAGGAAGGTACACAGCACAGCACACCCTGGTTCCTTTAAGTCTCTAAATGTTATATTGTGCTGATGGCTTTCATGAGGACATTATATACGTTCCAAAAATGCCATACACAATATTGAGTTCTTGTTCTGCAACATGTCTCCCACGTATGAGAATAAATGCTCTACAAATAAACCCTGTGGCAATTTATTTGCTGCTTGAACATTTTTTTTTCTTTTTATGAAAAAGAGCTTATGTATTCGCATTATACTGAATAAAAAACTAATTGTTGCCCCCTCTAAATATATTTCACTTATCTTTCACAGTTATTTTTCTGTGCTAGTACAGTTATTAATAAAAAGAAAATGTATCAGTCTTCCATCTGGAAATCTTGATCACAAATTCCTTTCTTTTAAATTGGTCATCCAGTGGATGACTTTCTGTTTTTGCTTGGGTTTATTCAAAAGTAAATTACCAGGGCTGTAACCAGAGCTGGACTCACCTTTTTGTGTGTTTAATTGGCCATGTTGTCGCTTGAAGTTAATTGGTTCTCCGAGTCCAGGTAGTTTCTAAATGTTTGGCAGCATTAGAACCTCAGCACTTTTCCATTAATGGCGCGTGAAATGAAATGTTTGATACTGCAAATAAAATCAGTGATATTCAAGGATGTTATGGTTGGTAATGTGTTAAAACTGCCATTTAATGGGTCCTGGAAGATTGGGGTAGTGTCAGCTGGAACCGCCTGGGCCCTCTCCTGACATTGCTAGTTGCCTCTTCATTCCCTTAACGACTGTCTATACTGATTACACAGACCCCCAAAAGCTGGAAGCTGAGAAACAGTCTCTATTAGTAGTCCAATTAGAGTCATTAGCATATTCTGCTTCATTTTAATTCAGTGATTATATAGCACCAAATCTTTTATGCAAGAAAATCTGAAAAAGTTCTACAACTGAGGAAAAGAAGAGGGCACAGAATCCTAATGAAATACATTAACATGGTGAATTTATATTGTGCAGGCTATTCTTTTTTATTTCAACACTGATTTTATTGCTGTTACCAAAAAACCAAAAACAAAAAACCTCTTAATTGGGTGTCTTTCTGTAAATTCATTTCTTTAGCCTGAAAGATTCAGATCAATGGTTGATGGATGTTTCCTGTTTAATTGTTTTCAATACTGAATAAAAATAACCACAGATAAATTACTTTTTTAATGCTAACATTCAAAATGTTTTAGATTTGACCAAATAGGTAAGTACAACAGGATTTTACAATGGGCGGCAATAGTCCAGTGATAGGGTCTTTCAATCAATGGGCCAGTTTGATCCAAAATTGGTAAATATTGGCTAATTAATTTCTTAATATAATTTTGCACATTTCCCTTATATTTTATTTTGCGCATGCATAAGTGGCTCTACAGCAACACTGTATAACTTTCAGCCACCAGGGGGGTGCTTGACTTTTAACTTTCAGGTTTAGGCCACCTTAAGGTCACTGGGAACACTGCACTGTCACAAGGCTAAGCAATCTCCTTCTGTATTTTGGAAACCGGTTTAGGCCAGTGGATTAATGACTCAGGGAGCTCATTGTAAAATCAAGGCCAAATTCTGATTATTTAAGTGTCGTATCTGTTTTGTTGGCTAACAACAACATGTAGCTTTTTAAGCCTTCCTGTTTAATGGGGTCTCAGACAGCAGTATGGCAGTGGGTCACATGACTCATAAAGTAACCAATTAAACCTGGAAAAAAAGAGAAAACTTTGCGGCGGACATTGGCTAAGCTTCGGTTGCAGCAGATTAGCTCTTAGCACTCCTCAATGCTCTTTTACTGCTTGGCCCTAACCTTTGTTTTCTGCAAAAGCTTATTTGGAATAGTCCACATGCAGGATAATACCATTATTTGAGAACACAGCGTGATGCAGGTGGGTGCAGTTGTGAGATTTCTAATTATGTCTAAAATTAAATGAGAAGAATAATTATTTTAGTTATTTTACTATATTATTTATGTTTTTGCATCAAAAACACGATGAATATAATAAGATGAATAAGATACCATTAAGCAATCTAGTTGGGTTGTGTTTTATTTAAGTAGCACAATGCTTTTAAAATGAAAGAAAACAAAGGATACAGTGTGCGATTGAAAGCAAGTGAAACTTTATTTACTTTTTCAACCACAGAGATAGCTTGCACAGCATTAATGTTAAATTAACCAGAAAGGGCCAAGCTCTGATCATATGAATATTGCATTTTTTTTGCAGCAGATGCATCTTTAATCTTCTAACTCAAAATAGCAGTAAATTATTTGCTTTTTTTTCCATGTATCCGTATTACTCATATTAGATGTATGTGATGAAGTGAACAATCTGCAGAATACGAAAATTTTTAATCAAATTACTCAATTAGTCTTAAGAATAATTGACAGAATAACCATTTACTAAAATAATTGTTACAACCCTGCTTAGTAAACAAGAGACAGCACAGCAACAGAATCTACAAAAACATAAAGCCTGGTTTACACTGCTTGTATGCAACTTTTTAATTTCTGATCAGATTTTTTTCCATGTCAAAGTGATTGCGTAGATGTCTGTGCAGATGTTTTTTTTTCTGTGCGACACAAATTGAAACAAATTCCCACATTTGACAGATCATGAAAAGTAAAAAAAAAAATAAATTAATAAAATAAAAAAAATTAAAATTTGTGCAGCTACAAAGCAGTCTGTGCATCATATCCTATGCTACAACACATAGAGAATTTTTATAGGCCTATATTAGAAAAATAACGGGAACTACTTTAAGTTATATGCTGTTTGAGACAGTGAGAGATGATTCTCAGAGAGAGATCTGTGAAGTTTGTCAAAGTTTTAGCTTTATTTATTTATTATTTTCATAAAAAGGGCCGAGAGATAAGTTGCACTTACCTGCAGTCTCTGCCCCTCTACATTTAGTTTTTTGTAAGTCTTTCTCACTAAAATCAGCCGGTTAATGCAAGTTTTTAAACATGTGTAAACCTGCTTACAATGGGCATTGTACATTGTATTGGACATGGCTCCATTCCTATTCACAAAAAAGCTGTTTGGCTTGTTACATCTTACGGGACTAGAGCAATACTGTGACGTACTTCTGTTGTGCTCAACAGTATCATAAAAATTAGTCTGATGTTCCCAATGTATGCCGAACAGAGCCGAGCCAGGGACTTTTAGTCGACCTGGGTTACTTGCCAAGTCATTGGACGCGGGTCAGTTAGCTTTTCAAGCTGCCACTTAAAACAAATTTCTGCACTTAGGATAATTTAAGTCATTTGAAATACCTAACATTTGGAGAGGCACTGAGGGAAAGTCTTCCTTTGGGACTTTTATAGAGAGAGAATAGATGATAAAAATTTCTGGCCGAGATGGTAAAGTGAGTAATTTATTATGTAAAAAAAAATAACCATGATAAAGTGAATCAGAGTAATTAGTTCTGACACAACATCCATCCATCCATCCATTTTCTGACACTCTTAATCCCAAGTGGGGTTGCGAGGGGTGCTTGTGCCTATCTACAGCTGTCTACAGGCGAGAGGCGGGGTACACCCTGGACAGGTAGCCAGTCCATCGCAGGGCAACACAGAGACAAACAGGACAAACAGCCATTCATACACACACTCACACCTAAGGAGAATTTAGAAAAGCCAATTAACCTAACAGTCATGCTTTTGGATTGTGGGAGGAAGCCGGAGTACCCGGACAGAACCCACTTATGTTCAGGGAGAACATACAAAAAGACCCCGGGGAATCAAACCCGGAACCTTCTTGCTGCATGGCAGCTATCCACTGCGCCACTGAGCAGCCCTCTGACACAACAGTATTATGTAAATTTTCCACCCTCCTTTCCAATGCACACATACTATACAACATGAGCCCTGATAACTGTTACATATACTTTCTAAGTGTGACCAGATTTTATTTCTCACAAAATCCATTCTCCCACCCAGTCATCTTCTTCCGCTTATCCATCCGAGTCATGGTGGGGCTGGTGCCTATCTCCAGCAGTCTATGAGCGAAAGGCGGGGTACACCCTGAACTGGTCATCTCAAAAAATGTGCAACATATTTACTTCTTAAGACCTACAAAGTGTTTTTTAGATGCACTAACATACAGGGCAAGATGAGTAGCAGTGTGAAAGCACCTTCAGATAGAAGTGCTCTGCTTGAAATGGAAAACTTTCATGCTTTTATCGGCATATGTGGGTGTGTGTGAGCTTCTCTTTATGTATGTGTAAATAAGTGGAGAGACTGTATATAATGCTTTTCAAAACTAGATATATTTTAAACTGTTCTTTATAAATGTGGAAATATGAAACAGAATATCAATTTAACAGGCATTTTTTTAAGCTCTTTAGCTTATACTGCAGTTCAAATATGTAACTGAGGATCAAATATATAACAATTATACTTTTTTTTTTCCAATGAAGAATAAAATCTTCCTTTTTCATTTATGTCGGAAAACAACCAGCTTGCCTGTAACATTTGATTGTACAAACTCACTGACATCATACAAGGCTTCAGGAAATAAATAGTCAATTTGTCAGTTTTTAATACTATTAGATTACAGATGCATAATCATTTAATTGGGAAAATAATTGTTATAAAAATCAATAAAAAGTTTAATTAGTTTAGTTGGAGCTCTAATCAAAAACCATGACCTAATTTATTGATTCAGTTGACGGAATGCATAGAGATATACTTGTGAACAAATTTAAACACATGAATATTTGTCTCCATGAAATAGGACAAGTTAAATTACTTTGCTAAACAATAACATTACAAATATGGTGCATAAACCATCTTTGGTCACACACATTCAAGAGAAAGTACTAGTTAAACTATGTTTTCTTAAATTTTCTTTTATGGTCACAAAAAAATAAAGATAGAAAAAGGAAACAATATCTGAGTAAACTGCTTTTGAATGGGAAGCTTAATGTGGAGACATAAAAGACCAAAGAGGTGCCAGCTACACAGGTTGAAAATACAATGTTATAGATTCAATGCCATTGCAAACACCTAATTTATTGGTATTTAGATAATATTTCAATGTGAAGCTGTTATACATTAAGAAATCCTTTAACTTGCACATTAAATGCAGGCACATGGAGACAGGAACACTAGTGTGTTATTTGTGATAAATATTCAGTTGCTGATGACTGGACAAGATAAACATTGTGTCTTCAGAGGTTATCAAGAGAGGCTGCCACATTTGGATATATTTTATCACAGTTTATCTTTTATCTGTTTAGCTAGTGGCTACCTCTGAAATCAAAACAGGGCATGGGGTGGGAGGGGGTTTGGGGGGCGGGAAATGAGATTGCACTTAGTTAAATCAATACATCTACCTGTGTAACCTTTTGTGAATTTTATGGACAATGATGCCACTTTTCTGTTGGCTTTGAAATGTTAATAGAGCATTTGGAAAATGGTTAAAATGTATAATCAGTGTTCATCTCTTGAAAATGTCTGCCTTATTTGTGAGGAAGAAATGTCATTTAAGCCATACCAAATGGTGTCATCAGCATCAATGGATTGTGTTTCATATCAAGAAAAAAAATACTTATCCATGTACAAAAAGGTTGAGCATAAATGATATCAAATCATATCAACTGATAAAGCTATTTGTATCACCCTCTTTGGTTCATACTGGGATAACAGTTATTGCGATTCTTTTGGTGAATTGGTGACTGAGGTGGACACTAATTTTGTTTTCTTGTTGAGAAAATAAAATTGCAATTGTTAAAACACCCAAGAGCCCAGATCACAAATTTATTCTATGACTTTTTCTCAATTAGGCCTTTGAAGGTAGGACCTCTTTGGAAAGAGGCTTTTAGATTAATCATATTATCCACAGGTTCTGAAACAAGAATGGTTCTTGACCTCTTCTTCCATAAGAATCCATTATCTTAAACTATCACAGTAATCCTGGCTTTGGGTGGGGAGAGACGGAAGCAAGAATCAAGCCTAATAGATAGCAAATAAGATTAATCTATGATCTAAGTGCCGATTACACTTGGACCTGCCCTTGAACACTCAGGTGTAACCTTGAGATCTGCCTCCACACTTAGCAGGCAATTGGATTGAAAGTCCCCAAAGGGTTTCAGGGGGTGGAGGGGCACTTTGCCAGGACCTTCTCTCCTAAGAGATCAAAGGCCAAGCAGCTTAACCCTTCCAAAACCAAAGGTGTTAAATACGATATGTAATGGCTGGTTATAAACATATGAAAACCATTTACTACAGTAGGGGCTTCTATTTAATGTACCTTAACATAAAGCATGGTAAGAATTAAGATGCATATAAAAACATACAATACAACCAGTTGCTATCTTTATATAGTTTACTTGTGAGTTCAATATAAATCAGAACCCATTACATTGATGTAAACAATGCTAATTACACATCTCTGGATGAGGTTTCTATCATTTACACAAACAGGGAGCTGTAGAGAGACATTTGCTTCTGCTCTGAATAATTGTTTAGTGATGGACTGCACATGTTTAACATACAAAGATCAATATGTAAGGCTTTCACTCAGCAACCCCACCAAACCATAGACAAACATAGACTTGCAGATCGATGCTCCCCTCGATTTGACTCTGAAGCTGACTATTTGATTAATCTGGTAGGGCAGCCAGGAAAGCGAGAGGAGGCATACAACATCTGATAGTTTCATGCCATTAGGATGGCTAGAGTAATGAAATTTCATTTAATTTGTCAGGAGGAGAGTGCTAATGTTAAAAAGCTTTTGGGTAATAAAAAAAAGTCTTGAGAGATGTGAAAGAAAACCTTAAGTAATTACTCTGTGTATCCTGGTCCATCATGATGGAATATTTACATTACTGTCATGGAAGTCTGGGGAGTAATTAAATTAGCGAGGTGGCTAAGCTCTTTATTCCCACATTTTTCTGGCCTTTCATGAAAGAAACGACTAATATGTAGACAAAGCCACTTTTCCTCATGATGGAATTGCTTGCCTGCTCAGCAGCAGTGTGCTCGCTTAGTGAAAGACTCTTTTTATTGGATATTAAGTGTATGCCACCTTTACTCTTTTGAACCAGGGAATGCGCAGCTGTCCAAACCTTTGTCAGTGCAAAGTATGCTCACATGAACCTGTTTATGAGCTACTTATGTGCCCATGAGCAAGATTTTTATGTCAAAGACCGTCAATGTAATACTTGGAACCCCTATTAAGCCTAAAGGTACAACACATAAGGCTAAACCACTGATGTCTTCTCTGCAAGGCACACCTTGCTGTTGCAGAAGTCAATAAAGTTAATAAATTGTCTATGAAATAATGAATGACACATGTTAAAGCAGCAACAAGGTTAAGTGTAATGCTATTCCAGTTTACATTCCAAGGTTACAGGCTGTGTGATTGTGTTAAAAAAGGTCTTCAGAACAAAATAATCATAAATCCAACAAGCTGTGTGTTGCGCCTGACATCTATATCGGGTATATCAGCATCCTTTCTCACTCCATGCGGGCCTTACCAAGACAGATGTGTATAAGGGCCTGGAAATGTATCTGACCGCTGGCTTACTCTAATGAATAACTTCCACTTTAGGTCCTGCAATGTAAGCAGAAAATCCACCTTGCAGACGCTGGAGCTCCATCATGAATCTAAACCGACAGCCGACATAATATAAAGGCGACAACACTTGTATGACTTCCATTTTCTTTGCTTTCTATTGATTTTCAGTTAATAACAGAGGGAAATACTAAACGTCTGCGCTGAGTACCTAATAAATCCTGTCTGAGCTTTTTTATTGAGGCGAATTTAATAAAAGCGCTGGGCTAGGCAAGGGGGATTTGTCTCAGAGAGGGCAGGAAAAAGAGAGATGAATGGGGATGGGTTAATCCAAATGCTAAACACTCATTCATGCATGATAACCACAGCTATTTATCCCTTCCTATAACTTAGGTTACCTAATACTTATGCAATGGTTTGCATACATATTGCTAAGTCTGGAGGTATTTCTATATGTTCTCACTTACTTCAACGGTTTTCATTGTGATTTCATGTGAGATAAACTTCTAAATATATTTTCAGGATACAAATTTTAGAGGTGTGGAGTACACTTGTGTTTTTTAAATTTTTTTTTTACTCTGATGCTTCTCAATAAAACAAGGACAACCAACTGTCCATAAAAGTAACCAAATTGTAACCCAAGGATCCACGGAGCATGTGGAAGGGCATTAAGTGCATCACTGACTACAAAACCAGTGATGCACAATGCGCTAAAGACCCCTCTCTGCCTGAACCCTCAACGAGTTCTACGCCCGCTTTGAGGACCATGACACTCCACCCAGTACCAGACTCACCCCCCCACCTGGAGAGGTGCCACTCAGTGTGACGCCAGCAGAAGTGAGGAGGACCCTGAAAAGGATCAACCCGCGAAAAGCTGCTGGCCCGGACAACATCCCCGGACGGGTTCTGAGGGACTGTGCTGATCAGCTCTGCGAGGTCCTAGCAGACATTTATAATGTCTCCCTTTTTCAAGCGGCTGTTCCCGCCTGCCTGAAGACTGCCACTATCATCCCGGTTCCAAAGAGCTCCACAGTGATGGGTCTGAATGACTATCGGCCAATAGCCCTCACACCAATAGTCACAAAGTGCTTTGAAAGACTGGTAATGACCCACATCAAAGCCACCATTGACATCACTGTGGACCCTCACCAGTACGCCTACAGGAAGAACCGCTCCACAGAAGATGCCATTTCTTCTGTGGTCCACACTGCTCTCACCCACCTGGAGCGGAAGGACTCCTACGTCCGTCTGCTGTTTGTGGACTTCTCATCTGCTTTCAATACAATAATCCCTCAGACTCTAATAACTAAACTCTCCTCACTTGGACTGAGCATTTCACTTTGCAACTGGGTCCTGGACTTCCTGACCAACAGGCCGCAGTCTGTGAAGATCCACAACATCTCCTCCTCCACCACAGTCCTCAGCACTGGCTCTCCACAGGGCTGTGTGCTGAGTCCCCTCCTGTTCACGCTGCTCACATATGACTGCTCTCCTCTCCATCCTGGCTGTCATATTGTGAAGTTTGCAGACGATACAGCAGTGGTTGGAAACATCACAAACGGTGATGAATCCAGCTACAGACAGGAGGTAGAACACCTGGAGGGCTGGTGCAGAGAAAACAACCTCTGCATCAACGTCAAGAAGACGAAGGAGATGATTGTGGACTTCAGACGAAGCAGACACGCCCAATTCCCCTGCTCGTCGGAGGATCTGCGGTGGAAGTTGTCTCCAGCTACAGGTACTTGGGTGTGCACCTGAGCAACAACCTCACCTGGAGCAACAACACTTCCGCTCTGGTCAAGAAGGCGAATCAGCGGCTCTACTTCCTCAGGCGGCTGAAGCGTGCAGGACTGGGGAGCTCAGTCCTCATCTCCTTCTACAGATGTGTGGTGGAGAGCGTGCTATGCTCCAGCATCAACGTGTGGTACGGCAGCTGCTCTGCTGCAGACAGGAAAGCTCTGCAGAGAGTAGTGAAGGCTGCACAGAGGACTGTTGGAGTCAACCTCCCCACCACCACAGACATCTACACCTCCAGATGCAGGAAAAGGGCCTCCTGCATCATGAAGGACCCCACTCACCCAGCACACTCACTTTTTGTCCCGCTACCCTCAGGCAGGAGGCTGCGGAGCATCAAATGCAGGACAACCAGACTGAGAAACAGCTTCATACCAGAAGCTGTGAGACTCTCAAACTCCTCTCAGTCTCTCTCACTGCACTGTCCCTAACAATAACTTGGTCACTTCAACCCCTAACCCCCCCAATGACACTGTATTTGCAGTTTACACTTGGACACTTTAAAATGTTGCACTGCTAAATTTATCTTCCCACGCTGCTACATTACTCATACTTCATCCATCCTGTACATTCCTATTAATATACATTTTATTTTCTACTTCTTGTTTTTATATACCTGTAAATATTTTTTTCTATTTATATAATTTGATCTTGTAGCTAGTTTTTATATTTTATTTTTTATATTCGGATGTAACTGGGGCCGTGACTCTCAATTTCGTTCTACCTCATGTAACACGTGATGTGAATGACAATAAAGTCTCTTGAATCTTGAAAGTGATCCTTCTTATTACCTGTATTAGTGGTGCTCTCTTCAAATTTGTTATTCAAGGAAGAATGTTTTATTTCTTTATTTAACCTTTATTTAACCTGGAAGAAATTCCATTGAGGTTAAAAACATCTTTTTCAAGGGAGTTCTGGCCAAGCAACTTTACATAATCAGCAGAGATACATTAAATTAAATAACAGGTAAGTAAAAACATATTAAGTAAAATAATTACAGATAACTGAGGTAGCTTCAAATTCTTTCACTTTCAACTTAAAAGCATTAAAGGATGAAAAACTCAGTCAACTTCCATTTTCTTTGTAAAAAAAAATTCCAGCTGTGTAGCTAAAGGCTTTCTTCTCTAGTTCTGTGCGGGCAAAAGGAACAGTGAGCAACAGCTGATCATTGGATCTCAGGGCATAAGAAGTCACGCCTTTCTGTGTAAGTAAGGTACAAATGTAAGAGGACAGTTGATGGAGGTCTTCTAGCATGAGAACAACCATAAACATAAAATAATGGGCTACGGTTCATTATTTTAAAAGAATACATTTTTACATGCTAAACTAGCATGCTCAAAAAACAAATTGAGAAACTGTTAAAGGGATACACAATCTAAATTCACTGATAAATACAGAAAAATTCTACCATAATACATGAAGTTAAAACGTACTGAAATACTGCTAAATGTTTTCCCTAAGGGAGAACAATGTCAACATCAACATCAAGATATTTTAATTACTCACATTTCTATGTATTTAAACGAATCCAAATAAAAAAATTTTCAGTTACCGTAAATCAACATTCAGTTCTCCAACACTACTCTCCTGTTTCCCTTGAATAGAAGGAAACAAACAAAGCAGACATAATATGAAGGAAAAATATCAGTCATGTTGCTGTGATGCCCTTTAGTTCAAGATAGGGGATATTCTTTGCGTGAGGTCTCCGTGAAAAATAAGGAAGCTAATTGTATGCCTCTATGTACGGTACTCTAATTTAGAGTACCTATCAGTGCTTCCAATGAGAACAAAAATAGCATACAAAATGAAGGATGTGTGTCACAGTTGTGTTCATTACTTGTGCTTGTCATTGTCAGTGACTTTTCCATCAATTTAACCCTCCCTCTTACATTTGTCTTCCTAATAACCAGCTTTGTATGTGATCTTATTATCCATATTCAGATGCAGATGAGTTGGAAAAAGCTAATATGTTTTTAAAAATCTATGAATCAAGAAATGTATTTACTTTATACCAGGGGTGTGAGATAGTTTTAATGATAATTTTAGGGATGCATTTTCACTAATTGCTTGAGGAAAAGAGAAAAAAAGTGCCATGAGCAATAGTACTCTGTTTAAAATGTACTTACTTAAAAGGACTCAATACTGGTAACTTTTTCTGAACATGAACAAAAGACGATAACCTTCAATGATGCTTTCTAAAATCAGCTGGAAGACTTGGTTTTTCCATTCTTGGAATCTTGGAGTGTACCTTAAATAAGTTTGTAAATATAAATTTGCATGCATCATTAAACAGATAAAACTGCATAAAAATAGATAGGTCAGATTATTTCACCTTTTTTAACAAGCATGGACCTTTCAGCTAACCTAGCCTTAACTTAAGAATACAAAAGCACATTTGATGAAGCTGATTTATTTGGTCGTCTGTTGAAGTTGAATTTTTATGCAGTGATAAATTAATTAAAAAATCAGTGGTACAGCAAACTAACTGGTTAATTTAGTTAATTTAGATTGATTTCCTTGTTTAAAATTATTAAAGGTTTTGCACAGATTGAGGGAGTAAAAGTCTTTTACTGACCCATCTGGTGCTATTGGTACATAAGCAGAAAACAATGATTTGATATTTGAAATGTTTATATTTTGATCCTTCAATATGAAATATTCAAGGGTCAGAATATAGCAACTAAATAGCAAGTATTGCAATTTGATAAGAAAATGTCTTGAAGCACATCGGAAGAAAGTATACAAAGTGGTGATAAAGTACATACTCTAAGTGGTAAACTTTATACCAAAGTGTTACATTTGGGTTCTTAAGTCCCATATACAGAATTTATAGAGTTAAACAGCAAATATAAGAAGAACAAAGGTTTGCAACAATATTTACTTTTAAAAAACATTCTCAGTCATTTTCACCCTTTAATTTCTTCATCAGTCTTTTGTCTCCATGAGAAAAAGCCTTTCAAGGTCAAACAAGCTAAGGGCTCCACTTGCAGTAGGTACATTTTTCTCACAATTGAGAGTCTGAATAAGAGATTAACACACAATTGATTCAGGGGAAGAGGGAAACTAGGTATAGAGACATGATAACCTGTACAGGTCAAGCATTAACATTAGTTGCTATTTTCATTCACTGCTTTTAAAGTACTATGCCATGTGAAAAGGAACAGACTGTATATTGCTCACATTGTGTAGAGTTAAGACAAACACAGAAGCAAAGCAACACAAACGGTGAAATGCTCTTTGACTTTTTTATCTAAATACTTTTCTTTCTGAGTGATAACATTGTCTACATTTGTGGTTCTCAACCTCCAAGCCAGAGTACTGAGCTGTTTTTGAAGAAGGTCATTATACATGTTGATGGTTTAAGCTGCCGGTGGTTCAAATCTAGATTTGAAAATGCAAAACGAAATAATTTAATGTTATTCTCCTCTTAACAGGTTGTAGGATTCTAAGAAAACACAAAGTTTTAAAGTGCGCAGTGATTCAGCACAGGCCTGGCTTCTCAAATAATGCAGTTTTCAGGCATTTTATCCAATTTCCGAAACAAGCATTATAAACATCTTAGTAAAGGTTTTACTGATTACGGTAACAAAGTTGATTTTGACGTGTCAAATTATTGTTCAGCAGAGGATAATGTAAGTTCATTTATTGTACATTTTGAACAACATATGATTAAACATCTCAGCAGTTTATATTTAAGGGTCTTTTATTTAAATTTAGGGAAAATATGCCATCTTGAATAAAAAGAAATCACAACACATCACAAAAAATTAATAGCTAAATTATATAACAAATTTTTCTTTATCTTCCATTTTGATTGAAAAAAAGCTTGTTTCTGCTTTCCTTCAACCAATGTCCAGTCACCATTTGTCAAATGCGACTAAATTTTTCATTTGGCGAGTTAATGCCATAGAACCATTTGCCACAAGGCGAGTAAATATTTGGATGTGTAAATATCTGCTTTGTTGGTTTCTCTTACCCCGAAATCCCACATACTCCGTCTGCGCTCCGCTCCGTTCCGCCCCGCTGCGCTCCAGACCGCCTGCACAAAGCAAAGCCTACAGCCGCCGCTGTTGCTCCGCCCCCTCCGCTCTGAGTTCCTTGGAGATCGTAGAGGGCATGCGCCAGATGACCCAGGGTTTCCGCGGATCATTAAAAATAAGTACAATTCATAATTCTTTTTTTAATCAAGGCCTTAATTGGCACTAAAATTAATTAAATATGTTTATCGTTGCATTTATGATTCTGAAAATGCTTCTAAAAACAATTTTTTCAGATATATTATATCGCTATTAATTTGCGTGGAACTGTTTATAAAGCCGTATGTTCGGAAAGGAAGCTCGAGGCGGAGAAAAAGCTAGAGAATATATATGTATATATATGTGTGTGTGTTTACATACATACAGGAGTCATGGATCTGTGCTTACAGCTCCTTCATATTTCATGTACACTAATAACTTGTGTACATGGTTCTTGTTGATGGCATTAAAATCGTTTCTAATAGCATTAAAATAGCATTAAATTAGAGTCACTCATTCCTGTATGAACCCTGTGAGCGCTTAATTTAATATGATATATTAAAAAAATCCCACCATCATCCAGCATATGTTCAGTTTCTGCCCAAATATGCATATATATATATATATATATATATATATTTGTAGATTTTTGTACCAGAGATAAGGATAATTCAATATTGCTTTTTTTTTTTTTTTTATGAACTTGTTCTCTTCAACTCAGGCTCTCGAGGGACTTAAAGATTAAACTTTAAGTCCCTCGGTATAAAATAAATATTTTGATGGAGATGAGAAATCTGCTTCCTCGTTGGTGAATAATCAATAGTTTGGATCCAATCATTTAAATAAACGGTGTTAGTTTTTTTTTTAGATATTTATAAGAATTGTGCTATAATTTCTAGTCACCAATCTGTTGCTACTATATTTTAATTTGACGAACCGGAATTTGTCGATGTTCTTTTTCCTGTTTGGTGCGATTGCAATTGCGGATCTTGACCTGGCCGGACCGGAGCGGAGCAAAAAATAGCTCGGCTCCGTAATTTGTCGGTGACGGACGGAGAAGACGTACGTGGACGGAGACGTGCGGAGGAGTAGCGGTGGATGTGGAACAGCTCTCATTGATTTCCATGAAAGACAAGCGCTCTGCACGACGTACGTCAGCGGGGCGGAGCGGAGCGGAGCGCTGACGGAGTATGTGGAATCTGGGGGTTAGCTGTGTTGTTTGGACCATTATGCTGTTGCAAGACCCATAACCTGAGACTGATAACAAGCCTTCTGACACTGGGCAGCTGATTTATTTAGGCAGTCTGAGGCACACCTGTACACTAATCATGGTGTCTAATCAGCATCTTGATATGGCACACCTGTGAGGTGGAATGGATTATCTCAGCAAAAGACAAGTGCTCATTATCAAAGATTTAGACTGGTTTGTGAACAATATTTTAGGGAAATGGTTTTAATGTGAATGTAGAAAAAGTTTTAGATCTTTGAGTTTATCTCATTAAACATGGGAGAAAAACCAAAGGTGTTGCATTTATATTTTTTAGTGTTTTATCTGTCTTTGATTTATCCATCCATTTTAACCCTTTGGCCACATCCAGGGAGGTTGTCTTAAATTTTGGAATAATATGGGCAACTGTTGTGGCAGGACCTTCAACCTGCTTGAATTTGATTTTATAGCCTTTATCTTTAACTAGCTTGTCTATATTTGTATAAACTATAAAACATACAACTTTGTTTTTTTGTTTTTTTGCTTGCTCTGGTCCAACAAGAGTATGGTACATTCCATGTCACCAAAAAGCACACTCATGGCCTGTAGCCCAATATATAGGCACAATGACTGATCACTGACTGTAACCACCTGTGATGCTAATTGGCAAACACCCCTTTGCTCAAATCATTTTTAGTCTTTTTAGGGTACCATAATTTTTGTCCAGACCAGTTTCATTTTACTTAGCATGTTTGAAAAGCAATGTCTGATTTTTTTTTTTTTTTTTTTTCATTTGCAACATTTTCATTACTTTAGTCAGGTTAAAGTTAATTCTGAGTATTGTTGTTTTTTCTTTTAATAAATAAAGCATACCACCAATTTTGTTGACATGTGTAAATGCCATTGCATGCTCTTATATTGTCTGACGAGATGACTTTAGCAGCAATTGAATTCAAGGCAGGCACCATTTCTTTCTCTTTGTAAAATCATTTAAGTTTTTTTTTTTTTTTTTTGGTCTTTGGCTTTTAACCCATAGTGAGATGAAATATTTGTCCTAATACTGCACTCTTTTCTAGTCTCTGTGATTTTTTTCTATTTCTGTTAATTTGTCATACTGTTTTATCTTTGATTTTTTGTTTTCTTTTTTAAATTCGTACAGCACTTCAGTTGGTTGCTATGTTGTATTTTAAGTGCTTTAGAAATAAATGTTGTATGGTTGTTATTGATATCGAATTTGAAATTGGAAATATACAAGTTGTCCCAACATCAGTTTTGACTTACTTTTTTCTTTAAATAGAAAATCTCTCTCTGTGATCTTTGCACTTGTTTTCTATAGAACACACAGCACAGTATTTAAGAAATAGTTCGCTTAGTAAAGGAAGTCTTTAAGTGTGCCAGTGTGCAACTCTATGCGGCGCCATCACCTCCAAATTTTACCCGTCGACTTTATTTCACTGTGTGCTGCATACCAGGACATGTGTACCAATCCACATACCCACCGACCCCAGCACCTGGCCCCAAACTCTCCACACTGTTTTCAGCTTATAAGCTATTTGTTGTTTAAAAAAAAAATAAATCCTGCCAAATGAAACCCATTGCTCTGACACAAAATGACTGGCATACATTCATGTGGCTGATGAGTGAGGAAACATTGGGGGAAACATTCATGACTCCAAAAGGACTCAAGTAGCAGAGTTAAATAATAATATACAAACCCAGATGGAGGTGGGAATCAGCAAACTAACATTAAAGCATCTAACAGGAACCTGACACTGCAAAAAACCATGTGACATATCAGTGGTTGGGACATATCAGCATTTTGGGGGTCTGAGCACTAATATTATTTTTTGGCCCACACCTAGAAACAAATAATAGCACAGTCTTTTATCAGTTCCTGACTCTTTATTTCCCAAATAACTTCTAAATATTTTTTTGGAAACCAGCTGCAATAGACAAAATTAAATAATGAAATATTTTAAAATTAAAATATAAAAAAAAAACTAATTTGGCACAAACAATGGTGCATATACATACACACAAGATAGCTGTGTATCACCTTTCAAAGAGAAAAACTTAGCAGAGACCACAGATATTAAGAAAATTAAAAGGAGAAAACAAAGTGCAATAAATAAAATTGTACATTGTGACATAAAATACAGAATTAGAAGTACTCATCATATAAAATTCTTATAACAAAGACCTATTTGCTTGGGATAAACATATCTGGGATCCGAAGTTTTAAGTGGTACATTCCAACATAGAATCAAAATTTGCCGAAATGTACAGGCATCTTCTGGAGAAAATGCATCCGACATTCAAAGTCAGATGCTAAGGAGGGTCTGACTTCAGGTGATTAATAAAAACACCGGTAACTGGTAAGTCTAGTAAGAGCCAACAAATTTGAATAAATTAGCTGCTTGATAGGTGTCAAAACATTTAAGAGAAACTGAGTGAAGGGTCCAGTTGTCACCGATTCAAGCCTGTTTTGTGGCTGCCATGACCTGGACAACTAAAAATTTGCACAGGATTTTAATCCTATGGAAATATCATTCAGTCTTTATGGTGAAAACATGGTGAATACTATTGCATTAGCATACAGAATTTATATCACACATGTTGCTGAAGTTGAATTTATCCTTGGCCAGACAAGTCAACCCCATCAAGAAGTCAAAAAGCATGAGATTTCACTCATTTTGAGATCTTATTAGAATGTTAAGTCATATTTAGGGAGAAGTTATTATTTCATTCTTTTTAAAGTTTGTTTTCAAAGTCTTAACACCACAAAAACAAATATAGATTAAAATAATAGGTAGTTACACTTTATCCATTTAGTATCTCAAGCAAAAGTTAAGACATTGGTTTAATCTAGTTTATTAAATTTGATCATAACAGTTTATGGAATTTTTAAATATAGGCTGATTAGTTATTACAGCACTAATATATTCTACTGACCTTTATCCTGCTGACACACATATATGAGAAGAAACACACACTCATTAGCATTTGCATGATATGCATCTTACGCTTGATTGGATACAGCCTTTAAATAGCAGTGAAGTCCTACTTGGAGCCTGAGAAAAGACTTAAATTTTTTAATCATGAAGTTATCTAGTGGTATTTGTCAACTCCAACAATAACAGGAGTCTGAGAACAAGTTCAATGTCAATAATAAATGTAAATTTTTGGGACAATTTTAGCTGACTCTTTTTGTATATAAATTACAAAGCTGTCTCTATAGATGTTTTTTTATTTATTTATTTTTATTAGATTTGTGAACAACTGTTTGCTACAATGAATTTTAGACTTATGTTAAAGTGGAACACATTATTTTCTAGGGTGTTCACTTTATCCTCTTTTTTCCTTAAATCTCTGCTCAGTCAGTTTGATCTAAAGTGGTTGATTTAATTTCACAAAGTAAGGTAATATCAATGCGGTAGATCTGTTTATAATATATATCTAAATAATGTTCGGGTTTTGTTTAAAAAATACAGATAACACAAGTTAAAGACCCAAAAAGTCAAATATGTGCTTATTTAGAAGCTATGTTGTCTTTTTTTCACACATTTCACAGTGTAGTGGCCAACATTGAAAGCTTTATTTGCACAGGATCCTGCAGTTGTTTTAGGGAGTGTGTCTCTGTGCTTTTTAATAAGTAGGCAGGCGGTACAACAGTTTCCTGTGTTTTAAAGCTGGTACTACCAGACCTTCTCCATCTACTCAGTTGCTATTATTCTGTCAAGAGCTGCTGTGTTTTCCCAAGAAAAGGAAGTTATTTCATTTCCACCTTTTGTCTTTATCAGAATGTGAGCGTCGCTCTTTCAGCAATATTCACTTGATTCAACTCTGTTCTCCATCCTAACCAAAATATACAGCCTTTCTCTGGCCCCTAACTTTTGTTGGTCTGAGAAAAATAGGAATTTCCTCAATTGGTGTAAATCTCCACACCACATTTCAGCACCTTTGTTTCTAAGCATCAGCACATACCAGTCTTTCATTTGGTCTCTAAGATAGTGCTTACAGTTATAGTGACAAGACAATTTAGTGAACACAAATATTTGTTTTCCTAAATCAATGGTAGTATAGGGAATGTTTATTTGTAAAGACATGGCTTTTAATTAAGTTTTATGTGTACTAAAGCAGTGAGTGAAAATAAACCAATGAGCATTAAGGAAGCTCTTGTTAAACCTCTCAAAGGAACTAGCTGTTCATATGGAAACCAAAGAAAAAAAAACAGCAGCTCTCTTTAACATCTCCAAACCTGATTAAGTGAGGACCATACAGTTTCCCTGACTCAGTAGCTATTGAAAACATTTTCAATAACTACTGAAAATACTGTAAACATAAAAAAAATTCTGAATAGTGTCAAAGAAAACAGGATCTATTGCTTGAAGAGAGTAGTTCAGCCCTGAATGCTGAGGATGTTCTCTCTCAAAATGTTAATTTTCTTCTGGTAAATATTATAATAATCTACTGACAAAGCATAATCTGAACAAATCATCAAAATAAATGGGTTAAATCTAAACAACAGACCCTTTCACCACCAGTGTTACATTAATGTTGACATACTTAGTCTGAAACAGATATTAAAAATAATGTGATGTATTTAATTATGCATGATATTCATGCAACTTTAAAGGAAAATAGCTACAAGAAACAATAATGAACTATTGTCACAAAAAAACATAAAATTGAGTTGCCTTGGAATTATTTGTGCACATTTAATGATATTTTTTATTATAATTTAACCTTCATTAAAAATTACACTGCCAATATAGTATTTATTTAATTGATTACATTTTTCAAGATTAAAGGAAACTGGGGCTGGCTAAACATAATTGCTATTTTATCTGGTTCCTGCTCTGCTGAACATGTTAAACATACAAATCTCCAACTTTCTATCAGCATATATAGAAGACAACACAACAGCATACAAAATGCAAACATATAATGCGTCACCTTACCTTGCAGTAAAAATAAACAAAGATGAAGATTTGCGAATTCACACATGTCACCTGCCAATAGATGCATTATGAATGTTTTCAGGCAATGAAATGCAGTGTTGTGTATGATGTACCGGAAGCTGCAGGCTGTAGCAAAACAAATATGGCTCTGCTAGTGGATGTACTTGTTAACTTTTCACTGATGTACTGGATGCCTGTTATTCAGTCTGTTTTAGCTGGAATACTCTATATTTTCTTTTGTAAAACAAGCAAAACGACGCAATCTGAGCTTTTGTGGATGGAAAAGATGTTTGCTCAGTCTTACCGACTGGATTTGATTTATCAGCTAACTCCTTTAGCTGTGAAACAAAAAAAGAATGTGGTATGTCACAGCCGCTACTTTGCATAGTTCTTCTTAAAAAGTGTCATTTGCAATAGCTGTTATAGTTATGAGAAATAACATTTCAAGCTCTGGCATAAACTTACAATGTTGACTTTTGGCCATAACAGTTTTTTAAGGTTGGTAGTGGTGGATTTCCAGTAGTGCCAGACCTTGTGGAGTAGCCATTATATATGGAGTTAGACCTCTAACCAAATGAGATCCTAGCAACTGGTACCTTGATAAAGTTGATAAAACAGTTTTGTGTGATTATATACAGTGTATTGTGATTATATACATTGTCTGATTCTTTAAAAATCAGACAATGTGATTTTCTGGATTTTTTTCCCCCATTTTGTCTCTCATAGTTGAGGTATATCTATGATGAGAATTACCGGCCTCTCTCATCTTTTTGAGTGGGAGAACTTGCACTATTGGTGGCTGACTAAATACTTTTTTGCCCCACTGTAAAATATTGCTTTTAAAATCTAATGCATTTCAGAGAGCAAGAGCAGTAGAACGTATCAAACTTTCAAGTTTGCAAATGATTTAAGACCTATTATAGAGCCTAAAAGGTTTCAGTATTTAGTTGTGACAAAACAGGCAGAATGCATGCAGATAAAATATTTTTGCATGAAGATGGATGTTTGAAATATTGGATTACAGGTTTGTTCCAATTTACGAATAAACATGTTTATTTTGATTCAACTTAATAGATGAGGCTTGTAAGAGGGGTCGCTGTATAGGTCAAGAGTCCAAGATAACACTCAAATAGTTAAAACCAGTAACAACAGAATGAGTAGAGCAGAAGAAAATAACATATTTCTGTAACCCTCAAGGGCACAAACAATGATTAACCATAATATGGTTATTTACAGAATTTATTATATTTTTTTACACTGTTAAAATTCCCTTACTCGCTTGTAAATATTAAAACAGTGACCAAAAAATTTAAACAATTGCAAGTCTTAAAGTAAGAATACATTAAATCTACCTCAGAGGTCAAGACTCAGAGCTAAAAATCATCAAATTAATTGATTTAGTAGCAAGTCATATAAAATTAGTCCAGTTGTTGTTCTAAGTGACCTTGACTACTATGATTAGCAATTCCTGTCAAAAATAATGTACACTTGTGATAATATGAATCTACTTATTGAGAGAATTAAGCCTAGAAGTAAATTTCTCAAAACAATTTGAATGTTGTGTGATGTCAGGTATAACAGTAAAAGAGAAAATAAATTAAATTGTGGTATGTGTACTTCAATTAGAATATATTTTAAGGGAGAGTCAGTGACACAAAATACTTGGGAATGACAGAGAATGCTCCGTTTGGTTTCAAAGGCACATGAAAAACCTGAATATGCTAAATTCTTAAAAAGAAAAAACATCAGGCCACTTTTCCACCAGAAGTTATGCTGTGCTATATTTTAACAAATAGAAAAATTGTCCAGGGGATCCAAGGGGCTACAGAGTGCATAATATAATTTCACCAGCAAGAAATGATGTTAATTACCACAGAAAGCATCATGAAAAAGTGAAAATTGTAAAGGTTTTGCGTCACACTCCCACTGACAAGAATTGTTCTACAAAAATTGTATAAACTATTTCAAATTATTTTGTTTAAATCTCTCAATAGCTTACCAAATCTAAAAAAAACACCTCTTGTCAAAACAGTCATCATTTATCTTATGCCTATATTTAATGAGCAGGTAATTATGATTCAGGAATTCAGATAAAGAGAAAATAAAGTGATATTTGGATTCTGCAACACAGCTTGCATGGCACAGCGACAAGAAAAGATTAGTGAGGAGGTCTGAATTTTTGAAAGATATCTGTGTTAATCCTCCTCTACATTGCTGCGCAGAGACTACTTGTATTTACATATGCAGAGAATCCCGCTGTTTTGAGCACACCGTTGACAAGACAGAGCAATTAATCTTCCCCAAATACTCCCGCCGTGCAACAGACGACTGTTGCACAGCACACTGCCACAGAGGCTGTGCAGGTGTGAATTAAGCTGCAAAAAAATAATAAAAAAAATTTCAACTCAGCACCTTCCCCAATCTTTTCGTTGTTCTTGTGTTCTCTGTTGTTGTTTGTCATAACAACCTTTATATTCAGCTGAAATCATACTCCTAATGCTTACTCCTGGCCAGCTTTTACATAAAGCGTTCTCTTGTGGTTAAACTGTTTCAGTTAGAAATGAAAATGAATGCAAGATATTATCTTTGATGGGGGCTTATTCTGCAGGTACAGGCAAGCTGGTTAGATTTAATGTAAAGATGAACAGAGCATCATTTACATCAATCCTGTCAAAGGCTGTATGACGTTAACCCTCTAGCAATCCTAAACAGTGTAACTAGAGCTTTAATGGAAAGGCTTAGATAATCTTGTGTTAAAATGGCCCACCCTGCAAACTTCTGTTAACTGAAACTAATCGGTGTTTGAACTATTTCTTAAATTATATCTCACTTCGATGTGTAAGCATAACACTATCCCCAGAGAAATTTTGAAAAATACCATTAAAGTGGTTGTTGAAAAAAGACCTTGAAGGGCAAGGCGGTGTGGGGATTAGCCATGGGGGTTTAAGCAAGGGTACAGTCAGGACGAGGGAAAAGGGCTAGCTTATTTCACATATGAAAGCATGAAGAGAGAGCAGAGTGACGATGGTAGTTATGTCATGGGTAGATCTTTTGATGGACCACCACTTTGTGTTGTCTCACTTAGGGCATTTGTTCTAAGTAAGATGCCCTATACCTAAATGCGGTCCTGCATTAACTACTGCTCAACCCTTAGAGGGGTTGTAAACAATGCTATAAAAATGTATTTAATCTCTTTCAATTGCAAAACAATTAAAGCAGAGGATATTGTACAATTACTTTCAATAGGATAAGAATAATCAACTTTTTTGCCAGTGCTGATTTTCTTTCCTTTGCATCATATAGAATGATAATAGTTAAAATGTAGTTTCATCTGAGAATTGTACCTTTTAGAGGATTTTGGGATTTCTGTGGAATGGTTATGGGGTAAAAAAAACAAAAAAAAAAAACGAGGAGGTGACACAAGAGCATAATAATAATATAATAACAATAATAATAACAATAATAGCATAGGGTTAGTTAAACCTTAAAGAGGAAGGCATGAGATTTGTAAAGATAACTAGAACTGATCAAATGTGCCCCTGGTCTGCATTAATGCATTTAAAAAATCTAAGAAGTATGAATACGTTTTCAATAAACTCAATTTTAAGAGAGGGATTTTTTTTTCCAGTTTCTTTTGTAATCTTGCATCTTAACATAACATAGGGAAGTGTGTAAGTCTGTTTTGACCTCTCTGCTCCTTTTATTGCGTTTATTCAAATGCAATTGATGAATGCATTTAAAATGAAACATGCTCTTGGAAGTTGATAATATACATATATATATTTTACAATCTCTGTTTATTTAACTTTTAACAAATTATAAATCAACCACAAAAGATAAAACACTATCATTCTACTCAATCAAATCAAACAGTAGTTTGTTTTATTCCAAGTCATGAGATACAGACTCCCTGCTCTTCATGCCCCTGGAGCAAGATAAGATTGTTAAATTTTAGAGAAAACCATCTGCTTGTTCTGGGCAACAAGGGAAATAAACAGACTGGGGTGTAAGCTCCCCAGATACAGAAGACTGGCTTCTGATTCTTTTGCCTAAAACATTCCTTTTGGCATTCTCTCTTTGGAGATCCTACATGTAAAGGCCTCTGAGAAGCTGTACTTGTTGCTGCACTAACATAGCTTTTATCCATGTTTTGGTTAAAAAAGAATGTCCTTTTAAACCGTGGGAATACACAGCAAGGTTCAGTTTGCTCCAGGTTAAATAAATGCCACACCTTTATTTCAGCACTGCCAAGGGCAATTTTAAGAGAAAAATAAAATCAGTGTATGTATGAGCATCTGCTCCGGATGTATTTGATTTCCCAGGCAGATGTTAGACCTCAGCTGGTAACAATGGAAGACATGCATGTTTTAGGAGAGCTCCCCTTGTCTCTTCTTTTGATGTGTCCCTTTTTTTAAAGGTCACTTTAATTGTTAGGTATGTTTACTGTCTCATCCACCTCAATGTCCTTTTTAGCCCTTACTGTACGTTGGACCAATATTTTTGGCATAGTGTATGAGGCATTGAATTAAAGAGCTTATGCATTTGTGCAGGAGTTGTGCTAAGTTGGTTACTGTTTGAATCATTATTTTATAGTATGATAATCTGGCTACACTGAACCTCTTATGTGTGTCTATGTTCTTCTCTGGGTTCTGTCCATAAAACCTTTAGAAAGCCATTCACCTTGTATGTTTGTGTGCAGCCTTTTATTAAATATTTGTTTTCCTTTGTACACTGCCTGCAAAAATATAGTCCAGTCTGATTAATTATGCCTTGTCCTTAACATTAAGAATACCTTATTCTCAAGGATTTCCTCTTTTGACTTGACTTGGGCCGATTAGCCGAGGAGCGTTACTGAGTACTTAGGACACACTGGAGGAATTATCTCTCTCAGCTGGCCTGTGTGCACCTCTGGCTTCCCCCAGTCGAGCTTGAGGAGCTTTCTGGTGAGAAGGAAGTCTGCTCTCTCTACCTGGTCCTGGATAAGCAGAAGATAAAAATTACAAGTAAGAGTAAAATAATTATTAAAGATTTGGAGCAACAGTAGTGAGGGGCACAACAGTTTGCCTTGTAACTGAAGGGTTGTTGGTGCATCTTTCTGTCTTTGTCATTTGTTCGTCCATCTGTCTTTGTTGATGTGTATTAAGGTAAGACACTTCACCCATATTACGAGTGCTTTAAAGTCCCCTGACTTAAAAAGGCTGTATATGTACAAATGTTTACCATTTAAATTGTCATTTCTTTCTGTACTAATTTTTGTATGCAGAAGATCACCAGTTGAACAACAATGTGTCTTTTAGTTCCTGAGTTAGGCATTACTTTTTGGTCTAAAAGTAAAGAAAAAAAAGTGTTACCCTTAGATTGTTTATGGCTGACACTTTTTGTTCTCGATGTTATTTTTGGTCAGTTTTAAACACACTCAGCACAATATGCCCTTATGGTCAGGTCCAAGGAAGGGACAGAAATAAATTAAACAGAAGTCATAGTGAAAAAGAAAAAAAAACCTTTGAAAGACCTCCATTAAACCAGTTAGAAAAGCAGTTATCAATATCTCTCTTTTTTTTTTTAGATCATAGCAAAGTCCTACTAAATAGAAACAAATTAAAGAGACCTGGTGAAACAGGCACAATTATTCAAATGAAATCCCAAAACATTTCTGAAAAAGGCAAGCCAGGTGTCTTTATATAGTACATTTCCTTTGCAAGGTAATCAAAAGTGGTTTGTGTGAGATAAAAAGTACATTGCAGTGACATAAGGCAGCAAAATAATAAAAAATTAAATAATAAAAATGAACAACTACAATAGGATAACTGTAATAAAAAAGATTTAAATGGCCTGGAGGAAAATACCTTTCAAAAGGGATACACTATTTGGGGTAATTTAGGTGTCATGACAGTTGTAGTTGAAGACAGCTTTGGTACGGGACCTAATATTGATAAAGAGACTGACTCTAATCTTTTTGATTTTTTCTGTGAAGAAAATAGATCCTGGTAGAGGGGAGTTTAGATGCTACAGTTACATCAGGGTTTGTTAATCTCAGCGGAAAGGTTCTCTTGTTTTGTTAGTTCTAAGTTATACATGTTTCTTGTTATGAATGTCACCCTGAACCTGGAGTCCAGACTTTAGCCATCTGCCTTCAATTTTTCAAGATTCGCATTTGTTTTGACATCTTAAAATCACAGTTAATCACCAACAATATAAATTTTCAGTTTGTAAAATTGTTTATACATCTCCCTTGCCAATATGATTAAATGACTCCAGTGGGCTTAAACTGATACACTATATTGCCAAAAGTATTTGCTCACCTGCCTTGACTCACATATGAGCTTAAGTGACATCCCGTTCCTAATCCATAGGGTTCAATATGACGTCGGTCCACCCTTTGCAGCTAGAACAGCTTCAACTCTTCTGGGAAGGCTGTCCACAAGGTTTAGGAGTGTGTTTATGGGAATTTTTGACCATTCTTCCAGAAGCGCATTTGTGAGGTCGCACACTGATGTTGGACGAGAAGGCCTGGCTCTCAGTCTCCGCTCTAATTCATCCCAAAGGTGTTCTATCGGGTTGAGGTCAGGACTCTGTGCAGGCCAGTCAAGTTCATCCACACCAGACTCTGTCATCCATGTCTTTATGGACCTTGCTTTGTGCACTGGTGCGCAGTCATGTTGGAAGAGGAAGGGGCCAGCTCCAAACTGTTCCCACAAAGTTGGGAGCATGGAATTGTCCAAAATGTCTTGGTATGCTGAAGCATTCAGAGTTCCTTTCACTGGAACTAAGGGGCCAAGCCCAGCTCCTGAAAAACAACCCCACACCATAATCCCCCCTCCACCAAACTTTACACTTGGCACAATGCAGTCAGACAAGTACCGTTCTCCTGGCAACCGCCAAACCCAGACCCGTCCATCAGATTGCCAGATGGAGAAGCGCGATTCGTCACTCCAGAGAACGCGTCTCCACTGCTCTAGAGTCCAGTGGCGGCGTGCTTTACACCACCGCATCCGACGCTTTGCATTGCACTTGGTGATGTATGGCTTGGATGCAGCTGCTCGACCATGGAAACCCATTCCATGAAGCTCTCTGCGCACTGTTCTTGAGCTAATCTGAAGGCCACATGAAGTTTGGAGGTCTGTAGTGATTGACTCTGCAGAAAGTTGGCGACCTCTTCGCACTATGCGCGTCAGCATCCGCTGACCCCGCTCCGTCAGTTTACGTGGCCTACCACTTCGTGGCTGAGTTGCTGTCGTTCCCAAACACTTCCATTTTCTTATAATACAGCTGACAGTTGACTGTGGAATATTTAGGAGCGAGGAAATTTCACGACTGGATTTGTTGCACAGGTGGCATCCTATCACAGTTCCACGCTGGAATTCACTGAGCTCCTGAGAGCGACCCATTCTTTCACAAATGTTTGTAAAAACAGTCTGCATGCCTAGGTGCTTGAATTTATACACCTGTGGCCATGGAAGTGATTGGAACACCTGATTCCAATAATTTGGATGGGTGAGCAAATACTTTTGGCAATATAGTGTACCTTCATTAAAACCAAAATCAACATGAGCATTATATCGATCTCATTTTGTGTAGAATATTGCAAACCTTGTAACATCTTGAATGGGGCAATTTCACTGGCAGTACTATCAGCAGGCATTTAGTTTGTGAGTCAATAAAGGAAGAAGGATAGAATAGGCACATTAGTATTTTTTTGGAAATAAAGTGGTTAACATAATGGGAGACTATGCCAGGGGGATGAGAGAAAACATTTCGCTTTTCAATCCGTAAGTCAATATGGATACACCTACAGTGCATGGATTTGATCCCATTCTGTCATATTATAACAAAAAATGTCTGTATATTTTAATACAATGTCACTGGATAGAAAAATCCAAAGCAGTGTATTGTGAAATTTACATTATGAACCAAATTGGATGTTTAATTTTTTTGTCTTATAATCTTAAGGTTTATTAAAATGATACATACTTTTCATTTCATAATTATGAACTGCTTTTTTGTTGGTAAGCACATTGATTGCTATTCAGATAGACCGAGGGTCATGGCAACATGAAATGTAATAAAAGTTAAAGGTAATAAAGGTAGTAGTTTTGCAAAGTCCTTTTACAGCCATCTATCTTAATTAATATCTTCCTATTATTAAACATTGACTAACAGTATTAGATAGAAACATGATAATAAAAGACAGAGGGGTGAGAGACACCAAAGGCAGTACTAGCATTATTGGTATTATTTGATAATGCATACATTTAATCAAAATCAAACTTATAGGTGCAACACATATTGATTAAAAAAAGAGAGCTACAAAAACATGGCACTTTTTATGTATTATGGGGTGTTAGCATTGGAGCAATTGACTTAAAGCAGCTTAACAAGATAATAAAGAATACCAGCTCTTCTCTGTAACCTCTAAAGATGATTTTAAAAAGGGGAATTAAAAAATGAAATGATAATCATTATAGACGAACTTTAACCATTCTCCTCATCAGATTGCTTTATAACAATAGAGCATCAGAGTCAGTGAGAGGGTTCTACATAGGGGTGTTAAATTCAGACTGCAAAGGAGATACTGCCTCCCTACAGGCAATATTATCTAAAGCAAGTTATTTGAGAAAACAATTTGTTTTCAAACTAAACTGAATTGATGTTTTTTACTAATTATTTTTGTTTTATTATATTTATAGCAACAGTGCAATAAGTGTCACATAAAAGAAACGACTTTTACTGCAGGGGTTCCACCTTCGCTTGGGTGCAGGTAATGTCATCAATTGTGACATGTGAGAGAGTGAAGAGCTGTGAAAAAAATGTTCCACTAAAGATTAGTTCCAAACATTCCCTTGGACCAATAGAGAAGTGTTGCATTATTTGTGGGTAGGAGACATGTGTCAGACTCTCACAGGTCTTAACTGACCTCAGCACTCCCCGTTTTCTCAAAGGGCTTTAAATTTTTCCCTCCCAAGTTCAGAGTCGATTTGTTATCAAATCAAGCGTCTGCCATGTGATTCATTGATATTCAGCACTCTGGCTGATTTATATGCAGAATGTAAAACAGATGCCTTCTGCGATACATATTTATGGTGAGCCCTGCTCTCACAAGATTTATTATAGGTTCTTTCATCTGGATGTGCATGAGCTGCTCTGTGATGACTTGTATTTCCTCTCAGCTGCCAATGCCAAACTCATTAAAAAGAGGTGTGACTATTAATATACATTGTAACACTGACAGCTCCTAACTTATTACCTAAGTCAATGTTTGGGGCTTTTTCTCATCTTTCCTCTTATTGTTTGGGTGATCATTGTGGCTCTGATAATGTCCATATATGTTCAACAGCTACAGTATAGGGCAAACTACAATTTCTAAGCATAGGAAAAGAGACACGTGCCAGAAATGTATTCATATCATCTGGAAATGCAGCACTATCTTTATATTGGTACTTTACTAAGTTTGAATTAAACTAATTAATAGGGCATAATTACTTTGTCATTCTTCTGCTGAAAGAATATGGTATTATGGTTTTATACAGTGAAAACATAGAAAATATTTATTTATTTATACAAATTTCAAAGACACCAAAATAAGTGGTATGTTCGCCTATTTTAAGGATTATTGTTCCTATTTATTGACATTAAAGACATCTTTAATGTATGGTCTTAGTAGATCAGATTAACACAGCGGTGATGGAAAAGCAGTAGAACTCAGAAACAAATCATGCTGACTAGTTAAAGGAATAACCTATCAATGACAGGTTGTTGTTGTTTTTTTTATCACTCAGGTGACAAGGTATAGACTGTATTATAGTATTTAATGTCTTGTTAATAAAGTCATAACCTCTTTAACAGATGGTTATCTTTTCTGAATGATATCTAATTATGTCATAACTCAGGACGTAGGACCCAGAATTCAGGCAAGACAGACAGTGATTACCTAAAAGGCATTTATTGAAACAGTTGCAGAGCTGTGGATCTGCAGCTGCTCAAGTAGGGTGGGGCACTGCCCATCACTGGAAACTCTAGTGGAGAAAAACACAGGTAAGTGACAATGATAATCTGACTGGAGATGAATATCCCTGTGAGTCACTTACCTGGTTTAGCAGTTCAGTCCATCTCCATCTAACACGGTAGGATGATGCCAGAAGGCTGCCAACTAGATGTGGCAGCCGCCCCTCAGAGTGTCCCCGATGCTGCAGTCACGGAAGGCAAGCAAGAGTCTGAGCCAGTTCAGGGAAACAGATATGAACACGATGGCTCAGAGGTCCAGGAGTCCATAGCCCGGTCAGGGATTCTGATCTGAACAGGAACAGACTGGTTCAGGGTTCCAGGAGTCCAACGTTCAGAACGTTCAGATGGAAACAGGCAAGCTCAGTGGTTGAGGGGCAGAACAGGGCCGGAATTTCAGGAACACTACAGTATGCTAAAATCTCGCTCTCTCCACTTAGCCAAGACAGGAACAGGGCATGCTCAGTGGATAAGAGGCAGATCAGTATCAGGATGTCAGGAACGCTACGAAAGCTCTAAAACCTTCTCTTTCCACTGACCCCGAGAATGAGTACATGAATATGGCATCAGCATATTTCCTGTTCAGAACCGGTTCCGTGTGTTCCAATTCCATGCCACTGTTTGGCAGCTTGCTTAATGATTCTCTTAATGATTCCACGCAGCATCAGAGCCTAGGGCTCTGGGCAGCATGACTTACGTCATGACATTTGACATGACATTTGTTACACAAGTTATGCACACGGCATTCAGTAAGCAAGTTTGACATGATCAAGCGTAAGTCTAGAAAAGCAAAACAAAAGTGGTCAAAGTGATCGAAAGATTGGCTTCTTTTTAAGGAAAAGAAAGATGGCAACAAGGCACTTTGCAATCATTGCGAAGTGGCGATTACATCCGCTTCAGGAAATACATCTAACATGCAGAAACACCTGCGCACACAACATGGCATACATTTTAACGAATGCCGTGTTTTTTTATGCTTCTGGACAAAAGCTAAAGTTACGACCAGCATGGATGGCAACTCTGGTGGTAAGTAGCTAGTTTTATATCACTGGCTGTGCTCAATGTGGTTCCTAGTAAATCATATGCCATTTCTGGAAATGTCCTATCTCTCTTTGGGGTTATTAAGGGAGTGTGCCTTCCTCGTTAATCCAGCCCTTCATTGCCAACATGTTTAATTAGAACTACTGGTACCTGGAATTCTTACATGATTCTAGCTATTGCAATGGATGTAATGAAACATGCTACGAAGTTGCTACGCAGTTCAGTGAGCGAGGGAAAGGTGATGCTCGTTTATTTAAATCAGGGGGAGTAAAGTTTATTTCCCAAAACTGTACAGTAATTTTTTTTCATTAAACGGATTCCTTCTCCATTAGATTAAGATGACTGTGATGAGACGGGTACCCTGGCTGGCTCAGAGGCTGGCAGCTCCTGTTCACTGCCTTTTGTTTTTTGCAGAGGCAGAGGCTGGCAGATATAGAATGTCCCAGGCGAAGGTAGATGAATGTCACCGTGCACTTAACAAGTTCATTGTTTCACAGAATCGATAAGAGAATCGATAAGGAATCAAATCGTTTCACAGAATCAATAAGGGTATCGTAATTGTGAAAATCTTATCAGTTCACAACTCTAATGAGCAACAATATCAATAATGTAAATGATCTGGCCCTGATAGCTAGGACTGAGCCATATATAAAGAAGCAGGAGCAGGTTGATTGTAAACTGGGTAGAGTTAGGCAGGTGAGTGAAATGAGCAATTGGGCAGCTCTCAGAGTCATGATCATGACAAATTTCTATAATCAGCAGTCAAGATTCGGACACACAACACAGTCTGTGTACTGGAAACCCACAACTGCATCCCAATGTATGGCTAAAACCCAGCTCAGACACAAGAGTATACACAATTAAGACATAATATAGTTATATATACACTAATCATCTTGTTCGAGAACTGTTCTCTGTTGAACAACGACATGGGTCAGGCCAGCAACCAGCAAAGTTCCTCTGTAAAGGGAGGTCACTCACATCAGAAAAACAGCAGAACCCCAGAGACCCTAAAATTAACACCACCCCCCTAGGACTATCCCTTGGTGATCCTGAAAATGAAGAGCGAGCAGTCTAAAAGTCCTAAAGATGGTCAGAATCCAAAATAAAGGAATCAGGATCCAATACTGTTCCTATGTTCCATAACCCTCCCAATCGACCAGATACAGAAAACCCTTTCCTTGGTGACAAGCATTTAAAATAATTCGCACAGTGGAGTCCAGGTGTCCGATAATGTCTCGGACGAGTGGAAGGGGACTGGAAGGAGGGCAAGAGGACTAAACAGGACAGCTTTGTTTGGAAGGATGTGAAAAAAGTTATTAATCTTTAAATAATCAGGCAGCTTGAGGTGAACCACAGAGCGACTGAGCACTGCCTGGATTTCAGAAGTTAATAACTAAACTTTAGTACTGGGGAGTGGGAGTCCTTCTCCGATCATTAACAAAGTCCAGTAATGACATCCAAGGTAATAGGAGACCATTGATGTTTAGGGACAAGCAATGTTTTAAGAATACCATTGGGAGGCTGGTGACTGGCTTTGTTGTTGGCACACGCTGGACAGGCTAGAGCATACATTTTTACATCCTTATATATTGTAGGCCCCCCAAAATTTTGTTTAAGGAGTGAGTGAGTGAGTGAGTGAGTGAGTGAGTGAGTGAGTGAGTGAGTGAGTGAGTGAGTGAGTGAGTGAGTGAGTGAGTGAGTGAGTGAGTGAGTGAGCGAGCGAGTGAGTGAGTGAGTGAGTTCAGTTCAAACCAGGATGGCAGGAGAATTTTGCCTAGTGGGCCAATTAAATGAGGCGAGACCTAATGGAAGCAGGTACATAAACACGATTCAAAGGTCCAGTGCTAGGGTCCAAACTGGCTGGGCCTCAAGGAATGGATAAGGCCTTGTCAACACAGAAAAGTTAAATGATGGACGACATATTGGGATCCTGGTGTCTGGACTATTGCCCTGACAGGGCATCTGGTTTGTGATGTTCAGCTCCCTCCAACCAGTGCTGTCCCTCTTTAAAAGCCATTTTTATGGCTAAGAGCTCTCTTTTGCAAACATTGTAGTTTCATTCTGCTTGAGACACACATCAGGAAAAGAAGGCATATGGATGAAGTCTATTATCATCAGAGGAAACTTGAGATAAGTCTGTACCCACCCCTAAATCAAAGGTATTAACTTAAAGGACAAACTGTTTCTCTTGATCAGGCTGAATCAGAATTGGGGTACTGGCAAACATTTCATTTCATGTCCTTTCAGACAGACCCAGTATTCAAGGCGAGACAGACAATGGGATAATTCAAAGCCTTTATTTAAAATTCAGATATGGCTGTGGATCCCTGGTATCAGCGACTAGGGCGGCAGATCAGGATCAGGAAATCAGAAACACTACAGAACACTAAAAATGCGCTCTCTCTACTGAGCCAAGTCAGGAACAGGGCATGCTCAGTGGATAAGAGGCAGATCAGGAAATCAGAAACACTACAGAACCCTACAAACCCTCTCTCCACTAGCCCCACAGAACGAGCACTAGAACAAGGGCTTCAACATCAATAAGCTGGGCCTTATGGCTTCGACTGAACCAAATATATAGAAGCAGAAGCAGGTGGATTAGATTACCAGTAATTGGAAACCGGGCAGTAAGGCAGGTGAATTAAATGGTCAATGACGGCTTCAGCTGCAAGTAGCCAACTGAAGGGTCTTTTGGAGAAATGTAAGGCCAGTGAAGGGTTGAGCACCCTGACTGTAGTGTTAATGAATCTGCGGTAGAAGTTGGCGAATTCTAAAAAAGTACCCACTTGTGGATTGAGGAAGTAGGCCTACTGAGAATGGCTTGAACCTTCTCTGGATCTGTCTTCACTTTCATGTTACAGAATATGTCCCAAAATGGTGATTTATGTGGTATGAAACTCACACTTCTTCGCTTTCTCCAAGGATTGGTTCTCTAGAAGATGTTGAAGATCTTGACAAACGTAGATCTTATTTCCAGATAAGGTCCTGGAGAAAATCAGTTTGTCATCAAGGTAAACAAATACAAACTGATTTAAAAATTACTAAGGTTGTCATTCACAAGTGACTGGAAAACTGCAGTTGCATTTGTGAGACTACAAGGCATTACCAGATATTTAAAGTAACCTAGGGTGTTCTTGAATGCAGTCTTCCATTTGTCTGTTTCTTTGATTCCGACCAGGGGGTAGGCATGTCGGAGATTCTACTTGGTGAAGAATGTGAGCCAAGCATGGGTTCAAAAGTTGCTGAAAGAAGAGGAAGTGGATATCTATTTTTCACAGTTATGTGATTAAGACCCCTGTAATCAATGCAAGGTCTTAATGATCCATACTTTTTCATGCTCTAACAGCTGAGATAGAGGTGCGGATATTCCAACAACTAGCAACTCAATTATTGTTTGTATGTTTCCATTCCCTACTCTCTTTTAGTGTTGGACAGATTATACAACCTACTGGAGGGGAGAGGAGCTTGAGGAAGTAGCTCAATAGCACAGCCATATGGGCGAGGAGGTGGGAGAGAGAGCCTTGGACTTACTGAAAACCAGATGAAGGTCATCATACTCAGGCCAAACCAGGAACAGGTCTACCGCAGTTTCCTGTTCTTGAGAATTTAAGACTGGAGACATGGCCAACTGTAGACAGTTGGACAGACAGAAACCCTAAACTATTTCAGGTTGAAAGTGAGGAGTAGGGCAAAGTCTCTGAGGACAAGAGTACAAAAACAGAGGTGCAGTATCTGAATTATCGGAAATACAAAAATATATATATATGTCCACCCCTATTTACCTTTCACCAAATTTTGTGACTTTACATATCTCTATATTGGAAGACACATATACCCATACACTGAATGTTTGACAGACAAATTCAACATTTGAATTTTAAATGACATAGTAGAAAGTCTAGTTAAATGTGCTCTAGTAGTTTGACTTAAATCTAGTCAATAACTCCCTGACTGTCTTCACTTAATATAAAATCTAGATTAAATGGTCCCCTAGGCTGAAGCTAACGTCTTGACAGAGAGGGACCAAAAGAGTACTTAAGTTTTAGACATTTGTCAAGTTTGCTCCAGATTTTTCTGTTTTTGGAAGGTAATGTTTATTAACCCACGAAATGGAAATAAATTTATTGGCTGAATGGCTGAGTTGCCATGATAACTTCGTTAGTACACCAACACCAAAAATCTAATTTAAAAGTATTTGAATGTTGAAGCATGACATTCCAAACCAGAAGGCCAAGTTTAGCTATTTTTAATTACAGTAGGAAAAAGGGAAGTTCTGAAGAAGACATCTCAGTCTTCTGACCTATCTTTAAGCTACTATAAAGAGATTTCTGATTATTGATGCAAAAGAGCCAAAGAATGTATAAGAAGTGGGGACCTTATGTCAAAACATTTGACAGTTTACCAATTGTAGCAACAAGGTGTCCTATTCCCATCTAACAAAAATACTTTAAGCTACAATCAATGCAATTTATTAAGAACTAGAAAATGTAAACTTTGGAGCAGGAAAAATTTGGAATCCCCATCTGCCATTGAAGCTGAAACAGAGGAAAATATACTGTTGATAATAAATGGCACACAAGGACTCATCTTTAATAACAGAAAAGTGTCTGTGTCCTCAATCAGAATTTGAGAAATCCTAACAGTCTGAGACTGTGTCAGTGTATTTAATTTTAACATTCAGACTTTTAATTTTATTCTTATTACAGCAAAACTATTTTGCATTTTAAACAGCTGTAATATTTCAGTCCAAATAATATTGCTATTATGATTGAATTTCCTTGTTTTACAGCCCTGTGATAGTTTATTTAAATTTATCCAAAGGGGTGATAGTCTACATCCAGTATCACTTAAGATTACATAAACTCTTGCTGTGCGTCTGGTAACACCTTTTTACTCCATTTTAATTGATCTTTCTCACAGAATCCGAAAAGCTGCTTTTATTCTTAAAAGGTGATATTTACTTTAAGATAATAGGTTGTTTCTCTTTTGTTTTATTACCTGGTTTCCTTGTTTGAAGTGAAATTCAGAACATCATTCACACTCTTCAAACACCAAAACAGACATGAGTGTAAACAGTGTAGTTCTTTAGTTGCAAGTCACGCAAAAGCACTTCCCCACCAGGTAAGATAACACATACAAGAACTGGAGACTGTAAAACCCTTGATGTAGAAAATCCATCCCATTCCCCTCTATCCTTCCTGTTTGCTTTGCGTTTCTTTCTCAGTCCACACTTGAGGTGCTTTTATGTTATACGACCACTTGAATTTAAGCCCAGGGGGACTTTGCAGCTCCCTGAGCAAAATAAAGCTCCCCAAAATCTATAGACCAGATGTATGATGTTATGTGGTCAAACTGGCAAACACAAAAGGTCTAAAAACAAAAGCTATGAATTAAGTGAGAAGCTTTCAGCAGCGTGTTTTCAAAACAGGCCAGCTGAGAGCTCAGATGCCGCTCCTCTTTCTCTGTCACTCCCTTGCTCCATCCTTGCTCTCTTGTTTCTCCCTCAGTTCTGTCTCCCCCTTTTCTCCTTCTTCTTCTTTCCTCTTCTTTGCCACCCCCAAGACCAAATGCCTAAAAAGAAAAGAAAGGACACCATTTTTGCTAATTAGCTGAAGACTTAACAGGCACAGTGTATGCTGTTTTGGTATTTCATCTGCTGTCCACGGGCTGTCGACTGTCCTGTGAAGTTGAGCCTGTGTGGCTAAAAGTGGAAGAAAGGAGCAGGGTAGACACACACAAATGCCTCAGTGGAGATCCTGAACAGGGCTCCAGTGGGGGTTTAGCTCAAAAATGGGGCCAATCATTAGTATTTAACATTTGTGAATAAAGAAGCCCTAAATTAGAAGGGTAAATGGCATTGCATCCCGCTCCATCTCTAGACAAGTTCACAGGACTTTTTTTTTTTCTTTAATTGAGGAGGGGTTTTCTTCATCTCTTAGTTATAGGGTCATTTATGTGTGAACTTGCATTGCAGTTCTGGTAGTAATGAAATTAGAAGGAGAGGTTTTTAGGAATAAAACAAAACCCACACATATAAAGATTCTAATAGGAAATAAATTTGGATTTGGTGGTCTTTTCCTCCCTGGATTTATAATGACTAACACATTCTGTAACATATGTTTAATATGGACTTGTGGTGCTAACATAAATTGTTTTTATTTAGTTCTAATCTAACCATAGCCTAAGTATCTCAGATGGAACAGCATATGTCTACATACTTTAATTTATCATATCAAGACTTGGCATATAACATTGTTGTTGATGTTTGGTATGGACAAAGAAAGAGTGCCATGGCTGTGACAAAAATTTTAGTATGAGCTGTTTAAAAGGTAATTTCAGAAATAAATTTTTTAATATGAATAAGCATAAATACTTGTGTTCCTAACTATAACTACTTTGTAATTTGCAATTGTAAAACAAATTTGTATATCAGTTAACCTCAAAATTTAAATCCAGCCCAGGAGCCCACTTCCCTATAAGATACAAGTATTGAAATAAGATTTTACTCTAACAGCTGTCTTGACATGAAATTACATGATCATTGGATAACAGCATAACTATTTGAAATATTCAAATATAGTCAAACAAAATAGAAGATACATTTAGTTACACAATTAGAAGAGAAAAGCAGGTAATGTTGTAAATGTAACATAATGTAGATACAAAAAGAGTAAGGTAATACCTCAGACGAAACCTAACAACAATAGAATAGAATAGAATAAAATAGAATAGAATAGAAAATCCCTTTATTGTCCCACAATAGGGAAATTATGTTAACATTGAGAAGACCATTCTGCTCCCCATCAATGCAAACTGTACTGTAAAGCAACTGGTTTTATCCTAATGTATGCCTTATGAAAAAAATTGAATTCATTATCTTCTGAATGTTCTAGCGAGCATTATTGAGGCTATATTAAGGATTTACACAGTAATAAAACCTCAGACTTAGTTTTAGCAAAAAAAAAATTATGCTGCTAAAACAGTTCTTTCCCCTAACTCCCATTGACAGTCTTAACTTTGTATTTATAATTGTATCAACATGTTCGTTTAAATACCAGTCAGCTTTCAAACCTCTGGATTCCTTTAAATCTTTCATGCCATAGATTCAGAAGGGAGGACATAGTCTTAGATTTAGAGAAACACAACATAGGGAAAATTAACAGAGTGGAAACTTAATAAATAGTTGTTTTGCCGCAGTAGATCTCTGGGTAATTCCCACTAGAAGAGAAAGGCCAAGAGCAGAGGAGTGGCAATAAGACTCCTCTGCTGTTTTAAGACAGGAAGTCAGGGGTGAAAAGATGGAATCTCAGTGTCACAGTTCAACAATCTCTGTTAGAAAAAAAGAAGAGTAGCATGTCTTTGACTTGTTACAGCCGCTCAGCATTTCTGCTTTAAAAGTGACGTTAAAATGCTCTGTCCTCCCTGATACCAAGTCAGATAAGCCATCTGTCTGAGGAACAATTCGTAGCCCTGCTGTCATGTCCTAAAACACTTTCTACTAAAATCTCCACCTTGTTATTATATTGCTCTCTACTCAAATCCGGATAAAGCACTAGAGCTGGGAGCAGTTCCCAGTTACTTCTCTTAAATGGGTGTATTTATCAGCGCTATGAGGCACACATCCTATTAAACCAAGGGCACCGCAGAAATTCTTTACATGATCAGCGCAGCCCCATAACTGTCGGGGACAAAAATGGAAGCTCTGCCGTATGTCAGTTATATGGAGCAATAACCAACTTAAAGAAGAGTGGTAATAGACCCATTTACCTCTTCCTGGCAGGAAAAAACAGGGGCAATGGAGCCCCCACAGCACAATTTAACACAAAAATATATACACACCACCACCAGTTTACAGAATTATATTACGCCAAGTTACAATATGGAGTTGTAAAATTTAAATTTTCTTACCCTTTGTTTTCTATAGTGAGTGTGTTAAAACATAGTTAAAAACACGTCTTGTATAAGGCCTTCTGATTGTTTTGCATGAACAATAATATCTCCCTACTTTTGCCGTACAGTAATTAGACATGCACTGTGTTAAATATAAAGAGTATTATTTTTTAAACTGATAGAAATTATTACAAAAATTTACCAGTAAAGTAAATAATTCAAAAAACATCAGCAGCTGGATTAAATAGTTTTAAATGAAAGTAAAAACAGAGCAAAAAAAAAAAAAAAAATACTAGAGCAAAAATACGAATACTAACAAATTACAGATATTTAAATAATTTGTTTTTTTTGTCAAAATCATAAATCTCATAGTGCATATGTAAAGGGAGAGATTAGGGTGATGACAAGGAGACCTCCAAACTTTTTGGAACCCATTTCCAAGGACAGATGAGCCACTAATAATTAAAGGGTTTTTCATGTTGTCCTTCGCATAAAAAGGTTTCTCATAATTTTTATCATGCAAATTGAGATTGAATTTGTAAATAAAAACAGTGTGAAGAAATGTAAATATTGGTCTACATTATGCAGCTTTATTGGTATTCTGCAGAAAATATAAGAACATCATGATTACCTTTAAAGTGAATAAAGTAGCTTTACTGCTGGCTAAACCACAGATAAACCTTCAAGTCATCTCATATTAGTGCACTGCTGAGGTTAAATACATTTAGTGAGAAGTTTTTCAGCTACTGACACAGCTGCTTGTCATGATCTATATCCAGTGTAAGAACAAATGTTCTGTTATTGTGTTGTGGTTTGTCTTGTTATTGTTATTGTCACTGTAGTAGCTGTTCTTGTCACATACAATTTTTTTTTTCCTTTTGCTCCGCACATTGACTTGTGTTATTGAAACTGCTGAGGGCTACTGATGCGGGGCGGTGAACACAGTCGCTTAACTCATTATGCTTCTTTTGCTCTCTGACAAGCTGCAACAGAAGCGCTGAGTAATCGGACTGCATAAGTGGCACAGGGGGTGTACAGCAGCCAGGAACCATTCCTCAGAAGTAAAATAAGAAACAAAAAATTGAGAAATGAATAAAGAATAAAGAATTTTGTGTAAAAAAAAAGTTTTTTTACTCTGGTAGAGTGTCTGAGCATTCAGACAAGATCAGAAAGCAAAAGGGGCCAATTCTGGGAGAGCAAATGAACAAATTGTGAAACAGGTCACAACAAAATAATAGCAAATAAACAAGAAAATATTGATAATTTGATTGTTTCACCAAAAAATATCTATTCTGTGATTTGAAAAAGAGTTTAATATGTGAACTTCTCTGTGATTGTGAATCAGAACAACAGTATAACTGCTCCCCCTGGTGTGCTTAGCACTGCACTGCCTGGGAGAATAATCGAGGGGATAATTAGCATGCACTCTTGGGTCAGTTTGGTAGGAGCAGTTTGACATAAGGCTCAAGATCAGTAGCACTTCTATTTACCTCTCTTGGCAGCTGGAAAATTTCACCATGTCTTGGTCAAAACTCAATTTGAGCATTTGATATCAGAGTGTTGTCTGTTAAGTTGGTTTTCTAAGCCTTGAGTGTTAAACATTTATGATGGAGGATTAAAATGTATTCCTCAGTCAGGACTTGAAAAATGATTTTTTTTTAAAGGATACAAAGATCAACCCAGTTTCTCCCTCCAGTTGATTCTGTATGAGCCTGTACGTACACATAAAGCCGTGTAAAGACAAAATGTTCTCCTTATAATTCAGTAAGCTCATAAATCACTGTTAATACACTGAAAAACCTCCTAAACACCGTTTTCTTGTGCTAAATCATCTCTTGTATGTGGAAGGGAGTAAAGCTAAGTACTAAAAAAAACTGTTTGGGAGTAAGTAGCCCTTCAGTCAAATATGCTGCCATGCAAGAGGATTAGAGATCTGTGAAGCACCAGGTCTTGACCTGCAAGCCTTGGAGCCTGGCTGTAACCTGACCCAGTACCAGGTGTGTGCCTGTGGGTCAAAGGGTTTGAAAAGAATCCAGCAAAAAAGACAGCGCCCAATAAAACCCTCACTTTTCCAATTAACCATTTTAAACCCTACTTTCAGCTCCCTTCAGCAGCCCCACGATATACAAGCATGTGTTTGCAATAGGTTGCAAAAAGCCTCATATAACCTTAATTGCAGAAGCCTACACAAATGTCAACTAAATGAAATGTGAAGTGAGTGTATCCTAATCGGGGAGAATGTTAATGGAATACTTACAACTGGGCCCCCCGCCCCAACACACACACACCAACTCACACACAGGTTTGCTTTTACTTTCAAAATAATTTACTGCGCCTTTAAAGCAGCCCGTCATCTGCAGCCAAAGACTCATAACTGTCATGCAAGTCAATCATTTACTGCGTGATCTCCTAAGTGTTACGTGTTAATGGGGGGAGGCTTTGGAAAACATAGTGAAATAACTAACACCTACAGAACCAACAGATCATTTCTCCACAGAGGGAAACTGGATTATTTCATAACACATTTAGGAATGCTGCTTTTAATCACACTACCTGCCAAGGGAACCATCATATTTCAAGAGAGTGCCAGTAGAAGTCTTTAAGTAGGCTCACATACGACTGAATAGCTGAGTGAGGTTTTTACTCTCTCTTTTATATATATTAGCTGATGATAGAAGAATTTCAAACTGTATTTTTTGTGATAGGTTCATTTAGCATTAAATAACCCCTAATGCTTGTTGACAAATTGTCACAACAAGGAAAAAATATTAAGATAAATAATTCTGAGATTATTGCTTTGCACATTCACTACTTCACTTAACCATATGCAGATGAGAACGTGATTCTTATTTTCTGAAATGTGAAATGAAAAAAAATTCCTTGGTCATTGTAGTGCACATTATTTCAGGCATTGCAGCCATACATACTAGCTTGAATTTACTTCAGTTAAACAAGTCTGTGGCTAATACCCCTCTTTGCATCATTAATTGCTCCAGCATGTCTTTGCACATTGTGTTTGGATAGGTGTTTTTTGTAGCTAACAAAAAGCCTTTGTATTGCCTTACTTTGGTCTGTGAGTCAATTAGGGAAGGAAATGAGAGTAAATACACAAAGCTATTGTCCTTTTTCAAACTGTAGCTCCTCCTGAAGATGTTACATAACTTTACAGTATCTTGTCTGCAATATGCATTATCACTGTTAAGAGGCTTTGAACAAGTATTTAGGGGTAACAGAATGTAAGGTTTAATGATATTATACTGGACATAAAAAATAAAAGAAAACATTATTGATGTAAAATTCAGTTATACACTCTATATATTGTTTATTTCCACTGTGCAGATAAAACAACTAAGATCATGAAAAGGCAAACCTGCTTTTGAAGGAAATTTAATATTTTTTTTACAGTCTTAAAATGCTGAAAATGTCCAAAGCTATAATTCACACATTTTCAAGTTAAAAGTACTTAAACTGTTATTCCTTAGTTTTTTTTCAACATTGTTTTTGTTTTCTGCCACTGTCTGTACCTCTTTTTTTTTTCCAGATTCCATTTGTGCATGAAGTAACTTTTAGCTGTACTTTGATGTAGATTATCCCAATTGCAGCTCTAGATGTCTGTCTCTGGAACTAACTATCTCAAAAGTAACGTTCTCCCTCCCCAGTTAATCAATTTACGTAGCTATCGTTTTAGAATTCTGTTTTATTTGGCATGAGTCCCTCTTATTTTGAAATTAACCTGACAGGAAATGGGTTGGAGAGAAAGAAGAAGACCTGCAGCAAAGGTCTCTTAAGTATAAAGGCTTAAATCAGGAATGTCTGCATTGAAGACTGGGGGCTCTATACAAGGGTCATGTGCTCTACCCAATGGCACTGATGGATTCAGACTGTTAGACTTTAAGTGACTTACTGTACATTTACTGTACATACTTTTTAACCTATCAGATTATAGATTTTAATGTTCCTTGAGAGCTTCAGTGCCATGGATATTGTTTTAGAACCTAACTCTGCTTTTAACCAATCCAAAACCTTTTACCTTACCAGTCTGGTCTGGTAATTGGTTTTCATTAAGAATCAAGAATCTTTATATCTGACTATTTAACCATGATTACATTGTGTAGACTTCCAGCTAAGAGGTAATACATAAAACTGCTGTTTGTTTACTATTTTCTTTTACGGTTTTCACAAAAACAGCTGGATGTATTCAGATATCAGACTATACAAAGGTACTCTCTATATAGTATTTCGGTGACTTTTAAATTCAAGTGATTGAGGTAGACCTCATTTAGGGTTATCAGAGAAAAAAATGACTCCATACAAATGCACAGGTCATAGAGTTCTACCATTGAAATCATTAAAAGCATCTATCACATTCTTCCACTTTACAAAAATGTGCTACTTTGTAATGATTTAATTCAATTTCATTTCAATTCAGTTTATTTATAAAACACCATTTCACAATATGTCATCTCAAGGGACTTTACTGAGACAATACAGTAAGACTTCTTAGGAAAAGCAAATGATTGAATCCAATCATTTACTTGCAAGACATTCTTCTCTTGGATGTGCTTGAGATAAGAATTTTCACTTGTATTTTGACTCTTCAAAATGCAAGTGAAACTCCCTTTTAACAGGAAGAAACCTCCTGCAGAACCAGGGACAGTGTGAGTGGCCATCTGCAGAGGCCGATTGGGGTAAAGGGAGATTGAAGCAGGCATACCGAAAGAAGCAGATATACAAAAGGTAACTGTCATCCAGCTCCACAGGTGTCCCCATAAGACACAGCCAGGCAGACAAGCTGGACTACAAACAGGACTACAATGGAAAAAAGAAGAAAAAAAAAGAAAAAAAAATAGCTCCAACATCTATTAACAAAAGTGTTGATAGTAGCAGAACAGTCTATATTTTAATCTAGGATGGAGTCGCAGTTGAACAGGAACCAACGAGATGAAGCTACTATTACAGGAAAAAGCAGAGAGAGCATAAAGTTATCAGTGGAACTTAAATACTGCCAAATGGGAAGATAGAGATAAAATGAAGCAGGAAGAAGAAAAGTTGTCCCTATGTGATCTACAGCCTAAATATGTAGCAGCATAAATGAAGAAAATAAGCTCAGGATAACCTAACTATATTGGATAAATCATGACAAAGGTAGAGCCATGGAGAAAAGTTTGTCCAGACAAGTTCTTTCCCCCGTATTGGGCTGTTAACGCTTTACAGTGCCTCCACCTAGCTCTCTATTCACCCAGCGACTGAGCAAACATCACTCTTTTTTTAACAATAAGCTTTGTCAAAAGGCTTTATTGCATCTAAGGCTTGAAAATACATTGGCAGTGTCGAAATATGGCCAACATGAAAAGGTTTGATTTAAATTACATGGAGATTTAGACCAACAGTATTTCAGGCTATGAAGGAAATGTCCATACACCAAAACATAAGAATGTTTTACCAAAATCATTCAGTTATTTATTTTTATATTTCAATTAGTCTTTAATTTTTTTTAAAGAAAAAGCAAGAAACAAAACTTTGAAAAACATAAACATTATTTTATAAACATAAAAACTTTCTTTTTTCTAACAATTTTAAAGCCTGTGTTGTCTTTTTATTTGACCCCGTGTGGATCCCTTCTTCCTGGACCTTGTCTGTTCACTATATAGGGGATTCCACCAGAGGCAAATTTACTTTCTTTTTATTTATTTTTTTTACTCTGGGAGGAAGCTGGAGAACCTGAAAAATACAAAAGTTCACATAGCTCTCATCTTCAACTTTGACTTAAATGTTTTGCTTGTTTTTCTTTTTAGGAATGCTCAGGATGTCTTTGTCACATCAGTGATCAAATTAGCAAGTTGGGGATTTAAGAAGTGTGTAGTGTTATTTATTGAAATTATGAGAATTTAATTACAACAGTACACATAGCTTTCTTCACCTTGCCTATTCCCTTGCTGGAGCAGCACATTAAAGTTGTCTCACAAATGTAAGAGTTTGGACAAGATACATTTATCTGAATAACTAAGGCTGCATTCAACAGAGCTGAACTTAATTATAGTTCAAATGCACATTTTTATGTTATTTTACTGACCTAATTGTCTAAATAAGGTATGTCACTGCTATGCTAACCTGTCCTAAATATAAACACATTTAAAGTAAAAGAAGTTATATCCTTGCAAATCTGATTATTAAATATTTGCTCTTATTTAAGAGTTTACAAATGTATAAAAAAATAACTAAAATAAATTTTCTGTGTTTTTTTAAGACGGTAAAATAAGTCTTCCATGTCATGTACTTTTTTCTTTCTTTTTTTTTGGTTTTTTGTTTTTTGTTTTGTCATGTACATAGTTGGGACAACATTTTTTGGGGGGACTTTCACTCCTTTTTTTGCCAAAATATCAGCAGAAAGTGTGCTACATTAGGAAACGACATCCAGTGTTTTAAATGATTTGTGATCTAAGTTATTAAAAGTTGAGATAATTATATAAGTGTATTTATAAAGATAATTAAAAGAGTGCTGCTGCTCTTGAGCTAAATTTGAAAAGTAGTGATACGAGATGGTTAAACATAAAAATAAATCAAGTCATGCAAGCAAAGTAAAAACATAATGAAAAAAAAAGAAAAACTAGCAAAGGAATGAAAAAATCAAGCAAAACCCCTTTTTTATATAGAAACCTATTTATTTTATGAATAAGCATTACATGTCATGTTCACTGGGTTTCACTATGAAAAGTAGGTTATTTAATAAAAAATGAAAGCAGAGATGCACTGACTACAATTTCTGCCTCATTTAGATATCCAATTTTTGCAAAGCCTATCATCTTCCTACCTTGCATTCAAACCATAGTTTGCAGTAGAGGTAAAGTCAAGCAAGATCTGTAAGAATATATGTAAAAAATCTTTTTATTATAGCAATATGAGCGCTACTGGAAATACAGCCCGCATTACTAAAACATAAGTTTCTCTGTGTGTTTATTCCATGGTTTGACCCTTCCCCTAACCCTTCCTCTCAGCTGACATTTCCAAATCCAGAATAGTCCCCAGCGTACAGAGGTTGGATGCTCAAAAGGAATATAATACACAACAACTTTTTTTGAAGATGTTCAGTCTTCCTGTTAAAGCTTTATATGTACTCAGGAGGGATAATAAAAATTTAGAGAAGGGGGTTAAGTACGGTGGCTGAGAAGTGCAAAACACATTTACAATTCAAAAACACATTAACAAATAAAAAACAAAATAACATTTGAAGAAACAAAATTATATTTTGTGAAACAAATGTATTTTTGAAAAAAAAGTTTAAATTTTTAAAAACAAATTTACATTTTAGCAAACAAATTTACATTAACAAATAAACAAAATAACATTTGAAGAAACAAAATTATATTTTATGAAACAAATGTATTTTTGAAAAAAAAAAGTTTAAATTTTTAAAAACACATTTACAATTCAAAAACACATTAACAAATAAAAAACAAAATAACATTTGAAGAAACAATTATATTTTATGAAACAATTTATTTTTGAAAAAAAAAGTTTAAATTTTTAAAAACAAATTTACATTTCAGGAAACAAATTCACATTTTAAATAAGTTAGATTTTAGGTGAGAGAAAGTTTCATTTTAGAGAAAAAAAATACATTATAGGGAAACAAATTTACATCTAAAAAAAAATTGACCGTTCGGAAACACTTGTACAAGTGCAAAGACAAAACTGCAAGTGGCAAAACACATTTACATAGCCAAAAACAAATTAACAGAAGACGGCTACACGGAAAGGGAATGTCCCAGTGGCCGGATGTGACGTCACGATTACCCTGACTTGTAGTACAAACAGCTCAATCTGTAGTCCTCCTGCTTCACGTGAAAAGTCAGCGGCGATTTTAGATGGAAAGAATTGCACTGAAGCTGTTTTTCTTAAGTTTACGCTAACCGAACAATGTTTTCAGCCAATTTACACCATTTTGTTCTTCGTGCGGACGGTCTCTGGAACTTTTACGGGACACGGTACAAGGTGGCAGGACCAAGCAGCAGGGCCGGGCTCAATTCGTGACAGTGGCTGCCGGCAGAGCCTGCCATCGGAGAGGCCGATGGTGGCCGCTGCCGGCAGAGCTTGCCATCGGAGAGGCCGATGGTGGCCGCTGTCGGCAGAGCCTGCCATCGGAGAGGCCGATGGTGGCCGCTGCCGGCAGAGCTTGCCATCGGAGAGGCCGATGGTGGCCGCTGCCGGCAGAGCTTGCCATCGGAGAGGCCGATGGTGGCCGCTGTCGGCAGAGCCTGCCATCGGAGAGGCCGATGGTGGCCGCTGCCGGCAGAGCTTGCCATCGGAGAGGCCGATGGTGGCCGCTGTCGGCAGAGCTTGCCATCGGAGAGGCCGATGGTGGCCGCTGCCGGCAGAGCTTGCCATCGGAGAGGCCGATGGTGGCTGCTGCCGGCCGAGGCCACTTATTCGCAGATAAAGTACTCCGTTCCATCAAAATAAATGTGACATTATAAAAGTTTTAATGCAGTTTATTAAGCAATAACATCACAATAATAAGAAACCCATAAAGAATACATTTTAATACAGGTTATTAAGCGATAACATCACAATATATAGCCTATATATATATATATATATATATATATATATATATATATATATATATATATATATATATATATATATATATATATATATATATATATATATATATAAGACAATCTAGTTAGAAGTACTATAAATAAGGCATTTGCCGAAAAACGGCAGGAAAAATACCCAAAAAATAATTAAATACCAAAGAAAAGTAATTAAAAAACTACATGACAAAATAATAGTGGCTCCGGCCAGTAATACGCCCGGCCCTGCTGCTTGGTCCTGCCACCTGGTCCGTGTCCCGTAAAAGTTCCAGAGACCGTCCGCACGAAGAACAAAATGGTGTAAATTGGCTGAAAACATTGTTCGGTTAGCGTAAACTTAAGAAAAACAGCTTCAGTGCAATTCTTTCCATCTAAAATCGCCGCTGACTTTTCACGTGAAGCAGGAGGACTACAGCTTGAGCTGTTTGTACTACAAGTCAGGGTAATCGTGACGTCACATCCGGTCACTGGGACATTCCCTTTCCGTGTAGCCGTCTTCTGTTAATTTGTTTTTGGCTATGTAAATGTGTTTTGCCACTTGCAGTTTTGTCTTTGCACTTGTACAAGTGTTTCCGAACGGTCAATTTTTTTTTTGATGTAAATTTGTTTCCCTATAATGTATTTTTTTTTCTCTAAAATGAAACTTTCTCTCACCTAAAATCTAACTTATTTAAAATGTGAATTTGTTTCCTAAAATGTAAATTTGTTTTTAAAAATTTAAACTTTTTTTTTCAAAAATACATTTGTTTCATAAAATATAATTTTGTTTCTTCAAATGTTATTTTGTTTTTTATTTGTTAATGTGTTTTTGAATTGTAAATGTGTTTTTAAAAATTTAAACTTTTTTTTCAAAAATACATTTGTTTCATAAAATATAATTTTGTTTCTTCAAATTTTATTTTGTTTATTTGTTAATGTAAATTTGTTTGCTAAAATGTAAATTTGTTTTTAAAAATTTAAACTTTTTTTTCAAAAATACATTTGTTTCACAAAATATAATTTTGTTTCTTCAAATGTTATTTTGTTTTTTATTTGTTAATGTGTTTTTGAATTGTAAATGTGTTTTGCACTTCTCAGCCACTGTAGTTAAGCCAGGTACTTGCAGCTTTTTCAGAAATGTATGTGCTCTGTTTTAAGCACTTAGCCACCACTCCCCAATCAGATCAGTTTGTTTCTATGTGTAAAATAACCATACTTTCTTGTTCTTCTTTTCTCATTTTTTTTCCAGCGTCAAATTCATAAAATAACAGTGGAGGTGACTCATGTCCCTTACTACTAGTTTGTTATACATTTAACATTTCCACTAAGCAATTAAATGTAAAAGCATGATCCTTTGAAATCCTCAATCTTAAGGTCCTATAAAAGTGTTTCCTATGCTGCCATTTATCACATCGCATCACTTTACCACACTAATTAAGTAATGCATACTCCTCAATGGGATACTTGTGTGAATTAAGAGTAATTTTGTTAAACATCATGTCAAGTTTGATGCACCAGTTTCATTATGATTTTAAACTGAGATCAATAGTGAGGAGCTTAAAGTGTGATAATGAGTTGTAATATTGGATTTTATATATATTTAAGCAACTCTCAGGAAAGAGTATTTAAGTATCATTCTTTTCAGTGCTGCAGGATTTCAGTTATACTGCAGCAGTGATAAACATGTGGTATTCATGCTGTGTCTGAGCGGCCACATTCAATAAGTAGAATTTCTTGATGTGTACAAAGAAAATAAGGTCACCACCTGGTTTACTTCGGAATCAAACGGTGTATGGTACAGGGAAACGTTCCTAGGGACGAGATGTTAGGGTGTATATATTTCCGCTTTGTCCTCCTACGTCATTCAGATGTGACAGATATAATCAACAGTTAAATAACATAAAATATATAAAAAAAAAAAATTTGAAGGAAAGAAATTTTGGCAGAGCAGGCTTTACAATGGCTGCATATTTCTTCTAGTGGTTTGTTCCGTCTATGTAGCACTTAGTAGTGGTTATATACAAGGGGAGAAAAGTATTGTATGCAATTAGGTTTCAGTAACAGAAAACACTATTGTTAGGAAAAGGATAAGATTGTGGTTTCAGTGAGCTGCTTTTAATGCTTTAAGGCAATGTCAACTTCTTTTAGTATCTAAGTGAGTCAACACTCTTTCTTTAACCTTTACTGAAGGATGTGAGTGCTTAAAGAGGATAATTAATTAGTCAGTTGACACCTCACTCTCAGGAAAAACTCCCAATGCCACTTGGAGGCATACTGGGGTCAGTTTTGCATGCTCATTGGTGGCAAAATCATGAGAGGAATGCATCACAAACCAGCAACCAATTTCATGGCAAATTTTTCACCAGGGATCACATATGTTTGGGGAATGTTAAGTGAAGCAGCAGGGAGCAGTTCAGCTGGATTAGGTCTGCTCATCAGTTTGTCATTTATCAGACAGCAAGCAATTCACTGGTGGAAAAGCTGGGAGGAGGTAGGAGGAGAAATCCCAAATTTTCTACAGTCGAACCTTACTTTGTAGTTCAGGATTAATGATAGGGCTGAGAGGACCTGATGAGTTTAAAGCTTCAGAGGAAAGCAGGGTGAAGGAAAACCAGATCAGACCAGAGATACCATTAGAGATTGTCATAAATCAGGAGTACTTATGGCAGGGGAATAAGCTCAAAAGACCATCTGGACTTTCAAACCCTAACATTTATTTTGAAATGTCTCCACTGAGAGTTAGGTTTAAGGAAGATAATACTCCCTTGTAATACACAAGGAGAGGCTCACTTGAAGTTGTTACTCCTTTGTCAGTGATGAGTAAACAGAAAGAATGTTTTAGAGGGGGAGGCTAAAAAAATCACCATGATACATACAGCAATGTGACCATTGCCAGTAATACACTGCAGTTACTTTTTTACAATGATCATCAAGTGAGCCTACACCCAGGCTTCTCAGAAAGATAAGTGCAACTCTCTCCAAGGCCTTCACAAGTCTGTCAACTTCCTGCAGACACCTCTTCCTTTCTGCACTTCCTGATGTTATCATAATCCAGGACCCAGAGTGAACCTTTGTGGCTCATGGCCTCTTCTTCCGCAAGCACACGTGTGTGTCACATTATCTGTTGAGAGGCCAGACACCACATCCTGTAAGGTGGGGGAGGGTTCATGCAGTAATGTCAGTCGCAGGAAAAGGTTGGGGACAAGACCAGGAATAAGAGAGAGAATGGAAGGAACCGAGCACAATATCTGTCTCCCTGTCCTCTCCGATATTTTTTCAAACAAATACTGTGTTTTCAAAACATAAAACCACAGAGTATCAGAAAAAGTTCAAACATGTTTTGATCAGTAAGTTTCATACTAGAGGACAACAGCTTTAACCTAGAGCACTGTTACCCAAAAAAAACAATGCTTAAAAGGAAAAAAAATAAATCTATACATCTGTGTGAATGTTTGCACATGTGCATATGTTGGCCTATAACTTACATGTAGCATGAGTGAAAGTCCAGTCATGAGCTTGTCTGGCTCTGCTCACTTAGCCAAGCTTGGAGCTCTTATTTCAATGGATGCCTAAGTAGAGTTTGACTTTGAAGGCTTTGATCCAGAGGCAATGCTATGGCATTTGACTTCTACCTAAAAGAAAGCAGTGTGTCAGACCTTTGAGGTCACCAGGATCACTTATCGCAGCTGAAAATAACCAGTGGCAAGCTGCGATTTGGGGAATCTAAAAGAGGCCTGACATTAGCAGGTGCCCTGAGGTGGAACTGAAACAGCAACAGAACAGGTCACTGACCTTAGACCACAGAGAACTTCTTCTTCTTTTCTTTTTTTTTTCTTTCCTTTTTTTAACCCGAAGGCCCTGGTATCACATGGCAGATAGGTTCACCCACTAAAATGATTAAACAAAGTGCTACATAGCCAACAGTGTAAACTACTTCAGATGACTGTAACTGAAATTAGGTACAAACTATATTTTATAACAGCTAATGTCCTGTTTAATATGCATTGTTGAAAATAGGGGGTTAACTAAAATTATTTTAGCTAAAACTGAATAAAAGCTTTTTTGTTACAATTGTTCACAAAATCATTCTCCATCCACTGGAAATAAATTTAGTCAAGCCTTTTCACTTCTTGTGATCAGTACAGTGGGCATTTTCAGTCATCTAGAAATGAAGAGCATTATTATTAGTAGAAAACTGCCAATAACATTAATAATATAATCAATGTGGAGTATTGGGTGTATTTTACCCAAAATAAGTTAATTTTTGAGAACAATGCAATAGCTGAACCTTTGTGTTTATAAGTGTACAACATAAGGCTACAACCACAAACAAGCTTAAAATGGCTGCCATGGTCTGTAGTTTTTTTTAATTGAGACATTAGATCTTTGTCCTTTTTTAATTTTGTAAGGCTAAAGTACAGATGATGACAGAAACCCCATGGGGAAGGTAGTAAAACTGACAGTGACATCATGATGCCAGTGATGGTAGTGATTTTGTTATGCTTTCCTATTAAGATAACAATTGCAATATAAACGTCAACCTTTTAATAGTATAAAAACTATATTTACTTGTTTTGGTTGTATTTTATATGTATACGTAATGATTGATTGGCATCACACAATTAAATAATATGAAGTAAAAACTACAGAATTAAGAACAGGCCCTTGTGGGACATCAGTGAGTAAATTATTTATAAATCATATTCATGTCAGATTTTGATATATAACAGCTTGCGGTTTTGTGTCATCCTATTTTGTCTAAACAGCAGAAATGTAAATGTTATAATAAAGAGTATTTTTAGCTTATCCATCCTTGTTAACAGCAACACCCTCCATGATATTGGATGCTATGACAACGATGTGTTGTAAAATAGCCTATTGATAGCCTTGTGTTGTAATGCCAAATCTTACCCTAATACTTGTATAGGAATCTGACAAGAACAACACAGAAATGGCTCATTAGAAACAAAATCAGCCATTTTCTTGAACATCTCAGTACTCTCTATATATTTCTGTAGTATGAACTGAAGAAAATAAGGAACTCAATCAGGACTTTGACCCAGCTTTAACTAAGCTTCAAATTTCCATGTATTTTCCATACCATCACAGATAGAAATCATTCTTGTCAATACAGTAATTCTGACAAGTCCGTGGCCCTGCAGCATGCCGGAGAGAACCCTCCATTATCAGTCAGAAATACACATCAATTCTATTTTTGACATATAAAGGAGCAAAGCACTGTGATACATGTGTTTAAATGAAGCCTAAGTGGAAGTTCCAACTAAAGAAACTGAATTAGATGCCCTTATCCATCAGAGGCTCGTCCGCCTCCGTTGCAAGCCAATCAGCTTTGAACTGCACCTCCACAAAGCCTAATCAACATCCAGAGTTCATCTTTAAAGGTCTTCAAATGCACGATTCAGCCTGCTAGCCCGCCAAAGCGCAAGTCTGGTTTGACTCAGATGACCCTGATTCATTCCACCTCCATTCACTTCTCCACAATCGTAGGTAAGCTCCATCTGGCTTTTCCATGGTGCTACTTCAAACTTGTCCCTATCAGAGAGTAATTCCTGCCCAACTCTTACTGCATTCCCTGTCATATCTGAGTCAGTCCGGCCTGGTTTAACCTGAGCCTGGTTGTGTCAGAGGTTTCTTCTCAAAAGGGAGTTGCTTCATGCTTGCTCATCATGGACAGGTTCATGCAAACCTGTGTTTATCCAAGCTGGAGATCTATCTTTGTGGGTCCCTGAGTGAACCACAAGTTCAGCTCACACAGTCTACTGGATCTCACAACACAGCTCAAGCAGATAGTCTCACCCACAGCAATCTATGCACTGAACCTACTTCATCTTTCTCCACTCAACCACCAGTTTCAGGCCTGGGGGAAACATCCCTGTTCTCATACATCTGCTTATACATGTTAGAGTAAAATTCAGCGCCATTGTTTCCTGCCGAGGTCCGAGCGCCAAAGTTTTAAAATAATCGTATCAATAAAATTCTTCTAAATATATTTTCTTTCCGTGTGAGTTTTTCAGATTGTAATGATATATTATGTTTCCTAACATCTTTTTCCCAGTCTCAGCATTATCTTCCAGATTCAAGGGAACTTTTTCTAAATTCCCACATATAATATCATACCCATGCTTTTGTTCAAAAACATTTTCATACATCTTTATCAGGAGCCTCCTGATTTGGAGGTTGGGAATTAATGCTTTTGCAACATATTTTAATCAAAACACAAAATGACTCCCTTTGAGCATTTTGCAAAATTTAGCACCTTAGTTACTGTTAAATCAAAGTGTAAAAAACAGTTACTTTTTAAAATCTAAATCTCTCAACAAATTTCAACGACTTTTCCATTATCATAACTTTCAAAATAACTGGGAGTTAGAATATTAAATATAGATTTTTTTATATTAATCAACAAATGATATTATATATATTAATTATCAATCGAAAGTACTACATATCTGAAAACACATACTTATCTACATCAAAGGGTCTGTGTAGTGGGACAAGTCAGCCAAGACACTTAATTGCAATATATTTATGTTGATGTGATTATCATGGAAAAATGGTAAATGGTGTTTTTTCAAGCCAGATGACTTGACCAAAGCATTTTACGCTACATTCAGTTATTCACCCATTCACGCACACATTCACACACTGATGGTGGCACACTACATTGTAGCCACAGCTGCCCTGGGGCTCACTGACAGAAGCAAGGCTGCTGTACACTTGGACCACCACTCCCTCCGATCACCACCAGTATGCAATGCAGGTGAAGTGTTTTGCCCAAGGACCAAACAACACTGAAAGCCAGAGCCTCCAGTTGCAAGGCAAACTCCTTCATGAAACATCAAACACAACGTTTAAGGCCAGGCCATCATTCATCGTCTACCATCAATGGTTGTAGGATCTGTTTTTGCATCCAGAAAGCCCCCCTCTTATTTTAAAATGTACCGGATCCTCTTAAACACTATAGACTATGAAGAATTGTTTTAAAGTGTTCCCCTAAAAAAACTAGATAATCATACAGTAAGACCTGAACCTATAGGAGATTTGGGGGTTTATCAGATGATTTACTGGTCTGACTAAAATTAAGCTTTAAATAGATATCTAGATGAGCATTACAGTCTCCTAAATGGTTTCAAAACTCTCAAAATGGTCTCTAAACATTTTGATTTCAGAGTCTAATTTTATATTTGTCAGGTATACCCAAGCATAAACCGTTTTGTTAAACAGACTTTTTTTTATTTGTATTGTCAACAAATCTACAGCTGCTTAGCTCAATAAAGATATTTAGACAAGAGGAGGTGTACATTTAAAGAATGGCACGATGATTTTGTAAAATTTTACCAGTGCAATGCAAGATCTATTATGTACCTATGCCTGCAGCATTAGTTATATATGAAAACATGAAAACCAGAGGAAAATGTTAAAGGCTTAACAAAATGTATAGAAAATCCTCCTATTTACTTATAATTGCCCCCTAAAAATACAATATAATCTTAGAGAGAGTATCTCTGACAACAGCTGTTACTTTAGTACACATTTTCCAATTTAGTGTACTTAAAAGACAGCTAATAACCAGTCAAATGACTAAATTTCATAAGGGGAATTTCTATTTATTCTAAAAGAAAAACTCGCCTCTTTTATCACATGTGGATTGAACGTTTTCAAGAAAAAAGGGAATTAAAAAATCTGCTGCTGCACTTCAGGATAAATGCACAGTTGAGAACATTCTCTATGGCTAAGTGTCCCAAAAGCACAAAGCCATTTATTTCTAATGACCTGATGACCTTCTCTCTTTAGCTAAGCTAACTCATAAGAAAAGCAGGTTGAACGTTTTTGTGATGTAAGGTGTAATAAACACTGCCGCTTGCCTGTGAGGTTTTAGACCTTTAGTCTTGCTAATCCCTAAAGTACACACAGCCCCTGACTGAGCTGTGGCTTGGCCAAATAAGAATGGTGTCCTAATAATGGCTTTGCTTCTACAATATTTGTTTCCAACAGTCCAAATCCATAGGAATTAAATTTACACAGCACCAACTCTCATATCTGAGCATGTGAAAAAAGCATGACACCTTGGTTCATCAAAAGGATAAGGTATTCTAGCAGAAAAAATATAAGCTTTAAATGAAGGGAAAATTAACTTTTGTGTCTTATGATTTCAGTGAAACATGTAAAACCTGATGATGCAGAGAGAGTTTGTGTTAACATCTTTTTTGATGCTTTGTAAACACTGTACAAATATCTTTTAGAAATAATAGAGTTTTAGATTTAAAGCATATAACTATATATACGGTCGAAACAGGGATGGGGTGAGGGGTGTAAGAACAGAGCTCACAAAGCAGACAAGAAAAGGAGAGATAGATCAATACAAGTCAGGAAATAAGGTAGAAAAGGTTATTTACTTGACATTGATCCGTTGTAGCGGCAGCAGAGCTTAGCCTGTTTCTCTTTTGTTAACCTTTAAGCCTGAGTATACTCACAAATGACGGGGGAGTCAACTAACAGGTGTAATTTATGGATCGATGGGGGTCACACTAAATCTGCCTCTGATGGGTGCTTACACAGTTACGGGCACGAAGAAATATTAAAAATCAAAAGGTAAATTAAAGATGACTTCACTTTAGATTGTAGATTAACTCTTTGTACAAGCAGAACCTAATGTGACAATAATCTATAAACACAGAGAAATTTCACATGTAAGAGATAAATTCTAATATAGCTATCAACATGCATTGTGTGTCATTGTGTGAAATATACAGCACTAAAATCAAGTACAAAAATTACTTTTACACACTCATCCAGTTATTAATTGAATTTGAATACATTTCTGGTCAGAGATTTGTATTAATTTATGATCCATGTCTATAAAATTTAATTTCAGGCTTTTTATTATTTAACTGAACTATTTTATGGAGTAAACAGGAAAAACAAAGTGTACTTTTAATCTTTGTTTTAACCCCAAATTTAATTTGTCGCTTTGCAGATGACACCTCAACTACACAATTTTTTTGTGATCATAAAGCTTATTGCATTATTTTAGCTGAGTATTGAATGTTTTTTGACATTGTTGGAGCTTTTTAAATTGGCTAGTTCCTGACACGTCCTTACTCTTTAAGCACATACAAAATAAACAAAAAAGTAATAAGGTCATTTATGGCCTCCTGAGGTTGGATCTATAACAGAAACATCACGTTGGCCTCCTGATTTTGCTAATATTTAAACATCTTACTTGAAATGAGAACAACCCAGGGAACACCAAGCAAATTATTACAATGAAAAGGCTGGGGGACCCTTGCTACCATAGCAGCAGATGGACACATTGACTATACACTTTTTTGTAATCATAAAGCTTATTGCATCTTTTTAGCTGAGTACAGGTTTAATATCAACATGGCCTGCCGAACAATTTAAATCTTAAAGCATGAATGATTATTTAACATGCATTTGCCCACTAAAAACATGGTATCTACTATCCAGGAGGAGGTTTAAGTGAAAGGGACAGCCACCTCAAGATTGAGTAGTTCTGTCAGAATTGCAATACTGAACCCACATAGCATCATATTGTGGAAACTGAATGGACTAAACAGTCACGAGTCACTTTCATATTCTCCATCTTTTACCTCAAACCAGCAACTGTATGTTAACAGACATAAGTCTTTGTGAATTAAAAAAATCTCATAGCACAAACTACATATCCCAGTGCTAATTTCTTAGAAAATCATTAACTTATTTTTCAAAATCATTTCTCAATAGTAGATTATGATAAATATAGTTTAAAACCAAAACATGTACAAACTATAAAAGCTCATAATAAGTTTATGTCGCTTTTGACTGAAACAATAACCTGAAAAAGTCCTTATAAATTTAAAGCACCAAGCTAAAATATAAGCAAATTTGTTTTTGCTATTAGAAAATTTATCTATTTTATACAATTATTTCTATGAAACATTCTTAAAATTGGGGAGTGTTGCCCTAGTGGTTAGAACAGTGCACTTTTGCTCTTAGAAGGTTGCAAGTACCTGGTTCATTCCCCACAGCTGGCACTCTGGGCCTCTGAGCAAGACCATTAAACACACTGCTCCCCGGGTGCCGCACAGTGGCCGCCCAGTGCTCCCCAAGGGGATGAGTTAAATGCAGAGTTAATTTATCCATTGTGAGATCAATAAAGTTCAATTTGTGTCCTTTTTTTTCTTTTACATCTTTTTCCTAAAAGAAGTCTTCAGTGTTTGATATTTGATTAAGTTAATAAGAGATAGTGATAATCAACTCTTTATCATTAAGATGGTAAAACAAGTCAATGCTTTGATTTATTCATCAAAATTGTAACATTATTATTGGGGTTAAAAGATATTGCTGTATTTACATAGGTAGTTGAAACACCTCTAAACAGATAAGATGAGAATTTATGTTAAACTAAACCTGTGCATGATACATCTACTGTGCAATATAACCTAAAAGTCAAAAGCTGTACAGCTATTTGGGTTGCATGATGTAAAAACTGGCAAATATATATATAATCAAAGTTAACACACAAATATAGGATAGCCAAGTCTACCATGATTTTACTCAAAGTGACCTTTGTACAGAATAGCTTCTCAAACACACAAACTAATGATGATATAGTTAATGGATGTTTGTTGCAGACACATTTTCCTACACATCAGCTTAACCTAGCTTCGGCCTAGTGAGAACGTCAGGACATCCATCATGAGTCTTTTTTTTATTCCATGAAGATGGCACAGCTCTGATGCAGTGACTGAAGAACTATTTGTTCACCCATATGCCAGTGCTTGTAATTGTTTTCTCAGGATGCTGCCAAATGTTAGCCTTTGCCAACAGAGGCAACATATTTTAGGAAGGTAAAGTCTGGCAATTGGTATGTGGTGTTGTAGAAAAATCTCAAAAACATAATGAGTATGTCAAAATAGTTGCTGCAGTTTATTATTTTTTTGTTTGCTTATATCCTTGTTTGCTTGACTGTCTAAGCAATGACTGCATATATAATGAATGCATTCTATTCAACAGATTTTTCTCAATGTTATTCATCATTTCATCATTCAATCCAAAATTAAACTCTCTTTGAATGATCTGAGTTGAATTGACCCTGAAACCTTGGGTTAATGTTTACCTCTACAATAAAAATGTAAAATAATAGTTCCCATATAAAAGATAGTGAAATTTAAATTTTACCTTTTTCTCTTTTTTTAACAATATATTGTATTCCCTAAAGTTGATTACAACAAATTAACAAGTCCTTCTACACACTTCTATGCTACTTTAATTTTAGGATGGGGCACTTTTCCCAATTGGCAGCCCTAACTGGCTGTAAGCCACAATGCCCCCACTAGGTTTGTAGTGTTGCTAAATAAACATGCATTGGTTTTGCAGCTCCATGACCTTTCCTCAAGGCAAATTCTGGGCTTTAATGGAAACATTCAATGTCGTTTTAAATGCATTTTTCTCTTTTTTGTCACACACGGAATCGTATTTATTTAGACTTAAGTGGCTGTTTTCAAAAACTGCATGCAGGTAAACATTTATGCTAACCAATGAATGCTTGAGTAAATACATGGATAGCTTTTTTTAAAGGGTCATAGAACCCTATTTAAGAGCAAGGATGAAAAACTGTACAAGCATTTTTCATTGTCCTTTACAGGTGAGTTAATATATACGCGCACTTCTCAGAAATCAGTCCATTCTGTATTCTGCTGGCTTATTTCCAGGGAGGAAGTAGGCCCTAGGGGTGATCTGACCCTTGAGGTACAAGGAAATTTGTTTTTTCTTTTCGATCCCCCCCCACACCACTAGAACTTAGCTGTTACTCCCTCTTGAGGTGGCTGTCCCACTCACTTACTCTCAGGGACCAAGCCAATCTCCCTTTGTAAATAGAACTATGTTTTATAATTCCCCCCTCTTTCTCAAATGACCATATCAATAATGCAGAAGAACCACACGTGCCCAGGAGCATGAGATTATTTTGGTGATTTGGGCTGGCACTTATGGTAATAGTTTGGCAAACAATCTACTTGAGCAACAATGTCCACAGATTACAGCTGTTTTCAGATCAAAGAGACTGCAGAAGGAGCCATGATTGATTGCTCACCTAGAGACAGACTGAGGCAGTTAAAAGTCCCACGTATCACCTATACCTCTCTCCTCTGATAAAAAAAAGTTTTATTTTTTTTTAAATCTTCAGTGTGTTCTCATATCTTATATACAAAAGGGCTTAAAGATTAGAAAATTGTCTTTTAAGGACCATCTCCAATGTGTGAGGGAAAAAACATAGATTAAACAATCAAAATTTTGTAAAAGGTTTCAGGCATTAATACACAATTTTGAACTCAAGGGGAATGTCATTGTGTGTTGAATAGAGCATCTTTATGGACACATTTCTTCTCTGTCATAATAATGATAATCTTGACCAAAGATGATGATGATGATGATGATGATGATGATGATGATGATGATGATGATGATGATGATGATGATGATGATGATGATGATGATGATGATGATGAGTTAATTAAAAAGCTTGGAATGTAAACCAGGCTGTTATATAAAAGCAAAGAAACAACTATTTTTAAGCATGTAAATTGCTTATCCAAAAAGACTTTCTATGTCTATTAATGAGGCAAAAGCTGTGTAACCATGTCACTAACAGATAGATTGATTGTCATCCTTTAATGCAATTATCCTTCTTTCCAAGTTCATCAATTTCAAAATCCAAGATATAATGAAACATTTCTTACCATTAAGCAAACTATTTCATACTGTAGCACAAACAAACCATGTCAATGTCCTTGAATGTTCATAAACCTATCACTCTCATAATCAATCCAAATATATATAACAATATTGATATAATACATGAATTCATAATCATCACATTATATTCTATATTTTCATATCTTTGACATTAGATAAAGATACAAAGCCCAAAGTGTGTATTATAGAATAAATATTTTTGAAATAGTATCCCAGAAAAAAAAAAGATAAAACTTCTGCTGTTATATATTTACTGTGAAAAGTGGCTGCAGTGTAGCTAACTTCGTAGCAATGCAGAAATAATATCCTGAGTTTATTTTGTAGTCTGGGAACGTTTCCAAGGAGTTTCTATTTTATCCTGGTATATTTGAGTTTGATTTTTTTAGTTTTTTTCTACCAGGAAAGTGAACTCAAATAATGAACTAGAGTGCACCCTGCTCAATGACAGCTGAAGATGGGCACCAGCCCTTCGGGACACCACAAGGACATCCAGGTATACAGAACGGGCAGCTAACTTCAGCCAATCACTGACACCCGCAACTCCTCCTCCTTGGATGGGAGAACAATCACAATCAGAATCACTTCATAAAGAACAGCTCATAATAGAGACTGAACAGCAGTTATTTCAGTTTTTTTTTCCCATATCATGTACCTTGAAAACAGAAACAAAAACATATTTACCTCATGCTCAGCATATGGGTGAACCAACCGACACTGAAGAGAATATGGCATCTCATTTCATCACTACCCTAAAGAACCAGAAAGGCGAATAAGAAGGGTGATTGCAGTGAAGAGACAAAGCTGACCACCAACTACAACTAGTAGAATTTGCAATGAGCACTCCTTAAACGGTTAGTTGTTGGGTTAAAATTATTGTTCAAGAGATTTTTTGGTTTATGTGGAAATTCCCTCTGACACTAGCCATAAACGAGTCTTATCTTTACTCAGCGTATAACAAGCCTGGCGGACCATCAAGCTTTACTCGCCCTCCTTCCAGAACGATATTGGTCTTTGTATTTTAAGGCCAGGCACGTTTATTTGTATAGCATAACGATACATGAATTAGAATTTAAAAGCGAAAAACAATAAAATCTGAATCAAAACAAATAAAGATAAAAAAAAAACATGTGTAAAACAAATAAAACTATTGGACCACAACCTTAAACTAATAAAAGTTAAGTGTAAATTAATGAATCAAAGGCAGCTCTTAACAAATTAGTTTTTAACTTTGACTTAAAATAAGTCAGGCTTTCAGCACTTTTACAGTGTTCTGAGAGTTTGTTCCAGATGAGTAAGGTACTAACTGCATCAATGTTTGAGAGCTACATAAAACATGTTTTGTGCCATCCAGCATATAAACAAAATGAATTTGGTCATAATGGGAAATGAAAATAAATTATAGTTTTCTATCTTTAAAATTTTATTAAATAAAAATAGGAAATTGGATGAAAAGAAGTCAGTATCACCTGTCTGGTCTATTACACTGATTTTACATAAACCTAAAAGGTATTGGGAAAAAGTTGATATTGAAGAGATAGAAGTAATAGGAAAAATTGAAAATGCTTTAAAAACTGGACAAAAGGAAATCTGCCTCCTCTTTGTAGTCTATAATACTGACTTTTTTTCATCAAGAGTGTTCAGATATTTATTGATTGTCCACATGAGAACCCCAAAAGTAGGAGGAAGGAGCTTCCCTTGAGCTCTGAGCTCATGGCTCAGGTTGACACTGCTGGCCTCCTCCTCAGAACGTTTGCCTCTCCAACTTCTTTATCGTTCTCTGGTGAAGAAGGTGAAGAGAAATTCTCCACCTCATTCAACCGATCCATCACAAAACTACCATAAGTAAGATTGTTCTGCCTGCCATGTTTGTGTCACTGTCTTTCCCAGTGTCACCGTTAATAATAGTATAGACAGCAACTAGTCCTCAACCTCCCTGCAGGTTCTGTGGCACGCCTTTCAGTGGGAAAATATTCTATTATATATGTGGGCTGCTCTGGAGCAATGTGATTTGTACTCTTATAATCTCAGAGAAATTAGTTTTAGGATTATTTTTTAACAATATATGCTAGTTTCAATTTAGGGTGATGAAAGAGGGGAAAACAGGAGTGTTTCAATGTTTTGGGAATTAACTTTTTTCTGTTATCCTAAACACCAGTGCTGTCAATAAAGGAATCATTTTTAAAGTGCCTCACAGTTTGGTCTGCTTTTCAAGAGGGCGGGGTGTACTCATGGAAACCACTGACTAAGCCATGAAAACTGCATGATTTTGACTGGAGGCTTTCCTAGAAAAAGGTAGGTGTGGTTTGGTCTCACCTGGGACTAAGTTTGGGATTTTTAAACACTATTTACTTTGGATTTTGAACCTGCTTACATTCTACAAAGGTAATGGTACCAATGTGAAAGGTTTAAATGAAACTGAAATCTGTACATATGTAGTAATATCCTGTAAAACAGAATGGACTGATTTCTGCAATAAGTTTCTTATAGTTTTTAACATTTCTACCCGTATTTAACAATATAACTAACCATGGACTTTTTAATCTTTTCAAGTATAAGAAAAATTAGGAAAATCCATAAACTTTACAAGTAATATCTTTAACCCTGACATTTTGAGATCATAAAAATATTAATTTTATATGGAATAAGGGAATTTAATGGGTATGATCCAAGAGGTTGCGGTTAAAGGAATTAGAAAGAAAGAACTAACATGTTTATAAAAAAGAGGCAAGTCAGATGTCTTCTATTTAATACAATATCAATATATTTATCTATCTGTATCGGTTTAAGATAGGTCATTTGATTTAAATAGAGATGGATCACCATTTGTTATATTGATTAGAGGAAATTGTGCTGAGTCATCATTTGATAAAGCTGATAAGAATCTTCCTAGTAGTAAGAACAAATTATTGTATGATCAGTACAAAACTCAGAGTGATCATAGCCTTTCAAATTTATATTTTAACCTATATCATAGCTTTAACATTAAAAAGTACATAAATAGTGACTAATCTGCAGATGACTTAATTAAAACTGATAAAAGCTGTGAGAAATATACAAAAAATGGAATAAGTAAAATTCTCATGACAAGAACGCAGTTAGATAAGCAGAGATGGACAGCCATTGAGCTATTTAGAAAGGAAGCAAATGGCCCTTTTTTACCATTCTAACTTCCCCTCCCCCCTCTCCTGTTAAGGGATGGCATTAGAGACTGCAGGCTGACATACATTTTTTATAGCTTCATAAAGTCGTCCAATGACCAGGTCACGCTTCTCATAACTACGGAGCAGAACGCTTGAAAAAAGCCATTCATCACCATGAAAGGGCCTGCTTGTCCAAGCGCCTTCAAACATGCACACAGTCTGGCAAGAGACGCTCAGCACAAATGCTAACGTACTTCTGCCGCTAATGCCAGATGACCTTCTCACATCTATTAGCGCACTGGCTGACAGAGAGGGCAGACATAAGCCCTCCTTGTCTCCTGCAAAGATTTCAGTGACAAGAAATGGAAAATATCATGCATGATAATAGCTGTTGCCACCAACAAAGCAATCTTCGCCCCCTCCCCCCACCCCGTTTTTAAACAATACAAGGTAATGTCAGGTGAATATGAAATAAACTATGATTAATTATACTCACAAGGAAACTTTCTGTTCCAGTGTAGTTACTGGGAATTAGTCGTTATTATGGAGGTGCAGTTAGAGGTAATCTAACGGAATAACATGACATCCTTTTTTAAATGTGTCCCCTTTGATTTGGCGAGTGGAAGGGACCTCCAGTGTAGAACTGGAACATCCCTCGCAGACAAACCATCAGACCACCAAACCCCATTAGTGTGCAATTAGTGACAGCTGGTGGGTTGTCAGCTTGGTAATGGCCTCAAAAGGAGTACCCATGGAATACAAACAAGGAGGCAATGCAGAGATTTCAAATTTGGCAAGATCTGTCAGATCCTTTCCATAGAGTTATATTTCCCAGATCTAAAGGAAAGTATATCATGCTTTCTGTGCTAGTAACAAATATTGGTGTTTTGATTGTGGTATAAAAGAGGAATATGGTCTATTTTTAAATAAAATGGTTTTTATTGATTAATCTTAAACTCAAGGATATGATATTTCAGTTTCTTTTAACAGTTCCTCCTCTTCTTGGCCTTTCACTTCAAAAGGAAGGCTAAGCTATGTCAGGCACAAGAGGTGGATGGACATAGAAGGAATGGGAAAAGAGAGAAGGAGGGGGCTGAAGTAGTTTAATAATTTATTTAAGAGGGAAAGAAGGCAGCCAAGGGGAACAAATAGTGTTTCTCCCAGAACCAAGCCCCTCTGACCCCAGAGCTGCGTACCTGAAGCCCAAGCCCCATCGCATTAGTGAAATTCTTATTTGATGGCATTTTAATATTCTGCCTTGATGACTTTTTAGCAACATTTACTTTCGGAGGTCTCGAGCGCTTCCCCCTGAGGAAATGAAACATGTCAAAACCCATTACGAAAAAATCAAAATTTAAATACCTCAGCCGTGTTAGCGGTAATACACACAATCCCCACCGCTCAGAGGCAAGTCTCACAAACACTCATCTGCTTGCTGGCTCGTAATGAGTCTGTTTGATGGGTAAGCGATTTGTGGGTCACTGAGCATACGTTACAGATCCAATTTAACCCTTGATTGCTTGTACTCTGGAGGACCTGGGAAAACGTGTTATTGAAATTTAATACCAGATAATTTCTTCTTACTCCCATGCAGGGACAAAGGTATGCATACATGACTTCTCTGATGGCCTGTACAGATGGGGGAGGTATTGGTAAAAAGCAGCCAAGTAGGAAAAGGAGCAGACCAGAAGAGAGGAAAAAAAAAATAAAGACAATTTTGTGAATGAAGGTAATCTTGGCTTCATCTGCAGGTCTTGCTAAACACCAATCCAATTAGCCCCTGAGGGCAGTGAACCCACTTGAACACAACATCTCTATCAGATGATATATCACTTTTATCATAAAAAGGAAGGCAGCTTGTGTTTAGCTGGTAGACACGAAAAAAGGGGTTTTATTCTAACTTCATCATGTAAAGGGATTATTTTCACCTTTGTCAAAATAATATTTTATTTATATATTTATATATATATATATATATATATATATATATATATATATATATATATATATATATATATATATATATATATATATATATATATATATATATATTAGTGCTGTCAAAATTATCGCGTTATTATCGCGTTAACGCGAGGCCATTTTAACGGCGATAATTTTTTTAACGTGAGATTAACGCTATGTGGTTTTATGGTACAATTTTCCAAGTACATCCCGCTGCAGCCTGCGGGAAGGCGGGGCTTTTTTCCCCCAGTCTATGCATTTTCCATAGGCTTCGAGAGCGGAGCTCCTCAAGGAAAAAAGACGCTCATACACTGGGTGACGCTAGTGCCTTTTCTTTAAGCCCCACAACCAACAAACAAGTTGAGTGTCTGGTAACTAGTAGCAACCTGAAATACGCTGAGAAAACAGATTACTGAGGTGAAATGGAATCTGCTACGGCACTCTTGCTGTCTGTGTACGCCACAGGTCGGTATCGTGTGTGTGTGTGTGGGTGGGTGTGTCTGTGTGTGGGTGGGTGGGTGTGTGTGTGTTCTCATTTTTGTTAAGAGGCTGAAAAGTAACTTTCTAGAGCATAGACTACCTCCATCTAGTGATGTCGGTCTATTGATTTTGATGTATTGATTGAAAATTGTTCATTATTACCTTGGTTAATTAACATCTAATGTTAACTCTACTACATTTTATAGCAGTAGGGTAAAATGCTTGTCTTTGTTCAAAAGACTGTATTAACTGTAAAGACTGTCTTTTACATCAGCCTGTTTTCAGGGCCTTTTTTTTGGCTACATATTTGTTATTTTTTGCTACATGCCTCCCCATCTTCTTGCCATATGTTTCTATGGCATAAATCAGTGTCTGTGACCTGCTTTCATTTTAAAAAAAGAACATTGGCACAAACCTAGCCTGTATGTATTTTTTGTACAGTATGTCATCGAGAGTATTTAAATGATTTTCAATCAGAAAAAAAATTTGCGATTAAAATGCGATTAATCGCGAGTTAACTCAGGCATTGTTGCGATTAATCGCGATTAAAAAAATTTAATCGATTGACAGCACTAATATATATATATATGTAGATGTAGTTTAGGACTCACTTCAGATTTGGTAGCAGAGACCATGTGTTTGTCAAAGCAGTTCAGGAAAATAATAATAATTGCTGGGGTTAGAGTTGCAGCACAGGTCTTTAGGAGGACAGCAGGGATGTCATCACACTCTTCAAATTATTTTTTGCATAAGTGGCTGAAATGTGACGGGATTTTGAGGGGCTTGACTTCTAACCATGAACAGGTTAACCTTGAACAGGTTAGTAGTCGAGAAAACAATAAATAAATCTGTTTCGTATACTGAGCTAGTCATATGTTATGAGGCTTCTTCAATCTGTTGATAAGTTTGAAAGCTTTCATGGAAACCCAGAGTTCATTAGAGTCCATAGTAGAAAAATCTGTATTGTGAATACCTGTGTTTCCATTTTGCCTCCTTAAAGTATGATCAAACTCCCTTTTAAATAATTTCAACCCAATCCTATCATGATTTTTCCAACTGATACTGTCCTTTTACTGTCTGGTAATGTTTAGCTTGGGCTAAATTATAATAACCATCTTCGTAGACACAAAATCCACACTGAATTGTTTATCCTCTTTGATATTGTTGGTGGCTTTATTAATACCCAAACAACTGAAAATGTCCCAGTCAGAAAAGAGAAATAAGTCCTTCAATGTCTCTAGGTTCCATCTTAGTTAATGGTTTACTGCTCTACAGATTTTTAGCTGAACATTAATTGGACTGTATTATGGTTGTATTTGGCTTTGGTTTTGGTTTAGGTTTGAATGGGTTTCTTATATTTCCATAGCAACACTCTGTTGCCTCAAATGCCACACTTAACAAAATGAAAGCCTAAATGGTCTATTGAACAAATAAGTCACTATGACTAATTATAAAAAAGTTTAAGCTTAATATTTGACAATATGAATCATTTTTCTGACTAACTATTGTGAGATTAACAGACGCCATCTAAAAACAAATCAGAACGTTTGACTATCAATGAAAATTGGATGCAAAAGTCTTCACCTTAATGGGATTGTAGGTGAATACATTTGACTGGTTGAGATCACAGTTTATTATGTTGGGTTACCTTGTTTCCAACAACTGAGTCATCAATGAAGAATGCAGCTTGCTGATATTTGTGTATCCCTACTTATTGATCTTCTGTTGACATAATTAGCTAAAAATATTAATCTAGCACATTATACTGATGCAGAGGCTCTTGTAATATTTGTCTCCAACAGGTCTTTGGACCTAGGTGAAGAAATGTTTAAACAGAGATATAAAGAGAACTCATCTAGCAAATAGTATCTTGTCTTTGCTATAAGCTAATATTTTTTATTTACATTAATGCAGACTTGCATAGTACTTAATGTTCTTTCAAAAATTAAGAAAGGAGAAAATGGTTTCTTGATGTTAGGCTGTTTCAGTCCTTACTTTAAACAGTCTTTTTTTGTATTTGGTTGGTATTGATTAGAAATTCTAGTATCATGATCGTCCCTCCAAATATTAAAACAAAAGAGTCTTTTTTTGTTTTGTTTTTTGCTTCAAAATTGTATATTGTTATCTTTTTAGTTTCAAAATTCAGAAAAATTATATTTTCATACAAGCAATACTACATTACAGAAGTGGAAAGATTAAGATGATGTTAAAGGAGGTCAATTCCCTGCTCTTTAAAATATTTTCATACCTATGGCATTAAGTCAGGGAAGTTGCATGCTTCTTAGTATGCTCCAGTGAGACATGAAGCTTGTCCAAGATGACTCAAGATTAGTCACTCCTCTGCTAGCAGCTTCAAATGGGAACTGACAGCCATGAAATATTTGGGTTTGGAACCAAAGTCTCTAGAAATTAGAGTTGGGGTTAATAAAATATCGTTTCAGAGGTTTAAGTTTTATAATCACTCATTATTTACCATTTCTAATAACTAAATAATAGATTCTTATAGCGCTAAACCTTTGAATGGGTGTGTAGAGAAGACTTAGTGAATGAAAGGCTAATTGAAAGCTCAAGAGAGCAGTCGGCAGGCTGGCATGGTTCAGTATTTGTCATTAGACCAGACTGCAGGGAGAGAATAGAGTGCACTCCACCATTCGGGCGTAACCAAGATTTATGCTAATGTCTCACTGCATATGCTTATTCTACATATCTATATTAAACTTAATAGACTGTTACATTGCTTCTTAACCTCAGCTTCCATCCATGATTACCTTTTCTGATTTCTTTGCAAAATGGGACATAAACACGGGGCAGGGATTTTATCAGCGTGTCACTGGGTTTGTTTCCAGTGGCAGATCATGGCTCTCATAATCATACTTCAGGGAGTGGATTTGAAAATGCTTGCCTAAGAGGCAATAGTTAACATGTCACTGTATAGTTTCCCCAAAAGCTCTGAAAACCCTTTTACTTTTCTTCTACATTTCTACCAATACTTCCATGCCATGAATTCCCACAAAAATCTTTATATATATCTTTATCTAAACCATTTAAGTCATTAAATTTTTGCATTTTAATGTTTGCTTACTTTCTTTTCCAATCAGCCTCTGAGAAACGAAATTGTACGATGTTAATACAAAAAATCTCCGGTATGTATTGGCTTCAAATAATAGCCAGACTTCAAACAGTCACTTAGGGACAGATTCCTCGCAATAATTTTAAATACTGTATCAAACAGCTATACTGTAAATGTATATATCTATTTTAAGGTGCAAACACACTGGACATGATTAGGCGTTTAATCCAATGAAAAATCTTATTGTTTAAGCAGCCATATCAGACTGTAATTCATGGGGATGGCCAGAAAACAAAAGATTATCTTAAACTGCAATTGTGTAGTTCCAACCAAGGTAGACCCCTAGTCTATTTTGATCAGATCTATGAGTCTGACAAGAATGATCCCTATAATCCGACATCCTTCGTGACCGCCCCGCCCTGTTCCACTCCGCCGCGAAAGCCTACAGCCTCCATAGTTCCTCCCATCTTGCTCGGCTCCGACCACCCTGGAGCTTGAGGATTATTATTATCATTATTATCATTATTATTATTATTATTAAACTCATAGGACCAAAACATCTGGAAATGATCCCTTAATTTAATATGACATATTTAAAAAAATCTCATTAGTAACCAGCATAATGTGCTGTTTCTGCCCAATTATTTTCTTTTTGTTGTGGATTTTTTAACAGGGTTAACTTTTCATACATGTCTTGTATGAAATATGTTTGTTCTCAACTTCCAAACTCAGCATCTTTTCATCCATTCCTGCAATAAGAAGTTTCTTTTGAAGTTGTCAGATGCGCTCCTGGAAGTTTTTGATTATATTTTTAACTTTTATGCCTGTCGGTATAAAACAAATATTTTGACTGAGATGAGAAATCTGCTTCCTGGTATGTTGAAGTACCAATAGTTTACATCCAATAATATAAAATAATGGTCTTAGTTTTGGGGAATATATAACAGTTATGATCTAATTTGAAGTTAGACTTAGACAGATTTATTTTGTCATTTTGTATACACAATTGTAAACAAAAATACATTTCATTTAGAACAGCTCTCTGTGCAGTCTTGACAAGGTAAGCAGCAGTGATAAGAAAAGCATTGTGATATTAGGTTACTATATCTAGTTATGGAATGCGCCTCATTCATGTTTGCTTGGCAGCAGTGATGTCAGACTGATCTGGATAGGATCTTAGCATCCAAATGGGATTTTTACCCTGGTAGAAGAGGATCTGATGCTGGAGCATTAGGGGCCTGCTTCCTGGGCTTCACTCCATCAGTTGTAGTTGAGCTGCTACTACTGCCTCCAGCTCCTGAAGCACTCGCTTCTCCTGGCTCAGGGGAGGAAGAGGACGATGACGACGATGCTGTGAGGGTGGTAGCCCCCTGGGTTGAAGAGGCTGACGTGGTTGAAGCAGCAGTGGTGTCATCAGCAGGTTTAGCAGCGACAGACAATGCTGGAGAAGGTGTGGAAGCTATCGTCCACAACTTCTCCAGCCCCCAGCCGGCTCCGGGAGGAAAGCATGGCGAGCGAGCAGAAGCTCCTATGTCGAGGGTTCGCAAATGTAAGCATTAAAAGACATCCAGTGATTAAGCCCAGAAATACTACCACTATCAGCAGATCACAGAAACACTCTTGGAAAGAAACGTCTTTCGCTCATGGATGGCTTTAAGAGGCTTTGAAAAAGTTTTAAACACTGTGTTTTCCACTTCCTGGTGAACTGTGTTGTTGTCAGTTTGCTGTTTGTGCTGAACACCCTGCATCCTGGAGCTGGACAGAATGGGGGGAAAGCCACACAAAGCATAAGTGCTGCAGATGCTGTGATGGGCGCCTCATTTTCGGTACGGATTATATGTGTGTCAAGCATAATGAGCCCTTAAGCCCTTGAGGGGTTGCTTTCGAGTCAATGAGTCGATACGATCAGCTGGTTTTCCTTAGATTGAAAACTTTGAACCAATCTGATTGTATGATCTGGTTATTTTTTCTCTGTAAAGTGCCTTCAGATTATGTGTTCTGAATTGGCGATATATAAATAAACTGTATTTAACTAAACTTGAGTTAACCCTAACCCTAAAATAAATGTATCTCCTTATCCTAAACCCAACCCAAAGAAGAAAACATAACCAGTTGGGGTTCAGTTAAAATATCCCCCACCCGCTGCAAAAAATTTACAAACAAAAATAAACAAAAAACAATGAATATTTGGATTGAAATAAGGAGAGAAGAATTGATTTGCATGTAATAATATGCTTTATCAAATAGCTGACCTTTTTAGCAAGAGTCAAGGTCTCACCTTCTAAACATTTTAATCACTTGCAAAACATCTATCTTTTGGCTGATGCCAATATGGTGACATCGGGCTTTTAAAACACCAATCTCAATGAAAGCAACCCCCATCACCACTTTGTTTTCACATAAAACCTATAATACGTGTTCACAAAAGCCCTCCGCATTCCAAAACTCTGACAAAGCTGAAGATTTAGAAGAATAATCCAATGTTTTTTTTTTACTAAAGTGCACCATTTTCATAATTGTTTCATTAATTATGTTTTCCACTACATTTACTTTAGATGGATAATTGATTTCTGCTTCACCCTTTTTAGTTTGATTTTGATCATGGAAACTAGAATGTAGGTGTGTGTGCATGTGTGCACAGTTTCCACATGAATTCAGTTAAGCTCCGAGATGCATCAAATGGTAATACAACAGTATTTGCCCTTTCACATAGAGCATAAATACCAGCAGTCATAACCACATCCATATATAGAGATTGCATAAGGATAAGGATGATTTTGTCATAAATGGAGGACATATGGATCTATTTGCCACTACTTTTGCTGAATATGCCAAATTTGAAATTCAATACCGGAATACCGGAAGACAAACATAGACAGTACAAGAAGACAGAAGTGTTGCTGTTCATTTCCCTTGTTTAGACATACGTAGGGTGAAAGGTTGAGATAAATCGGTTTGTAGACGCTGTTTTGTTTTAACAGCGCTAAGGATCACCTCACAAATTCAAACATGTCTGATTTTCACTAAATTCCTAATAAGGAATCATTTGGTTTACTGGAATCATGGTCATGAGAGGACCCATGATCAGGCAGAAACTTGACCTGATCCAAAGAAATTCTCACACATCTGAAGAATTGGCCCCAAAAGGGTAAAAGAGTCATATAGTGTATGCTTGTCTTTAGTCCTGTTAACAAGGCTTTGAATGCGTGCAATGACATTCACCATTGTGGTCCATTTTGAGATCCTTTACAAACATTCAAAATCTTGTCTTCTCAATTAGATTTTTAGCACTTGTTTTGAACTCTGGATGCCCCACTAGAAGTCTCCTGTGGGGTGAGTGACTACATAATTTCCTCAAAGAATTTAGGTCCTGAGAACCAGTTGGACTTAGCTAGCTCTGTTCATATGAGGCACTTTTATATAGATCTGCCGGATTCTCTTCTACGTTGACATAGGGCCACTGTTTCGGGTCATTAAGTTCCCAAGTCCTCTGGACATGGTTGGCAATGAAGATGTGGAATCACTACGTGTCATTGTTAATGTAAACAAGGACTTACTACTTGGAAATCTGTCCAGTAGTGCTCTCTTTCAATCTTCAGCTCCACCATCCCTTGCAGCTGACTGCTTACTGCTGCTGAGACTGCAGCTAGCTTACATCTCGGTATGGTGACAACTTTTGTAGGAGCAACTCTTACCTTCACCGTGAACAGTGTACAATGCACTTTGTTCTTACCCACCAGCCTGATGTAGGAGCCCTGGCTGTATCCTTGACTGCTTGGTTCAGAAATTATGCAGTTCAACTTCTATGACTTTGCCAAAGTTGCCTGGCACAATGCATATTTGGATCTGAATGTTGTCAATGTTTTTGAAGTTGCTTATCCAGTTCACCAACCTTGGCTTTATATCACTTGGGAGTGGCAAATTATAAATAATGATTTTCTGACACCTATTGTGGCACCTTTTTTCTTGGGAGGATGAATGGGGCTAAAAACTCCTATGATCATAATCATCCAAGACAGCTTAGACGAAGAGGGTGTCACTCTACATTCCAACTTATCCTTAGTGTAACTGGTAGATTGTTATGGTTGAGATCCACACCTTCAACACCAACTGCACTTTCTGAATGAGATATGGACACTAGCACCTCCCAACATTTGAAGATGAATTTGTACAAAATTAAAAACTCCAGTCAACCCATTTGTCAAGTCTGGTCAGTTGGTCATTTAGACAAGTGCCTTCACACTTTGCAGAGCAGTCAAAAACTACCATGGAGAATGGGAGGCAGATCTAGTTAGTAGCTATCAGGCTCCTGTCCTGTGGAACCAACCACCAGTTTTAGTCCATGAGGCAGTAGGGTCGTTAAAAAAATTAAAAAAATTATTTGGTTAATAATATATATACAAAAAAAAAAAAGTCGAATTTTTTCCATGGCCCTAGAGGGTCGCTCAATGGCCCTCAACATAGGTCCCATTTACAGATTTTTGCTTGTTTTAGGGATTTATGGTGGCCTGGTGGATATCAGAATAACTTGCTAACTATTTCTAAAGAGCATTTTTACTGTAGATATAAAATTGATAGAATGATGTAAAAAAAAATTCACAGACTAAAATTCCTGCAATAAATGATACTTCAGAGGGCTTTGCTTTAAAGGAAAGAGGCATCTCCATGTGGCCATTTCTATTTTAATATGGGGTGCCCCTTAAGATTTCCAAGAACTGAAGATCCTCCTTGGTTATGCCCCTTTTTTGTTGTTCAAATGTGGCGTTTGCAAAGTCTGTTACAAGAGTTCTGATAACTTCTGAGGGTGTAACAGGTGGGACCTCTATAAAACATATACAACAACAGAGGCCAGTCTCTTCTTTAACATTACAGCATTGGTGAGAGGTTCCTACAATGCTCCAGCCTAGGTCAGTGTTGATAGCACAGAATGCTGTATCTCCTCCTGTGATTTCAAGGTACAAGAGCTCTGGAGCAATCCATAGCCAGTTAGGAGTCCCAGTTTACAGTACATCAGTGAAGGAATCACATGAGCCATGGTAGTGAGGTAAATACACCACTATTTCATAATTAGGGGAGTTATCTGAAAAGATCTATATTGGAACAATCATAGATATGCTTTTGCCTTCACTTTCACTAATGCAGCATGACAGTGAAAAATTTCTTCCACATGCAGTGTCAGCAAAAAAAAAAAAAAAAAAAAAAAAAAAAAAGTTATGTAGTGTATCCCTTTTCATTTCCCACTCATTGTTTTGTTCTTACAGTTTTAAAAATGATGGGTTCTCCTCAGACATTCAAAGCACAGCTAATTTTCCTGAACAGGCTTTTTTTTCCTCCACAGTTTTCTCTAGTAGTTTTTGGAACTTATGTATGGAGTGGTTTTCTCAGCTTCACAAACATGTGACTGCATGGGCCTGCGGAACATGTTGGTAGGCTTGAATGTTCTTCATAATCTGAGATTTCCACTCTGACTTTTTGCCACACAGTGTTGCATACTAACAGAACTTAGAACTTACATCAGAGTTTTTTTATATAAGTTGCAAAATGTTGGCATTTGAACATTTGATGTCTTTGATATCACGATGAGAGATTTTTATGAGACGAATGAATCAAACTCTTTGAAGCTAGGATGATTATTTTCTTAATCCAATTACTCTGGTATAACTAATAATCTGGAACCTTTTTCAACATTTTCTGATTCTCTCAGCAGAGATTCAGCCTTGGACATGAGGGTTTTAGGAGCTCCTTCAGAACATCTGTAGATGATTAAAAAAAAAAAATCTTCATAAAGAAAAAAGCATTATGGATAACAGTAAACATCATCTTCAGAAAATTATTAAACAAGAACAGAATGTCTTCAGTAAGAGGCTTCTCTAGATCTTGTGGAGGACAGAACTATACAGAAGACCTTCTGACATATAGCTATTATAATATATAAAATCTCATTGAATTGGTATTTTTTGGTTTGCTAATCATTATCAGGTTGCAGTAAACCAGAAAGCAAATTCTAAAATTCTGGACAAAATAAAGTTTTAGAAAATATCGCTGGTGCCTGGGAGACCATCACAATATCCAGGAAGTGGCTAGTTGTCCCAGCTAGTGATATGAATGCAGGATATGAGCTCGCAGAGTGTTAGCTGTTACTGCTTTCTCCTTTTTATAATTTTCATCAGTAAGTGTGATGCCATTGCGTTCATCTGACAACTAGGAAAGTCTTGACTGATGAGGGAGAGGAAGAGTACAAAGAGGTTGCAGTGGGTGCAGCCTGCACCAGGTGAGGGAGAGGTGCTAGTGAGATGACTCCAAGATTTGAAGCTCTGCAAAGAAGACGGACAGAACTAACAGACGTATGAATCCATAAAATTATGTTGATATATACTGTAGCTACGTGGTCTGTTACATATAAATTAAACTATTTCAAGAGGTTTTATTTTCAGCTTTTAGAGTTATGTGTAGTGAAGTTACTGTTGTTACTTTACTTCCTGCAAACACATTTTAGCATAATGACGATCTCTAGTAAGTCGTATGTCAGCTCAGTGCTGCCATAATACAAAGATTTTCGGAAAGGTGATTGAGACTTTCAGTCCGTAGATGATGATAAATAACATAGTTATTCCTAATATATTACATATCTGTCAGTAAATCCTTGTAATTATTACACACTGGAGTTTTAAAAATAGTTTTAACACTATTAAACTGACAACTTCTTTTGTAAACCAGTCAATGATAATACTCAGCATGGAACATAAACCAATGTGGCAAACCATACTTTACTACTATTACAATTTGTACTTTTTTATACTTTTTGTATATATTCTTTAGACCAGGGTTGTCTAAAATCAGTCTCAGAGTGCCATTGTCCGATATGTTTTAAATGTTTCTTTTCTACACCATGCCATCATTGAGTGCTCATTATTAGGCTTTTACTGAGGTGAGTTAAAAAAAAAAAAAAAAAAACAGTAAGACCTGTAGAACACCAGTAATCAAAGGGTAACTTTGGACACAACCACTCTGAAAAAGAATGCTGCACTAGAAGTTTATTATCATAAAATTAAGAAATAACATATTGTGTTATAGAATGATTACATGAAATATGAAAAAAAACCAAAAGGAAATATAAAATAAGATCAAGATTTCAAATTATTAGCATTGCTTGGTTTGTGTAATTACCTGTGAACTTCCAAACTTCTCTCATCCAAAATTGCACATTATATAGATATATATAATGTATAATACATTATATATATATCATTTATATATATATATAAAATATATAATTTTTATATATGTCCCAAGAGTAATTCAATAAAAATGTTTGACATTAAAAGGCTGACAATAGTCAAAAGGACACCAACCAAAACACCAGTTTTGTGTTTTTACCCATACACTGGCTGCTTAATGATGTTTTTCCATCTTTCAAATAAAAACAGCAGTTCATTGGCTTGAAAATCTTGTTGAGGCCACATTATCATTTCACAAGACAAAACCAGACAACAACAGCACTGTCCTTTAGTCCCCCTGCCTCAAGTATTCATCAAAACCTATGCTCTCCCATGAGCTTACTGCCATATGCTGCCTGAAAATGTCACCAGCGAAAGTCATAATAATTCACTGCTGTTTGAGCTGCTTTTGATGCTCCTCTTTCCTGGTAGACCTAAAAACAGCATCCTACATATCTGAGTTCTATATTAGGCATGAAGAAAGAAGACAATTGTTAAAAGGTTTTAAAAGTGCAAGCAAATGTAATAAATGTAATCTGTAGAAAAGTGATTTGAAAATAATGTAATGTTGGAACTTTATCTCCCAGAATAATTTTGAAAAGATAATAGCTATATGTTACACCACAAAATACACAACTGTAATTTTATAGGTACAAAAGATTTTGAAGTAATAGTACTTGTGCAATGGAAATCTCAACATGTACCATGTACATGTAACATAAATATTTCTTATTTACAAAGCACAGTTTTCTGTGTAACTTTTTAATTATAGGGTAACATAAATGTGAAAAAAGATATTTTTCCAGCATAAATAAATGCACATACAAAAGATATATGTATTACATCTAAAATGATTTGCTTTGTAAATTAAGTGTAATTACATATTCTGGTCTTTCTTGGTTGTCAAGACATCCAGGAGAGAACAAACCACAATATTATGTGTGTACAGGAAAAACAAATTACTAATGCTTATGTATTGCAAAATATTGGTGTGAGGTAACATTTTAATTTATAACACATCATAATGAGATTAATAAAGAAAAACTATTTTCTTTTATGTTTTATTACATATTGTTTTACTACTTAAAAGATTGAAATAAGTGTTAAAGGTTAAACAAATGAGACATGGGGCCAGTTATTGCAATTCTTTCATAGGAAATTTGGCTTTCCCTTTTTATGCAAGGACAGAGAGAGGCTGCACTTCTCTGCGTGTTAGAGGAGGGAGTTGCGCTGTTATCTGCTGATCCCAGAACTTCCCTTGGAGCACCGGAGTGGGTCTGTATCACGTAGTGCACCGTGCACTGGGACTGTGCAGCCTGCTGACAGGAAAGCTTGATTAGCGAGTCACAAAGAGGCCAATATAGAGGAGCACTTCCTCAGCCAAAGGGGGTTTGCCCAGAGAACACACTCCAACCCTCTTTCCTGACAGGGGACAGGGACAAACACACACACACTGGCTGGCCTCACCTCAAGGGAATGTGTGATGGATTGGGATTTGGTTTTTCCGACACGTGCACGGATTAATCCCAACATACATTATATGACACATAATCATTCAGATAGAAAAAGGACACAAGCAAATAATTACCATTCTCTGAAAAAAAAAATACTGTGATCTAAACTATATTATCACAAATGTTAAATTGATTTCAAAGTGAACAAAGTTGAATTTTTTATAAGAAAGCTGGCCTCTGTCCAGACAAAGTGATGAGTGTGTTTGGACTGGCCACAGCCCTGCGCGTGCTGCCTTTGCTCAGACAATGGGATGTAGATGTGGAAGTGGGCCTAGGCCAGATGAGGAAAACGAGATAGCAAGGGCGGTTTGAGGGGTGGAGGTGCGCAGAGAGCAAACCGGTGGGCTGTTATGGGACCTTGTGGCGGAAGGGCATTGTTCGGTAGAGGAAAAACACAACAACAATAAAAAACAACTCTTCCTGAATCTTTTTATATGATTATGTGGAGAACAATTGAGTGGGTGGGATCCGCTTCTTTGAGGATATTGAAAGAGGCCTCTCCTTTGAGACTTGGAATGATCCTTTCACACCTTACTGCTGAACACAAGCAGGAAAATAAAACAATGTGAGTTGCAGAGCAAGAAGACTATTGATCAAGAACGGTGTGTCCATTGAGAGAGATTACAATGGCCTTTGGCCTGTGACACATTAAGCAATGAACCAAAGGTTAATGAGGGGAGAATTGACCAATATTTGATCAATTTGTGCAATAAAAAAGCACATTACAGAGTATACTTTAGTGTACTGATATATCAGTCCGGGTTAAATCAAATTCAGCTAAAACTTTACTCATTTTAGAGACCTAATTCCATTAGCTTTAATATCCTAGGGAAAGCGTACATTTATTCACCTTTCCAGAAAAGTCGAGAAATAGATTTATGGTATACTTGTTATATCAGTGACCATCTTTATGTGTACAGTTCAGACGATGTCTACTTCTGTGTCAGACTCTTTCAGCTTACTCTGCAGGGTTGTATGCTTCACAAACCCTAGGGTCATGCACCTGATATACCTTTGTATCCTGCTGGTTGCTGGGGTAAAGAATCCTCTAAGGAGATAGATGTGTCCGCAGATAAGTCTGGTGCGATGTTGCACATTGCAGCCCTGAAGGCCCAGACAATGTTTTGTTCTCTTCATCTCGTTCTCACATTTTTGCCTTTTTCCATTGATTCTGCACTTGCTTCATAAACAGGTCTAGCAGTGATTGTGTAGGCTGGCACATTATTGCCTGTTTGCAGATAATTAAATATATAAACTTTCACAAAGCCAAAATTCATCAGCTTACTACAATGATTAAAGTCCCATAGAAAAACATACAGTTTATAACATTATTTAGATATAGAAATATGTTTAAATTTAATAATTATTCTCTTTTAATTATCTTATCTTTTCTATTGCATTTTATTTGTTGTTGTTGTTGTTGTTGTTTTCTTGTTTTGATTTGTTTTTACCAGAGTCTTCTTGAAAAGCAGTATGGTTAAAATAAATTTGTAAAGATCCTGTAGAAAGTTTGTTTTATGTACAGTACCTCAGTTAATGAGTTTTCTGAAATCCAACAAATACTTGGATCCTTCATAATTATGTGTTTGTCTTAATTTTTTTTTTTCTATAAGTTTAGTGTCTAAACAATTTGCCATGCTTATGCAAAGATCAGCTTTTCAGTTCTATGTTGATGACACTGTTCAGTATAAGGAATAGAACTGTGACCATTTGGCTTCTGTTTCATTGTGGTTTGATAAGGCTTGTCTTTTCCTAAGATTATGACTATTAAATTACATCAGTGTCAGCTCTTAATAAATTGCACGTGGAAAAATGTGCAAACCTCATTAAGGTTTTCCATAGCAACAAACCCCATTTTAAATGTTGATATATTAAAGTTCCTTAGGTGCCTCATGGAGTTTTGTTCTCACTTATAAAAGTTCCTTTCAGTAAAACTAAAACTGAACGCTGTCTGGAATAAATTCACACTGGAACTGAAACACTAAGGATAGCAGTGTAGTTAGGAATGATTTCCAAAATTATGACTATATTTTTATACTTTACTTTACTTTACTTTACTGGACTACATCAAATGAAATAAAGAATTTAAATAAAAATAATGCTTTTTTTAGAATATTGTTAGTAGTCTAAGCAACTAAGCAAAGATCAAGACATTTAATGTCAGTAATTAAGCTACTGGATTTCTAGAATTAAATCAAATACATTTTGCAATTTGAAATTATTTAGGGCATAACAAATAAAAGCATGACACCAAGAGTAAAATGAATGCTCTGCCATTTGGATAAAGGTGCAGAAAACTAAGAACCCTGTCATCAAGGCTACCTTTAACTATCCTAAGAAAGAAAAGGGACCTCTTTTTAAAGGCAAACATTTATTACCTTGGGGGTGCCTGATGGGCTGGAAGGCAGTCACTTCACCCAGCTGTAAATGTCATCCTCTCTTTGACACATTAGTGACAAATGAGGCAAGGCAAGAGTGATGCTTTGACCTTCCTTTCTCTGGTCCAGGCATCTAGCAAACCAACATCACAAGATGTGCTCAATACCATCTTGATGGAAATAATGGATACTCTAAAAATAATACTAGATATTATAAAAAAAATGATCATCAGAACAAATGAAAACATGATATCCGTAGTATATATTTCAGTCTTAACTCTGTCTATTCTTTTATCATTTAATTGTGCTGTAATTGTGCTGTAATGTAGCATTATCGTTGTCGTAGTGTTAGGTGAGCTGGTTTTGTGTTTCTGACCACTATATATATATTTCTGTGTTCTATCAAAAAAAATTGCAAGAGGGTTTTATTTTTTATTTTTAGATTTTGTATTTGTACCAGTTCATGCTTGTTCACGGTATCTAAATATCATGCAATGTGAGTCTTTTGTAAAACCATGTGAATGTGGAAAGAAAGCAGTGCAAATGACAACAGGCAATGGTTACAGCACATAAAACCATAAAAGGTGTAAGACGAACAACACCAGCCTCATTCACAATGCATTCGAGAGCGGCTTTAGATTAATATTATGCAGTGATCTGAATACGATTATTGGTTTTGTGGCGATTGATGTTTGTTTCTTTTTGGCTGTTCCCTTATTCAGGGGTCACCACAGCAAGTCATGGCTTGCTCATTAACCCTGGCAAAAATGTATGCCCTTCCTGCCACAACAGGATCAGAACCGAGGTGTAGTAATTGAAGTTAAACACAAAGACTATACCAAGAGGACTCTGTCTGGGGGTTGATATCAAGCTGAAATTACTCTGAACCCTGAGAAAGGTGATCCCAGACCCAAGTTGACAAGTGCTGTAGGTGCGAAATATAAGGCACAACAAGCACCACTAAATTTATAATAAACAGTGACGTCCTTTTTTCCATCTATATATCCTGGTTTATATTTAAGGAGAATGTTGTCAAAAGGTCACTGGCTTTTAAAAACAAATTATTCTGTTTTGTTTCTTTAGTGACAAAACTAGAAAAAATAGAGAACAAGACCAATGAGAGCAATGAAGTAAAGTGAAATACAAAATGTTGAGCATAGCCAATGAAAAGTTAGCAGTATCATTAAGCAGATTATATTTGCAAGTAATCTTATTTTGTTACTTTGTTGCCCTTCATTGGACTTGCAATCTATCCCTTAAATATCTTCTGCCAGGGTTCTGGCCTTTGTTTAGGTTTATTGTGAGTTTGTCTGTAATTTTGTGTCTTTGTAGTTGTTTTCTGGCTGTGGTTTGTTTTTGTGTAACTCTCTGTTCCCCCCTTGTGCCAGCTTCCTTTCCCCTTGGTTACCTTCTAGTTACTTCTATCCATACATGCTCCATATCAGCTCTTTAGCCCATTCTTTGTTCTGTTTCCCATATATACACCACCTCTGCAGTTCCTCATTGCTGGTTTGTTGTTTATTTTGTTGCTTCATTGCTTGCTCCCCATGTATTCTTTCTCCATGCCGTCTCCTGTTTTTTTATTTTTTTTCTTATTTTGTTCCTGGATTTCTGCCTCTGGAACCTCATTTAAATCATCTAAACTCATCTCTGCCTCATCATCTCTACATTTGGGACTAAAACCTCCACACAACCTGACATCTTGTTACAAGGCTTTAGAATTCTTGTTTTGGCATTGGTGTTATCCACAGTTATTCAGTTCATCATTTGGGGACCAAAGGACATCCAAATCAGGGCTTATCTAGTGAGATATGGATCAAATGTTTTGGATAATCAGAAATTGCGTAGTAACAAAGTACACTGGAAAGCAAAAAGTATAGACACAAAGGTTTAGTGTTGTGGTTGTTGATTCAAAATTGTATAAGGTTGCAAGAATTGCTTTGCATAGTTAAAAATAGAAACCTTGAAAAGCCTTATTGTAATGTAGACAACTGCACATCATAGATATAGGAGACATTGTTGTTTCTTACATTACTGTCTGTGTAACCTTCTCAGTTGGATTTGAAAATAGATGTTGAAAGTTTAAACATATTCTGAAAAGGCAATTTTGCTTTGTGTGTGTTTGCTTTGGACTAACAGTTTGCCTTCTGGAAGTTCTGACCTGGGCCACACAGCAAAGCTTTCAAATTGGCAACTGTCTCTCCACACCATTAATCAGGCACACAGAGGACTGTCTTCCATCCAGATGGGGAGCCTCTCTACAACCAGAGGAAAATAAGCAAGCTAATTAATTCTTATTGTTATAGACAGAGGACGATTAGATGGAGAGAAATTGAGAATAGGACATGAAGAAAGACTGGTGAATAAGTCACCCCCAACAAAGGCCTGAATTCAGAATATGCTCCCACTAAACACTCATTGTTTCTTTAACAGAATATATCTGTGATTGGTAATGCTGTAGAAGTGAAAGAGGAGGACTGAGCGACATCACAGCTAGAGGTTAATGAATGATAATGAGCTTGGAGCACTCTGGGACACCGTGTGGTCGTGATTAGACAGGCCCAGTAAGACAATCAAACTCTGTGCCCACTTTACTATAGTAAGTGAGATAACAGGGTAATTACTACATGTTGAAACACTCCAAAACTTCTCATAGCACCTCATTTATAAAGATACATGTGGTAGATTTCTATGCAGTAGATTAGTTGGTGGTGTTAGCAATATGTTTTTTATCTGCATCTGAAGGTAAATTTCAAGAAAATAAAAAAAGTGTGAAAAATCAAACAACAAATAAGCACCACTAAAAAAGTGAATTGATAAATCAAATAAAAAAAATTCAAAAACAAAAACGATCAAATATTTATTTACTCACTTAAATATTGCTCAATGTGTGGTACTTAGTCTTTTATTGTTATTATAAAAGGCATTTTTGCCCTAAAGAGGCTGTGGTAAACATTGTTTATCTCTAAATTGAAAGCAATTTTTCATCTGATCTGAAAAAATAATAAATAGGAATATCTGTCTGTCAAACAGGACCAAGTGATGGCAAATATTTTACAGTTTTTAAGGTATTCATGATTTAACAGTGAGAACCAAAAGGAGATCATTGTTATCCAGAGAAAAAAACATTGCTGTCCAACAAAAGAGCACAAAGGGCTGTGCCACACTGCTCAAATAAACATGTTGATTACCAAAAGACTTTAGCTGAGCTTTAATCTAAAGCATGCTATGTGAAGGTTTTTTTTTTTTTTTAATAGCCTAGTCAGAGTCTGTATCTAAATTCAACTGAAATGTTAAGGTGTGACCATGCAGGCAATTTTAGTTTAAAACAAGAATTTTTCTCATCTTTCTGATTTGCAAGATATTTGCATAGATGAATGGGACAAATTTCCTCAACATCGATGTAAAAGATTATTCACTAAGTATCAAAAACATACGGTGGCAGTTGTTGCCCACAAAGGACAATGTAAAATGCTTTTTAAGAAGAATGTATATTTTCACAAAGTGCTTTGCTGTTTTAATTTATATTTGCAATTAACACATGGTTTCAAAAATATTTACTTTTACTTAGATGTTCCTTGTTTGTTTTTTGTTTTAATGTTCCAAACATGTTAAGGTGTCAATAAAAGGTTTGGCAAATAACTGTTGTTGTTTTGATTTAGGTCCTTTTCATTTCTTCTGAACAACTAATTAAAAATATTAAAGAATTCTTTTTATTAATTATTTGCAAATAAATGCATATTATTTCATATTCTACAATGCTATCTATTCTGGTATATTCCAATGTATATTGTTATTTTCCAAGATTAAAATGTTATTTTTGGGTATGCCTCTCAAAAAACGGAAATGTTAATTTCTATAATTTCTCAAAAAAATAAAAAATGTTATTTATACTGTAAGATTCCATTCTAAATACTGTCCTAAAAACTAACATACCTAACTCAGTGCTAAACAACTGTGCATTATTGTTATTATTCTAAATTATTTTGAACAGTGCATTTTATTTTTTTGTTTTATCTCATTTTTTTCTCTTTACGACATCGAGAACAATTCATTTTATTCTAACATTCTTACAGATGAGACATTTGTTTCATCACTTAGAAAGCACATTTGTGGATCCATTTAAGTCAAAACGATAGCTTCTTTGGGGGAATCCAAGTAACAAAACTACTCAGAATAACTACCAAAAACACACGACTAAGTCAAGCAAACTGAACTACGATAATGACACACAGGGGAGACTTAAATTGTGACTGATCAGACCACAAAAGAAACAGAAGGGGTAAAACATACAGAAACCCCAACTGAACCGAATAAATCAAAACCCCATTATCCCCCATATCATTGATGTGGTATGGTCCAAATCAGCTCAGTCCCATGGCTACCTGCTGGTTCATCAGCCAAGGGACCGGAGTAATTACAAAAACTCAAGAAGAATTCAAACTAAACCGATACTTGATGAAAACAGTGTCAACCAAAATGTGCGCACTTTTTAGAATACCGTGTAATTATCCAAAAATATTTCCAAATATTAAAATGGCTATTTCAATTACATGTATATTAAAACAAACTGATGATAATGTTATCAAATATATGTAGCTGCAAATGCAGCCATCACATGGACCAACAATAACACAGTTTATCCTCTTCTTCCTTCCAAAATAATTACGTTAAACTTGTTTTTGTTTAAATTGCTCTTTTTTTACATACTTTATATACCTCTGCTCATTGTATTTAGAAGTCCAAACCATTTGCAAAAAACAATTTTATGTTTCAGTTTCATGAAATAAATCAGTTTGAGAGTTTAGTTTTTTATATATTTAGTTTGGTCAATTGATCTATATTTGCAATTATTAAAAGTAACTTGTTTAATACACAGGGTGATGAACAGACCCCTGACATTTGCTCCCTCTCTTGTACAAGCAATGTCCTCCACGAACCTGTGAGCATGCTGCTCAACCCCATGTGAGAGGGAGCTTCTTTTGTTTTTTTTCCAATTCAGAGGAAAGGAGAAAGGTCTCCAGCATCATTATTTTTTTCCTAAAATGTAACTGGCTTTACTGCACACCCTAATTTGCTTGCCGTAATTATAGGTCATGCTCCCCTTTTGTAATTTATAAAACCTTTTGTTCTTATCAATAATGAATGGGCCTTAGCAAATCATGGTGCTATAATATTTTGATATTATGAAAATGCTAATGCATCAGGGACCTTAAGCCTTATCAGCCAGGTCGGATGCTCTATTAAACAGCCCGCAGAAGAAGTTGGAAGCAAATTGCTTATGTTAATGCCCCAGTTGTATCCAGACAACATGAGGAGTCTGCAATTAATTTCATCCAGGCGGCGGATGGACAGGCAAATTTATTTCCCTTCCACAGGATGGAGACTCCCCCCTCCTTTCTCTCAGGTCTTCATGCATAGAATTGGAGAGGCTGCAAGAACAAGAGATAGAGGGCAAAAGGCAAAGAGAGAGGGGAGCAGTAACTTATGAGCAATCTATGACCTAATTGAACAGCAGAAGAGAGGGAGGGCAGCATCAGGAAAACAAGAGGCGAAATCTTCATTCATTCTGCTGACAAGTGTTTTCTCAACTTAAACCTGTTTTATTAATTGTGTTTGACGCTTCCCTAATTACTTTCATTTACATCACATCAGCCCTCAGCACATGATGGGACTTGCATAGCAGCTCATCTTAGTACTGCCTGACCAAAGGGAGAGCAGTTGATGACTTGCTTAAAAATAATTATCACAAGTAAAGAATTACATAAAAAAGTGACATTTTTGCTTTGGTGTATCAACTTTCCTGAAGCAAAAAAAAAATTGAATATATTGATCTGATCCCAAGCATTTTTAAAGGATTGGTTTGGAGAGTGCCTGACAAAACCACAGGATTCAGTACTTGCTGTGCTGATGGTTTGTTGTCAGTAAATGCATCTCACTGGTGTCTCACCTCAAGTGAGATACCAGTAAACAATATGTAAACAATATCCTCCCATTCTAAGTCTGTACTGTTGTTCATGTACATTATTTTCAGTAGTTCACCACTATATTCTATTTAGTAAATACACATTATATTTACTAATATCTATTCATTTTATCCATCCCAATGACATTCACAATAAAAAGAAGTGGAGAGGTTGTTGCATCTCCCTGTCCTCCAGCACACCTCACGATCCCAGCGGGGATAAAGCATGATGGAAAATGGATGGATAGGCCTACATTGGCTTACTGCATCAACAGTTTTCTGGAATTTTTTGTTGTATAGTTTAAGTCAAATATGTGTCAAGAAACAAAATACAGTAGTGATGAGAATAACAGGTTGCTTCTTTTTCAAACTCATCACCGTAGTTTTATTAACTCCCTTGTTGGTTAAGCGTTTCTGCAGAAACCCTGGTTGGCATCATGTATATGACAAAAAATATTAATAAGGGACTCCAATAAACTTAATGTAATGGTAAATGAATAAGTGTAATACTGATAAAAAAATATTTTTCAGCTATAAAAAAATGACTAAATGTTTGATGTTAGAAATGACATGCAATGTTTCTATCAACAGTAACAGAGTATCACACTAGGTTCTTTTATCAACTGATTCTTTTCCTTAGATGACAAAAATTGGTAAAGTCATCATAAAGGTTTTGATTAGAAGGAACATCCATAAATTTTACCTTGTTATTATTTAGTGAAACAACATTTTTGGTCTGAGAAATGCATACTGTAGGAATAATTATTATAAAGTCCTTCACAAACAAAGCACTAACTAATCTGCTCTACACATGAGAAATAAGAAACAGAAAACAAATTTAACAAAACAATAAAAGCAAAAGAAGCAATAAAATATAAGGTTGAAAATACATAGAAAAATCAACAAATAAAAGGCTTAGAAGACACAAAAACTGGACTAGTGGCTGTAAACTTTGGAATTTTGGGCCACAAAGACTGGACTAGTGGCTGTGAACTTTGGAATTTTGGGCCAGGAAGATGAGTTTTTAAGAAATCTAAAAAATGTAAGGGTGCATTCACACTGAGCGCCGTGTCCAGAGCAAGGGGGTGGACTCACATCATACACTTATGCAATTAGGATTTTACTTTTAGATATACAAAAAGACATCGTTTCTATCTAAAATAAACATTATGGGGTTGAAAAATGAATTTCAGATCTCCCTATTCCTGTTACTGGTCATATTTTTTAATATTCTGTTGAAAGTTAGTATGTAAGTTTAAATCAACATATAATTAGTAATGGAGCTATTTAATGAAATTTCTACAAAATAGAAATATATTTCTGATATCAAGAATCGGATATCTGTATATCTAAAATGTTTTATTCATTTACTCCTGAAATGGTCATTATGACTAGTATTAACTGGATTATGGAGATCTGAAATCAGATGTCATCTTCACCAAAATTTTGTTTTACAGATCTAGAATGTATATATTAGATAGGAAGAAAGTAATTTTAGGTAGCCGAAGATAAAAGCCCAATACACATAAATGGGGATAGTGACATTTGTACTTGTATATTTAATATATCTAAAAATCTTCATTTTAGATAGGAAGAATGCGTTACATGTCTGAAATTTCCATTTTGACTAGGAAGAAATATATTTCAGATATCAGAAAAAAATATTTAGTCAAGCTAATTAATGTCAAAATACTAACTTAAAATGTGTAAAGATTTCTGGATATCTGAAACTACTGTAGTTATCTACAACTATTTATCTAAAACCTAAAAAACTCTTTCTAGTATGATTTCATTTTTGGCATCCTGAAATTCTGATTCTTCTTAGACATCATGAAGTTACTTGGTATGAAGTTGGCTACAAATTATTTTTTTTCTTCTGAATGTTTAAAACCCAGCTGATGTTTACACAGCAAGCTACTGTACTGTTGCTAAGTAGCTCGTCTGCAGGTAAATAACAACTAAGTCAATGGAATAGGGAAGAGTTTGGTTCCAAAGCAAATAAAAGTAGGAATGCTATTATTGTGACAATTGCAGAAACTTATTTTTCTCTGAAAAATATTGACATTCTTTCATTTAATCATCTTAAAACAACCTTGTCTTTACCAAAAGTTCACAAAAGATTGTTTATAAGATTAATTTTCTCTAAGTAGCGAAGAAATTTGATTAAGGTTTGACTTTTATGACATTAAATTTTTTTGTCTTTAAAGGTGCTAAAAGGAAAAGTAACTTACTAAATAAACCACAGGCCTTCCATCTGTTTGTATGGTCATCTGTGTCATCTAAAAACCTGCAATTCTTTCCTTTTTAAATCTATAATGGATATAGATGAGGATGACTCATAAAAATTTATACCTCAATTCTCCTTTCTTAATTTATGCTCCACCCTCTAGGCACATATTATTCAAACATTAATATAAAAAAGAACTGTACATCACAAAGTGTCAGTTTTCTTCTCTGCTTCCATTCAGTCATGCATATTCTATTCACACTGGGCTTGACTGCTGCACGTCTTACAACAATTAAACATCAGGTAACAAGCAGATTGAAAGATTGATGAATAAGTTCCATGTACTGCATTCAGAAAACTTAATTTTTAATGACCTTTTGGAACCCTTACCTTTCACTTATATGTTTAGATAATACATGTTATGCAAATGAAAGAATTCTATAAATTTTAGATTTGTCACTATCCATCTTTCGCAGTGTTCACTGTGGAACTTAATTAAAATAAAATTCAAATCATTCATTCTCTATTACCCCATGAGTTTGCCCATGCACACAGACAAATACGAATGTGAGCATCTGGTTAAAAAACAATGTCCAATGTGAAGAAAATCGCAATGGCAGAGGTGTTGGGGGGCCAATGCTATGTCAGGGAGGATTAACAGACTATAATAATGAATTTGTGCCTCATACAATGGTTTCCAACTAAACCATGTTCATAAGTCTTGACAAAAATCTGAACATTACTATTACTATTTAGTATGGAGTGTTGTTTATGTTAATTCAGTATTCTGTTAAACTGTTTAGGTTTCTTTTCTCTGTATTGATCAGTGACATGTATCATTTTCCATTAATTAATTTGCAGTTTTTATTATGTTTAACTACTCTTTAATCTTTTCTAATTTTTATTTCTAACATTCCTATATATCAGGCTCTTTTATTTTCTGATCCATGTATGTATGTATATTCTCCTGCTGTATTTTTGATTCTATAAAACCATATTACTTTTGCTGTCATTCTTTCTTACATTTTTGACCCATAATCATCCTTATCATACTATTTATGTATATTTACTATAAAGTTCTTTGTCTTTTTTGCTTGATTGCAACAAAGGTGTACATTGTACTAACTAGAGAACAAGGCTGACCTAAGGCTGTGACATGATAATCACTGGAAAGCAGCTGAATCGGAGGGTCCCGTGACCCCCCCTGAAATCAAGTGAATAAGTTATATAAAGTTCAATAAAATTATTCCCTATCTATTTTAATCATTAATCTGAAATCAACCTAATCTTGGTGATTCATTAGAATATAGATAGTGGCTAATCATCCTGTACACTGTATTGATGTGTATTGTTTTCCATAAAAATTCAGATCACTTAAGCGGTGTACTAACAAAATGTTTGCTTTATCCATAGGGGGTTGGTAAACACTCAGACGGCATTTACTTTTTGCTATCACCAGTTTAAATCCCCTATGTTTTGGCATTTTTATTTTAGAAGACATCAGCTTGACTCTATAAATTACCACCTGATCCTTTCTTCCTGGATAATTAGGTATCCATTAGTTCTAATCAAGTAGTTACTTAATTATTGCAGTAATTAGTCTAATGGTCTAGCAAATTGAAGCTTTATCACTTTCAGATACGTAATATTCTTGGTGATGTACATCACAAATGTTAAAGACTTGGGCACTGGCAATTCAGCAAAGGGAAACTAAGTCTGCATCATATGATAAAAATCACATCAATTCAGTAGAATATAGGAGAGGCAATATAATAACAACAGCCGACTTGCAGCTAGTTTGATTTAAAGTTTAATCAGTGAAAAATAAAAAATGTATTAATTCTATTTTATTTATTTTTTTTAAGTTTTTACTTACTATGTCTCATTGCACAGACATTGCTGATAAAGGTAGGTAATACAAGAACTTCAGCTTTAGGGCTGACATAATAACAAGTAAATGGTAAAAATAACAAGTAAATGGATTAACTTAAAACGGGCATAAATATTACAATAATAGAAAACAACTACAATGGCAAAAACTAGAAAAGAAACCAATTACCAAGAATACAGAGAATGACATAAATCAGTTCGATCAGAGTGATTGAAAACTTAAAAAGAAACTTAAACAGAACCAAAAAATCACAAAGAGCAGACTCATGACACATAAACCACTCACGTTCAAGGTGTTACATGTGCAAATAGCGTACCAGGGCCCACAATATACTACTCGCATGTGGACCTGTTTTTTGTCACCTTGAGCCCTTTTTCCATCTGACAAAGCAATTGGCCTCTGATTGGTTTATTTTTCAAGTAATCCTGGCTCTTGAGGCTTTGCTCTTCTTCCTACTGGCAAAGGAACTTCAGTCTACCTGTTTCTCTTCAAAAGTTGGATGATGGTTAGCAAAGACATCATTAGATGTGCCGTGGAATAGATAAATACATGATTCTGAATGGCTGTAGAGTGTCTGTTAAAAAGCGTCATAGGACACCTACAAAAAACATTTCACTCAAAAATTAGCTTGAAACGCTAAGGCAGTTTATGCTGGTAAACTTGCTAGAATGTTAAATCAGGGAAACGGGTCTACAGTCATTCAGGACTGTTAGCCAAGTTTTGTCACGTCACTGGAAATGTCTCTTGGGCCAGGCTTAGGTTGAAGAGGTGCTGTAGAATCCCTTAGTGTTGCTCTTCACAGGCCTTCAGGACTCTAGCGATGCTACCAGCTGTACCTGGTGACGTATTATGATTCAGTCTCACCAGGTACCTGTTCACTTGACTTCCAGAGACAGACGTGTGAAAGGTGGATGGAGCAGCACCATCTTCTGATTTGGCAAAGAAAAAACTAATAGAAGCAGGAGAGTCAATGGCAGAGAACGGCAGAATGTCCCTGTGACTGTAGGCAGGAGAGAATGGTGCTGAACTTGTTTCTGAACTGAACCTATTGAAGAATGTATTAAGTTCATCTGTTCTATCCAGACTTCCATCTGTCTGATCATCCTTCTGTTTGAAGCCTGTGATCTACTTCATCCCTTAACACACATCTCTGATATTGTTCTGCTGGAGCACACTCAGTGTGACTGAGCGAGGGTCTGGTTGCCTCCCATTTAAGCCTGTTTTGTGATTTACTCGAGAACAGCTTGGTGAACGTTAACAATAAATGCACAAAAAAAATTCATTTTAATGCCAATATCTTCTTGTATTGCATGATTAAGATACATGCTTCAGTTTTTTTTAGAACTCATCTGCTTTCTTAAAGAGTCCAGAGGTTCACTCAGTCTACCTCTCCAGCCCAATGTGCTCAGAATAGCAGTGAAACCAGTGTTGCAAACAGCTGGTCTTTATATCCCGGTGGTGATCAGAAGGTAGTGAAACAGGATGAACTTTGGGATATTTTACCAGTGGTAGAAAAAAGAAAGTAGTATAAATGTACATGCAGTTATTTACTACTGAAGCAAAATTTAATTCCTTTAAACAAATTAAAAACATGAAACATCATAAGTGACCCCAGATTATTTTTATGTCACCTAAAATAATGTAAAAAAGTGATTCAGTCAGAACAGAAGTGTTAATTTCTTTTAGATATTCTATAGACTTTAAGGACTCTTGGTAATGATAGGCTCTGTATGACTCTTCCTAAGGAAAACAGAGCTTTTCATGATCATATCTGGATAAGCTTGATCTGTAAAGTCTGAAATATTTTATGTTTTAATAGTTCTGCATCAAACTTTTCCGACATATGAAAAAAGGAAAACCAAATTAATTACTGTAAGCATTACTGTATGCTCACTGCTCCCTATAGGAGGAATCCTAGTTCTGCATTAGACTCCGTTTGTTGCATTTCCTCCATTCTACTTGATTTGATTCTTAATTTTCATCTTACCTAAAATATTTTGTTTTTGTCAAATTTGTTCCTATGAATAGTAAAAAACGGTTATCTTGTATGGAGTTAGATGCATAAGAGTACTTCTGGCCCATATTGTATTCTTACTTGTCATTAATGGCATTTTGATAGTCATAATGAATATGCATTTGTATAAAAGTATAATCATCTATGTTGATATTAAAACCAAAATATTATCTTAAAGTATTCAAAAGGCATTAAAAATTATAATAGGTCTTATGTTGATTTTTGTTTAGATTCTTAATTGTAAATTCATACCCAAGCAGAACTTAAAACAAACCATAAAACTATAAGCTATAAAAAGAAAATTTTATGCAGCTTTCCCAAACTGGGTCTGTGCATGCAACGCCAAAATCTTGTAGGAAAGGTGGATATGGAACATGGAAAAAAAATTAAATTAAAGAATGTTTCTTCATAGTTATGAACATATTTAGGGCATCTACTATTCATATATATTTTCACTAATTATATTTTTAATTGCATTATAATTACATCCAAGGCAATCGCATCGTAAAGCATAAAATACGTCAATCACATCCAGTGACTACTATACAAAAAAAGGCAAAATTAGATGAATCCACTATAATGATAATCCTATTTAAAACAAGCTGTGTAGAGCAGAGCATCTGAAGAACCCCTGACTAGATTCTCGTTTATGTGAGAAACACCAGTTTCTACACCAGTCAAATCCAAACTTTTATCAGGCAAAACAAGTCAAAACGGTCTTACACACTAAAACTCTACTTGCCAAAAAATAACTGCTTTACAAAATTAGAAAACACTTCATAGTCTACTTGCAGTGACCTACTTGTCAAAAGAAGCCAAATGCCCCACAAGATGCCATCACACATACACAAAAAAAAGTAGAAGGTAAAATCCAGCAGTGTTCCACGACATATGACAGGAGTGTGTGAAAACTGACACACAACAGTTTTCAAATTGGGGCCCGGGGAGCCGAAGCATAAAATAACTTCAATCTCAGCAGCTCTCCAAGGAATAGAGCAGAAGTGCGACCAACAACAACACCACAACAGAGAGGCAAGAAGGGGTGAAGGTAGGAGTTATTAGAGGATAAAACATGCCTCTCCATCTCACTCCCTCTCTCTCAGGAACTCCGAGGATGATCAATGGATTTAGTCAGAGGGATATTCAAGCAGAAAATTGCTGCCTTTTTGCTTTTCTTTGAAGTATTTCCAGAATACATACTGGAGCCCCTGTCCACCAAGGTTGAAAATAGTAGTGCAAGTGCAGTCTGTACCAGTAATCCTGAAAAAAAGGGGGGGGAAATGTAGGGGAGGGTTTTGTTGTGGGCAACAAATGTTAAAGGACGCAGGGAGGGTTTAGATTGAAACTTTGCAGGTATAAAATTGAAGGCAGCCAGCTGAACAGACACAGTCAAACTATGGCTATTTTTCAAAACTGAACCTCAATGGTCAACATGGAAATAAATAAATAAAAAAGGGGGTAAAACAAGTGCTGCTTGATTTATTACGTCCTATCCATATGTATTAACCTTAAAAGGTCCGGTTAACCTTACTGGGGGAAAAAAATGTTTTTTACACTTTAAAAAAGAGTTGCTTTCAATTACCAAACTAATAGTTACATGGTTAAGTTGTCTGAAGTATCATATATTTTGATTTCCTGCCACAAGAATTAAACTGAAGTGATATTCATTTACTCGAACATTAATAGTGGCTTATTATTACTTAATGCAAAAAGGATCTCTGAGGTCAAGGGATGATGGTGGTTTTCTTAAATGAGCCAATGTACCAAAGCGTAGCAGTGACAGGGTAAACGCAAATGCCGGATTGTGAGGAATGCCCCTGCCCTTGGGGGCCTCGGTGGCACTGTGCAGATGACAGCGGAGGCATGTGGCCTACTCGTGACTTTATGAATAGGATAGAGCGATGGGGGATCTGACTTCTCAGCTACCTGCAGTGTGGTGTGATGGTCTCATCTGTTTTCCCATCTCTACTCTAATGCATCTGCAGCACACACCTTCCTAATTGAGATTCCACCATCCTATTAGTCATGGGATGGAAAGGATATCACTGAGGGTAGTTTAACCAGATTTTTTGGATTAATTGCTGAGCAATTCGCCACACACAAGAGTGCTTAGAGAGCCTGAACTAAAACACCAGAGACAATAATTCAGCTCTCCTTTTTTTCCATTCATGGATTTTATTTTTACAGATAAACCTCCATGGGAATATGCTCTGTGAACTATTTGTCACATTCTATTAATAACTTTTATTAATAGTGAGTAAGGCTCACTAGTGTGCAGCCATGGGAGACATGGTTTAGAGGCACGGTTATTTAAAGCTTAGCATGTATTGTTCATGCATAAACATACACATTTTTTTTTCGTTTTAGTAGCTGCATCTGGAATTTTCACAGATTTAATGTTGTTATATCCAGCTTTTATTTGTAGCCTAGTAGTTTAGTTGTAGCCATAAACTGTACATACCTTTGAGATTTAAAAGTTGAATTGTTTCTATTCAACAAGGCATATAAAACATGTTTAATTAATAAAAGGGTATTTAAACAACAGCTGCATATTAAAAGGGATTATTATTTTTCTCAATAGCAGTGCAAAAACCTTATTTACTTTACAGCAATCACATTCTTTCTACAATTGCTGACCAGCTTTTTGCATATTTCCATTACAGGATAAGACCCTAACTTTTGCAGGTGGATTACCTTATTACTTTAACCCTACGTAATGCAGGAACATTTTTCTACAATTCTGGATGATAACTTTCTTATACTTGATTTTCTTTAATTTTATAAATAATGCAACAGTGTTATATTGAACTTTGCATCCTCTTGAAAAACAATTTATTTAGGTATGCGGCAAACCAGCTGACAGAGTACCGAGTCCAAATTAATTGTCTGGATAAAACTTTTTTTATATATATACCAAGGTATATATACCAAGCCATAAGGAAGATTAGTTTAAATGAAACAAAGCTAGCAAGTTTATTTTTTAAATATAAGTAAGATAAAGTAAGATAATTGCACAAAAATGTAAGGAGTAGAAGTAAAAAGTTGTCTAAAATATTATATTTATTATATTTTTAGTTTGTTACTTGACACCTCTCCATTTCTGACTTAACTGTGTGTTACCACAAAAAAACTGGTATATTGTGAAAATATTTACAGTTATTTTGTTTCTAGATTCTGGTCAAAAGTAGTCCATACATAGATGAGCTAATCTGTTTGTGCAAAGGCATTTTGTTGTTTATGCGCTGATTCACACAGATTCTGCATTTTGGGAGGCCAAAAAAATATATATACATATTGCATAACAAGTCTGACACAGGTCCCACAATAGAAAAAAAGATCTGTTTTCATGCATACATGGGTCTTTTTTTAAACAATGACTTTGCATCCCCACCTCTCTGTTTAACCCTTGGGCATGCACATAAGTTTTCTCCTATTTTGCTTTTTAATTTTTTATGAATGCACTTGACTTAAATATGTAATTAATTTAAAAGTATTGCATTTCTACTCATCTGACAACAACATTTCACAAGATTTGTATCTATAAATTGCATATCTTGACATGTTTATCCAAAAAAAATCAGTTATGTTAGAAATCATCAAAATCTTCATATTATGCCTTATTTAGGAAAAAAAATACTGAAGAAAATAACTCTATAAATAGATCATAGAGCATATTTTATTTATTTTATTTATGCACACAAACAATATTGAACACTGGAAAAATACTACAAGGGAATCCTGGAGAGAATTGAACAAAACAATGCATTTAAGTGTGATTCCTATCATGTCAACAAGAAGGGATTTCTTGTTATAGTTTAATTTAACAATAGCATTTGCAATTGGGGTTTTGGGCATCTCAAGGGCATTCCTGGTAAAATTACTGAGACTGTGCACCATTTATCAAAGCCTGACATGTGTCATGTTCCAGATTCTGGTGCAGAGAGGTTACAGCTGAAGACAGCTCCTTCTTTGTTGAGCAGTCATCAAAGACAGCATCTTGTATTTATCAAAACAAAGCAAAAAAAGAAAAGGAGAACAGAAAATCCACTGTAAGAACAAAAACTACTTTAATTTTTTTTAATGTCTTCATTTATGTATACACTGTAAATTAATTTTATTGATTCAATTTAACACCAGAACTAGTATACTGTATGTTCTATCTATCTATCTATCTATCTATCTATCTATCTATCTATCTATCTATCTATCTATCTATCTATCTATCTATCTATCTATCTATCTATCTATCTATCTATCTATCTATCTATCTATCTATCTATCTATCTATCTATCTATCTATCTATCTATTGTTGTATCTATTGTTGTATCTATTGTTATATGTTTTTTATAATTTCAAATGAATTTGTACTTATATCCTCAATTAAAATGTGCTTTCTTTGGTAAAGTAACATACTCGGCTAAAGACTGAGTTCCTTTTTTACACATGCAGTGTTTATATCTTTCATGATACAACTTCTGACATCTTCTCAAGCTTTGCAAAAGAAAATAAGGTAAAAACCCATGCAATTGGTTTTCCTACCACTTAGACGAGATAAGCTGAACATAAGTTGACACCTAAATATCTCAATCACTATATAGACCAGACAATATATAGTGGAATTTATAGCGATTTCATTTAACTTACCATTCAGACAGATAATCACTGCTTTTTGCTCCCAATTGTTCACGTAACTCCTCCTCCACTGCGCGGTGCCTGCGCCATCTTTGTTACTAGTCGCTGCAGTTGGGTAGGGTTAGGCAGCTGCTGGGGCACAGTAAGCTTGTATGAGGTATGAGATTCGGCACTTTTAAATAGTGTGCACTAGGAGAAATGGGCTTGTGTATGTTCTCGCACGCTTTTAATAGGAGTTCCCTCTTGGGAGCTGGTACATGGTTGTGCGTGTGCATTTTTTTTTAAAGTGGAGTAGGTTGGTCTTTTAAAAAAATTCCGAAAATCCTACACAATACCTTTAACATCTGATGTATTATATTGATCAAAAAACTTGATAAACTCATCCTTAAACTTCATCATTTAGGATTATTATGGTTGGTCTGTTTGTTGGTGTAAAACACTTCTTCTCAAGTACCAATGATGTTAAACGTATAGTTATGACACCTACCTAACACTCAGAATATATGGACACTTTCTGTGTTGCTAATTGTAACAAAGTAGTTCTTTACTTTTGAAAAGAAAGAGGCATAAAGCAAAAGTCTGATTACAGTATGTCAAAAGAGCTTGCAAATGAAACCATTGTATTGGTTGTGCTGATGGATAAGAACTATCATCCCAAGAACTGTATTTATATTTTTGGAAAATTGGAAGTGTCAAGCTCAGAACAAAAGGACCCAGTTTTCAAGGTGGAGAGACAGCTACTGTAGGTTTCACAAAATGTTTATTTAAAAGGAGGACTGTAGAAGACAGCTAGGACATCTGCGGCAGGAACCTCTGCAGAAGGAAAACACAGGTTAGTGACCACGTCTGTCTGGCGGAGGATGACAATGAAATGTTTGAGTCACTAACCTGGTCTTATAGTACAGTCCCTTCCCAGAGATCAAGGTTGGTTCCAGCCAGTCAGCTCTGTTATGCCATATGCCATGATTATACTTTTTGAACATTGGGAACCAGTGTCCATATTTCATCTTGACATGATGATGTGGAATCAGCTATGGAATCTCTGCAACAACCCCCGTTTCAGGCAAGGCCTCCACAGGCAAGTCAAATGGAAGCCACCCGAGGTGTGAAAACCTACCTCTCTGTGAGGACAGACAAAACCACAGAGCACACAGGATTCTCTCTCTTTTGCCTATTTTGCCTCTTCTGCTCCTGATCTCTTCTTCCCCTGTACTCAAAGCTTCGGCTGGATCTCCAACACAGTGGAGATGCGGGCCCCAGGGGAACCAGATCTCCAGAACCATCAAGGATAAGTCAGAACCTTTCAGAACCAAAATGCTGCAAAAACAGACATTTTACAACACATTTCTCTTGAGTTTCAGAACTTATAGAGCCAGACTGGAGAGAAGGACTGCCTGATGAATGACTGAGACAAAGAACCCCTGCTGTGCCCTGACTGCAGAGCTGCAAATGGATGAGACTCAAGCTTTTCAACTGCACATGGAAAAAGGTTTGCAGGTCCGGCATGATTAGGGACAGAACAAACAATATGTCTTTTGATTATGCTAATCATATCACGTTTTTACTGCTGAGCACAGACGACGCTAATTGACGCTAAAGAATGGACTGCATGCTACGCTATGCTACAGGAATATGTGTTGAGCTGTTGCTTGGACAAGCTTTATTCACTAAGGGTTTAAACACTGATATAACATTAGTGTTCATATGTTCCTCAAATGCCCATTACATTTCCATTACCAAGTAAGACCAAGAGTCATTTAGTGGAATCCTGATGTCTATTCGCTGCTAGCTATTTCAAAGAGGGTAAAGAATCATTTAACTAAAGGTTATTGGTTCTTGATTAAGCAAATCATTCAATAAAACATTATTTAAGCCAAATAATGTTTTATTCACCTCATGGATTTGCATTGTGAATTGGTCTGAAAACATTCCAATTTCTTTAAAATTAGTGAAAAGCTAATTTGATCTTATCCCAAATTCTTCCCGATTACTTCCTTTGGTTTCAAACACAAGATCCATCTTAAACTATAATATGTTTTTCAACCGTTTTCCCCTTCCTCTTTGTACATAGTAGTTTAGTTTAATTTAGTTGAGTTTTACTAGTCTTAGTTGAGAATGTTAAACTGAAATATGTTTGACTTGGAGCTGAATGATTTTTGTGAATAAACTCTTACATTTTGAACAGAAGTAGTGGTGAATTTATTCCATCTATGTGCAGAATTAACTGTTTGACCATGATTAGAGCTTGACTCATTCTTTCATCTATTGTTCTAACACACAGCTAGTAGGGCGTGTGTCATAAACAATATATAACAGCTGAAATATTATCTGATTAAATAAGATATTTTACCACACCTACAGGGGAGGGCAATAAACATTGTAAAGTATCAGAAATATAAATTCCCAGCTGGCTGGGAATAGAATTGAACATAAAATCATAACAGCTCCCAACAACACACAGCGAGTGCCGCCTAGGGAGTCCCAGGCACTCATGTCCCAGTGGTCAGAGGACAGGCAGGAGATCAGAAAATGGCAGATAAAGGAAAGCAGGATTATCCAGAGGGCGATGCCAATGCTGGTGTCGAGGACATATTTAGAAGTCAGAGCCAGGGGACCAGAGGTCCAAAGAGATTCCGAAGGGAAAACCAGGACAGTGTCACGAAGCAGTCCCAGGTTGGGAACACAGGAAGAATTCAGGAGAAGTCCAAGGACAGGTCAGGCAAAAGGATCAGAACAGGGACAGGCAGGCTCAGTCGTCCAGAGGCAGAACGGTCCGGGACCAGGCAATCAGATACACCAAGGAACGCCAGAGAACTCTCACCACAGGCTTGAATAATCTGGCACTGATTGCTGGTCTGAAGGCTGGTTAAATAGAGGCTGAAGCAGGTGGATCAGATGAACAGTAATGAGAACTGGGCTGAAATAAGCAGCTGAGTTAAATGAGTAATCAGACCAGATATCAGCACCAAGATCATGAAAGGAAGTAGTTCTTGAGTTATTGTTCTGTTGTATAGTAGGGTTCACAAATAAGGATTGTACTTGGGGAACCTGAGCACTATTAAAAGCAGAAAGTGCATGTTATGGGGAAGCATCATCCACCTTAAAATAGTTTCTGTAGCAGTACTATGTTGAAACAAAAGTTGAAAAAAATTCTGTCTATAAATACAACAATTAGAGTGATGTGTTTTTTGGAATATATACATATATATACATAATGAACATGAATAAAGTAAAGTCCGACATTGCTTGTTTTTTACACTTTAAAGTTAGACATATCCATGCTTCAATAGAATAAAAAAAAAAAACACAAACATATATATATATATATATATATATATATATATATATATATATATATATATATATATGTGTGTGTGTGTGTGTGTGTGTGTGTGTGTGTGTGTGGGTGTGGTGGACAAAAAGCATTGTCGTTGACATAGCACTACCAAGTGACTGCAGCATCAGGAAAAAAGAACATGAAAAATTAGAGAAATAGCAGGGTCTCAGAGAAGAGCTGGATAAAACCTGGAAGGTATAGGACTCAGTGGTGCCCGTGGCAGTGACCCCCCAAACTTGAAGAGTGGTAAAGCAGATCCCTAGAAATACAGTACATCAGACATCTCGGTCCAGAACACTGCAGTTCTAGGAACAGCAAAGATACAGCACAGAACCCTCAAGCTCCGAGGCCTCGCAGAGCAAGAGATGGGTGAGGAAGAGTTAGGATATATATATAATTTATGTTTACAATAGAAATTATATCTCATCTTAAAATAAAAAGATTACAATTGATAATGCAAAAATTTGAGGAGAAAATACAGAATTTTTAACATACCCAAAAAGCAAATTGAAAAACAATAGTACATATTTTCCCTGGAAAACAGGTGCATATTGATTTATTACTTAAAAAAGGGAATCCAATCATTTAAGTCAGAACATATTTAACGATAGTGAACAATACCTCAAAAGCTAAATCAAATGACGGAGTCCCGTGTACTTCACCAAGTATATCAGAAGTCCTGTGTACTTCACCAAGTATATCTGGTGAAGTATATCTGTTGATTATATCCAGGGAAAAATTTTCCCAATAAACAACAACAGCCTGATTCCAGAGGCCTTGCATATTTCCCCCTATTAATTACCAACACCATTAGAGAATCAAAAAATAGCTATCTTTAAAAAGCCATATAAATTGTCATTGTTTAAAGACTGCATCAATAAATGCTGACATGGTTGAATGTAAAGTAACACACAAGGGAGAGGGGCACGTATATAATTAATTAATTCCACTACCATTATTTATGACTTAATATGATATACTGGCATACTTTATAATAACACTGAATGTGCATATTTCTAGAGGAGACACCGGAGTAATTATGTAGAATGCCTTTTACCATGAATGTACAATATTAATTACAGCCGTGGTTGTTTATCAACTGTGAAACGCTGTTTAAAGGCTGTTTGGAAGATTGCCATGATGACCCAGTCATGTCTCCTATCTTTTACTACAGCTTCTCATAATGTGACACAAGACATCCTTCTTGTGTCACCTTTGATATGTATTTTGATAAGTGGAATATCACAAAGGAGACTTAGATCTGTAGAAAATAAAAGGTTTAGGATAATTATTATACATTGACAGATTCAAACCTTGGAAAATGGCAATAATGTCTATCATATTTTTGTCAAAAATATTTTTTAGTTCATCTACATCACCTCATTCTCCAATACTATAGTCAGAAACCTCTTTGGCCTATGGACACTTGTTTGATTATTAGTCATTGCTTGGATAATCCTTTACATTAGGTTGGATGAAAGTACTCTGATGGTTCATAGCATCAAGGAGGATCTCATCCCAGGGCTTTAAAAAGTGCAATGCAATAATTTTCTTGCATAAGTAAGCAAGCAAGTACTATGGACCTATGTGTCTTCATAGATAAACACTAATTCATTTTGTCTTTCCTAAAATGATATCTCTGTAAATCTAGAATTATGGATTCAACCTGAACTTTCAGAGGCACATAAACCCAGTTATGAAGTTAGATTTTGAACACCTGAAGAATATTTCCAGGATTAAAGGAATGGCCAAGCAGGATCTAGAAAAACTCATCCATGTATTTATCTTTAGTATAACTGATCACTGCAACACTGTCTTCATAGGTTTGCCTAAAAAGTCCATCAGACAGCTGCAGCTGATCCAAAAGGCTGCTGCCAGTGTTCTCACTAGAACTAACAAAGTAGAACACACCAGTTCTGAAGTCCTTCCACTGGGTCCTTGTACCTTAAAGGAATAGTACACCCAAAACAAGATTAGCCTTCATTTTCTACTCACCCCCATGCTGAACAAAACTCTGGAGTACTTTTTTGATATCTCAAATGCATCTGGAGATCTGGGAGGCTTCTTGCTGTCTGCTGACATTCAAATAATGGAGGTCTATGGCGCCCGAGACAGAAAGGTCCATAAAAGTCCATAAAAACGTGTCAATATTCCTCCATACTGCTCGTCCAATGTAATCCAAGTGTCCTGAGGGGGTAGCGTCTATAATTTACTCGAAACGAAGTCATTTAGAACGTTTTAGAGCCTAAACAGTAGTGTATAGGATTTCCTAATAGCGCCCCCATGCGCGCTCACGATTCTACGGAAGCCGGCAGACCAAACCAGCGCATTCAGCTCGGCAAAGAACTCATGCTCTTCCTCAACACTGAAGTCCTCAGACATTTTTCTTTCGTTGTTTCTTTCTTTGCACAGGTAAACAGCACATTTCTTCTTCTACGCTTGCATTATCGGCAGAGCAGACGCTGAATGCGCACTTTCTTCCGGTTTGGTCTGCCGGCTTCCGTAGAATCGTGAGCGCGCATGGGGGCGCTATTAGGAAATCCTATACACTACTGTTTAGGCTCTAAAACGTTCTAAATGACTTCGTTTCGAGTAAATTCTGGATGCTACCCACTCAGGACACTTGGATTACATTGGACGAGCAGTATGGAGGAATATTGACACGTTTTTGTGGACTTTTGTGGACCTTTCTGTCTCGGGCGCCATAGACCTCCATTATTTGAATGTCAGCAGACAGCAAGAAGCCTCCCAGATCTCCAGATGCATTTGAGATATCAAAAAACTCCAGAGTTTTGTTCAGCATGGGGGTGAGTAGAAAATGAAGGCTAATCATGTTTTGGGTGTACTATTCCTTTAAGAATAGATGTTTGAAATCCTTCTGTTAGTCTATAAATCACTGAATGGATCAGCAGCTCAATGCATAGCAGTCTTTGTTTCAACCTCTCAGACCACTCAGGTCTTCTACTTCAAGCCTACTCTGTTGACTCAGAACTAGAAATAAACCCGGAGAAGCAGCATTTAGTTCCTATTCTCCACTAATCTGGACCCAACTCCCAGAAGACTGTAAAAGTTCTGAAAGCCTGAGTTCATTTAAGTCAAAGTTCAAAACCCATTTGTTTAGAACTGCCTTTGACTGCTAGCCTGGGTGCCAGTCCGAACTTAGTCCCGCCCACAAGGTTTGAGTTCGGGGAAGTTCGGTCTGGCTCTGCTCCATAGTAGCGCGAGTATTAAAGCCCACTGTCAGGCGATCCAATCAAATTGTCAGGGCGGGCTTTATACGATGATGGACAGATGATCAAGAGTAACGTTATCAACCACGTGACCAAAGCGCGCTTGGGTGACAACAATAATGGCTGCCGCTGGAGAGTTTTGGTGAGTAGATTCTGCTATTAGGTCTGTTCTAGAAGATATCGACAGCAAATTAATTTTAAAAGAGGAACAGAGACACGCGATCAAGGCTCATCTTCTTATTCTAGGCGTGAAACTGCACGCTTTGATTTTTGTGGACAACAACTATGCCTCGCTTAAGATACGTCACGCACTCCGTTGCTCTTATTGGTTGTAGGTCTATCCAATTGAGTGCAGAGGCATTTTTTTTCCTGGTTCGTTCAAAACACGCCCCATAATCACAGCTCTATGGAGCAGTATCAGACTCATATTCTGACTAGAATTGAGTCGGACTACGTCAGGCTATTTGACTGCTGAAGTTAAGCTGTTAACTGAGATATTATTGATTTAAGGATTGAGGTCTAACTGTTTTATTTGTTTTACTACCTGCTTTTATCATGTTTTTTATCTTTACTTGCTTTTATTCTGATTTCATTTTCCTTCTATTTTATTGTTTAATTAATGTAAAATTATCTTTGTACTGAACTGTACTATACAAATAAACGTGCATTGCCCTGCGTAGAATTACACTCTATTTCCATTAATTGCTGTTGAAAAATAACCTTTACTTTGGTATTTTTACATAATCAATAAATGGTACCAAAACAAGAGATACAGAAAAAAAGACTTGAAAGGATTGTTAAACATGTATCTAGCTTTTTTAAAAGGTTTCTATGTTAGATAGACGATTGAAGAATTCAACAAGAAAGATAAGCTTCTAAAATATTGTGGGACAAGGAGAACAGGTCCTCTGCTGGAGAAGCAGAAGAAACCTGCAAAGAATGAACAGAAACCAAGAATTTACAGTAGATAACGGGAAGAACAGGTGAGAGGCAAGAGTGTAAACTTAGACTTAGACATAGACAAACTGTATTGTCATTTTGTATACACCAAGTATATACAAAACAGAATTATGTTTCTTACGGCTTAAAACAGTGGAATTATCATTACCATTTATAAAGTGCAGCAGTGATCATCATTTCAACAGTATAGGAGAAAAGGAAATACAGTTTAAAAAATAATGATGCAAAAAGGCATTAATGTGCAAAGTTTCAGTGCATTGTAAAATCAATATGGTGTAAAATGCAGTATAACATTGAGCTATGTCTTATTTAAAAGGATTATAAAAGTTTTAGCCACGTTGGTAGTGAAAAAATAATATTGCAAGTGTGATGCAGAATTCAGTTTAGAGTTTAATAGTTCAACAACGTAACTGGGACAGTTCAGCTAAATAAAGTAAAAACATATGCGGGATGTGGGGAGACAACATATAGATCTGAGACACAAAGATATTATGAAACCAGAGAGGAGATTAACAGAGATGAACAGGAATAATTCTGAAATAAACAAAGAACACAAGAGTGAAGTAGAATTCTAAGCACAAAGAAAAGGGCAGAGAAGTCAAATTTTCTCTAATGGTGAAGATTTTTTTTTCTTCACCAAATAGTTTAGCACCAATAGTTTAATTTTGCAGATAAATAGCTTGTTAGAAATGTTGGTTTTCTATATTAGATATGTTTTACTTTGCTTATTATTGGTTTTCTACTACAAATCAACCAGTGGGGGAAAGTTAGGTGAGCAGAGGATGGGCCCAAACATGGACTTGCACTGTGTCATGTGCCTTCACTGCCCTCTGCAGGATGAACTTTATCTTGGTCCTTATAGACCTCACACTCTTTACAACAATTTCTTCAGTTTATTGGTCTGTTTATTATTCTATGTAATTTCATAGAGCTCCTCATTTTAGATAGATGGTACAAAATCAACTTAAACAGTGTATAAACACATGAAAACTCACAATATGCTGTTACACTGCTGGTCCATCTAAATGCTGCAATCACAAAGGTCACTAAAGTTGTAAACTGTAGCAGAATTAACTTGCAAGGCAAAACCTCAACAGTGTCCCTCTGCATATTTGCAGCATTTAATTCTTAACTTAAAGTATGAATTAGATTGTTAATACTCTTGTTGGTGTTCAATAAATCTTCAGAAGAAGTAAAGTAAAAGTAAAACTAAGAATGCCTGAGCTTACTTATAACAATGAAATACAAGTTTAACATGCCCAAATTTACAGCTAATGTCTTTTTAAATATTTCCTAAAATGTGTTAAAAAGGGGAAACAATCATGCTGCTTTGCGGTTTTAAAAATGCAGCTATTAGGAGTGGACCTCAAGCATTCCTTCAGCCTTTCAATCTCAGATCAGTCCACTCTGTCTCTTCCCTGTTCTCCCCTCACTTGATGTTTTTTATCTCTGTTTGTGGCAGCTAAGGTAAACATGTCAAACTAGCCTATATAGATCACCTTAACAACCAACTAGAAGTTCACTTGAGATTAAACTCAGCTGAGCCTTGTTTGGTCATCCTGGTGCTGTGAGTTAATAGATTTATAATGCAGATATTTTACCCACACAACAGTAGCACATGGATAACCATTATTAAGCTAGTGACTGTGTGAAGGGAAAGGGCTTATGTGCTTGGTGGGGACAAATACAATCAAACGTAAATATCATGTATAACATTTAATCTGTTGTAATTGAAAGATTTGAACAGAAGCTCAAAGCCTTCATTCCTTCCATTGTAAGAATACATATTCAGCGTTTCTTTCCCATTTACTGAACTTTATTTTTGTGAAAACTTTATTTAAAATCGAGCCTTTTCACAGGCCTACATGTCCAGAATGTTTGGCCACATTACTTTTTTTGTCTTGCCAATATTAAGTAAGTAAAAGAACAGCAGAAACAAAACTGCATCATCAGCAAAAATGTGGAGAAACTTAGACTTAGACAAACTTTATTATTAAAGTTGAAATCTCTAATGACATTTCCATTTCTTAAAGTGCAACAGTGATCAAATGTAAGCATTGTAGGTAAAAACAAAAACATGGTCACGTTAAAGTTTCTAAAAACATTCATTTTAAATATGTGATTGTCCAATGTAGGATTAATAACTTGAAACATTGAAATATATGCCTGCCGGTCATTTGTTGAGTCAAAGTGGACTTGCTTTCAGATTAAGAAGGCATTGATGATAAGTGTTGGTGTGTATGTGGGGCAACTGAGTAAGGCACGAAGGCTTCAACATGCAGAGCAAAACAAGCTGAACTAATCTTGAGTGATCTGTGACTCTCCCTCATCTTAATGGGTGTGAGGTCTTGGGTGTGGTTATTAAGGACACTGATATTAAATGGGCCTTCTGCTTGCCCACTGATTATTCTTTGCAGGGCAGCTGTGGGTCACTGAGCTGCTTTTTAAGCTGTCCAAGTAAGAAAATTGCTTAGCCCATTTTGCCAAAACATGAGAATACTCTTCAACAAGGTCAGCTTTTACACAGGGACATAATCTTTAAGTTTTTTGTTGTTGTTTCTTCTTTAGTTTAATCATTTTCACTTCAAATAATCCAGGTAAGTTGAGTAAAAAGGAATGACATGGAGATTCCAACAATGCAAATTTAGCTGGTATGAGAAAATACCAGAAAGGATTTTGTGTCTGTGCTTGTGTGTGTCTGTTTGTGTGTACATGCATGTGTGTGTGAGATATAGTAGGTAAAGTAATACGTAACTTAGTCTACACGCTGGAGGGAAGCAGACACTGTTTCCGCCCTGAAAACAGTGTCAGGTTGCGTTAGCAGTTCAGAGGTGCTATCCACAGTTTACACCCGTGTCCGGAGGTACGTAACATTCCTGCAGCCTCTGACCTATCCACTTTAGCTGTCTCTGGGGTTAATACCATGTCCTAGAGCTGAAACAACAGGATCACGGCCGCAGCACTAATGCTCAATAGACGTTGACCTACTTTACTGGATTATATGGGTAAAAAAACTGATCTGCTGCCCTAATGCCAGCAATGAAAATGATCTAATGGTCCTAACTGCTCTGTTTAATCTGAAAGCATGCTCGTGTTATTAATTTCTCATTACTCATTAAGGGAATGCAGTCTTTCCCCTGATGGGATTAACTGTCCTGCACTGGTTCCCCTTTTTATTTATTCTTTTATTTGTTATTTGGGGGCTTGCTTTCCAAATAAAAGAAAAGCTTTTATACATAAAGTAATATTTCAGCTTGATTATTAGGAAGATCCTATTCTAGCTACATGTTTTATCTTAAAACACACTAACCTTGTAAGTTGTTTCTGGCTCTGTAAAGTAATGCTCAAATAGCTGCAGAATGCCCATGGCTGGTTGTACATATAATATGAACAATCAAAATCATTTTCTTTGGTCCATTACATTACCACCAGGGGGCACTTGATTCATCAAGCATTCAGTGTGTTGTTTGACAAATTGCTCTGGAGGTAACACGTGTATCTATTCAGTGATGTGGGATTAGGTAAAGGACCAGTTTTACCAGCAGCCTCCCTCCTTCTCATCATGATTTTCTTTGTGTTCATTCTCCTATATCATTACTGACAGATGATGAAAAAGAGCTGATTTAACATTGGTTTAGTCTCTGATTTAGTGGGCATTACAGAGTATAACCCCCCCACCCCCCCTTTCTATTCAAAATTCCCATATGGCTCATAATATATGAGACAAATAGAAACATGAAAAGAAACTTAAATGCTGTTCATGTGATTCATTTGATGCATATATGAAGTTACATCATTGTAATTTCATATATATTTTTCTAAACTATCCTATTTAAATGTTTAAATAGTATCCTATTTAGATGTTTTGCATGCTCCTTGCTGTCACCAGATTTGGGGAAAGCAGAGTTTGTTTCATTTGATTGTCCCAAAGGCAGCCATACTGTGCAACTGAACTGCCTAGATGACATATAAGGAAGAAAAGACTGTGCTAGAATAATGTATGCAGACAAGAAAAATTGTAGTGTTGGAATAAGATTTTTCTAAAAGCAGAATGGATTGATTTACTCTGCTGTTTCAATTTTGGACAATCTAAATATTGACAATCGCCCAGAATAATGTCTGTTCTGTCTGTCTTTGTACCTATGCCTTCTTCATGCCACCATGACAGCAGAGATTTTGGTGTTACCTTGCATTTACCTATCGAGTTGAAAGTATTGGCACACTAAAAGTATTTGAATACTAAAATTATTCTTTCCCTACTCTGGACCTTGAATACCAGCAGCAAGTCCACCAAAAAATAACTTAAGGATAACACAAGAGTAGAGCTAGACTTTAGCACTTTTCTCTTATTAAGCAGCATACAAAATTTAGTGCTGAGGCTACAATGAAACAAAGCAAGATTAATCCAAAGTCCAAAAAGAGCCCCCACTACCAGGGCTCACAAACATTTAAACTATAGACACCAACACTGCAAGAGGGAAGTATACCCTTCAATATATCAGTAAAGTAGAATGTGTCACCACACAGGTGTTAACTATTTACAGCAGTTGTCTTCTACAAAACTGTGTTTTACATCCGCTGTTCATTAAGTGATCTACAGATACTCATTCTAGCAAAACAGTTCAGCATGGTGTCATGGTAACCTGCTCCACAGGTCTGAGCCTTAATTAAAGTATAAAATATCTAACACAGGCGTACCAAATATAGATGTAGCAGCTGCACCTTAAACCTGTTTTCGGGTTTGATTGTTATAGCATTGCAGGTGGCAAGTAAATATATTTGCAAATCCTTCTTCCAGTATTTTGCATGTTTTGATGATAGACATATTGCTTATGCAAACACCCTCAATGGATTGTGCCTGCTATCATTTCGCATTTCACAGATGCACCATTCAATGCACTTGCTCAGCATATGATGCATGCAAGTTTAAAATGTTTTTATACAACCAAAACTATAGCAGATTAGGCACATTGTGCCTTTAAAAGTAAAACAGCTCACCACAAGCTATGGAGTGGAACACATCTATAAGAGGAAACTTGAACATATAGAAAACAATGCTCTGGCCAAATAAGACTACAAACACCTGCAAAATCTTATCTGTGGTATTTGAGCAGCACGCTACATATTTAAAAATCATATACATAATGGTCATCATAAAATGAAATTAGCCTGCAGTTGACTTTACTAGATCTTGGACAGTTGAAGGAGAACACTGGGTAGCCTCCGGCAGCCTGTATTAAAATCACTGTCAATTCTTCAGCTAGATTTTTATATTTAGATTTGAATTTTAACCATTAAAAGTAATCTATAAATGTTGGTCATCATAAAATGAAATTGGTCATCATAAAATGAAATTAGCCTGCAGTTGACTTTACTAGATCTTGGACAGTTGAAGGAGAACACTGGGTAGCCTCCGGCAGCCTGTATTAAAATCACTGTCAATTCTTCAGCTAGATTTTTATATTTAGATTGAATTTTAACCATTAAAAGTAATCTATAAATGTTGATCATTCTCATGAGCAGGCTGAAACAGCTACACCCAAAATACATTTATTTTATTGTCATTATATCTATACATGAATGAAAAATACATTTTCAGTTCTAGCATAAAAATAATCTGCCCTATCTCCTTTAATCTGTCAGACAAATGAAATATGTGAACATAGATACATCAAATCTTCTTGTTCTATATAAGCTGTTATTATTTTGAGAGGATAATTTTTCATGTAAATTTTAAAGTTAATGTACTGTACATTTAACTTTTTCCTGGGAGCACAATTTTTATAATTTTCATAATTTCCACCCTTAGTTCCTATAAGTCTTTTAAATTGATTTTCCTCTATCCATCCATCTTTTCCTGCTTATTCCATCAGTGACGGTCCTTTCTGTTTGTTTTTCCCTTACCTAGTATATGAACTATGATTTGAAAAATTAATGAATTACAGGTTGAAGGTTACCTCAATATAAAGTTGAGCAAAATGTAAGATTAATACAATTTATAATATATTTGAAATCTGATTCATTTTTATCTAAACAGAGCTATTTTTAAAGCTTGTTCGTTTAAGTTCAAGGAGTCAAACTAAAGGGGCTGAGCGCCATGAATTATTTGAAAAGGAACAGGCATGATGCATCTTTTAACATGTGCAGTCATTCCAAAGTGCAAAACCTACAAATGTCATGTCCACTTAAGTTCAAAAGTAATTGGCCAGCCTGCACAACAAGTCACAAGCGTAACAAGGCAGTTTGCCACTGTAACAGACTAAAATGACATAGTGTTTAACATGCAGGGAGCTAATAGGCTCTGTCTCTCACCAGGAGATTCTAGAGTTTCATTATTTCTTAAGTTTACCAAAAAAGGAGCAACTCTAAAAGAAATATTATTTTTCACTTAACAATTGCTAACATGATCTTTTTAAACAAAACAAACCGGATTCATTACAGTATGTCTCTGTATTATGTTAGAATATACAAAAAAACATAAAATAATTTGTGCATCATTTCCAGTTTTCTAAATACCATAGGGAAATAGATTTTTGCTATTTAATAGTTGTTTTGTTTTTCTTTTATTTTTATAATGTAGGCCTTTGACATTAAAATTAGTAAAATTCCAGAGGTAGACTTTGGCAATAACCCTAATATTTCATTACCCTAAATTTATGTCCAATTAGTCTCAATATTTTGTGTGAAGGAAAATGAAGGAAAGTGTTGTCTCAGGATGTTAGAAAAAAATTATAGACAAGCATGTAAAAGTAAAAGCTATAAGACCATCACCAAGCAGCTTGATTTCTTCTGACTACAGTTGCTGTTATGTTCTAGCATGGAGAATGATAATGGATTTCAAGCTCAAAGAACCGGGCTAGACTTCATTGGGGAGGGAGGATTAGCCGAGGCTTGAATCTGCAGAAAAGATCCACCACGGATAGAATCTGCTGTGCGGCTTGAGGCTGTCGAGAAGGTCTGACGTTGCAGTCAGACGTGGCCTGCAGCTGTCCAGAAGGTCAGATGTGGCCTGCAGTTGCCCAACAGGTCAGATGTGGCCTGCAGTTGCCAAACAGGTCAAATGTGGCCTGCAGCTGCTCAGAAGGTCAGATGTGGCCTGAAGCTGCCCAGAAGGTTAGACATGGCCTGCAGCAGCCCGAACGGTTAAAACATGGCCTGCAGCTGCCCAGAAGGTCAGATGTGGCCCGCAGTTTCCCAACATGTCCGTTGTGGCCTGCAGTTGCCAAACAGGTCAAATGTGGCCTGCAGCTGCTCAGAAGGTCAGATGTGGCCTGAAGCTGCCCAGAAGGTTTGAAGTAGCCTGCATGTGCCTAAAAGGTCAGACTTGGCTTGCAGCTGCCCGGAAGTTAAACGTGGCCTGCAGCTGCCTGAAAGGTAAAAACATGGCCTGCAGCTACCCAGAAGGTTAGAAGTGGCTTGTAGCTGCCCAGAAGGTCAAACGTGGCCTGCAGCTGCCTGAAAGGTAAAAACACGGCCTGCAGCTCTCAGAAGGTCAGAAGTGGCTTGCAACTGCCCAGAAGGTCAAATGTGGCCTGCAGCTGCTCAGAAGGTCAGATGTGGCCTGAAGCTGCCCAGAAGGTTAGACATGGCCTGCAGGTGCCCAAAAGGTCAGACTTGGCCTGCAGCTGCCCGAACGGTTAAAACATGGCCTGCAGCTGCCCACAAGGTCAGATGTGGCACGCAGTTTCCCAACATGTCCGATGTGGCCTGCAGTTGCCAAACAGGTCAAATGTGGCCTGCAGCTGCTCAGAAGGTCAGATGTGGCCTGAAGCTGCCCAGAAGGTTTGAAGCAGCCTGCATGTGCCTAAAAGGTCAGACTTGGCTTGCAGCTGCACGGAAGTTAAACGTGGCCTGCAGCTGCCTGAAAGGTAAAAACATGGCCTGCAGCTACCCAGAAGGTTAGAAGTGGCTTGTAGCTGCCCAGAAGGTCAAACGTGGCCTGCAGCTGCCTGAAAGGTAAAAACACGGCCTGCAGCTCTCAGAAGGTCAGAAGTGGCTTGCAACTGCCCAGAAGGTCAAATGTGGCCTGCAGCTGCTCAGAAGGTCAGATGTGGCCTGAAGCTGCCCAGAAGGTTAGACATGGCCTGCAGGTGCCCAAAAGGTCAGACTTGGCCTGCAGCTGCCCGAACGGTTAAAACATGGCCTGCAGCTGCCCACAAGGTCAGATGTGGCACGCAGTTTCCCAACATGTCCGATGTGGCCTGCAGTTGCCAAACAGGTCAAATGTGGCCTGCAGCTGCTCAGAAGGTCAGATGTGGCCTGAAGCTGCCCAGAAGGTTTGAAGCAGCCTGCATGTGCCTAAAAGGTCAGACTTGGCTTGCAGCTGCACGGAAGTTAAACGTGGCCTGCAGCTGCCTGAAAGGTAAAAACATGGCCTGCAGCTACCCAGAAGGTTAGAAGTGGCTTGTAGCTGCCCAGAAGGTCAAACGTGGCCTGCAGCTGCCTGAAAGGTAAAAACACGGCCTGCAGCTCCCAGAAGGTCAGAAGTGGCTTGCAACTGCCCAGAAGGTCAAATGTGGCCTGCAGCTGCTCAGAAGGTCAGATGTGGCCTGAAGCTGCCCAGAAGGTTAGACATGGCCTGCAGGTGCCCAAAAGGTCAGACTTGGCCTGCAGCTGCCCGAACGGTTAAAACATGGCCTGCAGCTGCCCACAAGGTCAGATGTGGCCCGCAGTGTCCCAACATGTCCGATGTGGCCTGCAGTTGCCAAACAGGTCAAATGTGGCCTGCAGCTGCTCAGAAGGTCAGATGTGGCCTGAAGCTGCCCAGAAGGTTTGAAGCAGCCTGCATGTGCCTAAAAGGTCAGACTTGGCTTGCAGCTGCACGGAAGTTAAACGTGGCCTGCAGCTGCCTGAAAGGTAAAAACATGGCCTGCAGCTACCCAGAAGGTTAGAAGTGGCTTGTAGCTGCCCAGAAGGTCAAACGTGGCCTGCAGCTGCCCAAAAGGTAAAAACATGGCCTGCAGCTGTCCAACCGGTTAGATGTGGCCTGAAGTTGCCAGAAAGGTCAAATGTGGCCTGCAGCCATACAGGAGGCCAGACTTTGTTTACAGCTGCCGAGAATGTCAGAAAATGGATTTCAAGCTCAAGGAACATCAGTGTCAGATCGCATCATCTGCTGTTGCTTATACCAAAGTGGACTTAAAGGGACGATAGACAGTTTAGACAAAAATGAAACATTTTGCTAAGACACATCGATGATCACAGACAAAAAAACTAACCATATCAAGAAAATAACTGTGCCTAGCATGCCTGTTTCATCTATATATATAAGAAGCATGGATAAAAAAAGCAATGTCAAACTTAACTTTACTTTGTTCATTTTCATAGAACTTTTATTTCTTATCACTTTTGTCAGATTCAAGTTATTAATGTAACCATTGTGTTATTTTTTTCATAAATGAGGGGTGCCAACAATTTTTTCCACATTCGTGTTTCACCTCAATTCTTAAAATTTCCAATTTTGTTATCATGAATTTGGGTTGTTATCAACTTATATTGTGAATGTCAAGAAATATATTTACAATTAAAATAATTAAAATGCTAAATAAATTATCAGCCAAATAAAAAAAGTTGGACTTATGAATGTATTCTCAAAAAAAAAAAGCCAAGCAAAGGACAGTGCATTAGGGTTTCCTCATAGGGCATGAATTTTGCCCTTTGGTGCCTCATAGCTGTAAGAGAGAGTGACAACAGGGGAAGCAGGTGATGGGCTCCAAGTGGCCCTCCATCACTTAGCAGCCTGGAGTGGGTGCCTCTGCACCCATGAGGTACAAACTGTCAGATGTGATCAAATACAGCTCAGATCACAATGCAGTTGTAATTTTAGCATACATTTAGGTCTGTATTAACTCTAGCAGTGGGCTCACAATCGAAAATCAACAACAAAACTCTAGAGGCTCAAATAAACTAAAATAAAAGATATTCACTAGAAAAAGAAAAAGAACTCAAGATTTATTTGTATTATCTTAAAGGTTGTAAAAGAAAAAAAAAACGTAAATCAGTGCATTCCAGAATTTTGCCGAGGTAAGCATGCATTTATTTTATAATTGACAAATAAAATAAATAATCCAGCCTTAAGTTTATATCACCACAACATAGATTCCAAAAACAAATTTTTTTGATCATCAGATAAATAAAAAACTAGAGTAGAACTGTTGAGAAATACATAAATGCCTAAAAAGTTAATTTACAAAAAGATTTTGCTTATTTTATTACTTCTATAGGAAAATACCTGGCTGCATGCTCTGTATTTGTTTCACACAAACATCAAAGTCATTGTATCTGACAGGACTACAAAGTACAGCATTGCAAACCTCAAAACGTGAATTTTAAGGTGAAGTTGATGCTGTTTCATATGAAAACAACTGTCACTCTTCCATCAGCTCGAAAGTGGGTCACAGGGCTGTACATGACCCAGACATGGGTCTCTGCCCCCAGGGTCAGAGGCCAGTCAGGCATGAGGTGACAACTGAGAGCCTCTGATTTGACTCCCTGTTAGGTGGCCTGAGCACAAACCCAGAGTCGAACCAATGGATTCTTAAAGTGACACAAGACAGACTCAGGAAGAAACCCCAGGGTAAGCATGGTTAAAGTCACAAGTCTGGAGCAGGACATCGCTATAATGCTTGAAGTGACATTATTGCTCCTCTGTTTCATTCCTTCAACCCCTGCCTCTCTCTAGTCTATTCTAATCAAACATACACAAAATAATTTCTCTTGTATTTACTTTTATTTGATATCAAATTGTTATTCAAGCCAGAAATTCATCATTGTTCATCAAGGTGATTAAATTATACAGCGATATACAATAGGCCACCTATTAAAATGTTTCTCAACACTAACAGCCAATCAGCTAATTGCATTGCAGCACCTCAGTGCGTTTAGACAGTCCACCTGCTTCTTTACTTCTATCATTTCTTCATTATTTCAATGAACTCAAGTGGCCTTCACATTCCCTATATAAGAATGCAATAGAAAACATTTGAGCTGCTTAAGAAAGGAAGATTCACATTATGAATACAATCATGTCAATATGCACCAAGATCCCAGCTATGTCCAACACATTGTTAAATCTATATTCAGTGGTAAAAAAGGTGTACCAAATGCCTTCAGTAAACAAATGGCTTTAAAGATATCGGAGGTAATGTAATAGTTATAGTTATTTCCAACCTCAGGGAATGATTATCTTTGTTTCAAGAGCTTTATCAATAGCTAGATGGTGGCAGCTACCTTCTAGCTATTGATAAAGCTATTGAACCAAAGATGATATGTGATCCTTATTTTATTCTTATCCTTAATTATTGTATTCTTATATCTTATTAGTGCTCAAAATCTTATTTTTTCTGTTCTGTAAATGGGTGCAGTGCAGGAAAATTACCGTGGGATTACCGTAATAAAGAAATTCTGATTCTGATATTGACATTATTTTATATGTCAATTAAGGCATATTATCAATTTAAATGTATTTTTAATAACATTTCAATGTACTTTTGAATAACATCTCTATGATAATTCAAAGCTTTATCTATAGCTTTATCAAAGATTTATCAATTTCTAGAAGGTAGCTGTGTAGCCACCTTTTAGCTATTGATGAAGCTATTGAACCAAAGAGGATAATTTTCTGGGGTTGGACATATCCCTTAACCCACCAAATAGAAAAGAAAGTTTTGAGTGAAGGATATTAAACTGGATTTTTAATTAATTCAAGAGACCCTTGTAACCCCTTATACAAATCATGCTCCAGACTGTAACATCTTTATTGATCCAGGGAATGCTTGAGTAACCTCCCACTGCTTATCTCACATTTAAAAGCATCTCTTGTGATGAACCACAATTTAATTAGGTGACAATCACGGTTAACAATGCACGGCTTATGAAACAAAATTTGTCCCTACTGAAGTCTTTAGTATCCCAGCAGGGTCAAGTTTTTCTTTTCACTTCACCAATTCTTTGCATGAGTGTTGTTTTCAATTTTGGACACCAAAACCAGATCTAAACGTATTAATTATGCTTCTCTATAAATCATTTAAGCTAATATTACTTGCAAAAACGTGCAACTGTAAGTTAAACACCTTATTAACAAGATATTTAAAAAATGTATTTTTGCAACATTACCAGAGAAATCAAGAAAGACTGTGTACCTTCATTACAAAGCCAGATAACTTCATAAGCAGTACATGACAGCAACCACTGGAGGGCAGCATACAATGTAACAGCCTTTGGCTATAAAGTGTCCGTTTTTATTAGTATCTGCAATGATGTCAGGCCATATCTTAAAAGTAATTTAAATCAAATATACAATGAGACATTTTTGTTGTTTTTCTTGAATAAATATATACACTCTAATTCCATTGTGCTTATATAATTAATATATTGGTAAACATTACAATACTGAGTATCTTTAAAGATTCATAGTAAGTGATCAATACAGTTAAAAGCTATATTTGGAAGTTTTTTCATAAGTGTGTCTTTGTCATTTTATCATTATTAATTATCATCACCAAATCTGAAAAATGAAGGCTTCATCAAAAGGGTCACAGTGACAACAATAAGGTGCCACAATATTTCCGGCAAGGGACATATATAAAGGCCAGGGGCTAATAGCAATGAAGCATTTGTCTGTCATCTGTGTATTTAAAATCCCTTGCACTCCATTTTCTGCTGTTTGTTTATATTAACCTCTGGTTGAACTCTCTTTAGTAGCAGCCTCTTTTGCCAGAAAGTTCAGTGAACATTCAGCATGGAAGCGGAGAGCATGTCATCTCGAATCTATTAGCCCACAGGGGAGATTTCAGCATTCAGTTTGTGTGTGTGAGTGCCTCTCTCCTTCTCTCACTCTGTCACGCTCAGACATAGACATCTGCAGATATAAATACACACTTTCTAAGTCAGAAAGAACACACCCTAGGTGCGCTATTCACCCACACATTTTCCATACTGATGATGCATGTAACTGAGATTATTGCATACAGTGGCCTGGTGCTGACCTCTACTTTTCACTCATGCCTAATAATCTCATCAAAACATGCACTATATCACTCTACTGCAGAGCTCTAGAGGGCTAAAGACTTTGGTAAAAGAGCTGACCACAGATGAATTAAAGTTAGAGATGTTTTTTTTGAAAGATGCCTTAAAATAACATGAATTAAACTTGTCATTTAAAAAGAAAATAAGAACAACTAGTGAGGTATTAATGTATGGTACTTAAAAAAGTACTTTCCAAGATTTTGTTTATTTGTCCAATCTAAATGTTTTGGCTCATCAACATTTTTAGACACAAATTGAAATACAAAAACAATATTCTAAATACAAACAAAAAGCTTTTCTAAAAATTATGCCATATTCTAAAATATTGAGACTCTACTTACTTTCCCTATAAAGCAATTGACCCATTAATCTGCTGGTTGAGCCAGAAACCAGCAATAGCTTTCGTCAAGCATTTGTTATCACAGAGAATTATTTTCTTTTACAGTGGAGAAGCTTTGGCCCATCGCCCTACACAAAAATTTTTAATTATCTCATATTGAATGGTCCTTAAACAATATAGAGCATGTTTATGGTCATGCTTTGCACCTATACCTGATATGGATATATAGACTGTATAATTTTACTCACAAGTATTAGCTTGAATTGAGATGTATTCAATATTTTGTCATGTTAATATAAAGTATTTGCCACGTATAAATGCTTCATTAAGGTCCTTTTCAAAAAATTTGGCCATGTTATGTCAGAGTTTTGGATTCATCAATGAACAAGTCACGTGACCCAAAGTGCTGCTTTATGGCAGTGTGAGCGCCCATTCGATACAAGAACTAACCAATCTATAAGCTGTTGTTACCTGATCAGATGTATATTTTAGTTCTACAATGTAGAGTGTAATCTCGAGAACTGAATGTGGCCTTGTCTATAAATAACTCTATGAGATCTCATATTGCTGGTCAAAAGTTGTCTGCCATTAGATCCTTAAACACTATTCAAGACTCTTAATTTTGCAACAGTGTAGTGCTACCAGCTGCTGTAAGGGGTGCTAAACATGGAAGACATAGGTCCATCGCCCCTAGCGGCTAAAAGCTGCTAAAAGTTACACAGTGTAGCTTTATCATGGACATTAAGAGTTTGACTGGCTGGTGTGATTTGATCATTGACCTGTTGCCTAAACTAAGTGAGCTTGGCAACGAACTGGTGGCCAGACCTACCCTTCAAGATATCCGATTTGAAAACAATTTTCCCCCTCTTAAAACAAATCATCCATAAGCAACAAAAAAGTCCCATACTATCACAGTACAACCACTGTACAGGTGATCTTTTTGACATTCTGTTTATTTCATGTAAAATATAGCAAGTAACAAAAATACTACATTTTGTCCGGTTACACCACTAAATGTTTTACTGAACGTTTTTGACGGCAGTGTTGCCAAGTCTTTTTCCTGTTGTTGGACTTTTGTAACCTTCTTGACGATTTGCTGGTGCCCTCCAGGAATCAAAATATAAGGAAGTCACTCTCACAAAAGTTATTTCCATTTCCATTAGGTTCCCAAAAAACATACAATTTTTTAAGTCTTCAAATTGGCTTTGCACCCTTAACAGACAAGCTGATGGAGTGATGAATGGCCTGCAGTTGCGCTCCTCAAGTTGGTTTTGAGGGCTTTATTGCCCTCAATAATCATCTGAACACTCTGTTTTTGTCACGGTTGGGTGGAGGTTTGTTGAGGACCCAAATGCAGAGATGAGGGAGGCAGAGATAAGTTCTTGCAGGGTTTAATGAAATCAAAAAGGCAGCAGAAACAAAACCCAAGAATCAAAAAACAGAAAACCAAAAACCAGTGGAAAACATACACGAGGAGCCAAGCAACAACAACAAACCTACACTGAAGAACTACACAGAGCGAGTATATATGGTAGACAGAACTAAGAGTGGGCTAATCAGCTGATATGGAGCAGGTATGGATAGAAGAGACTAGAAGGGAGCTAGAGGAAAGGAGACCGGCACAAGGGGACAACAGAGAGTAACTCTAGGCTGCTTAGTTATTTTATTATATTTATTTATATTTATTATATCTATTTATTTATATTCATTATATTTTATTTTGTTTATATTAAATGAAACGTTAGAACTGTAAATAGACAGTCATATGGTTATATTGCTGTTTTTATGTATTTTTTTTTTTTACTGTTTTAAAGGCTGCACTTAAATAAACAAAACAAATTTTCCAGAGAGCTATTCTTAACTAAATTAATTTTGTTTACCCTTGTGTATAAAAAATGACAAAGATAAATCTGTCTAAGTCTTAAATATAACACAAAATGGAAAATAAACCAAAGATCAACTAAACAAAATGACATAAATACTGAAAACTCAAAGTCCAAAAGGGAGAACAATAACACTTTTATATTGGCGCAAGTTATCCTGTCTTCTCTGCATGGGATTGCTTAAAAAAATGTATTTATGACAAAAATAATAATAAGAAAACAATATTTTCACATAAATGTTTAGAACACCAAGTCTCTGGATAAAATCTTAGTTTAACAATACTGTAATAAACATTAATTCAGTGGAAAAAATATTTTATCTACATCCAAATTTACTTTATTTTATTGTTAATATACAGCCTCCCTTCAAAAAAGAAAAAATATTGTGTAAATATTTATTTTAGCTTTTAATTTAACCGGTCATATAAGCTTTGGATAAGATACAATCATTATGAAAGAGTCAAACGTAAGAAGTACATGATGGCATAGAATAGTCTCAAATGTTTCATGGGTAAGAATTTAGCAGGGCTGCAATGCACTAAACATATTATAGGGACACAATATTGATTTAAAGGTATAAAGCTGCTCTGTATTAAAGTCTAACCGTGCATCAACGTCGCAGTTATGAGGTCATTTGTGTGACACAGTACATTTAATTGTCCTTTATTTTATCGGCAATGTGAAGGACTAGGTTATTTTAGGAACAAGAATCATAAATTTGAATTTCTTTGTAATCCTTATTGATATATAAATAAGTATTGCTCATAAATATACTTTTATTGTTCTCTTTAAGACCCCTATTGGAGATGCTGTAGGAAAAACATGACATTGGCATTTAGATGATTTAGTCACATGGAGCTCATCACAGTGTGACAGTCTTGTTAGTGGCTGAGGGCGTGTGATTTAATCAGGTTGTTCTTAACTCCACAAATGACAGAGAGTTATCTGCTTTCTGTATAAAGGTTTTTAGATGTTAACTTGGGCTGGAATAAAGGTTATGGTTTTTGCATTTTGCAGTCACCTAAATTAATATCTGTGTTTTCTTTTTAACTGGGGTCACAAAATGAAGATGTAAGCTACTAGATTACAGTTTCAAATACTGCTGCAAAAATACTTTCAGCTATATCTCATGGTTTTAAGTTTTTTATGTTTTCATTTTCTAAACTAAAATGGCCAACTTTGAAAATACTGTATTTTTGTTAGTGGTCATGCAATCTTTTTATTTTAGTCTTAATTTTAGATGCCATGTATTTTGCATTTCATTGGAGTGCAACATGGACATAAGCTCAATTAAGTTGAAGTCAGCCATCAGTAGTTTTATCTGGGGCATGACAATCTTTCCAAGAAAAGATGCTGCAGCGGATGAAGACATTTTGAAAAATGAGTGAGTATACAGTATGCAGGGTCAATAACAGCTACATGGTCGGACAATGTACTTGATTGACATTTGGTAGAAGACCAATCTACAATGAACTGCTTGTGATTAAACATTGTAAAAAGAATCTCTAAGTTTTTTTAACAGAAATGTTTTTGTGAAGTGTTGGAATTAAAAATGTATGTTTGTCACTTGACTGAATGTTTAAGTAATCTAAAATAAATTGGCTATTGGGTTAACCTGTTTTCTTGACTGTTTTGCATGCATTTACACAGCGCGGGTCAAAACGATCGCAACACAATCAATTAACTTTTTTTCCCAACATAATAAAAGACTTAAACTAGGTTCTGGAAAAGTCAAAATCAATCACAGTAACTCAGTGGCAATGAGATCAGTGTGTTGTCAACTACTAAAAACTCCATCTTGTAACACATGTTGGTGTCTATGAGCTCTTCTTAATGTGGATCCAAAAAGAAAAATATTTTATGAAACTTCAAGCTAGTGAAGCTGCAGGGACTACTTCAAATGCACAGCTCTAACCAATGTGTCACAATAACCATGCCAACAAGTTTCAGTGCAGGAAAAAAGTGAGATTTAACTGTGTTCTGCTGTTGTCAGTCTGAGTCATTGGGCCTCATGCAAGAAGCCTTCATACGAACAAATTCTTTCTTAAATTGTTCCTACAAGTAATTTAAGAGAAAATGTCCCATTTAACATTTTTCTCCCTTTTCTAATCTTCTCTCATGTACTGTATGAACACATTTTAGCAGTGTTTCAGACTTGACCTACGAGTCTTGCGCAGCAAATCAACAGTTATCCATACCATTTTTTTACTTAATGGCTAAATTTTTTGTTATTTAGAGACAATTGTCCATTTAATTGCGCTACATTCTTATATATTATGCATCTCTGCAATTATAACTTACATTTTTATTCCCTGATGACAGAACTATCGGTCACTGCTTTTCAAGCTGGCATGTAAGTATCCAGAGGTTGTTATTTCATCAAAAGAAAGAACAGTCAGTGAGCTCCATGTGGGATCAAACTACTACTGAAATAACATTTTGGAAAGAAAATGAAAAGAAAATTCAGCAAAGCTGACGGTGAGACCTGCATTAATTTCACTCCATTGCAGCTCCTTGGCTTTATTGTTACAGTAAACGTGGAATGTTTGAGTTTGTCTGTTTGAAATGATCAAAGTTTCACCGTTATAATCTGGTCATTTATACATAAGAAATATGGAGAGTGCAATAAACGGATGGCAGATGTGGAGATGTAGAGTACACTTGTGCATGTGTATTAAGGAGTTTTGAGTTTTCATTATTTTCCTTAAAATTATTTTTCTTTTGAAATTCTTTTCTGTTTTCCTTTATTTTTACTTCTGTAACAGTGCAACTACGTCATATAAATTCCGTAAAAGTTCCAAAAAATATCCACTGGACTTGGTTTCCAAGATCTGAAGACGTTTCGCCACCTCTCCAGGAAGCTTTCTCAATTCAAATGTCTGGATCCGCAGTGAGTTTGAGTCTTATATAGACAAAGCCTTGTATAAGACTCAAACTCACTGCGGATCCAGACATCTGAATTGAGAAAGCTTCCTGGAGAGGTGGCAAAACGTCTTCAAATCTTGGAAACCAAGTCCAATGGATATTTTTTGGAACTTTTACGGAATGACGATGACCTGGATGACTGAGAATCTTCATCAGCATACTTCATTTAAAGCTCTATTAGTTTATTTCCCACTGCTTAGTTTTACTGCTCCTTTAATTCTGGTGCTCAGCTTTCAGTCAGTAGAAATTTGATCTGCGAACCTTTAAAGTTTTATTTTCGATGCCATTTCTATGAATGAACTCCTGAAAACAAGCCTCATATGGCATTATTGGGGCGGGAAATGCAAATTGACATATACCGGGAATACGCTCACATATGCAGGATCATTTATGATCATTTACTGAAGTTAAGAATGTTTGTTGAATTTCATATTGTAGGTTTGTAAGAGCCCACTGTTGGAGAAAAAGTAAGAGAAATTTACGACAAGAATATAAAAAATATTGTTGCATGAGACCCTATGACTTGATGCTATCAGCTGGGTTTCTTATATATAAACTTTTAATTAATCTGTCTGCATCAAAATGTTGAGTTGTTCATAATACTGTACATGATTAAAGTAGGAATATTAACCAACTGTAGATGCACTATTGTTGGCCTTATTGAGAGTTGCCATGCATTTTACACTTATGCACAATATTAATTTTTGCACATCCGGGTTTGTGTCTGAAACCCTGAACTGTTTCTAATTTTTTTTGTCCTTGGGCAAGAATGCTCACCCATATTGCAAACTACCTACAGCAGCCTCGTTCCTCTTAGTATACGTCATGCCAGTTGTAGCTATAATCAAGTTTGCCACAATGGTGGGTGAAGGTGTGCAGGAATGGGGGAATTACTGAATGAGGTGTAAAGCTCTTAGTATGTAAGTACGGGCCATATAAGTACAGGCCATGAGAGGTTGGACTGCAATTTATGCTTCTATACATGGTTTATATATGAGACTTTTGATCATAAATGTTTAGCCAACACTATCTGTAGGTCAAAAATCATCAAATTTAACAGAAATAAAGGCCTGAAGACATTTGTGTGTAAATATTTTATGTGTTCCTTTTGAATGGAAGTATGGAAATTAATGACTGTTTCTTTATTTATTTAACCTAATATAGTAAAAAAAATTGGCTTAATGTCTCATTGAAATTTGGCCTGTTTTTGTAAGGTAAAGCTAGTTAAAAAGTTAAAAACGTTTATATAAAAATTTGAAGACATCAGAAATAAACATGGGGACACATCAATCATGATTATCAGTTCTACAAAGACACAATCTGCGTAAAAAAAAACAAACAAAAAGCTTCAAATACTATTTTTTTTTTTTTTTTGGGTGAAATACCTTTTAGAGGAGGTTCATCATTATATAGCCAAATATCTGTACTTCTGTTCTAAAAGTGGCTGAGTGAGGAGAGGCTTGTTTGTTTTTATGTCAATCCGTGTCATCGCCAATAAACCTCTACTATTCGCCTTGAAAGTATGCTAATAAAATTTTTATAGAACTTGGAGACTGAACTAATCTCCCTTACCTCTGCAACAGCCTGCAGCAAGCAGGATGTCTGCTAATATTAATTTCATGGAGTTTAAGAGGTCACCAAACTCATTTGGAGATTTTTACTCATTTATGAACTCAGCAACCCGCATGTTCTGCGTTGCTCTAAGTTACCGGTTTTGATATGCTTAAATTTACATGGAATTTATATGGATAGTTAGCAGAAAGTACAGAGTATATGGGATTTAAAGCACTGAAAAGCATGAGTATGTGCTTTGCAAAGACATTTACCTGTGTTTAATGAATTACGTTATTTTAACTTACATGTATAAAGGAAATTTGGTAACTGGAACAGTGAGGCAGGGTTGGCTCTTAGGCTTATGGGGAAAAAAGGTTATCCAATATTTAGAAGACAATGGGCTGCTGGAAAAGCAGCTTATTTGTAAAAAAAATTAAGAGTAAAATTGTCTAAATGATCTCAGTTGATTTTCTTAGCTTTCAGAGTGGAATATTGTCATTGTAAAAGAAGAAATAGGGCATTCCTTTCAATTAAAAAGAAAGTTAGACCAGTAAAGCCAGACTTTAAACGGGAAATAGTTAAGACATAGATCAAAGGTTAATCTGATTGTATTCTCTCATATTGACCTCAGAGCAGTCTGACTCAGATGGTGGGGACAGCTTCACTGCCCGGTAAAGCCCCTTGACAAAGCCAGTTTGTGGCAGCTTTCCATCGACTGCAGATCTCCCAGTAAGAATGTTTAAAACCACTGAGGCCCGACATCTGCGCAGTGACTGCTGCCCACACCGCTTTGATGAAGAGGGATTAGGCTATTCACCACAAGCTTGGCTGATAATAGGAGAACGAAGAGGAAATGCTCATGTCACGCTCCATGGCAAGGATTTCAATCAAAGACGATTTTTAAAACAACTGGAACTCTGAGCCTCTGCAGCCTTTAAAATAAAGTAACAGTGATGGTTGTAAGTTGTCTTAAATCTAATTAGGTGCATAATTTGAAGGGGAAAAACAACACAAACTGCAAATTTAGTGAATGAGGTTTTATTTATTTTGCTAAAGCATTAGACATTGCATGGAAACAATTTTAGTGCATAAAATATGTTTAAAGAAACCCTTTGGGTAAGGATAAAGAACTGCATCTTTATAGCACAATTTTAGACCCTTATTGTTTTAAGTTATAAACATGAAATTATGAAAAATATTTCTGGGGTTTCAACAGACACTAAGGGAAATTAAAAAAATAAAAATAAAACTTTGTGAAATGGCTAATTTCATCTCACATTAAGAAGGAATATGAACATTGATCACTCGGTCAAGATTCAACCTCATTCTTTGATCTCTTTATGTCAGTATTTTTTTAATACTAATAATTCCCTCTCTACCTTCTCAAGATAAATGGGAGCATTCATTTTTTGTCAAGTCATTGATTGCTTCAATATTTGAGAGCACATAAAGTTGAACTTGTATAATCACTTTGTGAAAGACTTTTAGACTTTGAAATCTTGAACAGGTGCTTAAATTGACATTTTTCTTTAGTAAAAATTAAACTTACACTTCACTGCATGGCTGGATAAACAGTTTCAGTTTTTGAGACGGTCATTATTTCTACTTAATTTCAAACAGCATTTAGATGGTCGACAAAACAAAGGGTTAATTTCAGTAGTTAGGTATAAACTTCCGATTGTGTCTGGGAAAGCTATATGTTATCGCCAGCGAATCTTTTACATATCTGGGGCTTACTTTTATGACATTCTGCTCAGATCACTTACAAGACATTTAACTTTAACATTTGAGTTTTGATGCTTTCGAAAAACTGAACTAAAGACTAAGTTAAAGACTGACAAAAGCATTTTGATTAAAGAAAAAATTCCGTACTTATGATAAACATTGCTATCACAAATTAATAGCGCAATCTTTCAAATAAAGATGCGTTTGGCTCTTGGTTCAGAAGCATCCAAGTTAGACTCGCTTGAGATCTGTTAGATGTTGTTTAATGTGACCATGTAATCAGCAAACTTTCTTTCCTCTTGTTCAAGACGCTTTATTTTCCAAAATCAAAACAAACTTAAATTTTCTTACCGCAACATGACGTGACAGGCAGATCATTTCGGCTCATTTCGTTGCTTTTTTGCCACTCAAAAGAAAACAACAATAATCATCAGAAGCGGTCAAAAACTGTATGGCTGCGCTGACTGAATCCAAAAGCTCACCCGGCCCCAATAGCCAACTCCAATATAATCCAGGTGCTGCAGTCACCTGTCCATAATGAAGGGGCGGAGGCGAGAAACAACGTAAATTATGAATGGCAGCAAAACACAACTAAACAAATTCATAATTTCAAAATTAAGTCAGTCAACTTATACTTCAAACCAAAATATTTCATGTTCATATATATCGTACCAAAACCAGACAAAAATAGTAAACTAGAAATAAATATTCAATCATAAATCAAGCATTTGGCTCCAACATTCCGGCCCCTAATTGGCATGCAGGTACAAATGTCAATTACATAAAACAAAATAGAGGAGCCAAAGTCCCTTTTTTTTTTTTTTAAGTCTGTAAGTCTTCAAGTCAATTGTGTGTATGTTTACACTTCAGTCTCCACATGAAGCCTCCAGGAGAAGAACAAGCTTTGTTATAGGTCGACGGAGAGTGTTGGTCTTGGTCCGAACTTGCACCTGTCTTACAAATCCCTTGGCATCCGGAAAGGTTTCCGTTACTCGCCCCATTGACCAAGAACCTCTTGGAGCTGTATCGTCAATGATCAGGACAATATCCCCTTTTTCAAAGTTTTGTGTTTTCCTTGTCCATTTGTTCCTTTGTTGTAGTTCAGGCAATTATTTCTTTATCCACCTCTTCCAAAATAATTCTGCCATGTACTGAACTTGACGGCATCTTCTCCTGCTGTAGGAATCTTCTGGGCAGAACACTCCAGGTGGTATGGAAGGGTTTGTTTTGAGAAGTAGGAGATGGTTTGGTGTCAAGGGTTCCAAATCCATGGGGTCGTTTGATGATTTTGTGATTGGTCTGTCATTGATGATAGCCTCCACCTCGCAGAGTAAGGTAACGAGTCCTTCGTCGTCCAATGTTTGTTGGTTTAGGAGAGCACTGAGAATTCGTCTTATAGAACGAATTTGTCTCTCCCAGACTCCTCCATGGTGAGATCCTGCAGGTGGATTAAACAGCCAAGAGATGCCTTTTTTCAGTGCAGCAGTTTGAATCTGGGAATTGTTTAGAGTTTTTACAGCCTCACGGAGTTCACGCTCTGCTTTAACAAGGTTGGTCCCATTATCTGACCTCATGACTTTAACAGGGCCTCTTCTGGAGACAAATCTTCGGATTGCATTAATGCAGGAATCAGTATTGAGATTATGTGCAATCTCTATGTGAACTGCCCTGATAGTGAGACATGTAAAAACAACTCCATATCGTTTGACAGTAGACCTTCCACGCTTTATGTTGAATTGGCCAAAGAAATCTACACCCACGTTGGTAAAAGGCGGTTCATCTGGACTGACCCTTTCCTTTGGTAAGTCAGCCATGATCTGCTCACCTTTCCTTACATTCATCCTCTTGCAGGGAACACATTTGGCGATCACCTTTCGAATTGCTGAAGTAGCTCCTGGAATCCAAAATTTTTGTCGCAAACGCGACAGAGTGTGACTTCTTCCATTGTGTCCAATATTCTCATGAATGTATCTAATGATGAGCTGTGTTACATGGTGGTTCTTTGGCAAGATAACAGGGTGTTTGGATTCTGATGGCATAGCAGACTTGCTTAATCTGCCACCAACTCTCATTAGTCCCTCCTGCAGAATTGGTGATAGTTTAAGGAGATGGCTGCTAGATTTCACAGCATTTCCTTTCCTTAAAGCAGTCATCTCTTCTGCAAAGTTTGTTTCCTGCAAGAACATGATGATTGCATCTTCTGCCTCTTGTAGTTCTTGCACAGAGAGAACTTGTTTTTCCTGTTTGTCCCTTTTATTTCCAAGAATATCCTTTTTCTTTGCAATAGCTGATGCCAGTAGAGTTTTGAAACGAAGAATCCAGGCTACTGCTCTTTTAAGGCGGTACCAGTCAGAATACCACAACAGTATCCTACTAACAGCATTTCCACTCTCTTCCAGAACAGCAACGTTTGATACAAGCACTTTAATTTCTGGATCTTCAGGAGTGAGAATCAAATCTGAATCTGGTGTCTTGGGCCATTCAGATTCAGGTAGCTGAAGAAACGCTGGGCCTGAAATCCAAGTCACATGGTTTAAGAAGCTGGGTACAGAAACTCCTCTTGAAGCACAGTCAGCAGAATTCAGGCTGCTGTTCACATACCTCCACTGAGAAACATTGGAAGCAGATCTAATGGTTTCGACTCGATTGGCGACAAAGGTCTTAAATCTAGAAGTCTCATTCTTTATATATTTTAGCACTGATGTGCTGTCAGTCCAAAAGACTGATGGTACGAGAGGTACTTCAAGCTCCTCTTGTAACATCCGATCCATTCTCACAGCTACAGTTGCAGCTGTGAGCCCCAACCTTGGGATGGTTACAGGCTTTAGAGGAGCCACTCTAGCCTTGCCAATAACAAAGGCTAAGTGAACTTGTTGGTATTTATTTGTCATCCTCAAATAGGAGACCGTGCCATAGCCATTTTCGCTTGCATCAGCAAAATGGTGGAGTTGTGCTGAGTCCAGTTGTCCAAAACAATCAGGTTTGAGGCATCTCTTAACCTTGTAGTCTTTCAGCAAATTCATGTTTCTTAACCAGTTAGACCATTTTTGATGGAGACTCTCAGGAATCCTCTCATCCCATCCAAGCTTTAAATGGCAGAGTTCTTGTAAGATCTGTTTGGCAGGAAGGATGACTGGAGCCAGCATTCCAAGTGGGTCAAAAATCGAACTAACCATTGATAAGATCCCACGATGAGTAAGTGGCTTGTCTTGGAGCTGAATTTTGAATTTAAATGAGTCCGTCTCAGTGCACCATTGTACACCTAGTGCTCGTTCGACAGGCAAGATATCTTGGTCAAAATCCAGGTCTCTGATTTCCTTGGCTCGGTTCTCCTCAGCTATGGAGAGAATCAGTGTTTTGCTATTGCTGATCCACTTGTTCAGCTTAAAACCTCCTCTGGCACATAAAGTACTCAGGTTTGATGCGAGCGTCAGGGCTTCATCGTCATTTTCTACAGATTTGAGACAATCGTCTACGTAGAAGTTTCTAAGTATTGTAGAGATGGTTTCTGAGTTGAAGTCCACCAAGTTCTCCTTTGCACACTGCCGCAGAGCAAAGTTTGCACAACTTGGTGAAGATGTAGCTCCAAATATGTGGACAACCATTTTGTACTCTTCAAGTTCTTTGCTCCAATCTCCATCTGGCCACCAGAGAAACCTTAAGAGGTCAGAGTCTTCCTCTGGGACTCTTACTTGATGAAACATCCCTTCGATATCAGCCATGAAAGCAACAGGTTTCTGTCAAAATCTAGTGAGCACACCAACAAGACTATTGGTCAAGTCAGGACCTTGTAGCAGATGATTGTTCAAACAGGTACCCTGAAAGCTAGCACCACAATCAAATACCACCCTTAGCTTCTGTTTTTTGGGGTGGTAAACACCATGATGTGGTATGTACCAAATCTTCCTGCTCTGGCTTGTCTTAGCCTTGTCTTCAGGTGTTAATTTAACAGCAAAACCTTTGTTTAGGATGTCCGACATGAATGCTTTTTATTCTTCATAGAATTTGCTGTTCTTTGCAAACTTCCTCTTCAAGTTAAGTATCCTTTGTTCAGCTACACATCGATTGTTTGGAAATACAGTGTCATCATTCCTTAGTGGTAGACCAATACTATAATGTCCATTTACCAACTTAATGGACTTGGAGACACTGTCCATGAACAGTCTGTCCTCCTGTGACATTTCAAGGCGCTCCTCGTGTTGACGCTCTGGGAAGTCTTTTTCAATTTGCTGTTGCATCACTTCATAAAGCTTGACAACAGAAATTCTACAAGCCATAACAATCTGTTTTCCATCCTTTGTCATATTTGTCTTTCGAAAAGGACCATTTACAGTCCAACCCAATGCAGTTTTAACAGCATATGGTCCATCTTTTTGGCTGCTTATAACTTTCCATGGCTCCAATGCCTTTGGAACATTGCTGCCAATCAGCAAACCAATATCAGCATCAATTTGAGGGAGTTTAACCTCTTTCAGATATGGCCATTGTTCCAGATCCTTTTCTGAAGGAATATTTTCCTTTTTTACAGGGATTTCCGTCTGCATATAAGTATCAGGCAAACCAATGTATTCATTGCTGTCCAAGCTGCTTATTTCCAAATCAGACACAGTAGCTGTTTTGATGACTTGCTCTTTATTCATTGTGCGTAAAAGTATGTCAGTTGTCCTTCCAGTCAGTTGTAACTGTCTGAGCAGTGCCTTGGTACAAAAGCAATCAGTACTGCCTGGATCCAGGAAGGCGTATGTCATGATGGATTTGTTATTTCTTTTATTTTTCACTTTAACAGGCACAATAGCCAGGATGGATTCAGATTCATCAGCCCCCATGTCAATCAATCCTTGTTCTTTATTCTTTATTTCCAACAGACCACTTATGATAGATTTTTCTTTATTGTCTTTGTGAGCAGTTATTGCCTCACTCTTGGTAATATGCAAAGTGGTGGGGTGTTTGAGTAAACACACTTGACATGTTAGCCTTTGAGAACACACTTTGCTCATGTGCCCAGCCTCCAGACATCCAAAACATACCCCTTTTTTCTTGAGGAACTCCAACTTTTCTTTGTGGGCTTTCTTCATTAATTTGGAGCAGGAGTTAAGTTTGTGAAACCCATCACAAAATAAACAAAGCTTGCTAGCTCCTTTAATAGCAGATGTACCCAGAGAAGTGTTGCTCTCCGTTGTGGGCTCTGTGACTGGTGTTACACTAGTGACAAAACCACTTTTGCTCCTATTCTCCCTGCCAGCCCTTGGCATTTGCTGCATATTTGAGCTACCTCTTGTAGTTGGAGTTATGTCCTTTAAACTGCCAAATACTGGGTGAGATGCTATTTGAGCCTGCTTATCCACAAACTGCACCAAATCTGAAAATCTAGCTCTTCTTCTACTTTGGTCCTGTAGTTCCCAGACTTTGAATCTCCATTTTTCTTTTAGTTTGAAAGGAAGCTTTGAGATTATGGTTTTTATGTTGGCTGGATGGTCCATTTCTTCCAAATAGTCCACAGTAGTCATAGCATTGAGGCAGCCATTAGGGATGGGAATCGAAAACCGGTTCCTGTTCAGAACCGGTTCCGTATTTTTCGATTCCATGGCATCGTTTGGCAGCTCGCTGAATGATTCTTTTTTCGATTCCCGCAGCACCAGAGCCGAGAGCGCCGGCTCTGGGGAGCACGACTTACGTCACGTTTTTTACGTAAGTTACGCAACTTACGCAAGTTACGCAAGTTACGCAAGTTGGAAGAACTATTCGAGGAGGAAGACAACGTGCTGCGGTCACTTTGTGAATCAAAGCCCCGTCTTTCCTTAGCCCAGAGGGTAGATCAGGAAATCCAGCTCTATAAAAGCTTGCCCTCCATCCCCTGCAGGGATAGCGCCACACTGTGGTGGTGGAACAAGCAAGATACGCTGCCCTTGCTATCTGGACTGGCTGAAAACTACCTCTGTGTGCAGGCTTCCTCCACCCCATCTGAGAGGGTGTTCTCCACGGCTGGAGACACCATAAGCGCTGAAAGATCCCGTATCCTTCCAGAAAAAGCAGATATGCTCATCTTTCTGCAAAAGAACTGTTAATTTTCCCTACTACTGTTTTATAATTAGTATTTTTTGTTATTTAAAATAGGTTATTATCCCATCATTTGTTATTAGACATTGTTGGTTATTAAGTTTGTTCTTGTATTCATTTTTCATTTAAACACAGATGTTACTCCAGTTTCACATTTCCTGTGGACATCTTGATCTTTTTGAGTTTGTAAGATTGTGCAATAGTTAAGTAAACAAAGTTGATTCTGATAATCAAACTGTTTGTTCTCCTTTTTCCCCCAAATTGGAATCGAAAAAAGAATCGATTAAGAATCGAATCGTTTCATAGAATCGAAAAGGGAATCGGAATCGTGAAAATCTTTTCAATTCCCAACCCTAACAGCCATTTAGAAATAATGAAAAACTTTTTAATGCTTCAGCATCTTCCACCTTTAAAGCTGGCCAGTTAAAGGGATAGTTCGGTATTTTTGACATGAATCTGTATGGCATCCCGATCACCAGCGGCATGCAATCACACTGACTTACCCCTGGCAGCGTCCTGTGAGCAGAGTTATCGTCCAGTTTTGGTCAAGCCGAAAGTAGTCCTGCAGGTTTTTAGGAACAGCGAAATAAAACTTTTCTCTTCCCAAAACATTATGTGTCCAAAAGAGTGATATTTTCGCATCCCAAAAACATTGTAGTGGAAAAAGTCACACGTCGTTATCAATTGGTCCTATTTTCTCTCTGTTCGTATCAGTGCGCGCCGTCATTCAGACAGCGAGCCCAACAACAGCCATGTCTCCTTCCGCCGCGGAGGGAGACATGGCTGCTCACAGGACGCTGCCAGGGGTAAGTCAGTGTGATTGCATGCCGCTGGTGATCGGGATGCCATACAGATTCATGTCAAAAATACCGAACTATCCCTTTAAATGCTCTATTTAGGTAGGCTGTTGCGACTGTATAGTCATCTCCAAAGTGTTTTTTCAGCAGTCTTTTTGCCTCCTCATATCCTCTGCTGGGTGGCATATACTGGCAGCTGCGCACCAGCTCTTGTGGTTTGCCAGTTGTAAATTGCTCCAAAAAGTGAAGTCTGTCTTTGGGATTGCCTGTGCGCTCCTCAATTCCATGCTCAAAAGCTCTCATGAAAAATTGATATTCTAGTGGATCACCTTTGAAAACTGGTATGGTGAGCGATGGTAACAATGACATATTTTGTTGTTTTACAAGAGCCTCTGTTATTTTGTTTTGTTTTTCCATGATTTCAGACAAGTTGTGTAAGTTTTCATTTCTTTGTTTAGGCATGGAATCAGATTTTTCTACAATCACAGGTGTGTGTTGTTGCACAGTCTTCTTCTGCAATTGCATGTCTTGTCTCCATGAGTACTGCATATTTTCATCCCTGACAGTTTGTTGTGTAATTTTTGCTCTCACCACTTGTGGCTGTTGCACTTGATCTGGTAAAGACTCATGAGCACATGGAATCTGAACAGCATTTTCAAAGTATGAATTCATCCCATCCTTTCCATCTGATGCTTCAGAGCCTTGTTTTGATCCCAAAGCCTCAAGTACATTGATTTTTGCTATTGCAGCTGCAAGTTCTGTTTCCAGTTCCAGTTGTTCTTGCCTTTTTTTTTAATTGTTCTTGTTGTGCCTCAAGCTCATGCTTTTTAGTTAGGGCTGCGACCCGTTCTATGATAGCAGCTCTTTCTGCTTCTGCCTTTATGCGAGCATATGAAGTGGCTGAAGTGCTTGATGCACGAGACTTTGATTTAGCCTTTGATGTTGGGGCATTTGAAACACTGTCATTAGGGCAGATGTCATCAGAGTTTACAACACTGGGTTGCTTTCCATGTCCAACAATAGAGGATAAAGTCCTTTGACATCCATTTTTAACATTTGGTCCAATTTCACATAACCACATTTGCACATCCTGTCCAAAATCAGTACATTTGTCAATTGTTTGCTTAAGCCATTGACTTTGCTTTTCAAATTCCTTTTCCGGCAGAAAATCCTTAAGTGATTTTTGACATTCACATGCTTCATCACAAAGTTTGTTCATTTCATCCAAAAGACCTCTTATTCTAGTTGCATTTTCATTTGATTCAGAGATGGGAAGTAACGAAGTACAAATACTTCGTTACTGTACTCAAGTAGATTTTTCTGATATTTTTACTTTACTTTACTACTTATTTTTATGGCGACTTTTTACTTCTACTCCTTACATTTTTACACAAATATCTGTACTTTCTACTCCTTACATTTTTAAAAATTGTCTCGTTACTTTAGTCTTGAATCATTTCAATGGAGTTACCGTTATTATTTTTCACGTCATCAATACCAAATTCAATCTAATTGGATGGGAATCTACGTTGCATTTGACGCACCACTACAAGATGAATCGACAGATTCGGCGGTATTCATTGGCAGCAAATCATTGCAGCTTGGTGGCGGTGGCGTTAGCATAGTAGCATGGACGACGAGATGATTGAAAATGAACACAACGGAGATCTAGTCCTATTGGCAGACATCCATTTAAAATGTAGGCAACGGCATGAAAAAAGTGGTTTCTACTTTTACTTTTATACTTTAGGTAAATTTACAAGCCTGTACTTTGTTACTTTTACTTGAGTAAAGAAGTTTAATCAGTACTTCCACTTTTACCAGAGTATTTTTAAACACAAGTATCTGTACTTTTACTCAAGTACGGAAAGTGAGTACTTTTGCCATCTCTGATTTGATTGCATGAGCTCTTTCATTGTTTCCATTAGCTTTTTGGATTGTTTGCATTTTGAGTTTCTTGATTTTTGAGTGTTTGCCAAAAGCAGCTCCAAACCCTTTGCAGTGTGTTTAATAACCCTTTTTTCCTTTTGAAGTTCCATACAAGTTTCATCTTCCATTTCCGTGCGTGGCTTAACACCGCCCTCTGGTGACTGAGGTTTAGAAAGACTTTTTGCCATGACATCTTCATCCATTTTCATTTGTTCAAACCACTTTGTTCAGACAAAGACACAGACAGGGGCGGATCTAGAAAAATATTTATGGGGTGGCAAGAGGGGGGCAGGAATTTTTTAGGGGTGGCAACATATGGCATTTGTTTACACTGAATTTATTCACAGTTATCACAGTTTGGTGAGAATAGTATGTACAGTACTAGTGTTTCATGTGAAACAGTTCATATTAGAAATACATCGTACAATGAGATCTCACTTAATAGGAGATAGAAGAATGATAACACTACTTCTAGAGGGGCATTATCACAGGAAAGGTATTACGGTAAGACACAGGTGCTGAGTCGCAGATGTGACAGATTGACTGTCAGAGAGGCAGCTTTGCAGCATTTGCACAAGAAGAAACTATAGAAAGAAAAAGTTACCAATCAGAGATCTATGGACTGAGCTGTACTAAAGTGAGCAGAACTACACAGTAGAAATAAATGGGTCAAGGCACCTGCACAAGGTACTGGACATCTATGTATTGTTTACTCTGAACACACATTTACCCCATTTGTTCCTCAGTAACTTGACATACAGCAGTTACGGCAACATGAAAGGGACATTTCATGCATGTAAATATGCTGTAGATAGAGCTGGATATGGAGGACCAACTCTGCCATATTTAAAAATAAATAAAGAAATAAATAAATGCTCAATAAATAAATAAACATACAATTAATTGCCACCAAAAGTACAACCAACAAATAAATGTAATTAGAAATTATATTATAATGGCAGGCAGAAATGTTAAAAGGGCAGGCAGAAAGAAATAGCGGCGAAGAAATAACTAGGGTAAAAAAATACAAAGGAAGAATAAAACAGACAAAAATATGATAACATGCACATAAATAAATACTTAAAAATATAAGTAATGAAAAAATGAAGTTGAAGATAATAAATGAAAAAAAAAATAAATAAGGTAAATTTTAAAAAGGCAAAGAAATAAAGAAGCCAATTAAAAGAGTTATATACCTTTATGACTAGCTGTATAATTTAATTTCTACTTACATTTATTTGTTGTTTGTATTTTTGGTGGCAATTAATTGTATGCTTATTTATTTATTAAGCATTTATTTATTTCTGTATTTATTTTTAAATATGGCAGAGTTGGTCCTCCATACTGCTGTATCAACAAATCAACAAAAAGGCGGGTTCTGTATGTTACATCAAAATCTCCACAAATCTGAAAAGAAGCAACATAAAAATACATTTTGCTTGTGAGTAGGTTCATACAGGTCATTTCTGGATAGTTTCATATTATATATACAAAAAAAGAAACAACAACTCTGCTTCATATTAAGCAGGATTTACACCAGTATCACATTTTTTACTTTTAACACTTTTGGTTTTATTAAAGGAAATATCAGATTTTCTCAGGTGCCATTACAAAATGTAACAGCTCTGTAAAGGCTCACCAGAGAGCATAACATAAAGTTAACATGACTATAACAGCTGAATGCAGTGATTTCCATGTTGCTCAGCAAAACACTTCACAAATTTATTTAGATCCAATGCCTTTGTGCGTTTTGATTTGAGTAAAACCAAACTTGATCGTCTCTTTTCTGTCATAGTTGACCGCATATATGTCTTTATGAGCCTGAGACGTCAGGCCTAACTAACATCATAGTTAGAGAAATAACGTTCTGCAACCTGATTTTTATCATCTCAAAATCAGCATTGCAGCTATGCTAGCAACATTGTACTTTCATTATGATTTCATTTCTCGATAGATAGTTAATCAGTTTTTACCTGTTTCATCCCATGTCTCCTCTCCCCATCACCCCTGGCTCCCTCTTCTTCTTCTTCTTCTTCTCGAGTTTTATGGCGGTTGGCAACAAACTGTTAGTAGCATTACCGCCACTTACTACCTGGCTCCCTCGCTCTGCCCCGCTCGGTTTTCAAAACTAATCAGTCTCAGTCGCTCTCGCGTCATCTCGTGCTGCATTCACTGCAGTCCGACATTGGAAATTAGCGGTCGCAATTCTCAAATTATCCATAATTTATAAACCTCGCCACCCCTACCGCCAACTGGGGTGGCAGCTGGGGTGGCAAGGCTGTCATTTAGGGTGGCAGTTGCCACCCTATGCCACCCCAGTAGATCCGCCTATGGACACAGATGAAATCCTCTTTTGAAATTTCAAGCATTGATGATTTATTTTATTTCCACAGATGATAGGTTTGCGTTCAGTTTGAGTTCACTAATGCATTGGTGGAAAATTCTCATTTTAATTAACGTCTTTGTGCGTAGGCGTGTCCATACGCTTCATTCATTCATGATTCCGGTTGTCAGGGAAACATTTGCTCCGCAGTCCGTGCACATAAACGTATTGCACCATTTTCTTGGAGTTGAATTGTTGTGTGCCCCACTTGACTTCACTACAAGCTGCCGGCGTTCCTCATGCAGTTAAGTTTTTGACGAAATAATAGCGCAATCTTTCAAATAAAGATGCGTTTGGCTCTTGGTTCAGAAGCATCCAAGTTAGACTCGCTTGAGATCTGTTAGATGTTGTTTAATGTGACCATGTAATCAGCAAACTTTCTTTCCTCTTGTTCAAGACGCTTTATTTTCCAAAATCAAAACAAACTTAAATTTTCTTACCGCAACATGACGTGACAGGCAGATCATTTCGGCTCATTTCGTTGCTTTTTTGCCACTCAAAAGAAAACAACAATAATCATCAGAAGCGGTCAAAAACTGTATGGCTGCGCTGACTGAATCCAAAAGCTCACCCGGCCCCAATAGCCAACTCCAATATAATCCAGGTGCTGCAGTCACCTGTCCATAATGAAGGGGCGGAGGCGAGAAACAACGTAAATTATGAATGGCAGCAAAACACAACTAAACAAATTCATAATTTCAAAATTAAGTCAGTCAACTTATACTTCAAACCAAAATATTTCATGTTCATATATATCGTACCAAAACCAGACAAAAATAGTAAACTAGAAATAAATATTCAATCATAAATCAAGCATTTGGCTCCAACACAAATGGTAGAGAAAAATGATTGTCTTGAGGTTGTAAGGTTGAGGTGCAGTTTCATCTATCTGAGCCTTTATTTAGCCCCCTATCCTGTCTCAGTACTTGCTGAACTGAGATCAGTCTGCAGTTTTCCCTGGAGACAACGCTAATGTCACATACTCACTTGGCACACCAATATTTCACAAGCAAACCAAACCTATTAAGGATGAATACTTACCATAGACAAGATATGTCCTTCACAGCGGCAACCTTCACATTCTGTGTATTCTCAATCTTTGCAGAACCACAGGGAGACATACATGGCCATACACTCACGTGCTGTGCATGCATATTTCTTTTGGTCCTTATTGTTATTTCAAAAGTCCCACCTTCAAACAACCTTCATAACATTGGAATCTTCAAAATCCCTCTCTTACGTGGATGTAGAGTATGCTCATTTTAAATGCAGGTGGAAGATAAAGAAGTTAGACAAATAATACTTAGGCATCATCACTGTGAAAAAAAACAAATGCTCAAGAACACTAAATAACATAGTTTTTTTATTATTATTTTTACTAAAATTAAATGTATTAGCAATCACAGTTTGTAAAACAATGGTTTTTATTTTTTAATATTCCCATTTTAACATCTCTGTCTTGTTTAACAGTAATAAATATTTGTGCTAGAGTCTGGTTTCTGGATCATTCTGGTGTGAACACCTCAGAGATCCTGATATAGACCAGTAAATTTCACTCTGGCACAGTTACAGCTACTGGTCTCTACACACATTATCCACACCCTGAATGATTCATTTACTGTGTTAATAAAAAAAGGAGTAAGAGAGGATGAGATATAAGGGCAGCCCATTTCAATAGAAGAAGACAAAAAATCTTGTTAAAGTGCAATTGTAAAGACAAAAGAGGTTGAAAATGTCTCTTCAGACTATATGAGGCACTAAAGAGGTACAGGTCCTGAAATATATTTTAACACAAAGTTAGCAACAGCAACCCCAATGAGACAAACTGTATCATTGACCAACGCAGCATTGCGTTAAAGTAAACCAGACCAAATGAAGATGCAAATGTTTTCATCTTTTCTGATATGAACCAGACAAAGAGTATATATGTCCACAGAGTACCAACCAAACGGCAGAGGAAGATACTATAAGAAGTGCTGGTGTTATGAAGTCGTCAAGCATATAATACATGTATATATAAACAACCCCCAACACGTGTTTAGAACGTTCTGTGTGCATATTCAATATTCTCCTTCTCTGTGCTCGTGGCTTGCTTTTTATTCACCTGTTAAGGCAAGGCAAATTTATTTTCAATTGCACAATTCAATACAAGAACAATTCAAAGTGCTTTACATGAATTAAAAATAAAAAAAAAATAAAAAGAGAATAAAAGCAAATGAAGATGAAAAAAGCATGGTAAACGCAGGTAAAACAAACAAAAACAGTTGGACCAAAATCTTAAACCAATAATACCTCAGTGAAGAGTTTACCTTCAACAGTCAAATGCAGTTCTTTTAAGTCAAATTGTTTTGAAATTTGAATTTGAACTCAGGCTTACAAACATTTCTTGTGGAAGTTTGTTCCAGAAATTTAAAATACCTTTACGTGGTAAATAGCAATCTTTAAATTCATATTAAATAGTCATCCCTCCCATCTAAAAATGTTGTCAAACAAATTCAAATAAGTGCCTAAAAGTTGATGCATTCAGCTTAGAAATGTAAATGTCTGTGTTTAACTATAAACAAAAGACTTTAGACCTTCCTCAGTATAAACAGTTGCAACCGTCCAGGAAACACACAGCCAAAATTCCTCTACTTTAATTGCAAAAGTTAGTTTAGCTCATATTGGGGATCTCGTGATACTGATTCTGGGAGCATCAAACATTCAACATTTTTATGGAGACTAGTTTATGTGCATGGATTTTTTATAAAAATTGTAACTTTTTTACTATACTTGCAAATTTTTGGCAGAATTCTGACTTAACATGGTGGCCATTACTGTCATAGTATTCTCATGGTTGATGGGTACATAGCTGCCACTTCTTTTGAGATTTCATTGGCAGTCCTAATTAAGCCCTTACGAACTTTCAGGAGGCTTTGTCACAGGACCTTTAAAAGAGATTTGTATGACTTTTTTTTTTTTTTTTTTTTTTTAAGCTGAGGCAGGAAAGATTTATTTGTGGAACCTCTGGATTTCACAATAGGTAATAAGAAATATTACTGGTCTGTCGACATAGGAAAACATTACCAAAAATATATACTGTACAAAGGTAAAATCAATTTATCAGTGGATGGAAGAAACGTCATGGTACATTCCATTTCAAAAGCTTCTTGATTTCCCATGAAGAAGGAAATCCAAACAATACAATTCTGTTTTACCCAAAAGAAATGTATTGAAGCAATTTTATGAAACTAAGATAAAAATCTGGAGTTTTGTCTGTGGCATAGGACTTAGAGATTTGAATCTTGAGGTTATGAGTTCGAAACCAACTCGCATAGACTGCCACTTTGGGTCCCTGTGCAAAGACCCTTACCCCCCACTGCTCCCTGGGGCATTGGGTTAAATGCAGAGTGAATTTCGTTGCTCGGTCTTTGTGACAGTGTAATCTAATGACAATTAAAAACTAAACACTGGAAAAAATTATAATTTTGATAACAAAAGCCTTATAGCTTAAGCACTGTTTGAGTTACAATATCCGGATAACTTTATATTATATTGATTTGTGTCTTTGTCAAGTAATCCATTTGTGCTCTTTGACTAATGCTTCCGATAAATGAATCTAAGTAACTTCTACAAAATAAGTATCTTTTAACTTTTTAACTTATTCTGACCTCTATTTCATAAGTATAAACATTCTTAACTTGAAGGCTAATTAATTATTGTAAACGGAGGTTCTTGTTGTTTCACTTCTGTATGCATTGCAAGTGTATCTTTGTGTGTATAAGAAACTCTTAGATTCACATATAAATGCTTAGTAGTGACATAATACACCTCCTATATATGTATATGTTGAAATAACGGAAATGAAAGATTTTGTGTTTAATTAGACTTTGTGTTTTTCCACCTGCAACAATTGTTGCTGAGAGGTCTAAAAAGTGTAATGCATGTATCAATCAATGCTCAACTTCTTGCTCTGTCGCTTATTTATATGAGATATCCTATGAAGTATTTAGTTTAAATAAGGAATTAGATATCATATTACAGCACATTTCTCTTTTTAGTGGCGAGGCACACTGCACTTTGATTTATGTCCTCCCCAGTTTTATTGAACTATACAAAGGAACTCTCCACCTTGACCGCTCCATTAAAGTAAGAAGCCAAAGTTATCAATCGAGGTGGTGAAGGGAGGAAAAGTCTTCCCAACAAGCCATGCTTTCTCTACCTAATGGATCACGCAATACAGGAAAGAGAGAAAGAGACTGAGTGAGAGCAGGATCTTTCCTCTACAGTAAGGTTTTGACTGATTATGCATTTTTTAAGCTATTCATAGAAGACAGATTTATCATTCCAATTTGTCAAAGTACCAAAGATTTCAATTAATTATGTGCAGCCAAAGGCTGGTGTATTAGGCCTCTCTGTCAGCACAAGTCTGAGCTCCCATTTACAGGACTCAAAATAAAGAGGTATCAGAGAGGGGTCTGGATCCACTAGTAATTAATTTGATGAATGCCTTAGCGGTACAAATAGTGGCAGCCGTGCATCTTTTCATCAGGCGCATGCGACAGTCTCTGTGCTCAGTGCTAATTTGAGGGGGCATCTCATCTGTATGGTGGATGTGTTTAGCAGGGTCCATTCTTCAACCTATGCCTCCTGCTGTCCAGACGGTGTGTGGGGGCCCTTATGTTTTCTGTCAACTTTGTCCTTGTGCCAAGCAACTCCCTCCACTTGGTGCCCAGTTTTTCACTCTGTGGGTTGAACCTGATAATGGGAGCCCTGCTGGATTAATGGAGGCTTTCATTTTGTTTTTTTCTGATGCTGCTACTGCTAGGATTTGGTTTGGATGCTTTTTGAACTTTAAGATCTCTCTGGTGAACTTTGATCAAATATGTTTAAGGGGCAGGAGCCCCTTTAGCAGAGGAACAAGTTAAGTTAAAAACACAACAGATGTTATAATTGGGCCAATCTAAAATGATGGATCATATCATTGTGATTAGGTGAAAGCTTCCGTGGCGGCTGTTTGTGATGCTGACTGTCAATGATGGCAGGAGTTCCAGTGTAACAAAGAGATAATTGGACTAGTGCTGCATAATTCAGATTCATATTTTCACAAGTGGAGGAGGGGAATGATTATAAATCAGGTCAGCCACTGATACAAGGCCATAAATCAAAAGGAGACATAGCTCAAACAATTAGATAATTACTGGACCACAGTGTCGTGGCTACAGAGATGTTTTGCTTTGTCAGTAAGTACATACAGTATAGTATGCTTTAAAAAAAAATAAGTTGACTAAACTTTAACAATTAGGTAATATTGAGCATGGACATTTGGGGTTATCTTATAAAGTATGATTTTCTTTAGACTTTGATAGTTTGATAAATTCTGTTGACATGATGATGGACTTTATCACATTAAATCAACTTAATTTTAGGTCATGCTTTGTTATTAACCTGTCTGCTTACATACTGAATCTGAACTTATTTCTTAACTATGTTCTTAAATCTTTAAAGGAAAACACACTTAAAGGTTTACCTTATAGCCCATTATTTTCTTCATTTCTGACAGTCAATACCTAAATCTCCTCCTTTTGAATCTTTTTGAATCATTGGTTAACTAAAATTTACACTACTATTTGCACTAATGAGTTTAACATAGACTTATGTGAAAAGTATTTTCCTCTTATGTTGTTTTTAAAAGACAAATTTAGTATAATCTGTTTTACACTAATGTAAAAGTTAATTTTTGTCCAAACAAAAACACAGTATTTCATGGCAAAATCTTGATGGTGATTTTCAGAAATATGAATGATCAGGCTCTCTCCTTAGACACCAGTACTTCCTCTTGAAGGCTGAGGTCATTGATCAGAACCTTCTTGTGGTCTCTAAGAAGGTTCTGATCTAGGTCTGAAGAAGATGCTGAAGCACTGGATAAATCTCCTGCTCCTATTATGATTGTTTGACTCTATTGATGTCTTAAGAGATAACATAGGATCAGGCTGTTTCTCCAAGCCCTAAACTACAGCAGTGAATGGTCATATAACAACCATGCAAACCCAATTCATAATCAATTTGATCAGTTGAGATGGCAATTGTAACTGTATTGTTACTCTACATTGTGCACTTCAGCCCCATTTCCACTGAAAGCCCACTAGAAAAGTTCAGTCATTTGATATTAATTTTTTTATATCAGTCTTTCCAGAGTTGCTTTATAACTGTCATGGTTTTGGTTCTGTTTAAGTTTTATCTTTGAATTTCCATTGGTTTTATTTCCACTTTGTGTTATTCTGGTTATTTTTTATTGTATTTAAGTTCTTAGTTATTTGTTTTTTACCATCTGTTGCCCTCTTGTGTCAGTCCTTTCCTTAGTTCCCTTCTAGACTGCTCTGTTCACACCTGCTCCCAATCTGCTGATTAGCCTGGTCTTTGTTTCTCTCTCCAATATATGCATCTCCTGCTCAGTGACTGTTGCCGGATTTTCTTATTTCTTTGCCCTTTGTTGTGGGTATTTATGTTTTTGGATTTTTGCTTCTGTTAAACTTTTTTTGGATAATCTTCAAGTAACCTCCTTGAGCTGTAGTCTGTGTTGGGGTCCTCCTGTCAGACCTCCAGCCCACTGTGACAATAACTGCATAAATAAAAACCTCCTAAATACTGATTTACATAATTTTTTTTTGTTATAATGATAAACAGTTATATCTCTAAAGAGGAAACATAAAATGTTTTTGTAGAAATATAATTTATTTAAGTAAGTCATAATGTACAAGCAATTAATAACCTGATGTTATTAAGAGACAAAACCTCATGTACTTTATACATAAAGTTTTGATAAAATTATGCTTCAAAACATCTTAAAACAACCAACAAGTAATGACCACCTGACTGGCCAGCGTTATGGCCAGAGATTGCAGCCCACAACAGCCTGCCCAGCCTTTATCACAGATTAAAAAGTAGGCTATTTCTTGATGCACTGATGACACAGAGGAGGTTTTATTGTGTACTTTCTTACTTAAAAACATCCTAAAACTTATTTCATGACAAATTAAAGGTATAAAAACAACATTTTTATACTCATCCTTATCAGTTACTGCTACCGCTGGTGGAAACTAAGCACTGCAGCTGTACAAAACCCCACAAGTCCATAGTCCCAGATAAACTAAAAAGTATAGGTCTGGCGAAAGTAAAGCCCTGGAAAAGTGAAATGATTATATTTATTTTTATTCTTCAGGTTCTGATGTAAAATGTGTTCATTGATTTGAAACACTGAAGCTTAACTTACTGAGCCTTAAGAGTTTTAATTTGGAGAAATGATAAATGGTCTGTATTTATACAGTATAGTGCTTTTTCAACCCAGGAGACTTGACCAAAGCTCTATACACTATATTCAGTCATTCACGTGGAGTTGCCATTGGTCTCTGAGCTGAGTTGGATTGCGGTCGACAAATCCATCTTTAATATAAAGCTTTTAAATATATATTTTTCAGTAAAAACTTACACAATCTCTCTTTAAGGTCAAATTTAGCACCCCAAAATAGATTTTTTTTCCCCAGGCTGAAAAATCCCATTTTACTTAATTAATTTAGGGCCAGTATTTCATAATTTATTTTAATAAAAAAGGTTGTTGTTGTAAACTTGACACTATTTTAATTCAGCAAATGTAAAAAACTAAATAACTTGCTAGCTAATAACGGTTTATTAGCCATATTACAGTTTTTACAGTTGGCTTCTGTTTATAGGTCTGGTAGATGTGGTATCAAACATGGGTAAAAAAAAAAAGAGAAGACAACAGGTTTTAAAGTGTTTGGTAAAACTGCAGCCTGATTTGTTCCTTTATCTTCAAAAACAGTTTCTATCATCATACAGTATAGTGCAGCTTTATACATTTTGTGCCACCTTTGATCTTCTGTAACTTTTTTTTTTTCTGCATCCTAAAACTTACTCTGGAAATTTTTTATAGAGTCTCTTCACTTCACTATAACATGGACTGTCACTGACCCCTAGTGTTTCTCAAATGTTCACTTACACTGTCTGAACTCCACTTACTCTAATTACATTTCTGGCCTTTGATTACCCCAAGGCAGAAGGAGCTGCCTGAAATCCAGAGGCACGGGTCCAATTGACCCCAATTGAAAGTGTCATTTCACGGTACCTCCAAGTTGGAAATGCTTGTGTATCCAAGGATGAGCAGAGATATTAATTCAACTTATTTTCTCAGCTTTGTTGTCGTTTTATATCAAAAAAGAATATACCCTACCTTTCATCAAATCACGAAAACCACGCCCACATTCCAAAGTGACAGCCGGAAGTCCCGCCTCAATTAATATAAAATTAATATAAAGTTAATATAAAATTAATATAAAATTAATATAAAATTTATATAAAATTAATATAAAATTTATATAAAAATGAACTATGTTATTTTAATGACGGTTATGATGATTAAATTATTATTTTTAAGTATTTGTATTGATTTCTTATATAATCACTGTTAGCATTCAGCCTCTGCCTGCAGCAGCAGCTGGAGCAGCTTTGTGATCTCAACTCACTCACACTCACACCGTGCAGCCATCCCACCAACCCCCACCCCCAACCCCTCGCTGCAGCGGCTGCGGCCCCCTCACTCTGCCCTGTGCCTTTCTATGTGGCCCTCTGCCTCACTGACTAGGATCCATATATCTATATATCTAAATATATATCTAAATATATATATAGATATATATATAGATATAGATATATATTTATATGTAGATATATATACAACCAATCATGATGCACATGTATATTTATCGGTCTATTAAAAAACCAAATGTGTAATTTTGTCCATTCATACGGTTTAAGCGTCCCACATGCGCAGTAGAGACTTCAATAACGTCACAAGCCGCCTTGCTCCACGTTTACGGAAGTAAACATGGAGGGAAGGTTTAGCTTGCATTTAGCAGTCTTTCTCAAACTTAAAAACACAATCTTTTTAAGATGGTTAGAAAAAATGAATAAATAAAATGCTCCCCTACATTATCATCCACCATGGTTGTTGTGTTTCTAGCCGCTTCTTGTGCTCGCTCAGACACAGGTTGTAGTGGAAAAGATCTGGGTCACTTTAGGCTGCTGTGTGAACCCAACCTTTCTCCAGCAAGGATGGGTGACTTAGTGACGGCTGACCAGGGCATTCTATACAAAAGCGTCAGTGTCCGTCTTAAGGGTCTCCTGATGTAAAGGGGTTGCACCAATGAGGAGCTCGGACCGCGCCACACTATTATCTAATTCGATAGACCTGTTCTCACTCAGGAAACATTTAAGATGGGTGACTTAATGACGGCTGACCGGGGCATTCTATACAAAGGCGACAGTGTCCGTCTTAAGGGTCTCCTGATGAGGGATTGCACCATGATGGGGTTCGGACCGCGCCACGGTGTTATCTAATTCGATTGACCTGTTCTCACTCAGGAAACATTTAAGATGGGTGACTTAATGACGGCTGACCGGGGCATTCTATACAAAGGCGATAGTGTCCACCAGGAGGAACTCGGACCTTGGGAGGGGGTAAAAAATACACCACTTAGAAAAAGATGAGGGACTCTTTGCGGATTTCCTGACCATGGTCTGAATCAGATTTCTTTTCATACGGAAGAGGATGTGTCAGCGTCTTTATTAGATTTGGGAACAGCGTGGCGTAGCATTATTCAAAAGTCGCGGTATCTGTCTTTGGCACATCCTGATTTGATCAGCTGATAAGGTGGAGCCACAGCGTCACAAAGCAGCGTCACAGCGTCACAAGGCATTAGATGGAGCTGCAAAAAGTGTATTTAAGAACACTTCTTCTGGTCCCTTGACTGAACTGCATCCGGGACTCTGAGGTAAGCGAGATCATGTCTTCACATCCTTCTACCCGTGTTGTATCTGCTGAAATGCATAACCCTGGGTTTGAGCTGTCTCAGGAGGTCAACGCATTATCCCGGAGTAAGTTAAGTACTAGCTAACTGTATTTATAAGCTACAGCATTTTAGCAATGTTTAATATACTTTAAGATACTGAGTTGATGTTCTGCGTATGCAGCGTAATGGATTGTCTCTGTTTTAACACCACAGACTTTCATTGAGTAATGTCATAGAGCATAAAGTTTGCTTTAAGTTGAGGTATAAGTTTTTTGTCAGAAATAACAACTTGTTCTCACTGTAATAAACCCTATTGGTGGGATTATATGATCTGTCTCAGGATAATGACGATATATATTTTAATTTATTTCCTAGAACCCTCTGAAATCAATCTGGATGATTTCATAACGGATCTTGGTAGGATATATTTAAACCTCTTATTCAATTTTATTTCAATATATCGTAAAATACTATTAAATTGTTTTAACCATTTTGTTTTTCTACTTTTTTTTTAAATCCTTATTAAATCTTGTAGGTTTAATAGATTCTCAATATGGACAGCCCGCTCCTCATTATAACCCAAGAATCTTACCCGGCCATCTCCCTGGTATTCTGCCTCGGGTGAACCCTGACCTGAAGCCGGACCTGAAGCAGGACCTGAAGCTGGACCTGAAGCAGGACCTGAAGCAGGACCTGAAACCGGACCTGAAGCAGGACTTGAAGCAGGACCCGAAGCAGGACCTGAAGCTGGACCAGAAGCCCGGCTTCAAACCTGGTCAGAAACATTCAACAAACAGGCTGACTCTTTCCAAAGTCAAAAAGAGTTTACTTCCTGAATTTCAACTATCCGTTGAAAAAACATCTACCCTAAAGAAAGAACGACAGGGCATCAACCATCATGACGCATCTGTAATAATAATTTCACCCGATACTTCCCCACGAGCGCTGACCGTCTCCCGCTCTGAAACAACAGCGGTAGCACACGCTGAAGCTGGCCCACCAGACCATCCACTTCCTATCGCTGAAGCTGGAATCAGCACATCAGAGAGGGAAAACCCACTACCTGGTAAGTTAATCATAAGTGTGCCTTTTAACCCTAAAATTCTTAAATTAATACCGATTGTATTTCATGATTTAAAGTTTTAACTTCTCTTCCTCTCTCTCTGTTTTTTTTTCTCTCTCTATTTTTTCATTCACTGAAGCTGGAATCAGCACATCAGAGAGGGAAAACCCACTACCCCGTAAGTTAATAATAAGTGTGCCTTTTAACCCTAATATTCTTAAATCAATACCGATTGTATTTCATGATTTAAAGTTTTAACTTCTCTCTCTGTGTTTTTTCATTCACAGTACCCTCGGCCCCAAGGCGTGCAAGTCTCCCCATTAAGAAGAAGAAGAAGAAGAGACCGACCTTTAATAAACTACGATCAATGGTACGAGCCCTCCAGCAAAGCATTACTAGGATTGCCTCCAAGGTGGAGACCGCTAGACGCATGATTACAGGTAGATTTTCTAATTTCAATTTAAATTTATTTTTTTTTTTACAATTAGTTTGTGATATAATAAATGTATAAATGACAAAAACCTAATTATGATTTGTCTTCCGTATTACAGAAACTTCATCAACGGTGGAACGGATACCGACCTGTGGGCCGCGTCGATCCGGAGGCTACAGATCAAGATCCAGGGTGCTTCTGAGAACCTGCCACATCCTGATGGATGAACTGTTCAACAACTGAGTTAACTAAGTAATTTGTGACTTCTGTAAAATATGGATAATCAGCAAATGAGAGCTGCTTTGAATGTAATGGTACAGGCTGTTAATGACCTTAAGAATATACCTGTTCAGTATGAATCCGATTTTGTCAATATATATCCACCATCCCCTGAAGAACAAATAAACGCAGATAGAAATCTGGAGCATTTACTCTCATTAGAACAAGCGATCCAAGAATTAAACGTTTCTGTCCCTCAATCAGTGTTGCAAGAAAATGTGTCCTTAACCCCCCCTAATCCTACAGAGGGTCAGTTTCAGCAGCAAGGAGGGCATATCGATCAGAGGGTTATAGAAAACGTTGAAAGTAATCAAAGTGATTCTTCCAGTAATGTTCTGCAAAATCCCACATCCAGCCTACCTCAACAGCCGAACCTGACTCCTTCCTCCACCGCCCCCATACCTGACCGAATGGTTCAGCCCGACATGAGTCGGGATCAGCAGGTGGTAGACACCCCTGAACAGAGTCAGGTAACCCATGCACCCCATGTTGAACGTGAGCATTTTAATGTTACAGAGATAAGACGTCCTTTCAATGTGATTGCTGCATGCCCCCGTGACGTTCCTAATCTCGCAGAATTCTATACACAGGTACATAACATACTTGTCGAGCTTGCTAACTCTGCTAGACAATCAGCAGCTCGTAACGATATTGTGCAGTTAGAATTAAGCGGGGAGGGATTCTCTCGTCATACGATTGTTCAAGTAAATGATGAACCTGATTCAATTCTGGCGGGGTTTCAGGAATTTTTAGACGAGCTTGTACAGTCCAACACAGAGCTCCCACCAAATAGCAACTTAGAACTAATTCTTCAGGTTGTGAGAAACCCTACAGGCGGTGCAAAGCGTAAAGCTGTAAAAACATTAGACTGCGAGCTGATTCATAAAAAGAAACGTCATTTGTATATCATTGACAATTGTTCTAATCAGCTATGTTTCTCAATCAGTCTAGCACATGTATTTAACCCGTCTTTTACAGACGCAGAAGCCACGCATCAAGCTAGAGAATGGCAGCTTATGGCAGGTTTGACTGAGCAAACCCCCGTGACTTTCAGCGATGTGCAAAAATTTGAAAAGATAGTGAATAGGAAAATTGTGGTATTCTATAAAAGCGATGGGGAAGCACTGCTTTGTAAATTCGAGACAGACTTTCCAGATCGCTCAAATCCTCTTTTTCTGTTCTTATTCAAAAATCATTATTATGGGGTAAAAAACCTGCTGGGTTTCACCGGCACCAAGTACATCTGCAGTTACTGCTTTACCGGTTACGAAAACATCAGCACACATAACTGCGGGGGTCATTGTTCCGTATGCCACGATCCGGGCTGTACTCTCCAAGAGTCCCGCTCTGTACGCTGCGCAGATTGTAACCGGATCTGTCGTAATTCATTCTGCTTTGTTAAACACAGAGAGCCCAGAGAGAAACCTAAACTCGGGAAGCTTTTAAGTAATTGCCAAACAACAAAATACTGTCCTGCGTGTAAAAAACTACATCATGTATCGGCAGGAGGAGAGAGCAGGGGTCACGTCTGTGTATCAAAATGCACCATCTGTCATGAGAAAGTGCCTGGTAGCATTGATGTAACGTTAAACGAACATCAGTGCTACATTCAACCTAGCCTTACTGATGGAGAGCTCACTGATAAACTGGTTTTTTTATGATTTCGAATGTTTTTTCGATCAGAGCGGGGTGCACATCCCATTTCTTGTCTGTACCAAAACATGGAAAGGTCATCTCTGGCACGCTTACGGACTGAATTGCGTCCGTGAATTTCTGCTTCAGTTCAGAAAACCCCGGTATAGGGGTTACACATTTATCGCTCATAACGCCCGGGGCTATGACTCTTACTTGATTCTCAGGGTGATGGTGGAGATGGGTATTAAACCGCACCTCATCACCCAGGGGAGCAAAATCCTCTGTTTCACAGAACCAGATTACGCTCTGAAATTCATTGACAGCCTTTCATTTCTTGCTATGAAACTGAGTCAAATGCCGAAAGCTTTAGGCTTCACAGATCACAGTAAAGGTTTTTTTCCCCATTTGTTCTCCTCTGAGAACAATTTAAAATATGTCGGCCCGCTCCCTGCCCCCAGCTTCTACGCATTCGAACACATGAACCCCGCAGAGCAGGAACGGTTTAACGTCTGGTACAGCCAGGCGTGCGAGCGATCCTTTGACTTTCAGAAAGAAGCTCTTTATTATTGTCAAAATGATGTTGAGATTCTTTTCATGGGCTGTGTGAAATTCAGGGAAGAGTTCTTTAAAGAGACGAACGTGGATCCTTTAAAATGCATCACAATCGCCGCAGCCTGCATGAAGGTTTTCACATCCAATTTCCTTCCTCCTAATACTCTAGCCATACCCTCGCCGGTGGACTACAGGCGTCAGTGTAAGACATTTTCAAACGCGTCCATTCAGTGGCTAGAATGGTTAGCTCATGATAGGGGAATAGAGATTCAGCATGCGTTAAATGGAGGGGAAAAGAAAATTGGCCCTTATTATGTGGATGGGTACGCAGAAGTGGACGGGGTCAAAACTGTGTTCGAGTTCAACGGGTGTTTTTTTCACGGCTGTCCCACCTGCTTTCTACCTGACCGCACCTGTCCTCTCAGGGGTGTTTGCTTTGAAGCAATCCACTCAGCCACCATCGAGAGAGCCAGGATATTACAGTCAGTTTACAGCGTGCGATTAGAGGTTGTCTGGGAGCACGATTGGGTCCAGCTGAAGGCGTCGCGCTTAGGCGTCAAAAGTTTTCTGGAAGGTTTTAACGCCCCAGAACCTCTCTCACCGCGTGAAGCTTTATACGGTGGCAGGACGTCTGCTCTCAGACTCAGGTACAGTGCAGGAGAAGAGGAAGCGGTGCATTATGTTGATTTTACTTCTCTGTACCCGTACGTGAATTCCAACTTCCCCTACCCCCTAGGTCATCCCAAGATCATTTGCCGGGATTTTGATGATCCCCGCAACTACTACGGGTTAATTAAAGCTACGGTGTATCCTCCCCGCGGTCTGTTTTTTCCTGTTTTACCTTACAGGACATCTGCGGGTAAACTGGTGTTCACTCTCTGCCGTGCATGTGCTGAAATTAACTACCAGGCAGGTTCCTGCACCCACTCTGATGAGGAGAGAGCGCTGAGGGGAGTATGGGTCAGTGTCGAGCTTTGTAAAGCGTTAGAACACGGTTACCGTGTTGCAAAAATCACTGAGGTTTGGCATTTTGAGAAAAAAAGCAGTTCAATTTTTGAACCGTATATTCACAAATTTCTCAAGGGTAAACAGGAAGCTTCAGGCTTCCCTGCTGAAGCAACGGATGAGGAGAGCCGCTTAAAGTATGTAGCAGACTACAAACTTAATCAGGGCATCCAGCTGAACGTGGACAACATCGAGGTGAATCCTGCTAAAAGACAGATGGCTAAACTATGTCTGAACAGTTTTTGGGGGAAATTTGCACAAAGAAATGACCTGTTTCAAACTACCATCGTGTGCAAGGCTGATGAGTTTTTTGACTTTTTGTTCTCAGGTAAATACACAGTCAGCTACTTTCACTTTCTAACCGATAAAATGTGTATGGTTCAGTGGAAATACAACAAGCGCTGCATCTCTCCACCCAACAAGGTAAATAATGTGTTTATCGCAGCGTTCACCACAGCATACGCTCGTCTGAAACTGTACACCTGTCTCGAACAACTTCAGCATCGAGTTTTGTACATAGATACCGACAGCCTCATTTATGTGGTTAAACCGGGTGAGACTCCCTTGGAGCTGGGGAATTATCTGGGTGATTTAACGGATGAGCTGGGAGGTGACACGATTCAGGAATTTGCATCGACAGGACCCAAAAGCTACGCGTATCAGACCAGAAACCGGAAAAAGGTTGTGATGCGCGTTAAAGGCATCACTCAAACTCAGGAATGTAGTGAGAGGGTGAATTTTGATAGTGTGAAAGACCTGGTGGAAGGTTATTTGAAAGGTTCTACAGGGGTCGTTTTAGAAGCTCCACAATGTACCATCAGGCGAGATAAAAGAAGCTTTCAGCTAAAAAATGCCACATTTCAGAAAAAGTTCCGTGTGGTGTATGACAAGAGAAGGCTTTTTCCCGACGGAACAACTCTGCCTTTTGGTTACTAAGTGTTAACTGAAAAAATGTCTCTCTCCTCTGAAACACAGGAGATTGAATTTGACCCAAGATTCAGAACACCCTTTTCATGTATGATTGTAGGCCCTAGTGGATGTGGGAAATCTTTCTTTGTAAAAAATGTTTTGCAGAAATGTAACCATGTCATGGATGTTGTACCAGAAAATATTGTATGGATCTATACTTCTTTTCAAAGTCTGTATGCTGAATTGCAAAAAATGAATAAAAATATTAAATTCATCGAGGGGTTACCTCATTCTTTTGATGATGAAAATCTGTTTCCTCGCGACCAAAATCATTTGGTCATTTTGGACGATGTCATTTTCCAGGCCTCGGAGCATCCAGAAGTGGTCAAGATTTTTACACAATACAGACATCATAGAAATATGAGTGTGATGATGTTGACTCAGAACGTGTTTCACCAAGGGAAGTACAGTCGTACCATCAGCTTGAACAGTAATTATATGGTGTTATTTAAGAACCCCAGAGATAAATTGCAGCTGAATATATTAGCCCGCCAAATATTTCCATCAGAGAAGACTTTTTTTATGGAGAGTTTTGAAGACGCTGCCAGAGAGCCTCACGGCTATTTAATCGTTGATCTGACTCCGACTTGCCCAGATCGTTTCAGACTGAGATCGGGTATGCTCCCTGGTCAGTGGCCTGTTGTGTATCTACCTAAGCCTAATTAATTAATTCATCATGTCAGCCCGCATAAAAAGGAACGCTCCCTTATTCAGAGCTCTGTATCACGCTACTCCACAGAAACGCAAAGACATTCTCGCTCACTGCTCACCCGACTTTCTTAAAGCCTTGTGTGAGATAGCTCTGAATATCTTAAAAGGTAACGTTAAAATATCTCCTTCTCAACATAAAAAATTGCAAAGGCAGAAAAAGCATTTTGGCTGGCTGAAAAAAAAAGGGGTTTAAAAACCAACAGTTGGCTCGAAAAAACGGGGGGCTTTTTTTTTCCCCCCGCTCAGTGTTGTGCGCCTAATTGGGAAATATGGGGGCTTAAGGGGATGAGAAAAATCTCTTAGCGGGTCAAAAGATGTTCTCGTTTTACCGCACAATTTAAAAAAGTTTGAAACCCCCCAAGGCTTTATCGAAAATGAAGGGAAAACCAAAATTAAAAACAAAACCAATTTTTAAAAAAAATTAAAAAATACACCCCCTTCCCGAGGTTTTTCCAGAAAACAACACAAAAACCCCACACACAACACCAGCAAACAAACCGAAAATAAAAGAAATTTGGTTTAAACCCTCAGGGACTTCAGGAAGAAGTTTAAAAAGTTTGGATTCCAAAAGCAAAATACTTTTAAAAAAAACCCGGGAAAAGGGGGGCTGGGAAAAATAATTTTTTCGGGGCGTGGTGGGGGGGTTTCTCGCTGTGAAAAAGTCCCCCAAGAGGAAAGACCAACCCCAACTTAGGGTGGATTTTGGACGGGGTTAAAGGGCTTAAAAACCATTTTTTCCAAATCCCAACCAAAAAAACAACTTTGAAAAAGCGAAAGGGGGGAAGGGGGAAAAAGGAGATGTTTCCGGAAAGGGAAAAAAAAAAAACCTTTCACCAAAATTCCTAGGAATTGAGTATATTTTGGAATGAAAAAAAAAAAAGGACCAAAAAAATTCGGGAAAAAAAAAAAACAAAGAAGGGGAAGAGTTTTAAAAAACCCCGGAATGGCTGAAATTCACCCTGATACTAATTATTTTAATAAAAAAACTTGATAAAAAATTTGGAATAAAGTCTTTTATTGTTTCAAATTATTCAGGACGTGTTTTTTTTTTTTTTTATCTTAAGTTTGAGCAATCTTTAAACATTTGTAAAGAAAAAGTTCCATGATTAAATGAACAGGGCCCTCTTTTTGATACATCGGATATTTTTCACAAAATCAAATCCAAACACATTTTTATAAACTCCATCGCGTAGGTCGCCAAAATTTCATGCACCGATAGCCCCCACGTTTAGACACAGAAATAAACACATGATGCCCGGCACACAAAGAAGATAAATTTTTAAGTTGACATTATGATACAATATTTTTGAGGGTCTGTCTTTCAAAATTACACAATTTCTTAGGGATAGAAATCAAAAAAACTGGAGGGAACCCTAAGAGTCGAAAAGGTGGCTTGAATATTTTCTTCCAAAACAGAGCACCAGTTTTCCAGGGATTGTGAAAATGAGGGTTTACGTTAAATAGGCGGGGGCCCTTGTCGTCGTTTGAGTAACGGGAGGTGTCCAGCCCAAAAACCCATAAAAAAAGCCCCCAACAGGTGAGCATCAGGCTTCTAGCTCGGGTTATTCATGTTTTTTTAAAAAAAAACCCCAAGACCCGCCTTTTTTGAATCGATTTCCATATTTAGTCGTAACACGAACACAATCAAGGTTGTATGAGGGGAACGGGCCCCCGAAATTATTTCCCGTCTCAAATTACCATTAATACTGGGACAGCGCGTCAGATCCTCCCCGGATTGAGATTAAAAACAAAAGGGGTAACTTTTGAATTCCCCGCGAGCGATGTCAGAGGGAAGGTCTTTTAAATGACGACCTGTAGCTGAACTTAAAATTCCCCGATGAGATACCGTTTGTTGAAATTGGGTTGAAAAAGCTTGGGTGGGAGTTCTGCCCCTTTACAGAGCGCCATTATTCAACATCCAAAAGCCTAAAGTTGGGAAAGGGGACAGATCTTTTTTTTCCTGTAAAGGTTTGGTGAAAACCCTTCCTAAAAAAAGTATTTTGGTATGGCTCCAAAAAAAAGGGTTTTCCTGAGTAAATCCTAGAAATTTTTAGGGAGAAATTTTTTACATTCACGCGTGAAAGCGGGTTTGAGGGCATTTCCCCCTTTTAAAATGAGCTGCCCAGCCCATGCTGGGATACCCTAACTTTTTTCAAAAAAAGAAAGCGCCCAAAAAAAAATTTTTTAATCGAAAAAGGTTGAATCACGATCCCTGGGAAAAGAATGCTCGTGGCCCTGATTAATTTTTAACCCTATATCTACAGAATTTAAAAGCAGCTTTCATGAAGAAAATTCTGCGTGAAGGGGGCCTCAATGCAGCTCTCTGGGGAAATTAGTTTTTGAAAAGGGGTCTCTGATTCATCCCCTGTTCGGGGCCATTATTCCAACAACAGTCTATAGCTCCGCTGTGTCTTTGTAAAAAAACCTCGTGAATTGCCTTTAAAGTGTCTTCCGAAAAGTTTTTGAAGGTTTCAATATTTTCTCTTCGGGGTAGTCGCGCTCGACTGTGAAATTAAAATTTTCCCAAATAAATTGCTTGATGAACTTGTATTCAGGGGTAATTCAGCAGTCCGACAGCCGCGTCCCGGTTTTGGTTGCTTCCACCGGTTGTGATCTTCCACGGGGTCGTAAAAGGGCGTTTAAATCCAGGTATTTTTTCTCCATCTCGGAATAAAAAATCGATTGGGCCCGGGGTCTGTAAAAGCTGATTGGGTAATATTTCGTGTAACCTTTCTTCGATAGATATTGAGTAAAGGTTTGAAAATAAATCCCTTCCCTAGGGGCTTCGATATTTCTGATGTAAAAGAGCCATGATTGAATTTTTATTGAAAAATAATAATAATTCAGCTAAATATATCTTTGCTCGCTGCAGACTTCCTCCCTCTGGCTTTGCTTCTCCCAACTGATTTCTTCTTTTTACGTGACGCGAGTATTTGTGAACGCCAAACACGTTGCCCCGGAGGTCTCTTTCTAGCTCTTCTTGATAGAACCATAACTCCTGACCCCTCTTGGTTATTCACACCCTGATGCGAGCCTGATATTTTCGTCATAGCTTTACCTATGACATCCGAGGCGATGTTTGTGGCAGCCTTTTTCAGATGAGGTTTAACAATTGCAAAGCCGGATTTAACTAAAGGTGACACAAAACGAAATAACCTTGAAAACAGAGACCCTATCCCCCGACCGTACATAACGGGGGCACCATAGAAACCGGGTAATGCGCCCCCTACTTGATTCTGGTAATAGGAGACAAAACGGTGCGGGTCATCTCTCAGATTTATCTGACTCATGTTTTCTTGGTTTTTACTACCTTTTTGTTTTTTCTTCCCAACTTTTAGCACGAAGCAACGTGGCAGGTGTGACCGGTTGCACAGCTATGAATGATTCCAACCGCAATCACACGTTTTTATAAGTACATTCTGTTTCATCTGAAGGCTCGTTGTGAGGTCACAGGTCTGAAATGTAGTTTCACGATGCACTTTCCGTATGTAAATTTCACCGGGGTGTTCTGGTCAGTTTTAATTTCTACTTGTATATTTTCAATATGTTTCTTGGCAACTGGGAGATAGTAGGGATTATGAAAGGTCTGCGTGATAACATCTCCAAACACCCCCTCCACCTGAACCGTACGCAAGAGGGGTGCGTAAGCATCCCCCACCATCTGCGGGGCAACAACGTCGCTGTAAAAATAGAGGTGGTAGAAACCGGCCTTAAAATCTATAGGATGCGGTGCATGCCAGTGGTCAAATTTAATCCATTTTCCTGGTTCCATGCCGAACATGTAGGCTAGTGGAGCGTGAAAACGTAGATGGTACTGAGCACCGGCCTGGTAGGTGAGTAGGTTTGCGAGCCGGTTAACCCTGAAATAAATGTCTGAATCTATCTTTCTCAGATGGGCTTCAATCTCTGTTATAAGCTGTTTCAAATTATTGTAGTATCCGTTTCCAATATTTACGCGTTGGACATTTTCCTCTTCCACTTTCCGCCATTCAAAGTAGGCTTTTTCCGCAGGGACGTTATGCCACGTGTGTGGATAAGAAACCTCTGTCAAAGCCACTTGCCACTGACCTTGTAGGTTAATATGCTCGGCTAAATCCACGCGGAAACTCGATATGTTATTATCCTTAAACACGTTGAGACTAGCGTTGGAGGGTAGCGTCAGATAAAATCCCTCATCCTCAGTTATGCGATCCATGTTGCATTGTCAGCCGTCTGGGAGCAGCGTTCTCTTTTATACATCTCGCAGGTCATCGGCTCTCACCCAGCTGTTGAATTTCTCCGGCCAATTTTTCCAACGTACTAAGACCTGTTGGACTCCCCGCACGGTGCGCTTCTTTAATATCTCTCCCACTTGATACATTTTGTTTTTTGACATTTTTAGTTTTTGAAGCTCCTCTGCGTAAAAAGAACCTCGAACCTGCTCTCCGTCTAAATCTTCCAGTTTGAATACCGGAGGAGATCGCTGTACCGTTTCTGTAACTTTAAAGATTTCATCCGTGAAACTCTGTTCATATTTCTTATCAAACACCCCACGCACCTTGGAGATTCTGACGTGGTCACCTTGCTTAAATGCTATCTTGCGTTTTGTGCATCGTTTAGAATTAGTCCCGTAAAGGTTCTGAAACACCTGAAAAGCGTTATCGGCGGTGACCTCCATAGGTGTCATTTTAATACTTGAATGATAGCAGTGGTTGTAACTTTTGACTAGGTCTTGAAGCACATCTAGATATCGGAGAGTGTTGTTTGCGGTGAAATACCTCCACATTCTTGATTTTAACGTACGGTTAAACCTCTCAACCACCGAAGCTTTTATTTCACTAGCCGTGGAAAAATGTTCAATACCGTTTTTGTTCATCAGAGCTTTGAATGATTTGTTAAAAAATTCTTTGCCGTCGTCAGTCTGAAGTTTCTTTGGAATCTGACTCTCTTCTAAAATGGATTGAAAAGCTTTTACGACATCGGAAGCAGTTTTCCTTTTTAAAACCCTGACATAGGCTCTTTTGGAGAATACGTCGATGACGGTTAATAAATAATTGTAGCCATCATTTTTTTCGGATAAGCTCTGCATATCACAAAGATCTGCTTGGAACTGCTTTAAAGGCCTGGTGACAAACACTCTATTTCTCGGAAATGTTATTCTTGCCGGTTTATGCAAAGAATAAGCATCCTGTTGTGATAAAAAGTCCTGCACCTTTTCAACCGGTATCCTCTTCCCCATTTCACTTTCCACAGCTTTGTGCAGCCTATTTACCCCACCAAAACTCCCTGGGTGGGCAGGCGTGTAATATACCCGTTTCATTAATTTCTTTTCAGCCATACCTTCCCACACACACGTAGTGATGCTTAATGAAAGAAAGGATGAATACGATAGGATTTTATAATTTTTTTTTTTTTTATTAACAATGTTAGAAAAGTAAAACACTAACATGAAAATACATTCATTATATCATAAGCTAATGTAGAAACTACTCATCCAATAGATAAAAAACATGAAAATACAATCATTATATCATAAGCTAATGTAGAAACTACTCATCCAATAGATAAAAAACACGAAAATACAATCATTATATCATAAGCTAATGTAGAAACTACTCATTTAATAGATAAAAGACATGAAAAAGAAAATGACTGCATGCTCTTATATATCAATACCCCCTCCAGTACTGCGTGGCGGCTTCAAGCTGATTTTTTATGTCAGGGCCTTGTTCATCCAGCTGATCCTGTAGATCATTGAGGGGGTCAGCCACCTGGTTGACCAACGTCAATTCATACAAATAAGCTTGTGCTACAGCACTGACCGTGCTACTGTCTTGATGGATGTTGCGAGCGGCTAAAAACTGCTGAATGGCATCAATGAACCTTGCATTGTAAAGTACTTGCATTACATGAGAGTAATTTCTTTTCAAAGTACCTGTCCTCAAGCTCGTATGCACTGATGCTCTCTCACACTTGGACGGTTATGGGAACATCCGTAGCATTAGTCCTGAATATACTTGTTGATCGCAGCGCTCAGCAGATAATGCACTACAGTTTTCACAGCTTTGATGAAGCCGAACCGTATCCAGCCGTCGTATTCATCCTGTCTGGTCTCACCCTCTCCTTGGCTCGTCGGAATCTGCGAATCAAGGGGTTGAGAAAAGTCCGGGGAGGGAGGATCTCCTTGGCCGGGGGGAAGCTGTGAGTCCTCGGATTGGGAAGGCTCCGGGGAGGGTGGAAACTGTGAATCTTCGTCCTGGATCACCGGGTTAGGTGGGAAGGGGAAGGGAAACTTGCCATCTTTGCAGTCCTTAGCCCGTAATACAAAGCGCTCCGGGCTGAGTTTCATACCCGGGGGACAAGACCAGTCGGATATGCGTTTCATCGCTGCGGCGTACAAATCCTCACTCCCGCTGTCGCTTTGGGAAGAGGAATCAAGAGCCGGCTGGGGTGATGGTGAAGGAGGGTGGTACGGTCCCGGGAAGAATTTGTCGCTGTCCGGGGACCCATGCTGCGGCGATGTTGAAGCGGTTGAAGAAGGCGATGGTGGAGCAGGAGAGCTATCCACAATGCAGGACGATGTACCGCAGCCCACGTCCTTCCTCATGGTTTCAGATGTTAGCCCGCTTGGTTGCTCGTCTGATACTGGGTAGGGCGTGGTTAATGTTGAAGGGGTGGCATCGGCTGCTGTGAGGGGGTGGGTCTACAAAGAAAGCGCTTTCTTGACTCCCAGAATGTCTTTCCAGTTGCGACACTCGCGAAACAGCGTAGAAATTCGATCCGCTATTCCTGACATCTTATCAAGCCATGCATCAAAAGGAATGGCTAACAATGTCCTGAACACACCGCACTCAGTATTATAATACTCAAGCATAAAAATAATTGATTCATCTTGAGCCTTTCTGAGACTTGCGCGAAAAAACCATCGACCTGTAACCCCCCTCTTTGACTGCCAAGTAGCTGAGAATATCCTACTTCCTGACTCTATGTCAGTTTCGTGCAGGAGGGGTTGCTCGAGCTTGCTGCGCTTAGCATCGGGTGTATCTGTGATTCCGTCCTCTGCTCCTTGGCTAACAACAGGGCCTGCTACATTCAGGTCCTCGCGGTCTAGTCTACGGAGCATGATGAGTTTCAGAACAGCCCAGTCGTTTGATGATAAGACACCCATTGAGTGGATAGTCTGCAGCTTCTCAGCTTCTTCACCCCGCTGATAGAGACACAGATCCCCAGTTTCATACTTGAAAACGTACCCCCATTTACCGCTGGCACCATAGGGTTCCAGAGACCATTCTTCTTGCAGAGCGTGGGTCGGAGGCATCTGAGTTCTGCATACAAAAAGTGTACCCTTGCGGGGGGTCTGCAGAGCACACCAAAAATTGGTCTGATCGCTGAAGATCGTGACCGGTGTCTCAGAAATGATAGCGCGAAGCCTGTTTCTTACTGGAGCCATGTTGGAAAGGATTCAATGACTATGCAGGTCGGAGGAAGGGTCTTATACGTTAAGAGAAGCGGAAGTGGGGGATGGGCAAGTGGACGGAAGTGGGGGATGGGCTGATGTGGGGGATGGGCAAGTGGACGGAAGTGGGGGATGGGATAGGGCGGGACTTACGGCTGTTTTATTATTCATAACCATTATTAAAATAACATAGTTCATTTTTATATCAATTTTATATTAATTTTATATAAATTTTATATTAATTTTATATAAATTTTATATTAATTTTATATTAACTTTATATTAATTTTATATTAATTGAGGCGGGACTTCCGGCTGTCACTTTGGGATGTGGGCGTGGTTTTCGTGATTTGATGAAAGGTAGGGTATATTCTTTTTTTTATATCCAAGTGGTTTCCACGACTCGGTCAGGGCGAGTGTGAGCTCTGCCTGCACAGTTCTTGTGTCAGACTGGAGTGCAAGGGAGATCCAACAGCAGTGAGAAATTGAGGTCACAGCACCAGAGAGAGCCAACTGGAACAGATTGTTGTGGAACCTTCAGGCTTTTGCAGACACGTGTTGATCCCAGAACAGCATGCCCTCACTTTTACCTTCCTACCCTTCTTTTGGAGCTCCCATGCGAGTGGCTTATAGATGGAATACTGTCTTCATACATTACTTTACTTTTGACTAAATTCTGTGTCCTCTTATATGTGTTTCCGAAATAGAAATTAACAAAAGGAAATAATTTTGAATGCACTTACGGCAACATTGTCTTGTATTTATTATCTTTAACAGAACTTGGCAGATTGCTTATGTCTGAAACCATTACTTTTAAAACATAACCTCTGTTTGCACTGTATGATGTCGTTTTAGTAGGTCCAAGCTTTCCCAGCCCTGCTGAACAAAATGTACATGTCTTTTTACATCATTGTCTCCACAGCACTTTAAATAGATATTACAGCGCTCTGCATAAGCCCCATCTGTTCTGGTACATATCCCCACAGAGAGGAGGCAGTGTTTTAAGGCACAATTGATCCTTTAATAATGTCATGACCACCGCATGACCCTAAGCAGGGGGCGTGTTTGTCAAGGTGGGATAGGGACTGCTGGAGTCCACAGATGCACATAGACACAAATGCAGAAATTGTGTTAGGAAAATCGAAACGCATGTGTTCTCGTCTCGTGATGGTTGATGAGCAGAAGACAGGTTTTATATCTCTGTTTAAGAACACTATTCAGGGTGTCGCCTAGAGTTAACAAACCAAAGCCCAAAACATTCCTGACATTCTGTCATTATTGTCACTTTACATGGAAGCTGCAACAGCAAAGAGAGAGCACTGACAGCAGATTGACCTCAGATGTTGTTCATTTGATTGATATCTCTATAGACAATGATCTTTTTTTTCTGCACCGCAGTGGTGGTTACATAGGGAGCTGTTGGGAGGGGGCCAGCAAATACAGGAGAAATGTCACACTAGGAAAGTCAGAGAGGCGTAAAGCCCTGCTTGACGAGTGCAGGGTCAGTGGCTCCTCACTGCCCCCCATGTGCCCCGGGTAAAATGATCTAAGTGAGTCTGGACCTCTGCCACTGATCTGCTAGACTGCAGGAGTTAACTGTGTAGGCACACCAGAATTAAGAGTAGAAAATGATTTAATGTTAGGGATTTCATGTGGTATGCTTAAACCTACAAGACTGTTAATTTCCCAGTTTAATTGCTGTGTTATGAGTGGTAAATTGGGTGTATTCTGAAAGAGAGATGTTGGTTCTTCAGTAGAATTATAATTATCAGCTCTATTTTCACCAGTTGCCCAGATAAGTTACTGTGACACTGCAGCATAGCTTACAGTGCATGCTATGTTGAAAAGCACATGAGATTTAACATCTTAGAAGTGTGTGTGTTGTATATGTCCTGTCTTTAGTGATGTCGACTTCACAGTATTTTGCAGCAAAAGGAAAGGTTAAGACATCTTGGTTGTTTCAAGAGTTATGTTTATTTGCAACTTTTAAAAGTAACAGAAGCAAAGCAAAGTTTTATAACCTAATTTTACCACTAATACCAATATGTATATAAGTATATATTAGGGATGGGACGATTTATGAAAACCGTCCGAACCGTTCGGTTCGATTGTCTCAGTTCGATTCGCGTGTGTTTCATTCGGTTCATGCGCTGCTCCTTTTTCTCATAGGCGAAGCGTTTACACTCCCGAGCAGAACGTGGCGGTACTGCGACCAAAGCCAACCACCAGTAGTAAACAAGAAGAAGAAGAAGCGAAGCAGCTTAGCTGGGTGTAGCAGGGAAAAAAATCAGTTGTTATGGAGAATTGTGTGGGTATGGCGAGTGGGAAAGAACAGGAGTTATAAGACGCGCCAGCAGCACTTTATAGGTCTGCTGTATGGGACCTCTTTGCATTTAGAGTGACCTACGATGACGGCGGAAAGAAAGTTGTGGATAAAAGTGCAACACGTTTTGTTTATGCTAACAGCAACATGTCATGCTAACCCCGAAATCCCTCATACTCCGTCAGCAAACCCCGCTCCGCCCCGCTGCGCTCCAGACCGGCTGCTCAAAGCAAAGCCCACAGCCTCCACTGTGGCTCCCGTCCGCTCCCCTCTGAGTCCCTTGGAGATGGTAGAGAGCATGCGCGAAATGATTAAATTCAAAGCAGCAAAACATACGGAAATGATCCAGGGTTTCCACGGATCATTTAAAATAATTACAATCCATTATTTTTTGGGGGATTTTTTTATTAATTTCATAAAATTTTATGGGATTTCGGTGTAACAATCAACATATACCGAATCGAACCGAACCAAAAACCGTGACCACGAAACCGTGAATCGAACCGATTTTGTAAACCGTTCCACCCCTAGTATATATACATATATATATATTTATATAGTAGGAGTGTTAATATATACAATACAATTACAATACAATTACTTTGGCTAGGTTTTATCCTTCCTCTTCCATCTTACCTTGTGAGTAATTCTACTGTTATTCAGTAGATGAGCTGGTTTCTGGTACAGCGCTGGATTGATTTAAATCCTTCCTTAAGAACAGGGATTTCTGTGTCTTTAGTGAACTTTAAATCATAGACCAGAAAATTACATGAGGGGTACCCCAAGGCTCTATTCTTGTGCCCTTCCTATTCAATATCTACATGCTCCCCTTCGCTCAGATTATAGAAAACAACAAGATCAGTTACCATTAACTATGTAGACAGCACACAGCTTTATATCACAATGTCACCAGGTGACTGAACATTGGCGAGATGCTTAGAACCGATCAACAGATGGTTGTGCCATATTTTCTCCCACTGAATAAAAACAAAACTGAGGTAATAATCTTTGGATCCAGAGTTAGCACACAGCTTCATCTACTACAGCTGGACACCACTGATTATGGCCAAAATCTTTGTCATGATGGACTCAGACCTGAACCTTCAGAGGCACCTAAAGGCAGTTACTAAGTCAGCCTTTTATCAACCGAAGAATATATCCAGGAATAAATGACTAACATCCAAGAAGGATCTAGAAAAACTCATTCCTGTATATATCTTTAGTAGAATTAATTACTGCAACAATGTATTCATAGGTTTGCCTAAAAAGTCAATCAAACAACTGCACCTGATCCAAAACGTTGCTGCCAATGTTCTCACTATACCTAAGAAAGTAAAGCACATCAGCCCAGTTCTGAAGTCCTTCCACTGGCTCCCTGTAGCTCAGAGATTAGACATTTAAATCCTTCAGTTAGTCTAGAAATCACTGAATGGATCTGCACCTGAATACATAACAGATTTTTTGTCAGTGTATCAACCTCCCAGGCCACCCAGGTCTTCAGGTTGAGGTCTACTCTGTCCACCCAATACTAGAACCAAACATCGAGAAGCAGCATTCGGTTTCTATGTTCACTTATCAGGAACAAACTCCCAGAAGACTATAAAAGTGCTGAAAGCTTGAGTTCTTTCAAGTCAAATTTAAAAACCAATTTGTTTAGAACAGCCTTTGAGTGCTGAAGTTAAATTGTTCACAGAGGTATTATAGTTTAAGGTTTGCTTACTACCTGCTTTTGTCTTGTTTTTAATCTTCACTTTATTTTCCTTCTTTTTTGTTTAAAGCACTTTGACTTGTCTTTGTAGTGAATTGTGCTACACAAATAAAATTGCCTCGCCTACAATATGTTTTTATCTTTATAGATTATTTAGTAGCTAACTGGTGATCTTGGAAACACATACTGTATCAATGCTCTATGACTTCCCCCAAGTGGTCCGAAATTTATTAGCTAAGTTCTCAAAGTAGGTTAAATCATCAGTTTTGCTCTTAGTTTCAAATATCCGGGATACCAAGGTGAGTACAGACAAAGTTTTTGATTTTACATCATGTTTATGATTATTGAGACACTGTGATGATAAGTTTAAGAAGTTAGAAGTTCAAATTCACATTGTTTTTTGGTGGTTCACAAGTTTTTTTACAAATGAAAAAGTATAGATAAAGTAAATAAATTTCTAAATATCCTAAATTATTTTGTAATGTGATAAAATTGTCCTACTTATAATAATTTAATATGTTATTTTTATTTCAAAGTGAAACAAAATATAAGATTTTTAATCATAGAAAAAGGAGATGATTTGATTACGTTAAGGATTAAACACTGAAATAGTTAAACTCTGTTTTACACTGTAGGCAATGTCCTTTTCAGGACATTCCCAAAATAAAAGGTGAAGTTGAAGTTGGCAGTTTGTAATCTATCCTTAATGTTGTTTTCAAGCAAGGATTTCAAACTCCCTGTCTGACACTCTCTCAGTAACTTTAACTAAGCACATTTGTTAATCATTCATGGCAGAACCAGTCCTTGCTAGATTTTCAAATGCTATTTATCCCTTAAATATACAGACTGTATAAATCTTGAAATAGATTAACATGGCATCTTCAGTAATTCATGTTAAAATTGGTTCTGTTATGATTATGCCCTTTCTGGACTTCTTGTAAGTTAATTTTTAAGTGTTCAGTTAGACTTTGATTTTTGTAATTTTTTATCATTGGTTTCTTTTCCACTTTGTGTTATATTTAAGCAGAGTTGTATTTTTTAGTAACCCTTTTTTCCCCCCTCCTTGAGCCAGTCTACTTTCCCTTAGCTCATTTTAGTTACTTCTGTCTACACCTGCTCCCTATCAGCTAATTAGTCCTCCCATTGTTTCTGTCTCACATATATACCTCCTTCTCAGTCACTCATTGCTGGATCCTTGTCAATTTTGTGGTTTATTTGTTTTTTTTGCTTGTTGAGTTTCCTCGTCGATCAGTTCTGGACTTTAAATTTTGTATTATTACTTTTTCATTAAATTTTGCAAGCAGTCTTCCCTGCCTCCTTTTACCCTGCATTTGGGTCCACAGCCACATCCACCAACCCTGACAGTTCTGAAAGAGAAACCAGTTTTTTAGAGGACCACAGTTCTTTTCCTGATATTTTTCCTACTTTTATTGAGTTCTGCTGTTACAAACGATGTCACTAAAAGAAGCCTACTGCTTGAGGGCATTGTTGTGAGATATTTCCCATGTGAACCCTAAATGTCTTACCATTACACCTTTTTATTGTAAATTACCTTATCACAATCACCATGAGATCTAACCTGGTCTTTTCAAAATTATTTAAAAGCATTTGTGTAACTGTGTCAAAGAAATAAAAAGGAAAAAATATTTATTTTTGCATGTAGCTAATCAAGAAAATTCTAGTAATCTAAGTCACCTTAAATACAAAATGTTACATTTTCACATTTCTACATGTCAACATTTTTTTAGAATTGTATATACGGTATGATGAAATTGGTCAAATAAAATTATAATTTGCATGCTTGTGTCAATAAATAGATGTCTGAATAAAAAAATTCGGAAGAGATTCAAACTGACAAATAGCATTTTGTCAAACTATGTGGTAAAGATTTCTCTAGCGCTGCCTTACCTCTGTTAATATTGTTGACTTTTCAATATATATCATATTTATTCAAAGCTAACAGAGCCTTCCAGACAGGAAAGAGGTCAAGATTAAGTTGTCATATAGATTACTTTAGAGAATGACTGTAGGAAAAAACGCATAATAGCAAAGATCCTTACATCAAAAATTGTTCAATATGTCAGAACTTCTGTCTATTCGAGCTCTACCGTCACTCTTGATTACATGTGCATTCAAAATATCTTCAAGTTATTTATAGGAGTACTACAGTTAAAAAACAGAGAAATGCTTTAGTAAGAAATATAATAATAATTAAAATCTTCTAAAAAAAAAATGTATATTTTTAGATTTTATAAAATTATGTTTAAGGTTTTAACTATGTGTTAACAAATAGCAATAAAAAGATCTCTGTCTGTATGTATCTGTGTATAAAAAGTCAGAGAGAGCAAGTTATGTGGCAAGCTCGTCACTGTGCAGGGTAATAAGGTCAATGCAAAAAATATCCCCTGGGCACATTTCCCAGCAAATGTGCAGAACTACAAATACACGTATACAAACACACTAACCCACCCACAAGCCCTAACACACACATGTACCACTCCACTGTCCTGGCCTTATGTTGCAGAATCCAAACCAATCGAGTCAATTGCCAGAAAACATGACATGACCTTTCAGATTCACTGAGCATCAAATGTGAGTGGGACTGGCGTGCTTTCCGTTTCAGCGCACCCTCTGCCCCTCCCGCCTGCTCAGTCACCCCCAGGGCCCTAAACCCTCCACAAATAATTACTCTCAGTGGAGTCTGCACTCTACAAGACATTGCCGGAAAAAAAACTTGACTCTAGTCTTGACCCATACTTAAGGTACTCTCACTATTAAATCAGCCACGGGGGTTATCGTGAAAATGAATAAACAACTTGCACTATATAGGACAATTATCAACACGACAATTGTGTATCTGCACCTTTTTAAGTTGATAATGGAGTCAGTCAAGGAAGCATTTAATCAGCATTACTGTATGTTTATTATATGAATGATCTTTCTAAACAGTTAAACCTGTGTAAAAACTTCTATTATGGGAAACGCTTGTCGATTTTCATTTTTCAAGCTTAGTTCCCAAGAGTATAGCCATAGAGAACAAGATGACTAGATAGACAATTGCTCAGATAAGGTTTTTTGACAGGTGTAGAGAAACCTGTCCTGATCTACTGTTTTAAACTTTTTAATTTGTACATTTCTGTTCGATTTATGTCATTCTCTGCTTTCATTTAAGTTTTATCTTGTTTTGATTTTTATCTTAGTTTTCCTGGGTGTTTTAAAAGTATCTTAATGCTTTTTCATAACTTTTTATTTCTCTTTAGTTATTCCGGTCTCTTATCCTGAAATCTAGTTTTTCCCTTTTCATTGTGTGGTTCTTATTATCTAGATCACCCTACTCTAATTTCCCTTTTTGTGTTATTTAAGCTTATTCTAGGCTATATTTAAAATACTTCTTTACTTCCCGTTTTTCTTCATTGCTACCTACTGCCACTCTCCTCACTGCAAAAATGATTTAGAATAAAGTAAAGTTTTCTTAAATTAGGTTTGTTTTTATCCTTAATTTGAGTAGGTAAATAAGATTTACCAATAGAATGAGAGCTTTTGCTCTTAAAAAAAAGACAATTAGATAATCTGCACTTGAAATAAGACAGTGAAATCTTTTTTATATTGTAAATGTAAATGGTCTAAGCCTAGTAAACTAGCCCCACCCGCCAGCTGCCAAAATCACTTTGGAATCAGTTTTGGAAGGATTAGACTTGGGGTTTTCGTTGAAACGTGAGCAGGAAGATGCTCTATGCTTATTCATATTTAAGAAGGACGTATCCGCCGTTTTACCGACAGGCTGTTTGTTTACACTCCCCCACCAGCTTTCTGTTGCTTCTACGTCACAGTCAGTTGCACTCATTGGTCAGAGCGTTGGCCAATAGGCACAGACAGCAGTTTGAAAAAACAATGGGTTGTTCTCATCAACAATCTTCCAATGTCTCATTCATCGGGGTCAGACTAAATAACACCTTTCATCTCCCATTTAGTCTGGTTTACCAGGCTAAAATGGTCTTGTTCGATTGGTCTTAGGAAGTGTCCTACCTACCTCTTCAATTTGAGAAAAAAGGCCCTTATTTTAAGAAAAAATTACTTATGTAGATTTCAATTTTTTGCACAACTTACCCCACACATGCTTTCCATTATTAAGTCTACTGCAGTTATTGTTCTGGTATTCTCCTCACCAGTATTTATCCCCCTTCCCTTCAGCCACATTGCTGGATTCTCTTCATTGCCTCCTGTAGCATTCTGACCAGATCACTGTGTCTGGAGGCTGCAGTGCCTCAGACTGGAAAGAGTAAAAAGAGTGGTGAGGATAGCAGAGAGGATCATCTGGGCTCCTCGTACTGTACCTCCATTAAGGACATTTCATCCAAGCGCTGTGTGTCCCAAGCCCGTAATATCATCAGTGACCCCTTCTACCCCCACCATGGACTGTTCTCCCTGCTGTCCTCTGGGAATTGGCTTCACAGCATTATCTGCAGGTCCAACAGGGTTCTACAACAGCCTTTCCCCAACTCCTATTAGATTGTGGAACTGTTGAAACTCTAATCTACAGTAGACTCTGCATTACACTTGCATCTAGGGGTGTAAATCACATCCATCATGGCGATTCGATTCAGTATCGATTTCCTGACCCAACGATTCGATTATTTTCGATCCTCAAGAATACACCATGATACGATTAAATTAATTGGTTAATTTTTTTTTCTTTGTTACCTTACAGGCAAGACAATGTTTCAAATTTGCAATAAATCAAGGAAAGCTGTAATACCGTCATGCATTTTTTTTGAGAAACAACAGCAAATAACAGAAGTAGAAAAGTTGCACTCCACCTATTCCTAACCTCATTCACTGAAAAATAATAATACCCCTGTGTTAAAGATTCTGAAAGGCCTTGCATCAAAGAATACTGTACAAAATCAGTGCAATGAGTGCAATGCAATACCTCGGCTTCAGGGTGTCTACATCCCCGCCCCCTCCACGGACGCTCCGCTGCACCTCTCCCAAATTGTCGCTAACCGCAGACAGTGCCGCAGACAGGAGGCTGGCTTGTTTTGTTTTTATGACCAAAATTGCGGAAAACAACTCGTGAAGTTTGACCCGCTAGAAGAGCTAGGTGCGCGAGAACGCTGGGACCCTTTTATCCACCTGGATCTCCGCTTTTTTTGGCCCTCATGTCCCTCCGTCGTCGGACCAAACTCGCCCCCACTTCCTCACCGTCTCGGCCGTATCTAGACCCACAGCATATAGCCCAAAACACAACAGATTTTTTTCTTGCTACACCTGGCTACGCTGATTCGCTTCTTCTTCTTGTTTACTACTGGTGGGTGGCTTTGGTCGCAGTACCGCCACCTTCTGCTCTGGAGTGTAAACGCTTCGCCTAAGAGAAAAAGGAGCAGTGCATGAACCGAATGCAACACACAGGAATCGAACCGAGACAGTCGAACCGAACGGTTCGTACGGTTTTCATAAACTGTTCCATCCCTAAGTATATATATATATATATAATTTGAAAGGCACGAAAGAGGAGTATGTGGAGGATAATGTGTCCAATGGCTGTATATTTTTGAGTTTTGCACATACATCAGTGCCCCCTCATTCGCAAAAGATCTCCACACTGGAATGCCTCTGCTGGTAATTTTGTATTTCACCTAGAGAGGCAGTAAATTGTCAGGATTCACCTAGTCAGCAGGAAATCTCCACCAGACGAAGAGATCTCTTATGGTCTAACGTGTCTAACAGTACTAGTGAATGATTTTTTTAAAATGTTTTTATGCATAAATATCTGACTAAATGAGGATATAAAACAGAGTGATTGACTCAAAGATGGACCCACCTGCAGTGTGTGCTCCTTACATAGGGGGAATGGAATTACGCACATGACCAGCGCTATAACCAGTGTTAACATAGTTATATTTACAGTTTGTTGGTGTGTTCTCACTGCTGCTGCTACAACTTATTTTGGGATTGATGGTGGACTCCTCCACAGTGAATACGTTATTTTTTTTAAAAACAAACATTGTATTAAAAAAAATAATAATTTGCATGACGTTCCATTTTGTGTATTTACATTAAACAGCAGTATGCTGTTTAATAACATTTACCAATATAGACATGCTATACATCCTTAAGCCGGGCATACACTGTACGATTTTTTTGCCCTTTTTGGGACGATTTTCCAGTCGTGAGAATTTTTTCGATCAGGCCGAGTTTCAGCCTCACCATGCGTCCTGTGTAGTATACAGGGGATAACGAGGGGCGATCAGCTCTCATGACCACATTCCAATCAGGAATCGCAAGGTCGGGTGAAAATCGAACATGTTTGAGATTCAGTCTGCCCTTGTAAGGTGTTCGTGGGCAAATCCTGTTGTTGAAGCCGAGCTACGAGTGTCTTCAAGCTGATAAAAAGTAATCCAGCATATTGGTAATAAAAACATTCCATGATGAGAAAATCACCTCATAAAGTGTCACGGCTCAGACAATTGAACCCAGAATTCAGACAGACGGAACAGGTTAGATTAAAGGAAAAACGCTTTAATGAAAGCTCTGGGAAAATGCGCTGCATCAGCTGGGACCAGCTAGCTAGATTCTCTGTAGACAGACATCCAGGTTAGTGATCAATAAGCTCAGACGGGGAACTATAAAGAGCATGTGAATCACTACCCTAGTTAAAAGTTCAGTCCGTTACCAGAGGAAGGAGTGGAAGCCAGTCAGATGACTTCTCCAAATCATGCAGCGGGAGCCATCCAGAGACCGTAGACTGTAGAGCGGAAGCCAGCAGACGGTGGCATCCATAAATTAATAACTTTTAGATTAATCTGGACACTTAATTTCTAAGAAAAATCCTCTTTAATACCTTTGGCATTGAGTAGGGGCTAAATATTTGACATCAACCAAGTGTTAAGCACATAATCTACCTGTCATTTCATAATCACTAAGAAAGTGAAACATCTAGGTAAAGACAATTTCTTTTAAAAAAAAATGTTTAAACTCTGACCAGCTGATATCAAAATATCAAGGTTCAAACTATCAGGTTGAAGCAGTGAATTGAGTGATTCCTGATTTGTACACCATTCTGCATGGCAGCACTTTGTACTCATGGGTCACTGACGATTGTGACAGAGGAATCTGTGCAAAAAATTTAAAGATCCAACCGCCCTTTTTCAAAACAGTTACAAGGCTGTATAAAGTCAAGATAAAAAAATTAGAGCATGAATTAAAGCATCCATTTCTGTTTCTGTAGTCTGACCTACACTAGAAACTTCTGACCAATGATAACAATGATCGTCGCATACGCAGGTTTATTGTGAATTATTGCCATCTTTTAAACAGTATAATTAAAATACAAAGCAGATCAAACTAAAAACATGAAGTCTGCCCTTGGTCTGTACCAAACAAATGAACCAAAATAATTTTCTGGTGTGAACACATATTTTCAGCCTGATCTTCCAAGTAAGAGCATATGCATTTTTTTTTTATTGTACACACAATTGGTGGGCATGTTGCCAGTGATCTATAAAGATTGCTTTGCCAATGTTCAGATTTCTAACCAATTTTGTTCCGCACATTAAAATGAACATATATAGAAATAAATCTTCTCACTTTGTTTTGCAGCTGAACTTCGTATTGTCCATCTGTGCTTCCTACTTGTGATGTTTGCTTCAAGGTCAGGGCTAATGTTGGCTTTCAGCATCCGATCTCTCAAGTACTGTACACATCTTGAAATCTGTGGAGTAGCGGGAGATCAAAGCAAGAACACCCAGCATCAAGCAAGGGATAGTGCAAATCATACCCACTCTGGAGCAAAAAAGGGCAGGAGATTGGAGGAAGATAGCGGTAGATCTGAGCCAGATGCCCAACAGAAGTGACCAGAGCTGGGCAAAGGTGGTGGGTGCCTGGGTGTAGCTATTGAGGCCAACCAGGTAGACTGACCTCTGGGCAGAGTGCAGCAAAGCAGAGGAGAATCAAACTTGGGTAGCTATGTGAGAAAAACGAATGATGAATGATTTAACATTCTTGAAATACAGTAAGTGTAACTAGGCTTGCAGCCTCCTTTTAGCGATATAACTTTCAAGAACACTTTCTTTCGCAATGTTCCCATACACTACTTACAGTGGCGTCGGATGAAGGAGTTCGGCCTGCAACTGGATGGTTGTTGTTTCAAGCCCTGGCTCCACCTTTCAGTGTCGTGTCCTTGTGAAAGACACTTCACCACTGATGGTGATTGGACCGAGCATTGCCTCTGTTGGTGAGTCCCTGGAAAGCTGTCAACCAATAGTGTAAAATATTTGGTTAGGTCCTCTTACTCGAAAAAGTGCTATATAAGTACAGGCCATTTACCATTTTTACTATCTACAGCAATCTAAAAACTGCTGGCTTCCAAATACAATCAAAACAGAACATTTTTGTGCTTTACTTTTTTTCATAGATAAACAGAATCTTGGTCTTTATCACAATGAACAGATATGGTCTCTTTAAGATCATTTATTTGATAATATTCCAATGTTACTTTTTTCTTGTGTTCCATGAGAAAAAAGACATAGTGAAAGTGTTTATTAGAAATCTAGCTGCAAGTATGCACAAAGGGTAAGATAATATTTATTGCCATGGGGTACATGAACACCACTTCATTATTTTCTTTTTTCATTGGATTATCACTAAAGATTGGCAAAAGCATCAGGCACGCAAAGCTCAAATATCCTGATTTTGATTCTTGCATTATATTTGCAAAAGAATGTGAATTGTTTGCCAAGTGTCTTCCTCGTTCCTAAATAGATTTAAAGCTTTATACAATGCAATGTCAAGCACATTTAAACCTTTGGCACATATGTATCATCAAATTATTATCGGCTACAACAAGTTTATTTCCTCAGAGAAAGTAAGACTTTAGAAAAACCCAGCAGGGAGGATCAAGCTAGCCTCTTTCATTTAGTTCAAAACAGGAGGAGCAAAATGATATGGAGCAATAAGCCTTAATACAACAATCTTATTTCATGGAAGATGGTGTCCTTTGCTCCCTTTGTCCCTCTAAAGTTGATTTGAAGTCATGGTTTGTCCTTTTGATACGATGTTGGGTCAGACCAATTTGCCACCTGGTGTGGTGAGGGAAGTAGGGAGGTACATTTTTTAATTGCCAGGTCACTTGCTGAAGGGACAGGAGATCCTTTGGGCACATTGTCTGTCTTTGTGTGAAAGAGCAGCCTTTGGAAATCCCTCACCTCATTATGAAAAAGGAAAGATTAATTGACCAGTTCATTGACTGGCAGCCTCCAGACTAGATCAGCTTACCAAAGAGACCCACCAATTAAGACTAGACTACAGTACCTTTTCTTACACCCAGAGTAGTCGTTTTCATTGTCATTATTCACTTTAGTCCTATGAGCAAGATCCAAGCTTCATCTGCTTTTTTTCTCAAGGACAGAAAGAGCAATAATCTTTGTTAAGTAAAGTTCAGATAAAGATGGAATTTCACAATTGGTTTTAATTCTATTTACTTATAGTCTACACCTTCTCATCATTACAGTCACAGTGGGCTGGTGCATTTCTCCAACTTTCATTGGGTAAGAGGTTTGGTACCTCCTGAACAGATCATCAGTCCATCAAAGAGGAACACAGAGACAATCTTGCATGCATATGGGCCATATTTTAGGTACGGATTTACTCTAACAGTAATGTTTTCTAGAATGCAAAGAAACCTGGGGTATACAGAAAGAAACTCTCTGTAGGTAGGCCATAGGTCAGCATTTAAATCCAGGGCTGGAGATATCTAACACATTATGTATAGCAGGACCTGTGGGGAAAAGTAATAGTATCTCTTTGAATCAATCTCTGCATACCAGAAAAGCAGCTAAACATCTATTGTTGGCATAGTCCTGCGAGAAAGGTCTGTTTTGTCAAAACCTAACAAACTTTTTTCTTCTTATAATTACAAAATATGTTAAGTGGATTGTTGTGTAATTTCTTTAAAAAAATACAATATCTTGTTGTGTCCAATTTGCCTTTAACTTCAATACCCATATAACACTATGATTAAGAAGCATTACTTTCTCTGTAAAGTATGTTGAGCTAACAATTTTTGATGCTTCGTACTAGTTGGTTTTAAATAGAATGACTTAAATTTTCTATGAAGAATACCTAAATCTAATATTCATTACCAAGGCGCCGGAAAGGCCCACTAAACTTTCCATTAGATTTAAAATAACACATTTTACTATTCAAATGTTCAGATATGGTTCTGAGGTTATAGACAGTACCATACAGTTAATTAGAGTTCTTTCTCTATATTTTTGAATACATTTGTAATATTTACATTACCAGGCCCAAAATGAAATGCTGTTGTGTCAAACCACCACATGTTGCGGTAAAACCAACTGGGAGGATTAATCTATCATGACAACAGAGGTGTGAGATATTTGGTGTCAACACCTGTCGGTTCCAGAGGAGGCTGCATCTGCAATAACGAAACCGACTTTGACATAAAGCATACAACACATGCATATAAGCATATTATAATATACACAAACACACATTCTTTCTCACTTTATATTTGGTGCAAACATAAATGCTTTGGGGGGGAGTTTCAGAGTGCGGAAAGGATGTCATCATCAGTCTCTTCAGGAGACCATTACAGAAAGGGGAGCTAATATATTGTACAGAGAATCTGGCATCTTTTTTTTCCCCCCATCAAGGGCTGCACATCCCTTGTGGGTGATTGGTAAAATTGGCTGACATTTTCCTGCCTCCAATTAACCTTCGATTTGACTCTTGGCTTTTCCTGTCTTCTTTTATTTTCTTCTTGAAAATGTAGTAGAGGGGAAACCACTATTGGAAACTAAAGTATTGTTTCCCTCGTGTTGATCATTTCCCTCTTTTGCCTCTTTCCCAGTAGATGACCACATAACAGAGAAACACTTTTCAAACCAGTTGATGATGGCATTTTCTACAGAAGGTCAATACAGTTCTGATCTTTGTTGTATTGTTAAAGCACAATTTGAAATAAACGTGAAATGAAAGACATGTACCATTACAGTATGTTTCATATAGCACTCTAAAATGAGGGATGATTAGTTGGTCTTCTAACATTTTTTGTTTTCTTTTGTCTTATCTAAACATAGGGATTCAATTTTACATTTAACCTTTGTACATATAAGTTGTGGTATTAGAGTTCTACTCTTTTTGAATTAACAAAATTAGGACTTTTTTTTTTCTTAATTCCCGTTGGTAAAATATACAGAGTGTCAAGGTTGGATAGAGGCTTTGAGGATCCAAATGGAGATATGAGTAGGCAGAGATGAGTTTTGCTGATTTAATTATGGACTGTGAGGCCAGAAAAATGCAAAAATACTGAAAACCAAACAAAATCCAATAAGTATCACTGAATATACACATGGGGAGCAAGAGACGAGGAAGCAACAGAAATACAACAGGAAACCAACCAACAAGAACTGCAGGTGGAGTATATCAGGGGAACAGAACACATGATGGGCTAATGAGCTGATAGGGAGCTGATAGGGAGCAGGTTTAAAAATAACTAACAACAAGGGAGCTAATGGAAAAGGAACAGGCACAAGGGGGCAACAGAGTAACTCAAGAAATAGCAAACCAAAAGAAAAAAACTACAGAATAACAACAACTAAATACAGAAAAACCAAGAAATCAAAAATAAACTATAACAGAGGGCAGAACCCTGACACAGAGAGGCTTAAAATAATCCATCTTTAGCTGCAGGGATATGTTATAATATTGTCAGTTCTTGTAACATTTAAGAATGTTTATTGAGTGAGACAAATCACTTTTCAGAGGCGTCAGAGAAGGGGGCTTCGACAAATGTTTCAGATGCCCCTCCTAATGGACCCTCCTTTGGGGGGAGTTTCAGGTACATGCCACCAGGAAGAGGGTCAGGAGATTGCCCAGGAGACACTGAAGGAACAGTGTCTCTTGGCTGGCCCTGGAATTCTGGTTTTCCCCAGAGGAGCTGGAGAAGAGGTAAGTCAGGGAGCCTCTATTGAGACTGCTGCCTCTGCGACCCATTCCCAGATAAGTGTAAGATGATGAGTACACGTATAGCAAATAATTGTGAATTATTAAGCCTAAATCTCTTCTGCAGCTTGCGAGTGTAGAAGGATAATCATGAATAAAACCTAACAATTTCTTTTTAATAAAGACTGAAATGAATCAACTGAATAATTGAAATTAAGTACCTGAAACAGTAAGATCACTATCACTAGTATACGGTCATTAAAACTAGATTATAACACAGCCTACATATAACTACGGAATGAAATTGCAAGCACAACAAAATAAACCTCCAAAACGTGTTTAATGTTTGTCCCAATTAATCACTTCTTTTGGATGTTCTGATTTCCTGACAAACTTAACGATGGCTACATGGTTGGTTCATCCTCCGTTTTGTTAGGCCCTGGGAACTTTGTTGAAGTCACATACCAGGATATTCGAAATCTCAATTCTTATTGTAAACAGAAAAGAGGTTCCTATAAATCAACATATACATTTCTGTAGAATAAACCTTGTCTATTTTGTGTCCAACAACTGATTTTATTCATGTAGGTTAGAGGGCCAACTCAGAGCATGATGGATAAAATTTTGTAGTTCTATCAATTCTTTTCATAGTTTGGCCTTTTTTTTTTTGCTGATAAAGAAAATGAATAGTGGTGATAATCTCTTGTCTTTTTATAATATAATCAATGGTTTGCATGCATAACTGGATAAAGTTATTCCAACAGCTTCTTTCAAAAGGTACAAGGAAACTCAAGTTAATACCTTGAGGTAAGTATCTCATAATTTTAGATCGAAGACATCCAGTTAAGCTTTGTGATCCACCCACTTGTCTACAAAGCTGTTTCCTACAATACTGTTACCATATTTTCCACAATACTTAATAGTCATCCTGTCCTGCCAATTACATTCTGCTTATGTCATTGTGTGCTCAAGTGTGTTTGTGATAAATGTATGTATACACTATTCTCCACTCAATCAATTATATAGATAAATTACATATATACTAGGTTTTTAAGCCATTAAAATTGCATTTTGTCACCGATTCTGTTCATTACCTTCATGGACAGAATTTCTAGGCGCAGCCAAGGTGTTGAGGGGATTGCATCTCTGCTTTTTGCAGATGATGTGGTCCTATTGGCTTCATCAGGTCGTGATCTGCAGTTCTCGCTGGATCGGTTCGCAGCCGAGTGTGAAGCGGCCGGGATGGGGATCAGTGCCTCCAAATCCGAGGCCATGGTCTTGAGCCGGAAAAGGGTAGAGTGCCTTCTCCGGGTCAGGGGGGGTGTCCTGCCCCAAGTGGAGGAGTTTAAGTATCTCGGGATCTTGTTCATGAATGAGGGAAGAAGGGAGCGGGAGATCGACAGGCGGATTGGCGCAGCGTCTGCCGTGAAGTGGGCGCTGTACCGGTCCGTTGTGGTGAAGAGAGAGCTGAGTCAAAAAGCGAAGCTCTCGATTTACCGGTCGATCTACGTTCCTACCCTCATCTATGGTCATGAACTTTGTGTCATGACCGAAAGAACAAGATCGCGGATACAAGCAGCCAAAATGGGTTTCCTCCGTAGGGTGGCCGGGCTCTCCCTTAGAGATAGGGTGAGAAGCTCGGTCATCCGGGAGGGACTCGGAGTAGAGCCGCTGCTCCTCCACGTCGAGAGGAGCCAGTTGAGATGGCTCGGACATCTGGTTAGGATGCCTCCTGGACGCCTCCCTGATGAGGTGTTCTGGGCACATCCCACCGGGAGGAGGCTCCGGGGAAGACCCAGGACACGCTGGAGAGACTATGTTTCTCGGCTGGCCTGGGAACGCCTTGGGGTTCCTCCTGAGGGGCTAGAAGAAGTGGCTGGGGAGAAGGAAGTCTGGGCCTCCCTTCCTAAGCTGCTGCCCCCGCAACCCGACAGAAAGAAGCAGAGATACAAAAGGTAACTGTTAACCAGCCCCACAGGCGACCCAGTCCAGGAAATACGCTGCCAGGCAGACAAGATCCGAGCAAGCTCCCATGTCAGAGTATAAAAGAGAGCACATACACAGTCACAGTCAGAAAAACAGGACTACACTGAAAAACAGGCCAAGCTCCTCAGTGCATCAAAACAGCTGAGCTATTGAACTGAATATTGTCAACGACTCTACCTCAAAGACTCATTTGAACTCTTTATTATTGATTGTTTCATGTATTTTGTGTTTTTTCTAGTAGCTTGTACTATTTGCATAGTTTATTAAACATTATGATATTGTGACTGGGATTATTATGGGATTTTTTAAATAATGGTTGTCCATGATCATTTATACAGCAGTGGCTCTAAAAACTGAGTCTATTTTCTTTGAGTTAACAACTTGAATGGAAAGACACAAATATTTTCCTTCTGGTTAATGATTAATAACACTGCTTAAATTATAAACCCAGTTATTGAAATTTACTGATTGTAAAGACCTAAATAAAAAAAAAGGAATTAAATAAAAATAATTAAATTTAAAAAAAGCATTATTTCATAATTTTAGTTTTAAACCATAAAACTTAAGAGCCACATTCATCTTTGGAGCTTCAGGTTGCAAACCCGTGGTCTATGAAAACTGTGATCCTTTCTCAATACACCCAAAGCTAAAATGCAACTCTTCAATTTTTAAATCATTTTTACAATAACATTGTAGAGGTAAAATAAAGTTGACCCCAGTTACCAATCAGTAACAATTTCTGTGCCAGTTTATATCTCCATAAAAACGTTGCTTTTCAGAAAATACAATCTTTCATGCTTGAATGCAAACATATGCTATTGAGACAAGCAACACATGAAATGCATTTTCAAAAGATTATCAATAAAACGTAAACTTGTGTTGGACATTTATAGTCCTATCTCTTTAATAATGTGTGTAACATATTTAAAAAAAATCTAAATGTTTTTCAGATTGTAAAGAAGTTCTACTGTTTTTTTTACTCACTATTTTCATTTTGATCAACTTGACTGAAAAAAAAAACATACTCAACTGCTCTTTCTGATCCTGGGTTAAAAAAATAGCCTTTGAATAACAAAGGTAAAATCCTCAAATACAGATGGCATCCTAATTCAGTAGGATGCCCCAGATGTCCTAGCCCCGGTACATAGCTAAGGCGAGGTTATACAGAGCCTCAGATCTCATAGGACTGGAGTGCAGGCTCAACGTCAATCCTAGTAATGTAAGTTGACACACTGGTGAGGGTGGTGACAGGGCAAGGTTATGTGTCACTGTTTGCTCATAGCCTGCATTAAGACCAGAGCTGCCAGACCTCTGTCTCATGAGAAGGGTCACCCTTAGGGTCTGCAATCCAAATTAATATACCCAACTACAGTTTCATAGCGCCTATCAGCTAATTTTGACCACAGTCTCCCCGTGAAGCCCTTCTTACCTAAAATTGTTTCTAAAACAGCACACGGTCATTTGCACACCAACATAATGTGCAAATGCGCACTGTTTATACGTGATATGCTTTACATACTATTTTGTGCTCATTTTTTGAAGAACGTGTAGAATGTTTTTTCTGTTTGTTATTTAATGTGAAATGTTCTTTTTGGTGTTTTTTTTGTTCTTCTGTTGTCAGCTTATAAGAGATAGAAATGGGTTCACACATAGAAAAGGGACTTTCAAACACTGTTTACATATTACAGTAATAACATGAGAAAAACAAAAAAAGGGACACTTTTAATCTTAAGAGACCGGAACCATTCCTATTTGGTGGTGTTAGACAATCATAACACTTGACATTTGTTAAAATATTGCTTTTCTTTCTATGTTTTCCAACGTTATGTAGCTAAAAGACGATAAACTGTAAATAACAGGCTTTTTCTTTTACTTAACACTCTTGATCCAATTCATTTGATCCAAATATTTCTCAAGGTCTATGAGGCTTTGGAAGCAGCCATTGATCAGTAATAAATTTTCTGCAGTTTTATGACATTAGTAGTCTTTATTTAAAGCATACAGACAGGAAATAGACAGAGCAAAAAAGAGGAAGGTAAGCATGACATAAAAGGTATACTTGAGTTTTGGAAGATGTAACATTAAGTGCTGTAGTTTCATGTTTAAAATGAAGCTGCCAAGAAGCTCCATGATTATTAGATATATTTCTGATAGACTCCCTGGATGGTTTTAAAATACAAATAATTGTGCATCTCACAATATGAAGCTACTCAAAATTGAAATTAGCGCACAGAATAGTAGTGAGTTCAGTATCCATTCTTTCCCTTCTTTGTGAGTTAATTGTCATGGTTGCTAGGCGACAGAGTGTACCGGCAGTGAAAGCCAGGTAAGGCTAGACCTGTTTGATTTTATAGCCCAACTCTTCTGGCCTTGAATACAGCCTTTGTATTGATTTTCACACATTTGCAGGGGACAGTAATTGGAATGAAGAGGCTCTGATGGACTCCTTTATAAAAGATTTCCCGCAAAAAATAAAGGATTGACTGGCTACCCATGAACTGCCCAGGTCTCTGCAGGATTTGGAAGGTTCAGCTACAAGAATTAATCTGAGACTAAAAGAAAGCAGACGAAAGTTAAAGTTAGGCTTCTACTCTGGAGGAAAGGGGCACATCCAGACGAGATGCACGCAAAAAGAGCAAGCTCGGGAGAAAGCAGAGAGTTTTTCCTAAGCTATCATAGAACAGCTGTCGCCCCATTGATTCTACAATTCAGGCAACCATCAACATGAACGCCTGGGTGACATTTGTGTCAGTGTTTATTGATTCTGAAGCTGATACAGAGCTTGTGGAGGAAAAGTTTGCACTCAACTTGAATGTTAGAGTTATTCATGTCACATCCTATCCCTTGATGGCCATATTTTAACCCCTCTGATACCTGCACCTAGCCCATCCCATTTTCCATTGGAAGTAACACACATCAAATTTATCCATTTCACTATCATACATCACTATTATATATTGACATGTCTTGTAAATATGCTTAAAATATATTGGAATGACAGCTGCATGTTACCAGTTGGGAAGGAACTTAAACATCAGTAAGCTAACCAACATACCCAATGAGTGAAATACACTAAAATCCTGAATATACTGTACCTTACTGAATACCTAAACTTTAGTCTCCTTATTCCTTTCCAAAAAGACATGGGAATAATGGATCAACTGTCAGTAGGTGAAAGGTAGGGCATCATTAAAACAGATAGCCACTCTGTGTGTTTCCATCAGATTTTTGTAATGCACATTTTGAGAAAGGGTTGATGAGCAAAAAGGGAGATATACAAATTTTTTTTTGATCAGCTCTGATGTAGCAAACTTTTACCCACATGATTGATCAGCTGTTTCTGATGTCGGCATACTCCCCAATGTTCCTTTATTGTGGGTAAACATGTTTGGAACCAACATCGCCATTACTTGCTGACAAGTTGACACAAGAACAACTTCCCAGATCGCAACACATTCAATAAAATCTTCCTCCATTACTGATCAATGGTTAGTGCTAGATTGCAGCCTCTACTTCCTGTTTACAACAGCCATGTATCATGATATAAAATGGACAATGATACCTTTGCAATGCCTGGTTAATTTGCTTCAAACCAAATGGAAATGCTGCAAATTTGCATTTCCTTTTTTTCCAACCATTAATATGTAACAGGGGCTCACCAGAAACATAGACTACAAACAGCCTTGCATTCAAGACTTTTCTTTTAGTAAAATTACTTAAATTGAAATTTTACTCAGAAAAAAAAAAAAATAAAACTCTTCGTAGCTTCATTTTAAACATGAAAATAAAGGACTTTCTTTATGTTAAATCTTCCAAAACCAATGTATAATATTTGGTCCATCTCTAAACAAAATATCATTCTTTATCTTAAATTTGCAGAAAGCAGCTCTTCTTGAGGAAAATATATTAACTCTAGAAAAACTACTCCACTATCTAGTGCATACCTAGTGCTACACTGATATCTCATGAAAATCTAGAGAAACAACAGGAAATCTAACAGTCAATTTTTGGACTGTCAGAAAAGGCAGAGTACCCAGAGAAAACCCCAAATCATGCAAACCCCAGACTAACAATTGAAAATGGATTTCTAGATAATCTGAATATATGCCCTTTCTTACCTTTAAATTTCAAAGTATCAAACAAAACTGCTGCTAAAAGGAAACATCAGTTTTACAGCACAATTTGGGTGAAGCCTTAAAACTGAGCACACTGAGATGACGTTATGGGTTGAACGTTTCTCTGCTGGTGATGGATTGCTGAATTAGGCCCCTCTGAGTTGTGAATCATGTTCATCTGGGCAGTTGACATTTAATCAATAAGCATCTGAACTGTGCCATGACCCTGAGCCAAGGAGATTCAATTTGGTTTCCCCAACACCGACCTCTGCAGGACACCCCCCGCAGTCTGAGAAAAACATCCAGCAATCTCCACATAATTTTCAACATCTACCCACCACATGCAAACAAAAATCCTATGCCCTATTTTTTCACAGGTCAGATATTTAACATTGTTGATATTTTCTGCAGAGCCTAGCAGGTGGTTGTCATCAGCCTGTGTCAACATTTCAATAAGAAAATAACAGTGAAATAACAGCAAGAGTGCTTTTTTTCTATTATGATTTTTTTTCTAGTTTCTGCTCATTCTTATTGAAAAAAAGTTAAATATCCCACATTTTCATTGTAAAGATTTATCAAAGACAATTATATTTAAACATTTCTATCCACAATAATATGTAATCTAATTCTAATCTCAGGATTGCATGTCTTGCATGGGGTTATGGTTGCCTAGGATGTAACGGGATTTGTAGTGTCTTTGGTGAAGATACTTCACCTGCCAAGCCTGCTTATGGCTACAGATTGTATGGCAGCCTCACTTTTGTCAGTGTGCCCCAGGGCAGCTGTGGCTACAATGTAACTTGCTGCCATCAGTCTGTGAATGAGTCAATGACTGAACGTATAGTGAATCGCTTTATAGCCCTTTGAATTCATTACATGGGAGGCAAGATGAATTGTCACGAGATTTGTAAATTCAAAAACTCATCTTGCCAGAAGCCAACAGATATGTTTGGCCTTGATACAGAAATGTTTCTGGGCAATGAAATGCAGTGATGTATATGAAGTCAACCAGAGGAGAAAGGCTGAAACAAAATATGTATGGCTGCTGTATGTCCTTAGATAGGAAACTTAACCAATCTGACAGTATGGTCTGGTTGAATTGTCTCTGTATTATGCCTTGAGATGACATGTGTGTGAAATGTCAAAACATTAAATGTCTAAAACCCTATATGTAACATCTATGTACAAGACTCAAATTTGTGGGAGTTAAAATACAATGCAAATAGAATTGTGTACTGTATACATGTGTTGTTACAACAATACCAGGAAGACCAAAGTGCTTCACAGCAAGATAAAAACATTGTAAAAAGTAAAATCCGAAGTATAAATCAGTGTCTTCTAAGTACTAAAAGCCAGTTTGGAAAAATGTCTCTTTAATCCTGACATAAAAAGGTACAGATATGTGAGAAAATGCAAACCGACGGGCAGGCTGTCCCACAGTTTGGGTGCAGTAACAACAAAAGAAAGATCGCCACACTGTTTATACTGGCAGGGTTTCATGGCCTTAAAGCTGATGATGATAGTGTGCTCAGGGATAGGTTTGTGTGTGGATCCAAAAGTTTGGAGCTATGTGATTGCTTGTTGAGTGCAGCATATAACACTATCACCAGCATATGATTCTGGACTAGCTTATGAAATGTCCTTACAGAATTCCCAGCAGTGGTCCTAGAAAATATTTAAGGTGAATACTATCTCCAAGACAACCACGAGTAAGAAAAGAAGATGTCGTAAGCCATGGTATAGATGTGCAGGCTATAGACATATGCCGTTGGTGTGCAGATTTAAACATGTGGATTACCGATTGTGCAGGAAGAAAAGATCTCTACCTCCTCATCTCTGCATTTGGGTCATCCAAAAACCTCCACCCATCCCTGACATTATGTGTACATTAGAGGGAATGACATTTTCTTTAAATCGAAATAGACACTGGAGTAAACTTGTAGAGACACAGATTTAGAAAGCAAAAGTTAATACCTTCACAGTGTGTTCTGAGAACATACAGTAAACAATTGTTGAGACTATTGGGTAAATTTGCTGTCACTGCTAAATGTAATGGAGTTAGTCGTGTACTTAATCTTCTTGTGCTTAAGGAAAATGGTCCAGCCTTGTTGGGAAGGAACCGGATATAGAGGTTAAAACTGGATTGGTCATTTGTGAACCAGATCATGCCCCAGGGTTTTATAGAACTTTGTGACAAATGTGTTTGAGCCTAGCTTGGGCAAAATGAAAGGTAATAAAAGCAAAACTGCATGTAGTAACAGGTTCTATTCCAAAGTTTTGCAAGCTACCCATAGTTCCTTATGCTCTCAGAGAAGATGTTAAAGCTCAACTAAAGAAAATGGAGGCAGGTGGGTTAATAACGCCTGTCAATTATAGTGAATGGGCTGCACCTACTGTGAATATTCCAAAAATGGATCTATGCAAGGGAAGCTTTTTCAATTCAATTGAAAAAGCTTCCTAGATGTGAAACACAACATTTTCAAAATTGGAAAAAAAAGTCCAGTGGATTGTTTTTATTTTTTACTTTTCTGGAAGGACTGTGACAAAAATGTAAAACTGATAAAAATTATATTTTAAAGATATTTTTCAGCAAAACCCTACTGAATGTCTCTTTCTTCTTCTCTCTCTATTCTCTCTTTCTTATGCTCTTTTGTACTATTTACACAGTTTTTATTTTTTTCTGTTGTCTTTTTATATTTACTGGCATCTTGCTTTATCTCTGCCCTTTGTACTTCATATAAGCTACTGGAATCAGAATTTGCCTAATGGTATAATCCCGAGGGATAAATAAAGTTGAGTCTAAGTCTTTAATTGTAAACAAAAATGTAAGCAATATAATTTAAATAAGAAAACAACTAATCGTCCCTTTATATTGTTTTACTAGTATTCTGTAAACCTGCATCAAAATGTTTCAACCATAAGAAAGGGCTGTACAGTATGTCGTTCTGGTAAATAAATCAAATAGAGATATATTGTAAAGAGGACTGCTTTGGTTTATTTATAGCTTAGGCTATTTTTAAGCCTGAATAATGTTTTCTTTGAAATTGTTATATATCACTGCATTTGATGGATAGATTGATAGATTTCTCAGCACGAGAGTCCTGCCAGTTTGCACCACCGTGCATACCTGATATAAAAATATTGCCATATTTTACCAGAAAAAAAGTAAAGCAGTTTAAGTGCTTCACAGCCAGAAAGAGAGGTTGTTCTTTGCTACAGAAGTGTGCTCATACCGCTCGCCGTGGTCATGGACTAGCAAATCATGTAGCTGTTTTTGATGATTCTGAGATATGGCATTACTAGTTTAACAAATCATAAGCATATAAGAAAAAAAAAACAGAACAGATGTTTCCAAGTTAAGGTTCTGAAGACAGTCATGGCTTGGGAAGTCTTTGGAGTCCATTTTGAAACAACACACTTTTGTAGTTTAAAAAAAAAAAAAAAAAAAGGTTAACCTCTAAGATCCTTCAGAACAGGGAGGGTGAAGTTGCTAAATGTGTGCCCAAGCAACTGGAGTAGTATGATTTCCTTTAATCAGATTGCATTGTGCTGTTCTTGTTATATTTTATCACATGTGAAATTAAACTGTACTGCAGCAGTTACTAAGTTCAAATTAGGCCAAATTTAACATTATAGACACTGATGAGACTTGTAAACAATTGACATAAAAATCAAACACTGGTATTCACCTGCTGCAGCTGGGCCTGATGTAAAAACAAATCCAATTTATCTCTTATTGGAAGAGCTTAGTTCTTCTAATATAGAAATGATTGATATTTGTAAGATATTTAGTAACTGATAAATTGGTATTAGTCTTTTAACATGAGACACAAGAATGTGATATGTTTCCTTAAAGCAATGAGATCATGGATCTGGTGTGCATGAACGTTTCACCTCAATGAATATTTAATGTGAGTGCTAAATCATTTAAAACAAAACCATTTCTGGTGTTCTGCAGAGAGCATGGCTTCCTCCCCATCCTCTTCTCTCTCTCTCTCTCTCTCTCTCTCTCTCTCTCTCTCTCTTTTGAGCTGAGCCACTGAGCTGAGCTGAACAAGCTGCTCAGTGGCCCTGAAATATGGCACATCATGCCGCTCTGTTGATCATCACTCAGTGCTACACCCTGAATCAGAATGCAATGTAAATGATATGATGATTCCCTCTGAGGCAACATTAACTTTACCATCATTCAGCTTTTTTGGGTGCAAAGGTTGCCTTCATGAGACAATCAACTGTTCTGCTATGAGACAATGAACTTAACTGCAAGCACCACTTGGAAGTGATGGAGAAACCATAATGATCATATATAAAATATCAAATGTAACTCTTGTCATCAGAGTTAAATGATCACCTGAACTTTCATAATATCTAATATTGTTGAATAAAAAAGTATTGTTTCATTCCCTGGCGTGCAAAACTTGATTGGTTTTTGTTTTTATTGAAAAATGCTGCTTTATATAAATTGTTATTAGGATGGCATTTGTAGTTTCTATCTATTATATTTAGCTTGTATTGCTTTTAGTTTATTCCTTTTTCAGTCATAAATTAAGATTACCCAATCAAAAAGGAATTTGTAAATGTATTACATGATTTTCTTATGCCAGTAATCAGATATATTTTGTGTGATAAACTGTTGAAAATATCTAAAGTTGAAGATCAAATTTTGTCAAATAACTTTCTTTCTGGCAAAACTTTAATTTCTCAATGTTTAGTTTACATTATTATCATATTTTTGTCTTTAGAGAAATGTAAACATCTTCTTGGCTAAAAAGATGTATGTTGTTTTATTAAATCCAATTTGAGTTATTGTATATAGTGCTTATAGAGTAGCCCAGTTGTAATGCAGGTTTGGCTACATTCTTGTTGTATCTCCTTGTGCTGAAAATGTGGCATTGTGATGAGAGGATTAAAATGAAGCTTAAGCTTATTTTCAATCTGGAAGACTCTGCCAAACCTCACCTGCTCATCTCAACTTCCACGTCATCTGGATTTTTACCTGCCAACCTTATTATGCTCTCCAAGCCTCCACAGCAGCCATTGGCTTTCAAGACTCTCCTTGTTAAGCTCCATCTGTATGGTCCTATTCTGCCTGTCATCCTAGCTTCAACCTCCACCTCTTTACCGCCCTGATCGACCGACAGCTGTGACTACAGATCTTTCTTGACATTCCTCTGTTAAGAAAACCATACTCTTTTAAAATAGATTGATATTTTGAATGACTGTTTGTCGTAATTGCAAGCAAAAGCAAATGAAACCAGTGACTCAAAATCCCGATCTTCAATTACCACTAACCACATGTTTTAGATGTCTTTCTGTTGCCTGTGCACATCATTCAAATTATTACATGAATTCTCCACAAGCTGCCAAGTGATGGACACCATTGTTAATCACTCATTCATATATGAGAAGGAAAGGGTTAGGGGTAAGACAGGCATACTTGAGGAACAGGATCGAAAAGCACTGACTTAGGCCCCAAAAAAGAGGCTGCTTTTTTTAAAATTTGTTTGGAACTATAGGTAATCCAGATCACTCCCACAATTTCAAAAACATGCATATTGGTTTCTGTAGTTTGCCCTTACAAGAGAGTCTGTGCCTTAATGTTTCTCGCCCCCATATGTCTCTGCGTCACCAGGTGATTGGTGGCAGCCTGTCCAGGGTGTATCCTGCCTGTTTCCAAATGAATCCTGGAGACAGGCATCAGCTGCCTCCCTAATCCTGCTACAGTAGGATAAGCTGGGATGGAGTTGCTATAGCACTGTTGCCCTACAGCAAGGAATCACTGCATGTTCTTCCCACACATGCAGCAGTTTTCTTGTTGTACTCTTGCTTCCTTCAAGAATTTGAAATTGTGCAAGTTAGGTTAATTAGTCTCTCAGTAATCCCTTAGGAATAAATGCATGTTCATTGTTGACGTTTTGTGTGTTCTTGTATTTTATACATTGTCGAGCTCTTTAAAAATAAAAAATAAATTGCACTTGTGGGGCCCGATGCCTGGACAACATGAGGGGAATTGTTGTTTTAGGGTCAGGGGTCACATTTAGGACTAGGGTCTGATTTGAGTTTAGGTTGGGGTGTGGTTAGGTATTATAATCAATTCAATTTAGTTTATTTATTAAATGCCAATTCACAACAGATTTAACCTCTGAGCACTTTACAGAGATAGTTCAGCCAGATCAGACAGTCTGATTGTTTCAAGTTTTCTATCTAAGTAAAACCAGCTGATTACATTTACTCATTGACTTAACAGCAGCCCCTCATACCAAGCCTGCATGCAAGCATGAATGGTGAGGTTTATTGTAATGGTCATACATAGGCTGTAGAAATGGGTAAAAAAATAATCAAAGTTAATGGAAAAGCCCCCAAAGATAAAGAAACGCAATATCAGTGTGTTTGTGTATGTGGGTGTATTTGAAATGCTTTGGTTACCTTGAGGGGACAGTGTAAGGCTACATTATAGGGACTTACAGTACTTTTGGGGACCACTCAACTGGTGATGTCTCTTCTTGCGGTAAGGTTGGACACTACCTCTACTTAATAATTCCTGGGGATGGGCATCAGCCTCCCATTACCTTGCACAATAAGTAACTATAGACTATGAATAGATGGATTGTTGAGTATGGGTTTTAACATACTGTAGGTTGTTGTTCAGTGTTGTTAAATTTTTCAGATAATTGCCTGCATTTTAACTGTATGAGAGACTTCAGAAGACATGAATCATTCATTCATGCATGAACTACCTCTCAGCATATTCAACAGTTTAGAGGCTCAGTTCAGATACCAACTAAGACTTAAAAAATGCCACCAGAGTAGAGTTCAGTGATGGCTGCTGCTCTTTGGTTCAGGGGAGGGTTAATGGTCTTAAATGTTAAAACACATAAAAGACATTACTACAATGGGTGAAAATAGCTGTTGTGAAGCGCTCTGAAATGATAAACTCCAGAAACCAAGCAAGAGTTCAGCACAAGATCATTGCTCTGATTGACCGATCTTTTTTTCCTCTCGGCTTGTGAGGAAAATCTTCTCACCTTCTGGCCACTGTCAGTCAAAAATCCTTTAAATATGTTGGCCAATCAGCATCGAGCAGCCAGCTTCAAAACCTGCCTCTGCTCAAAAGACACTCCAAGACGTTTAGCCTCACTAGAAGTGATGTAATGTGGCGCGTTATCCAATCAGGGCTCTACAGTACTTTCTAGCTGCCTTCTTTAATGGACTGGGCTCAACCCTCAACAGGGATTTCTCATAGAGGCTGACCGGCAGCGTCCTGCGACTCCAGAGAGGAGGGGAGATTGCGTCCGACGTTGGGCTCAACAGCTGATTAATGCACAAAAAACTCATGAAATCAGACTCATATTTACACATACTTAATGCAATTTAATTACTGTATTTATGAAGTTTGACAATACATATTTTACCAATACTAAATTTACAGGGGAGGTTTAGCCTCCCTTGTATTCAACCAGAAATCGCCACTAGTAGAGTGGTACTGATTGCTGGAAGAAATTAATATAAAAAAATATCACATTCTGGGTTCTTCCCAGACTTCTTTCATTAAGAGGCATCTGTCTGGACCACGGGGTGTATTAATTTCAGACACGTTCTGTGGGCAACCATATGGTTTAAATGAAGTTTTTAATACATTTCAAGTTTTGAAACAAAGTCTCTCTCTAATTAACCTCCATTAGGACACAGTTTGTGGAAAGTATTTTTAATTACTGTTAGATTACCAGATTACTACATTAAAAAAAAAACTGTTAGGTACCATTCAGCTCTGCAAAGTGAGTGGCCAATCTGTTATGGATTTTAGGTTTCATTGAAAAAAAAATGGCAGCAAACTTTATGAGATCGTCAAATATAATTAAGAAGATATAGTGAAGTTAAATTCACATTAATAAACAAAACTAGGCTCAAAACCTGTGTGAGCTGAATGTACTAATAACCTTTTTTATTTTATACAATTTATGCAAGAAAATGACAGCTAAAATAGACTCTTAGTGATTGTTTTATCAGAACTATTTAGGTCAAATTATAGTAGTCTGCTTGCAATGGACAGCTGTTACAATATTATCTTATGTTCCTCTGGCAAAAAAAAAGCAATATTTAAGGAAATATTTTAATATTATTGCTTTGTTATTGCAGGTGCAGGCAGGTCAGTGGATTTAAAAAATCAGTGAAAAATATCAGTTACTATGTTTAGGTAGTAATGTCCTTATTTGGAGGTGATTAATTATTACTTTAAATCCTTGTATTTGCATTACAAGGAAAAATCAAAAGTAGATAATTTTCTAGGCTAAAATCATAATTTTAGGCTAAAAAGACTAGGACAACTCGATTTTGTTCAACTTTTCCCTTCTACATGAATCTTTTATTAGCTAAAGAATATATGTCAAATTATTATACTAGACTGGACAGATGATGCAGACCTGTTTATATCCAATTCTAATGGATTTCCTATTTTTAAAAAGAGGATTTAATTTTCCATTATGAAAAAAAAAGTTGAATCTCTTGTATGACCCTAATTGATTCCCATGTGTGGTAGAATCATGTCAGCAGAGAGCAGCTGCCCAGAGTAGAGCTGCTTATGTTAGTTCTTTAGTGAGATAACATCCAAGCCTACTGTAGGCCATTAGGTCAAATCAGACACAGTAACCTCTGTTTAACTGAGGAAGGGAACCAACAGACAGTTTCAGACACAAAAGCAGGATTTCAACAAATATGTCAAAAACTGTCAAAATGATTTCTTGGACATGTGGACAGATATATAAAATATGTACTTATTCAGTTTATCAATTAAACATTTGTAATTAGGGGTAAGTAGTTCTTGTTGCAGCTCATGTTAATAGTTGCACAAGGAAACTGATAATCATTAACAATTAAACAGCATCTTTTAACAGAGGAAAACCATCCAAACATATTAAGGTATATATTAGACTTTCTCCTTGTTCTGCCATGCTGAGGTCTCAACAGTTTAAACCTGAGCGACCTGTCTGCACCCACACTATAGCAATGAGTGAACACATTTATCTTATTGTCCTGTGGGGTAATTTATTGGAAGTGGCTAAACCCTTAAAATGTGTGATTGGTTGTCATTTCCTGCTAAAAAGTATTTGTTTACTTAATCAAGTCAGAAAAGTAAATAAATTCACCCACAAAAGGAGAAAAGATCTCAAGTAATTTCATCATTACAATAAAGTTTTGTATGCACTTTAGAGATACATAAGTAAATGTTGTCAAGTATTGCTGTAATTTTGTGTGCATGTTTTTTGTTTTTTTTTTTGGACATGTGTGATTCATCCCATGCACTTATGCATCTCTCCTGTGCATGCGTGAATCTTGGATGCAGGTGTACATCTTGTCATTTGCATGTGCAAATCAGCTGTGTGTATTTATGAATAATCAAACATTTTCAGCTCCATGTGGGGCAAGTTTAGACTGCTACTTTTTAAACTTCCTGTAGAAGCTGCTGAAACTGACAGTTTTTTTTTTTTTTTTACTGATTAACAATTCTTCAAAACACATTTAGACTTGTGAAACATGTTATTTAAAGTTATTTTCACAAAAAAAAAAAAAAAAAAACTAAAAAATCCAACGGATTAAATCTCTTATTTGATTCTTAATGGGAGAGAATGGGCTCACATACAGTAGCAGTATTCAGAGTAAGAATTGTCTCTGGGATGTCAATGTTGTTCTATTGACCTGAAGTAATTTTATTTTAGCAAGCACATCCTTATACAGCTGTTTACCTACTTGAGCTCTGTCTTTGCACTTATTCCCAAAAGAGTAAAAAAAAAAACAATCCACTGGAGTTTGTTTCCAAGTTTGAAGACGTTTCGCTTCCATTTTGAATTGAAAAAACTTCCTGGATGGGAAGCGAAGCGTCTTCAAACTTGGAAACAAGCTCCAGTGGATTGTTGTTTTTTTTTGGAATGACTGTGACCTGGATGACTGAGAATCTTCACCAGCTCTCTGCATTTACATTTGCTTTATTTCTAATGTTTTGTGTAACAAAAAAAACAGTTTAATAAAAAAATAAAATAAAAACTGCTTACTAAGCATCCTTGGAACACTGAGTATTTAAGATTCCTCTCTTACTTTCATTTATTACTGGGAACATTTTTGAATATATTCACAAAGTGCACATTATGTCGATAATACAACCTATTTTAGATTTGATTATACCAAAGCCTATTATAGATGTTTTTTATGATTTATGTCAAATTGCATATGCTTTTCAGTGATAAAAAGTGCTGAAAAATAAATAGATTGTTAATTAATTAATAAATAGTGAAATAATTCAGACCTACTATCATAAAAACTCTCTTAAAGTTCACAAACTATACATTCATACTCTGTTACTGTTTACAGGGTACATAGAATCATAAATGCATGCAATCTACTCTGACAGTTCTACATAAACATTTATTTTTCTCATCCAAAAGCAAATAAATGCCTTAACTTGTTTTTATGCATTAGTGTGTGATGTGATAACAGAAGAAACAAAAATGTGAAATTAACCTCAAATCAAAATGATACTATGTAACTGTTGTCAACTTTGAAAGGTCAACACCCCCACCTAGTGGTCAAGAAAGGCATCACAAAAATCGTGATTTTTGATTCTGATGGGGCTATTAAACAGTTAGCTTCAAGCACCCCTTCTGCTTCACTCATAACTGAATGAATGCAGGGTAACATTAAAGCAACAAACTGTTGTGAAATTGGTTATGAAGAATGGAAAATAATATCAAAATGTATATCCTCTTCAACCGTGGATTATTCTGCATGCAGAATACTACAAAGATGTGACTGCAGAGGTTGATTATTTTGTCTCCTCTGGGCTGCTCTGCTAATTGATATACTTATGAACAGGGACTTGATTCTGCTTCAGGCAGTTATATTTATACCTCTGTTTGGCCTTGTTTTTCTGTAGTTGTAAGTTTGGATATATTTGTATCACTGCTTTTTAGAAGTTAACTTGACGTTGGAGTTTGTATGCCTCAAATTTGCCTCTTTTAAAGAAATACGTCTGTTTTCAAACCATCTGTAGATATGTGAGACCATTATATTGGTTGTGAAAGCAACTCCAAGGAAACCTAAGCCTGACCTCCTCTAACTACACTAAAATACAGTATATAGGGGGCTACTTTATCTTTGCTAACTACTTTCCTGGGTAAGCAATCACATCCTTGGACTATTTGAAGTAAAACAGCTGGTAGCTGCCTGTGCATCAAACTTCCAGACTCATGATAAGTTCACACTGGGCAGGATGGTTTGTTTGTTTTTTCATTGACAGATGGTGATATGACAGCAAACTTCATTGAAGAATCCTCTCTGTGTCGTGTGCTAGACAACACACATGTACATGCTGCTCTTTGTGTAATTATACCTGTCTGTACACTGAGCACTGTAACTGAAATCAGGTTCATAGATTGTTTCCATAGTTATGACCAATTGAAGCTCATTTTATTCTACTTCTGAAGCAAATAAGACCCCCCATCAAATGTGTTATATTACTAATACAGTACCTCCTCATCATGTCTGAAGGAGGATATCTGTTATTCAGTATGTTGTTGTTTCCCTTTTTGTGTTTTTTTTTTTTATTTCAGTTGATTGTGATTATGGCTTACAGCCAATAAAAATCTAAAATGTATCCATCCATCCATCTTCTCCCGCTTAATCGTCAGAGTCACAGTGGGGCTGGTGCATTTTCCCTGCAGTCTATTGGTGTAAAGCGGGGTACACCCTGGACTTGTCAGTCCATCCCAGAGCTTTGTAGAAAATGAGAGAATTAAAAAGGTACTTTTAATAGAGAAATATTGGAGTTTTATCTTATATAAAAGGACATCAATGTACAATACAATAAATGCACATAGAACTTGGCTCAGACTCCTTCTGTTTGATTTAAGACATTAATGTTTACGTGATGATCTTATGCCTCTGCTAAGGAAGTCCAGCATTATATAGGGGCATTCTTCGTGCTGAGTCTTCTAACCTGAGTTACACAGAGAATTATCCTTGGTAGCTATGCTTTTGAATACATTTTCTTTAAAAAAATAAATAATATCTCTTGAATTGATAAGAATATTGCTCCATTGCAAAGAGTTCTATCAGCAGCCTATTCACAGTGGCATTTGCCAATATTCATTTGACAGCAGCAATCAGATGCACTATATGAATTTGTAGAGCTCCTGGCTATAATAGTTGACTATAACAAAAGTTGAATTATAATTGTTCAATGTTATTTAGTGCATAATAGGGTGAAAGAAAATACAAATTAAACATTAAATGTCACCAATTTTAATTTTGTACATATTAATATAACATAAAATAAACCTACTAACGATTGTAAGGCTTAGGGTGTCTTAATCTCGGAGACCAGGAGGTGGCGATATTGCATATTTCTTCGATGAGACAATCTATTACAGTGCAACGAAAAAGACGGCTAACCGGTAGCTGCAGTGTAAGTGGCTACTGGGGCTGAGCTAACAGGGCCAAGTGGGGGAAGCACTCTTCTGCTGTTGCCAAAGCACAAGGTAATGGGGTGAAACTAGCGCAGTGTCAATTAAAAGAGTGGATCGAAGTATATTCATTGAGTAGCGAATTTCCCTCTGGTGTAAAACGCAGTGTCGAGCCGCTAGATGCTAAAATCAACACATCGATATGACAGAAAGTTCGCCAACACTTGCTGAGCGGCTAAACCTGTATGAGTTGGTGCTGCATTCAAGTCCTCCTTTTGAAACTCGGGAAGTTCTCTTTAATTGTTTTTGCTCTTGCCGCCGCTTAAATTTGATCCCATATTAGTGCCGCAATGAGCAAACTATTCTGTCTGAAATACAAATGGTGGTACATTCTGCCTTTTTGTAGTTCAAATTCGAAAATATGAGTGAAATTTTTGATTATAACAAACCACGTCCGACATTCACGAACATTTTTGAACTTCCATTGCTTGGTGACTGAAAACCTTTAAATCAGGTCTTTGATAAGTTTCCTGTAGTTATAACAAAGGGAGAAACTGTTGTCTCTGTTTTTAAATACAAAGCCAAGCAGAATTTAAGAAATTAAAAATATAAATTACTGAAAATAGTGCATGTCCAGTTGTTTTGATGTCTTTTTCTGTCAAAACAAATGATATAATTTGATAGAGAATTATTGGAACTCCTAGGTAAATCATACATGGTGTGTGTGTAAGTAAAATTTGGCAACAAGGTTATTACAGTTATTGGTTAATATAGAAAAATGGCAACCAAAAATGAATGAGGAAATTGAGTTATTGATTTTTTAAGCTAAGAAATATATTTCAATACTGAAATTTAGATATGAATAAACCCCAATTATTTATTATTTAAAATGGAATCGGATAAAGAAATTTCAATGGCTGAAAACCTAATTTTATAAACTATCTGGCTAATTCAGAAGAGGCTTTAGCAAATGCAAAGATGGAGTCTAAAGTAGAAAATTGCTGAGGAAATTTTGGATGGGCCTGTTTCTTGTGAGTAATTACTGGACCAGCACAATGACCAGCAAGGGGTTATGAAAAAGTTATGCATTTACAAGTGGAGCCATTGCTGGTGAAGATTTTCAGTCATCCAGGTCATAGTCATTCTAAAAAAGTAAAAAAAAAAACTGAACGTGTGTCCCATCCAAGCTTCCTGAGTGGGAAGTGAAACTTGAAACACAAAGGCCAGTGGTTTGTTTGTTAACTTTTTTGGAAGTTGGTCCATTGTTTATAATAAAGAAGCAAAACATTTTCACTGACAGGACCTTTCAACACAAGATCTATGGAGCTAATGACCCCAGTTTAAAGCTACTTTAGCACAGGAGATTCTGAAAGATAAACACATCAAAGTATTTTTTTCCTTGTATCAAACTAGACATATTTGTTTTTTTACCTACAGGTCAAATCAAAGTGACTGACATTTTCTTATGCTTTTGGGGCACATTAATGGTATTCCTGAAATACCCAAATCCCTGGAAGTCATAGTGGTTAAAACAGGAGGAATTGTCCGTTATTTCTAAATATATGTCCCATTGAAGTATGAAACATGAATTCTCAATTCCTGTGGAGTATTTTGGCTGAGTATTGTCTTATTTTGAAAGTCTAGCATGGTTGTTTTTAAGGATAGGACAGGACAGGGTCAGATCCATGAGTGATAAAGGCCTCTGTCTTGCCACTGAAGAGTTCAGAATGGTATAAGATAAACTTATTTTAAGTAAGGAATTGTTACTGAGCAAATAAAAGACCATTAGAAGTCTTCCACCCATGCATGTCCACTTACAGGTGTAAGAATGGCAGGTTTTGGTTGCCAAAAAGTGATTAAGGCCTCCATCTTGTCACTGAAGGTTCAGTGTAGTTTGAAATAACTTAAGGGAAAATAATTTTTTGTATCCGACCAATGCTGGATCTTTGCACCTTTTCATTTGTTTTTTTTAAGTCACCAAATCCTATGTTTGGCTGTCATCCATGGCTCTACTGCTACAAAAACGAATGGTCATGGCAGGGGAGAAATAACATTACTACCGGTTATTCGCTATGATTGGTCGGTCAAGTTGACTTTGTTATATGTTAGTTGCATTGGTGGACCTGCGTAGAACGGAAACTGATAGAATGTGACCTAAACAATTCAATTCAATTCCCACACTTGGGCAGAGATTTTCTAATAATTCACAATCTAAAATCATCACATCACACAGCCATAGTGTGTTTATAAAAGCAGATTTTGTGGAATGCCGTATTCGTGTTGGTTGATGGTGAACTCGTATTCAGCATTTACGTCGTATCTTGCGCTAGTTTTCAGGTCAAATGATTTTTGTTTTTGTTATTTTTACTTCTCTTACAGTGTAACCGCAGCATGCATAGCTCTTATGTTTTTTCCACTGCTTGTCTTTTGCTGCTCCTTTAATGCTGCTGCTCTGCCCTTAGTCAGCAGAACCTCAATCTCCAATCCAGTTAAGTTTTTTTTCTTTGCTTTCAATGCATCTTTATGAATGAGCTTCTTCTTACAAGCATTGGAAGTCTTACCCTTATTTAGCATTATTGGGGTGGTAATTATGCAAATTTACACTTACACACAGGTGGACTGCATTAAGCTTACAGACTCATTTACTGAACTTAAGAGCGTTTATTAAATTGGATGTGAGAAATATTAGCCAATGTTGGGAGAAAAAGTCAGAGGAATTTACGTCAAATATGAACATGTTAAATAAATGAGGCCCAATGACACACTCCAACTTATTTATACACATTTTATCCATATTTTAAGCTTGCTAGATGTGTGATTACAATGGAAAACTGAGGCTTTTACTTTCAGTTTTGAAAGCTGGGTATGTTGTAAATAGGTGATGATAAAGTATGAACTAAATAAAGAGGCAAAGTACTGGCTCTAAAGTGCTAAATGAACCAGATGCTGCTACCAAGGAGAAGGTAGTCAGATAAATGTTTTATTATGATCCAACCATGTACTTTTGCAAGTTTTCCAACCACTTTAAAAACTGTTGGAACGCTGCAACAGCCAGGCACGGAAATATTTTTATCCAGATCAAATCTAAAAAGTTCTGCTAAAAAGCAGTTTAATACAAGAAATGAAGAGAAAAAAAAGTAAATTTTAGTAGTAAACTAACAGAAAACCAAAAAATATAAAAATATTTTTAAAAAGGTGATATCAACAAATATAAAAAATATTTAAAGAAGCTGTTAAAAAAACATAATAAACAAAGATTTAGAAGTTTATTATGGCTTTTTTGTTTGCTTTACAAAAATATATTTTTTATTGCAAAATAAAAAAAAATAGAAAACAAAACAGACAACAAAAACAAAAAAAAATTCAATTTCAAAACTTAAAAATGATCATGATCAAAAATAGATACAAATCAAATAGATTTAAAAAATGCAGTTTTTTAAGTCAACAAACTAAGAAATAAAAGAGTGTTGTGATTCTATAGTTAAATTCTATTCCCAGCCCGCTGGGAATTTATGTTTCTGATACTTTAAGATGTTTATTGCCCTCCCCTGTAGGGGTGGTAAAATATCTTATTTAATCAGATATTATTTCAGCTGTTATATACTGTTTATGACACACAGTCCTACTAACCGTGTGTTAGAACAATAAATGAAAGAGTGATTCGAGCACTAATCATGGTCAAACAGTTATTTCTGCACATACATGGAATAAATTCACCACAACTTCTGTTCAAAATATAAGATTTTATTAACAAAAATCATTCAGCTCCAAGTCAAACATATTTCAGTTTAACACTCTCAACTAAGACTAGTAAAACTCAACTAAACTAAACTAACTACTATGTACAAAGAGGAAGGGGAAAACGGTTGAAAAACATATTACAGTTTAAGATGGATTCTGTGTTTGAAACCAAAGTTTATCTGGAATAATTTGGAATGTGATCAAATTAGCTTTTCACTAATTTTAAAGAAATTGGAATGTTTTCAGACCAATTGACAATGCAAATCCATGAGGTGAATAAAACATTATTTGGCCAAATAATGTTCTATTGAATGATTTGCTTAATCAAGAACCAATAACCTTTAGCTAAATGATTCTTTACCCTCTTTGAAATAGCTAGCAGCGAATAGACATTGGGATTCCACTAAATGACTCTTGGTCATACTTGGCAATGGAAATGTAATGAGCATTTGAGGAACACGTGAACACTAATGTTCTATCAGTGTTAAATCCTTAGTGAATAAAGCTTATCTAAGCTTTAGCAACAGCTCAACTCATATTCCTGTAGCATAGCGTAGCATGCAGTCCATTCTTTAGCATCAATTAGCGTTGTCTTTACTGAGCAGTAAACGCACGATATGATTAGCATCATCAAAAGACACATTGCTTGTTCTGTCCCTAATCATGCCAGACCTGCAAACCTTTTTCCATGTCCGTTTGGAAAGCTTGATTTTCATCCAGTTTTGCAGCTCTGCAGTCAGGGATTCTTTGTCTCAGTCTCACAGCAGGGGTCCCCTCAGTCTCACACCAGGGCATGGTCTTCATCCAGTTTGGCTCTGTAAGTTCTGAAACTCAAGAGAAATGTGTTGCAAAGGTTCTGTTTGCAGCAGTTAGGTTCTGAAGAGTTCTGACTCATCCTTGATGGTTCTGGGGATCTGGTTTCCCTGGGGCCTGCATCTCCACTGTGGGCCACAGTGGGCCCCAGCTTTGAGAGCAGGAGCAGAAGCAGGCTGGATCAGACGAGGGAGAAAAAGTGAAGAGGCAAAAGAGAAAGAATCCTGTGTGCTCTGTGGTTTTGTTCTGCCCTCACAGAGGGGGGTAGGTTTTCACACCTCTGTGACTTCCATGTGACTGCTTTGGCTGAAAAAGGGGGGCTGCAGAAGTCCCCCAGCTGTTATTCACCAAAGTTGCATTTTCTTCTCTGGTCATCCTATCAGGATGAAATATGGACACTGCTTCCCAATGTCCAAAAAGTATGATCATGGCATATGGCACAACATATCCCCCTTTTGATCTGGAAATAAAAGATGCAGTTCTTTGTTTTCAGATCACAAATAGGTCCATAAAGCCATGAGATCTGGAGCGGTGATGAGTCAGGTTCCTGTCGGCAGGAAGAAAGTTCATTTAGGGTTCATATCTTCTCCAGTGTTTGTCCCTGGATGATTTCTTGCAGGTCTGGCAGAAGCTGACCCTATCTTATCATAAAACAGTTCATTTTCTCCAGAGGTTTTGCGTCTGGTTGAAGCAGGTCTGGCAGGAAAGTCTGACCCTGATACACAAATATATACATTCCAAATAAAATTTCCTAACACCTTCATGATGCTGTTGTTCAACCTTCATCATTTCTCAAGTTGTGAAACAAAAGAAAGGATAAAACAGGTTAAAGTATGTTAGAAATTATCAGCAACTATCATACTCTTGGATATGATAAGTTTTACCATTAGCTTGGAATTGTGGTACCTTGTGATTGGTCAGAGAAGCCAGTAGCTCTGTAAGAACTGTTTTGCAGATCTGTTTTAAGTTTTCTTTTGTGGTTGTTTCTGTAACTTGTTGATGTCCCCCTTTACCAGTGTAAACCTTTGGTTTTGCATTGTGATGTGAAGGTTTATGACGTTTATCTGGGGGTTCTGGTTTTCGTTCTCTCAAGTCATTAATTCCTTCATCTTGGTGAACCACCTGGGAACTGGATCTGTGTCTGTTTCTGGTCCTGTTCTTTGTTTGAAGGTTAAAGACTCTAAGCTTGCTTTGAAATCTATCTGATTTGAGACGTATTTCCCAAACAAGCTGAGCATATCTGCGAGTTTCCTGCATAGAAAGGTTTTCTATCCTGCAATGCATTGCTACATCATATCGTACACTTTTATGTAGATTTTGGATGAACAATGCTTTAAATGTGTGATCTTCTTCGTCAATATCTGGAGAAATGCAGCCCTCAAAATAAACCTGTCTCAAGCGAAAGTAATATTCTCTGGGTGTTTCATGTTCTCCTTGGAGAACTAAAGATGCCTCAAGCGTTGCTAACGCCGGATCCCTGTAACCAGAATATTCTTCTCTTAAGGTTTGACAAAGAGCTGAATAAGTTTCTCTGATTTTTGGAGGAAGAGATTTTATGAAAACATGGACGCTTCTAGCTGTTGTTTTCCAAATCAGCTTCAATTTCTCACGAGAAGAAGGAAATGGCAAGTCTTTTAGACAGTGCTCAACTTCTTGCAGATAATCCATTATGTTTGAGTGTTGACTTTCTGGGTCAAAAATATCAATGTCTTTGGCCAAGGATTCAATTTGTTGAATTCTATGGTCACTCGGTGGACCTGGCCCGTCAGGAAGCTGGTTCTGCTCATTAAGTGGTGGGGGGTTTTGAGCTAACCTTTGATGACACAATGGAGACTGGTTCTCCTCAGAGTTTTTCAAGGTGTGAACTTTGGCACTTGATGCTCGGTCAACGGAGTGTGAGAGAGAATGGTGTGCATGGCTGTCCTTTGCAAAATTTTAAACCGCTTGAGTTTACCAAGTGATCTACTTGTTTCTCTCTGTCTGCGACACTACTTTGACTTTGAACATCTTCAGATCTATTTAGTGTTAACTCAGAGTTTAGAGACTTTGTATCTGCTTCAGGAGCTGTTCTCCTTTCGACTGGGGTGACCTCCTGCTGATTCAAAGTCTGCTTGCTTTGTTTATTGCATAGGTCCTCAGAGAGGGGGGTCACCTTTTGTTCTGAGGCATGGTCAGTCTGGCCACATGGGTCTTTGATCTTGTCAGCTCCTGACAATAAAATGTTTGCAGCACTTACTCTGTGGCAGATCATCTGATATTTGGCTTCTAACTCAGAGTACTGTTTAGCTTTTATTTGGGATTTAAGCTGATAGAGTAGCGTGAGCTCACAGAGTACATCTGTTATCAGAAAGTTTCCATTTGGGTTTTGAATTAAGTTAATTAATTCTTGAATCTTTTCTTCACATAGGCTGAGGTTAAAATTGTTTAGGTTATCCTGCTTTTCTGAAGATAAGTGGATAAGCTTTGCAACAATTTGTTTCTGTTTCTCTATGCCTATGGAGTCAATGGTGTGCTCAGAATTTAGGATGCTTGGATCCATTTTCAGCTGATGGCACAAAAACACAAGTTATGAAGAAATTTCAAAAGAACACAATCCAGTCAGTACCCACTATATTTGTATATTTACATATACATATTGTAAGGACTTATTTTTATGTGTGTAGAAACGGGTCACGGGTTATCTTTAAACCTGTGATATCAAGGAAACACTTTTCTTTCAGTGTTAGAAATGCTACACCTTGTTTAGGATTTACCAGCTATTTTAGCGCATGCTTTACCTGTCTCTGAGGATTTATAAGCAGTTTGGCGCAAAGCTTACCTTTTAAGGATTTACTAGCAATTTTGCTTATGCTTCACCCTTTTCTGTGATATCAAAGAAACACTTTTCTTTCAGTGTTAAAAATGCTATACCTTGTTTTAGGATTTACTAGCTATTTTAGCGCATGCTTTACCTGTCTCTGAGGATTTATAAGCAGTTTGGCGCAAAGCTTACCTTTTTAAGGATTTACTAGCAATTTAGCTTATGATTCACCTTTCTTTAAGGGATTTAAAGCAATTTAATTTGAATCCACCCCCTTTTGGTCGGGTAGGACCACAGATTAACTTACGTTAAATCTGGCAACAAAACTTGTTCTACACAATATAAAATAAGTGTTTAGGAGTCTTATCAGACTAATAGACAAAGGGATTTAGGTTAAATTTCGAGGCATCTAACCTATTTTGGACTGGAGGTGACTTTGAAATAGCACAACTTGGGAATTTTCATTTTTGGGATGTGGTTATAGAAACCACAAATGGCAGCATCTAGTTATAGATGTGCATAAATTTTGGTCAAACAATAAGATTAACTTGGGAGTTAAATCTTTTAGTTTTAGTTGGACCAAAGTGATCAGATTGATTTGAATCATCTGAGTTTTGCTTTGAAGTAAAGTTGGTTATCACTAGCTGAAGAGATATTTTTGAGTTACTAGATTTAGTTAAATTTTCTATATTTTGATGCTCCAAGAATGTCAAAGGTTATATTTTCTTCTCATATAAGCTAAGACATTTAGTTTTGGATTCTTAGGTTGTGACTTTAAGATTTCATTATTGAGTGGTGAGAGCTGATGTTAATGCTTTCACACGGTTTTCAATAATGGTTTATTCTCATATATGTGCAGAATGACTGTTATATTCAATGACCACCAAACTGAGACACCAATTAAATGTTACATTCAATGATCCCAGTCGCATGGGACGCTAAATAAATGTTACAATTAATGGGCCCAGCAATCAGGGACGCCATATTTATGTTGTGATTCTATAGTTAAATTCTATTCCCAGCCTGCTGGGAATTTATGTTTCTGATACTTTAAGATGTTTATTGCCCTCCCCTGTAGGGGTGGTAAAATATCTTATTTAATCAGATATTATTTCAGCTGTTATATACTGTTTATGACACACAGTCCTACTAACCGTGTGTTAGAACAATAAATGAAAGAGTGATTCGAGCACTAATCATGGTCAAACAGTTATTTCTGCACATACATGGAATAAATTCACCACAACTTCTGTTCAAAATATAAGATTTTATTAACAAAAATCATTCAGCTCCAAGTCAAACATATTTCAGTTTAACACTCTCAACTAAGACTAGTAAAACTCAACTAAACTAAACTAACTACTATGTACAAAGAGGAAGGGGAAAACCGTTGAAAAACATATTACAGTTTAAGATGGATTCTGTGTTTGAAACCAAAGTTTATCTGGAATAATTTGGAATGTGATCAAATTAGCTTTTCACTAATTTTAAAGAAATTGGAATGTTTTCAGACCAATTGACAATGCAAATCCATGAGGTGAATAAAACATTATTTGGCCAAATAATGTTCTATTGAATGATTTGCTTAATCAAGAACCAATAACCTTTAGCTAAATGATTCTTTACCCTCTTTGAAATAGCTAGCAGCGAATAGACATTGGGATTCCACTAAATGACTCTTGGTCATACTTGGCAATGGAAATGTAATGAGCATTTGAGGAACACGTGAACACTAATGTTCTATCAGTGTTAAATCCTTAGTGAATAAAGCTTGTCTAAGCTTTAGCAACAGCTCAACTCATATTCCTGTAGCATGCAGTCCATTCTTTAGCATCAATTAGCGTTGTCTTTACTGAGCAGTAAACGCACGATATGATTAGCATCATCAGAAGACACATTGCTTGTTCTGTCCCTAATCATGCCAGACCTGCAAACCTTTTTCCATGTCCGTTTGGAAAGCTTGAGTTTCATCCAGTTTTGCAGCTCTGCAGTCAGGGATTCTTTGTCTCAGTCTCACAGCAGGGGTCCCCTCAGTCTCACACCAGGGCATGGTCTTCATCCAGTTTGGCTCTGTAAGTTCTGAAACTCAAGAGAAATGTGTTGCAAAGGTTCTGTTTGCAGCAGTTAGGTTCTGAAGAGTTCTGACTCATCCTTGATGGTTCTGGGGATCTGGTTTCCCTGGGGCCTGCATCTCCACTGTGGGCCACAGTGGGCCCCAGCTTTGAGAGCAGGAGCAGAAGCAGGCTGGATCAGACGAGGGAGAAAAAGTGAAGAGGCAAAAGAGAAAGAATCCTGTGTGCTCTGTGGTTTTGTTCTGCCCTCACAGAGGGGGGTAGGTTTTCACACCTCTGTGACTTCCATGTGACTGCTTTGGCTGAAAAAGGGGGGCTGCAGAAGTCCCCCAGCTGTTATTCACCAAAGTTGCATTTTCTTCTCTGGTCATCCTATCAGGATGAAATATGGACACTGCTTCCCAATGTCCAAAAAGTATGATCATGGCATATGGCACAACAAGAGTCAAAAAAAATTTTAAGAACCCTATTAGAAAATATGACAGAATCTTCCAATTTACAAATAAGCAAGAGGCAGCAAACTGTGGAAGTCTGTTGTTAGGGGGGTATGGTCAGAAATCCGGTCGACGTTGCAAGCTTTAAGAAAGTCCTGGTACACTGAGAGTTAAAATTAGGACTTTTCTTCATAAGTAACCATGTGCTCACTTTAAACCAAGGAGCTTATTGGCTGATATCCATTTTAAAACCCTTCTTAGAGCCAAACAAAGCAGCTTTGTAAATGAGCTGCAGGTTTGTCCTCATCTTATTTTCAAGGGTTCCATTTTGCTTGAAAGCAGAAAGTGCTTATTTTACGCAATTTGCTATTTTAAAACCTTATTTTAAGCCTTAAGGGGACTAAAGAGTTTGTTTAAATCTTAAACTTGGACATTTTGCAAAAATAAATAAAAAAAGAAGCATTGCCCCAATAACAGGAATTGTAGACAATCCTTTAGTAAATATGTTACAACTCTTCCCAGTAAATAAGATAAAAGTGTGGTACTGAACAGTGGTGAGTGACTCTAAACCAAAAAAGCCAGAAAAAACCAAGAACTTTAACTGCTATTTGATCAGAAACTCTAAACACATAGGAGATAATGACTGAAACTGTAGACCTTTTATACACTCTGTAAGCTGGAAATAAGATGCTTCTAGTGAAAAGTAATTACAGTGTAATAATGTAAGCACTAGGTTTTATGTTTTAATTATTAGGCTTAAGTGATCTTTAATTGCTGATGTGTTCTTTAGGTAACCCTCAAGCTTACTCATTCATTTTCTCCCCTCTAAATAATCATACTCGCTTACTTGGCCAGTCTTTTACCTGCCTTCTCTATGATGGCATTCTTGTTTGCGTGAGAAACCCAGTGATTATAGCTCATTATTACTTAGGATCAGCTTCCTGATATAAATCTAAATACTAATGGCTCTGCAGCACAGTTGCACCCATTCTAGTGACAGTATTTTATCAGAGTCAGCTGAAATTAGGATGTGTTTTTATAGGATCAAGTTCAGACCTAAACAATTTAATTTTTCAAGATGAGCCTGAGTTTCCATATTGCTTAGAAGTTGCCTTCTCGGGTCATTGTTTTCTTTATATAGTTTTAGCCATTTTAATACACATTTCTTTCAGTAGAATAGAACTTTAAAAGTTCAAATATTTACTTTAGGCATCAGTTGAATCATCAACTGTTATGATTCAGGTGTTTTTATTCACAGATTGATGTGTCATCATGTGGAGGGGGGAGCAACAGGCCTTCCAGGCGCCTGTGGATGTTCATGCCAGCGCAGACGGGCAGGTGTACATGTTCAGGAGGAGGACAAATGAATCGGCTGCATCCTCAGATGACGAGGAACTCAGCATTGTGGAGACAAGGCAGAGTAAGCAAGACAGCCAGAGGAATGTCCAGCTGCTTGAGCATGAGGTTTTGGATGGTGATACCCTCAACAAGCTTGCTCTTCAATATGGCTGCAAGGTAAGAAAAAAAAGGAAACGTTGCAGCTTTCATCACTAAGGAGGCTCAACATTTATTCTCTCTATCCACAGGTTGCGGATATAAAGCGGGTAAACAACCTTTTTCAAGAACAAGATTTGTTTGCACTGAAATTCATCAAAATACCAGTTCAGAAGCACAGCTTTATGACAGAAACACTCTCAGACAGAGGGAACACCCAAGAAGAAGAGCCTCATCTCTCTCCATCAGTAGTTGGGCCGCATGATAGAGCTCCAGTTGAGCCACATCTGCAGGAAGCCTCAGAGTTTCTAATGGAGGTAGACAATGATATAGAAAGGCTGATTCAAACCACACCTGACCACAGAGAAGATTTCTCCGGGAACACAGGCAGATGGACAAGGTACGGTTTTGGAAGACGACGCGCAATGAGTCATGGCGCAGACTGGGGTATCCAGTGGTGGAACGCCTTAATAGCTGTGCTGCTCATAGGGATTGCCCTGCCATTATTTTATTTCATTTACTTCAAAACTAGGAATAACAGAGAGGCATCCTCCACTGTTTCTCAGTCGACCATCTCCTCAAACACAACACTGACGCTCCTGGTTACAAAACAAGCAGAACGTTTACATGATCCTGGATAAAGTAGGAGAAGACGGATCTAAAAACATTAATATTTAGTTTTGGTATTATGGCTAGGTGAGAATCAAACTGTATCTAAACTGCTCAATATTTTTGCTAAAGGAAATATTTGTCAGCAGAATCAATAATATTTATAGTAGTTAGAAGGCCATAATGAAAATTTGCTGTGCAGTGTTTACGCAATACAGATTTCTTATTTAATTTTTTCTTTTCTGTAAGTTGTTTTTCAGATTTATAAAATGACTATATTGTCACAAACAGACACCCTGTGCAAGTACAAACAGAACACAGTTTTTTTAAACAATTTACCAAAGAAAAAAGCTTTCCAAATAAACCTGGCACAGTTATAAAAGATGTCATTAAACCCAGTATCTTAATAACTGATGATGTCACCTTTGGCAACAACCGCCTTCAAGCAAAAACATAACTAGTTTAGCACTAATTGGGCATTATGTGGCTTTTAAAATTGAGCCCACCCCCCCAAAAGAAGTAATGATTACTGGAAACATCTTTTTTCATGTATAAATGACCTTAGTTAATTGTATTAACTATGGTTTTCTTTTAAATCTGAAATGAAAGCAAAACTACAAATATTGTTTCAGAGCTATCTACAACCATGAACCTTGATTAGTTCATACAGCTTTATGTCATAGTTATGGATATATATAAATGGAAATATATCTTTTTTTTTGTTTTTAAGTAAAGTACAATAGTTTTTTCTGAGAAGCAAAACTTTCTGTTTTTGTTCAGTTGTCTGAACCATGCATGGTTGAACTGTATTTATCAGAGATTTTAGGTTACCTGTTTGTAGTCATACTTCGGACCTTGTGCCTTATTTATCAGCCTGACTGCCAAAAGGGTTTGTTTACAGCAGCGAAGCAATGCGGTATACTTACCTCATTTACACTATCTTACATTTAATGCTCAGAGTTTTTACAGTTTTGTTTATGTATAGTTAAACTCCATTGTAAAAAGATGCTCAGGTTCACTGGTTTGTTTACTTTCTAATTTCTGAAGTGTTTCATTGTAAGAATGCTGCTAAACGTACGACATCTCAAATAAGTCAAATCGTCAGCTAATTTTACATGAAAACTGACTAGTGTGAAAGTTTATATTTATTTCTGCACGCTCCAAATTAAATTCAAATGGAAAGTCGGTGTCTGTAAAATTTTATCTGACATGATAGTATGACTGGATAGCACATATTAAAACACTAGAACTAATATTCAGCAATGGAGCCGCAATAAATTATTAGTTTTGCTATTTGGTTAGTTTTGGGATTTGTTATGATTCATAATTCATTACCACAAGGTGCTAATTAAGAATTTCTTTACATAATTTGAACCAGGTGAAGCTAAAGTTATGCCACTGTAGGAGTTTTGGATAAAGCATAATTACATTGTTTTAAAACACAAAATGTAATAAATATTTAATGATTTTGCCTTAATTAATTGTCTTGGTGAGTCTTCTTTTGTTGCATGTTTTGCAGTTATTGTAGTTAATAAGAATTTAATTAATAAATTTGTTGATGATTATTTCAGTAATCTCTTGATCAAGATATATTTGTTTTACCCCTATGTTATAAGACTGAAAACAGTCATTGTATTAAAGAACTATTCTGTTTTATTAAAATTCACTCTTCTGAGAGGTAACTTTGTTTGTTCAATTTTATTTTTTAACTAAATTACTAATATTTAACTAGAACCATTACAAATAAACAGTTTTGTTTTGTTCAATTACCAATTCATAATCCATTACCACAAGGTCCTAATTAAGAATTTCTTTACAGAACTTTAACCATTTGAAGCTGAAGCTCTGCCATTTTATGAGTTTTGGATAAAGCCTTGTTTTCTTTTTTTAAACTTTATCATTAAAATAAATTAAGAGCCCTTAAAATAACAGAAAAAATCTAAAAGATTATTAGGCAAGATTGCATTTATGATTTATTGAATTTGTGATCAGCTGCAGTACATTCAGAAATCCAAAATGTTTATAAACCCCACATTTGAGTAATAGGAGAGTAAGACTGATGTGTTGTCTATGTATGCACAGTTATTGAGCAGAATAATATCAATATTCCAATCATGCCTGTTCATTTCTTTTAGGATGAAATACAAAGAGAAATTGACATTCATTTTTGACATTAGAAAAAATATATATATATATTTATCAATCTTGTCAATAACAGTGACAAGTTTTCCATTCACAGAGTCACTTTCCTGCTTTTGATTCATTCTTTAAAATTAAAAAAGGGTCTAACCCATTTTCAGTTATACCAACAACTGTTTTAAGTCAGAGTGGATCTTTGTGCTTCGTACTAAACCAGCCATACAGACCCCAGATATGTGCTGTTACGTGGTGGTCCGGCTTCAACCTTCCACTTCGCCTTATAGGGGACATCTCTAGTTAGATCTTGTCATGCCAGTAATGTTGGAAACTATTCTGAGTGACCTTTTCCTGTTTTTGGGTGTTAAAAAATTTGGCTTTAAAAGTAGCGTAAGTGGAGGGGGAATTTAATAATCATTTTTAAATTTTACACTGTGAAAAATGAACTCTGATAAGATTTTTAACCTGCTGCTATTCCACTGTTAAAATATATTTTCTTCCACTGTTTAATGACCTGTGATGGTAAATGGCCTGTACTTTATCAAGTCTTAAGACCCCAAAGAGCCACAATCAGTCATTCATCCATTCATACATGCAGCCGGTGGTAAGCTTCGGTCGAGCTGAGGCTGCAACACAATCTGCCCCTCTGGGCCCTCTGTCCATCAAGGCGGAAGTAGTGTCTTACTCAAGGACACCATGACTGAGAAGGACTGAGTCAGGGCTGCCGGACAACAGACACCTCCTGAGGCAACCATTGCCCCCGGATATCTAGGATTCTTCAGAAATGCCTCTGAATACATATCATAGGCATTTTAAAGTATCATTATGCTAGTTTTGAACTTACTTAACTTGTGAAATAATCTATAATTAAATCTGTGAGAAGTAATTTGGGATTTTTGACAGCAAATTAAGTCTTGTATATTTCTGGCAGCATATTAAAATGTAGGTTTAGCCCTCGAATTATACCGCTGCTTTAGGCCACAAAGCTTTGTCTAGCGTTTTTGGAATAGTCTTAAGGTTAAAATAGCTTAAAAAAAAAAAATTGAATAATTTAAAAAGTTTCATTTATTGTATTGTGAGGTACCTGGGTTTGAATCCCCTTTGCATCAAGAAGGGTGTTCAACTTAAACCCTTTGCTAAGTCTGTGAAGTCGTAATGAGTTGACGCAACGACTTGTGATTATGGGAACAGTTGAAAGGACACAAACAATTTAAGATAGTGTATCAAAATAGATTCATTGGATACGTGGAAATAATTTAAGACTATTTCATTGTCAAAGAGAGAAAAAAATATATGGGCGATAATCACAAGGTGAAAGCTCATCGAGAGCCACAAGGCACTGATTAGCTCTACACATCGGCTACAAGCGTTCCGTTCTTCCTGTAAAGACACTCCTTAACCTCAGACATTTTGTCAGAAGCACCAAAAATTTGCTTAGGAGAAAAAGAAAGTGCAGATTTCACTTTGAAATCAAGGTCCCAGTGTCTGTCGGAAGAGTGGAGAGGCACACAATCCACATTTCTTCATGACAACTGTAAAGTTTTACAGTGAAAAGGTATGATTTAGGGTAGCAATTTTTTTGCTGGTTATAAACTATAGTGAGCCAAATTATAATATGTACTAATATAGCTTAATTCTTAATCCTACTTGCAAATACTTTGAATAGTCATTTAAGTTCAACTGCAATCTTGATATTGTGATCCTCAAATAATATTTCTAGTTTTTTTTTTTCTTTATATCTAATATATTCCTTTCTAAATTATGCAGGATTTGCACTGGCAGGTATTTCTTTGAAGACCTGTCTTTACAAAAATTTCCTATTAGGGACAATAAAATCACTTAAATTTAATTAAATTTATTGAAGAATCTATCTTTAAATGTATCAGAATTACACACGTAGACATTTATAGGTTGTTGTTTTATTAGTGCCTACAAGTTTCCCACTCCATCTCATGTCCTTTGGTAAGACACTTTACCTGACTTATCACCTGCTGTTGGTATTCAGAAGCCTAGTCTTCTTAGTGTATGTATGTCAATGTATGGCAGTATCACTTCTGTCAGTACAGTACAGCTTACCAATGTTGGTTTGTAAATGTGTGCATGAATGGGGGATGACAGAATATTGTGTAAAGTGCTTTATGAGCAAAGGCCATTTATAAAAGTAGCCTCATCTGTTACAGCCCCTTTTCAAAATTGAAGTTGTACAAGTCAACACTCAGTTTGCAAGGACGCTAAATAAATAGAGAACTAAAGGTTTCTTTGTTGAAAATCAAAGCATGGTCTGCAGAGATATTCAGTTTTGCTATTGGATGTAGAACGTTGGTCAGGTTGAGAAATGTGAATTTTTATGTTAAATTTGCTTTCAGCTGCTAAATATGCATGATAGAGTGCACTACTATAAACAGGAATACTAGAGTCTACTTCTGCTTCCAAGGAAAAAGGAACAAAAAAAATCTGTTCAGCTGCTGAGGCTTCCTCTTATTATTCCTTGACCTCTGAACCCATTTCATAACTGCAGCTCTCAAACCCAGCTCTGATTTAGCTCCAGGCCCCGGAGCTCTGGTTCTAAGGCAGCTCGCAGACTGAACTTATTCTGCTGCTGATATTTATTTTTAAAAAGGGTAATTTTGCTTGTGTATTTAGGGTGAATATAAGCAAATGTATAGTGAGTTTATCAAAGTTCATACATAGTGGCCGGCAGGGAGCCGGAAGCTGAGGTCAAATCCAGCACTGTTTTTTTAAGAGTTCTTTACAGAGGTGGGGGGTCAAACTAGAGCAGATCCTTCTCTTTAACAAAGCACAACTATACAGTCACAGAGGAGAGTGAAAAGAGTCATGGCCAAACCCTAGCTCTGCAGCTTTAAGAAGTTTGAACACTTGAGCAGCTGGCAGTGGGCCACTTGGCCAATATAAACACCCCTAATCCTTTTTCCAAGGAGCTTTCAGCACTCATCTTTCTGGCACATCGGCCATTGACTCCCTCCCTCCCTTGCTCAGACATTTTTTGACTGGCTGAACTTACAAAAACCCATCACAAGGAGGCGTTGTCACACAAAAAATTACATTGGCTGGGTTTATGATGATCATTATTCACTGTTAAGGTATGTGCCTTCCTTTGATTTTCCCATGAAGTGAAACAGGTCTCAGTTTTCACTCTTTCTTAGGAGGGATTGGGGCTAAGTTTCACAGTGTCATGTTGACTTGCAACCAACAGAGGCATGTGGTGTTCATGATGGCAAACTTTTATGTTTTTTGTGTATTTGTCCCCATGGATTCTTTTAAAATAAAAACACCTTTTAATAAAATGGTTCTCCTTCTGTCTTTTACCTCTTGGTTATACCCCAAAGTGTATACAGAAAGGAATCAAGTCAAGAAAAAAAAGGCTTTGTTGGTATATAAGCTTAGATGTTTTCAGTATATACTGTCTGAGGCTCTGAGGGTTGTCTCTATGGGGGCGGGGAGATCCAGGGTTTTGTATTCCGGTGCTCCTAGGGGATTTGGCAGACACAAGCTAATTTGTAGTGAGGCTTCCAGCGCAGTTTGTTTTGCAGGTGGCTGAGAACGCAAGCAGGGTGTGGTGGGGAATGAGAGAAGCAAATTGCTGTCTGTGGCATGTGAATGTGCACATTGTTGCATACAGTGGGTTTAGGTGCTTGCAGGTATGAGCGCTGCTCTAGGGCAGACTACTCAACAATTATCAGATCACTAGAAAAACATTCTTATTAATTGCAGTGTTATCATTATTATATTTTTAGCTTAAGTTTATATGTCTATCAGGCGCTCTGAAGGTAATTTAAACATGCTTTAAGGGAAAATATAAGAACAATAAATTTACACTAAGAACAAAAAAAAGTCAGAAAATTTTAGGCATCATATTAAACAACATTTTTAAATACATATTTAAAGCAAATAAAAAGGTAAGTCATGATAATGATGAAACAAATGATGAAAATTAACGGATAAAGTGACTTTTGACCTTTATATGAAAACTAATGTGAACAATAAAGTTTTTAGATCTTTAGAAACTTTTTTCCATAGATAAGGAGCATGGAAACCAGCTGTTGGAATATATCTAATAAAAGTGGCTTGGAAATAGATCCCCATGTGTGATCTTTGCTTGCTTATATTTAAAGTTGCACAATTAAACAAAACAGTCCTGCACAGAACCAATAAAACCAATGTTTACAGTCTACCAAAGACTATCTTATGATAAACTATGACAAATATGGCATTAAGATGTAGTCATACCAGAAAAAAGTACATTTTACAGTACATTTTATAAATTTTTTGACATTTTATACTGTGTATTAAAAGAAGGAAAAACCAAAAGAAAAATGTCTGCTTGATGCAGGACTGAGTAGTGGAAAAATATGGAAAAATAGCAATGCAGATCAGCATGACTATGTAATTTAATGTTCCTGCCAGGAGACATTTCAGTCTCACAGATTTGGTGGAGTGGATTCAATTAAAAATACTTCAAACTTCTTTGAATTTCTGGCCAGAATTTCATTGTAGAAATCTGTTACAGATGCTGTGGCGTCACTCGAAGAACACACAAGGTGTCGAAAACTGAGCTGAGACACTTAAATTTGCTCTTCTCTAGTCTCACGTTATGAAATCTAAACTAATCCAGCACAGAAAGGAATAACAAAACAAAAAAAAGCTCTCCTAGGCCAATACGCTGTTTGCTCAAGCAGTGGGTCAGTTGAGACACTGAATATATTGGACACATGCTCTGTGTTATCCATGGACTAACTGCACAGCTGGCTGGAGAATGTGGTGTTCTGTTAGTAATGTTTCTGTAGGAGGGGAGGGGGTCAGAGCTCTTTTTTTTCTCCCCCCAGTGTGGAAGAACCAACTGTGCAGCACCTGTTTTAGATTCCTCTAAGTGCTCCAGGGTCATTGGTGCAGGGATAGTCCTACTGAAGCAGCACATGCAGACTAAAGGAAAAGTCTAAAGTTACATCAGTTTTTTTTTATTCAAATCCATGTTAGCCTCGAGACACCTATGAGCCTACGCCTAGTATTCTTCTTTTATGCCTACCATTGTATGGTATTCATACACCCATTAAACACAGTCATTTGATAACTTAATACTAAGTTTTCTAGTGGAATGGTATGAGTGAAGGAACAAAGCTTACTAAATGGTGTAAGTGGTTAAGAAAACACCTTAAAAATGTAAAAGAAATGGAAGTTGTTATTGTTGCTCATTTTATATACTTATTTTAGGGTGGAAACAATAAGATTATCTGTTATGAAAAATCCAATAATGATATTCCTATGTGTTTAAATGAACCAATGGAGCATCATTTATCCAATTTCAGTCAAATGCTTATATAAACTCCTATATTATAAGAAAACTGAAAATGGACACACAGAAACTAAACCAATATATTCACATTTGAGAAAGTTTGGAAGAACAATCCAAAGTACTGGAAATTCATAAAAAAAAAAAAGGAAAATACAAAACAGGAAAGGGATGATGTCATTATTACTCCTTTTGCATGTGGTTGTTTGTACTTTTATGCGTTAATGATTTTTGCACATTAATTACAAAATGACATTTACCTATTATTACAAAATGCTAACCCCTTTTTGTGGAAAAAAAAAAGAACTCGGGTAAACTCTATACACGGAAAACCATATTTTATATTTAAGACAATAATAATTCAAAACATCTACAGCCTTTTTTAAAACTAGTTGATATTTAAAGCAATATGTCTTAATACATACTCAATTCAATAAATTCAAAAGAAGTGTGTTTTCAGATATAATGTGTATATATATATATATATATATATATATATATATATATATATATATATATATATATATATATATATATATATATATATATTTCAATATATATATATATAATCATCCTCTTTGAGGCTATTGCACCTACATATATATATTATAGAAACAAACATTACAATTTATCTTTTTTTTCAATGTGTGTTGTTTTGTTTTGTTTTATTGCACTCAACTTGACTTTGGTGTCCACATGATCAAAAAAAAATCAAAAGGAAGTGAAAACAAAATATTTTCTGACTCCAGCAGCAGAAACGGCTTTAATCATCGGCGTTGTGGGGGAGGCACGGTTGCCATGACACATTCAGCTCTGAACAAGGCCCAGAACATTGTCCACCTGATTTCATCATATATCTGGTGGATGCCCATAACACATCTGCTTATGGGGAGCTCAAACTCAAGCTTTTAGCTTGATCTGAACAAAGAACAAAAGGGTTTTTACCTTGAAAAACTGTTTTAGATAAGCTTGCGCTTTTACAGAGCTCATGTTTTGGTCTGTTCTTACAATTCAAATGACAGTTATACTGTCTAACTGTCTGCATTTCTGCTCTTTTGTTATCTGATGCTTGGATCCGCTTTTTTTTAGTAGCAAGGGGCAACATAGTGTGCCTTGCAGAAACAAAGAATTAACCAAGACAAGCATGGATGAAGAGGAAATAATGGGTTAGATATGCTCATCACTGGCTGCATCTCAGCTGAACACCTGCTTGGCATGAATAAGCACAAGCATAAACAGGAGGGCTTAACATGGTTCTCAGCACTGTCCTGTATGTGTATTGCTGCTTAGGCTACTGCCTAAACTTTATTTACTTTAGCTCATGTGGTAACCAAGGTTCACAGACATGTTTAATAGGTTCCAGACTATTCCCGACGCATTAAAGGGCTAGTTCATATAAACTATATGTAACTATATATATCATATTAAAGTAAAGTTATTTTAACATTTGTAATAATTAATTTTCATATCAAGCTAAGTTTGTTTGAACTCCCTGCAAAGTGAAGGGCAACAAGCTAATTAGATATGTCCTGTATTTACCTGATCATTTGATGAAATAGTTTTAGTATTCGTACTAATAATTTTGATCGTCTAAATCCTTATTTATTTAATTGCAGAAAAATAATGTAGATAGATAGATAGATAGATAGATAGATAGATAGATAGATAGATAGATAGATAGATAGATAGATAGATAGATAGATAGATAGATAGATAGATAGATAGATAGATAGATAGATAGATAGATAATAGCATTATCAAGATAAATTTGAAACAGGCAAAAAACTGGGATCACTGGAACATACTTTTTTCGTTGCTGTTGCACAACTAACTTAAATTACAAAGGTTTGTTCTGTTCTTGCAAGAGCTAAAATGGACTGTCAAGATCTAGAACATAGAGCTGTATTCGTACATACAATAATTAAATTTTAAGCATAGACAGATGTAACTTTCCCACTCTGCATAAGAACCCCAGTTACTGATTAAACCATTTAATCTGATTAAGTATTCACTTTAAATCAAATAATATTACCTATAAGATCTTATTATATTTTATCATTATATATAAAAGAAAAAAAAACCTGAAATGTTAGAACTGAAAATTTACAGTCCTATGTTTATATTACTGCTTTTATATATTTTTTTACTATTTTTGAAGGCTGCACTTTTAAAAAAATGAAATTGTCTAGAGAGCTGTTCTAAACGAAATTTCTTTTTGTTTTTACACTTGTGCAAACAAAGAGTCTAAGATCTAACTTTGTGTATTCCGTCTCACATTGATTTTTTTATTTGAAGCAAAATTGTCTCAATGGTTTACATTGACCACTTATGTCTATAATGCACTTTCAATGCCTGAACCAAAAATTCAGTCTCCTTGCTTTTAGCTGCAGTGCTGTGTTTGGTTAAGCAGCTGTGTCATACCCGGTGCAGTCGGTTTATCTCTCCAGGCCCCGGCACAATTTATTCCACAGTTCCTGGCAGATAATTCCTAGCCTCTAACTGCCAGATGAACACTGTTAAAATTAGACAGCTTTTTAAAGCCAGTGCTGCAATGCCCCCTCCTACACTAGTGGGTGGGGGATTCCTGCCATTAGTAATCTGTGGGGGTTTTTCCACCGCACAAGTGCTTTTGGGATTGTTTGTAAAAAAAAAAAAAGAAGGTGGGATCTTGAAAGCATAGAAGTGAGAATATGCAAAGCCTCCTTTCAGTTACAGTCACGTCACACCATGTGTTTTGCTAACAACAAATGGAACAATGTGGACACATTGTGAAAACAATAAATAATAGTAATTATGCTAGGAGACAGGAATCATCCAAACTCCCCATCTGTGAGCCCGGCATGTCAATTTGTTTAGAAGAGACATGGGTAATAAGAACCACTTGCCGCTGGACTCCATAAATTCAGTCAAGGATTGGGGGGAGCTATGGGGCCTTGGCACTCTGCTCATCCCTCTGAAGTGCCTGAAAAAGACTCATTGCATGTCACGCTTTGAGATGCCAAATTTCCTGCCATTCCCAGATGTTCCAGTGCTGATGTTATCGAATGCTTTTTTCAAAGAAAATAAGTATTTGCACAAAAAAATATGCTCATGTGGACAAATGTTCACAACTGGACATTGAAGATGACATTTGGAAGTTATTCTACAACAATTCCAGATAAGAGACACAATGAATGGCCTTTTTACCTCAGCAAAACTCTTTTATACAGCTTAGGGGGAACAAATGCTGGGGGGAAAAATGCAAAGCTTACTTTGCATTTCTATTGTAAAGTTCAGTCTGAAAATGTAACTAAAAGTGACAGACCAATACTGCTGAAATGTGTGGGTGAACACTGCTGATGAAAATACAATGAAGACTTGATAGACAGGATATGCTCAAAAGAAACGAGATTATGTCTTTTATTACAGACTTTTAAGAGTTTCCTAACAAAGGAAACTAAAAACTCCATATCATAATGCACCCTATATAGATCAAACACCAGCCAGATAAAATTTGCCACCATTTTATGCCGTCTAAGAGATATGGAACCCATCTGTGTGTTTGTGTAAGTAGTAAAGTTGTTGGGTCATTAATTGTGCTCTTTATTTCCAGATGTTAGACGATTTTTCAGTAAAAAAAATGATGTGAAGCTGGTTTGACTGCATCATTTTGTCTAATGTTTAGAATGTGGAAAAGAAAATCAAGAGAAGAGAAAAATTAAGAGGAAAACTAAGCAATGCTTAGTTATTCCATCCAGTTACTTGTCTTTTTGCTATTGCTTCTCAAAGTGATATGACTTAAACTTTGCACAGGGATTTGACACTGAAAGCTGAAGCATTTGCCTGATTTTTTTGATTGCAGCCAAAATATTCAGAGTTGACCCAAAATTAATAGCACAACTGTTTAAAAAAAATCATGCAGATACAACTAAATGCAGGCGCTTTGCTCTGTGTAAAAAGAAGGATATTTCTTTAAACCTTTGAAACGTGTACTGCTTCCTTTATGTGAAATCGTGTAGAAAATAATAAAGTAGATACACTGACATCTAAGAAAGAAAAAAGCAGATCTCTGCTAGTTTATTTCTAAATCTTTTTTTTCTCAGCATATTTAAAAAAGAGATGCAGCTATGGCTACTGTATATGGTAAAGATCATAGCTTAAAGGTCACAAATACTTTCACCAATTTTTCTATTTAATTCCTATTTGTCTTCTAACCCATGAAGCACAGCCTTGGGGGTTATAAGAACATCATGGTGGGAGAGTGGCGGCCTAATGGTTAGGGCATAAAGCTGGGAAGCCTGAGGTTCTGAGTTCGAACCCTACTCTGGGTCCCTGAACAAAAAGACCACTAACCTTAACACTGCTGCCTGGGCATCACACAATGGCAGCCCACTCCTCCCCAAGGGAATAGGTTAAATGCAGAGAGTTCATTTCGTTGCTCTGTACTTGTGATATTGTAATGGCAATAAAAGTAGGAAAAAAATGGTTCACAAGCACATCAGGAGGAAATACATGAAGAAAGAAAACACAAAAGGAAGAAAATGGGGAGATATTACTCTGCTCTCCTTTACTCCATACATCAGATTCAATTTAATATAGTTTAGAAATTCTAGGAAGCATAAGTAAACATGCAGATTAAAAGCCAAGTGCTCTGTTAGGAATATAAGGAACAGTCAGATATCTGATATAAGATGATGATTGGCTATTTAAGGCTTTAAACATCAGAAGGAGGATTTGATTTATTCTATTCTAGATTTAACAGAAATTCAAGATAGGGGAAGCTAAGGTAGGAGAGATGTTATCTCTCATTTCAATTTCCAGACGAGCTCTGGCTGAAGCATTTTGGATCAGCTGAAGGCTTTTACAGTAACGACAGCTTTTTGACCTCTTAAAGAATTACAATTTCCAGTCTTGAGGTGACAAATGCATGGTCTAGTTTCTCGGCATCACACCTGGTCAAGATATTTCTATTTTTTGCAGAGACGAAAGAAGGAAATTCTAGATATCTGTGAAATTTAAATCACAATTCCTAATCAAAATAACAACATTTCTGCCAATCACACACTTGATTGGGCACTGAAGATTCCAGACTGCAAAAAATTGTGCAGTTTAATGCAAATTTAATGCCGAGAAAATATTCACACAGCTATTCCTTCACAATCCAAACAGCTTTAAGAAATCATATAGGATCTATCGCTCAGAACCAATAACATGCAAACTGTTTTTCAGTATTCTATCCTGCTGCCATTCGACTGATCAAGTGATTCATGGAAAAAAGCATATACCTGAACCAGCAGAATCTGACTAAGCTTCAAAAGCATAAAATAGGTCATATATTCAAGTAGCAGTACCCCCCCCCCCTTCTTTTTATCAGTGTTGTAACGACATGAAGTCTTGAAAAAAAAAACTCAAGCTAGAGGAAAAATCTGACAGAATCGATCTGATTCTTAAACATGTTGACTCTAATAAATGCACAATACTTATTGAGACACTTGGATAATTCCCCTCTAGGAATATAAGCACCCCGTGCTCCCAGGGCCCCTCAGCTCTGTGATAAATTCCAGCCTCAGACTTGTGTGGAGTGACAGATCAAAGTAGCATTAAGTCTCAGACTTGCTGTGGTTTCTACAAATACGGTAGATGCTTCTAAATATTCATGCATTTTCCAGTAGGAAGGGAATTTTTAAGCACAAATACGACCATCAACAGAGCTATATTTAAGAAATATTTAACATAATTCTTTAATCACCTGGGTTGTATAAATTCATGTTTTTTAAACAGAGGCTTACATTTTTTATTCATTCCCTTTTTATGAGTACAAGAAAACTGCTTAAAAAGATGATCTTCCTCGAAATTAAGGAGCAAAATATCCATATATTGTTCATTTTAAATGAAGCCTCTTTGATTTCTAAAACTCTGGTTGAGAGTTTAACTTATAAGCAAAGCTCTAAAACTTTTCCTGACTTGTTTGCTTGAGTCTGACTTTAACACACTGCCCTGCTTTGCGCTCACGATGAAATCACAGTCACACACTTTTTCTGGTCTCTGAAGACATAATGTAATTTTTCCCAATGATGATCTGTTTTCTGACCTGATTTGTGCTTCCATGGATACAGCTATGGAAGCGGAAGACTAGGGGAATGGAAAACATGATTCTTTTCTACGCTTGAACGAATTGTGTACACAAACTGCATGTTTGTCTCTAAGGTCTGACAATGACATTTCCCAAGACAGAGTAACCTGATGCAGAAGGTCACATGTTTCTACCATTTGAAATACCATACGTGTTTAGCTTTTAGCTTCACATTGTGAAGTGAAACTACACCTCCACTATACCTGCAGATATTTTGGCAGATATGATTTCATCATTTTGTCTGTCTGCAAAACACTGACTTGCAAGTACACCTCAGAAATTACAGGTAAAGCCGTGCTGCTCTACCTTTTAGGTAGTTTTTGCACCTTGGGTGCAAATATTCCTCATTTCAGTGCATCTCTTTCAAGCTTTCTGACCATATAAACAGAGATCTAAAGAAGGATAAAAAAATTCAAGGGGTAAGGTCTAGCTAAGCAATTACCATTTTAAATGTGTGATTAGGAAAGGTATCAGATTTATGAGATGTGGTTTTTAAAAATCCATTTAGATATAGGATTTCATAATACATTTTTGAACTGCAGTATTTCATAATAGTTTAGTAAATACAATTTACAGTTCCTTTACAATAAATCAATTTAAAATTTACAATTAAAAAATACTTTCAAATTGTAATTTACAAATTTGAAATGGCTGTTTTTTTTTTTTCATTTACTCTCTTGGTCCTTCATACAGCAGAGATTTCTGTGACCTGATCCTTAGAGGCCTAATCTGGTTCCTGAGAAGCTTACAATTCATATTTACTCTATACACCCCTGACTTCCTGTTATTTGCTGAAATTTTGGATGACTTTGTCATCATTGGGTGCATCAGAGATGGACCAGAAACTGATTACAGGGAGCCTGTTACCTGCTTTGTGGTATGACGTGCAAACAATCACTTAATCTTGAATTTAATCCCAAAAAGATTCTTGATTGTAGATTTAAGAAGAAACAACAACAAGTCAAACCTTATTACCATCATGGGAGAGAAGTGAAAGTGGTGAAGGGGTTTAAATACCTTGGTGTTCATTTTGACAATAAACTCCAATAAATACACGTGTTAATACATTGACAAAAAGGGACGGAGCAGTCTGTACTTGCTGAGGAAGCTAAAGTCCTTTAGTGTTTGCAGCATGATACATATGCCATTGTCTGCTGGGATAAGAGCATTGAAGAAAAAAATACTTTAAAAATACAACAAGTTGATACAGAGGACCAGATCAGGTCTAGGCACTCCTCTACAGCCTCTGGAGATAACACACCAAAGTACAGAAGAATAAGAACAGAGGAGTCAATGATTGCATTTAGAGAAGATCTGCACCGTTAAAACAGGGACTCCATACTTCAGTAGAAAAACATAAAGCATACAAATCATTCTTCCTTGAGCCATTCTTCATCATTTCCAAAGATACATAGGAAAAACACTGTTCAATAAAAACAAAAGAATTACAGAATATTTGTAAAAAGAGAACACACTATATAGAGAATTCTGTAAGTATATTATGACAGAGAAAAAGAAATAAATATAAAAGATCTAATAGTAAATATAAATCCAAATTTTAAGGAAATCAAAACAGGAATATTATGGTAAACTATTAGGTGAGAATTAGAGATATATTAGGAACATATGGAACATATAGAATAATGTTATTAAAAGAGGATTCAAAGAAATGAATTATTCTGAATATTTTATAAGCAACAATAAAATGATTGACGATATGTCTGTTGTGTAACTAGATTTTTTTCTCCCTCATATTAGATAAAATATAATCATGCCCAAAACTCGGACAAAGACAACTTCTTCATGATTTACAATATTTCATGTATCTATTATTATTATTATTTAACTTATTTTTGTCATACTTTTTACTTTTGGGCATAGCACTTTAGGCTATCTATGTAAAGTGCTTTATAAATATTTTTTAGTATCCTCCAACTACATGGCTCATTAAAGAAACATCACCTTCCTTTAATTAACACTCTTTTAAACTTCCATTAGACTTGCAATATGATTGTTTAAATGGGCTGGAATTAGCATATGGAACCCTTTAACCTTCGTGCAACAATTTTTGTAGATCACCAGCAGCACAACCACTTAATGCACTTACTTAAAAAAAAAATGTATGTTCTACTTAGCACCCTTTTTTAAAAAAGCTTTTAAGACTGGGCCCTCAGTGTTTCTCACAGCAAAATAGGAAAAGATCATAGCTGTTTTTAATACATGTAAAAATAAAAGGCCTAATGACTGTGATGACATTGACATAATAACAGTGAAGTGTCAGTGATGCAGCTGTTAAACCACTGATTCTTATCTGTGGCCTCTCTTTCCCATGGTTAATGACCAATGGCAATGCATGGAGCTTAATATTCAGAGGGAAATTAGCCGCTCACACTAGAGTTGCCAAAGACATTAGCAGATCATGGCAGTCATGCATGGATACAATAATACTGTCACATTTTGGAAAGGTAATAGTTCAAAGAATGTATAGTATACATCATCTACAATACAGGAAGATCTGCCTGTATTGTGAATGGGCCACCAAACAATTCTTCCTAACTATTGGATGACCTAGTAACTTAACTTGCTTTGTGTTCTCCTATCTCCATGGCTCTGGCTATGCCCTTTTACTAATGTAATTTGTGGCCACATTCATGGGACATAGTAAAGCCAATGTGAAAACGAGGCATATTTTGTTGATTCAGCACACCTTTCCTTCTATTTGTCTAAGCCCTGGGGGTATGGCCACAAATTGAACAACCTTTGGGAAGGCCTGAGTTAGAGGCTGATGTCCTGCCATTGCTGTGGTGAATTGTATTATCTGCATTCTATTCATGAGGGGTTCCTATATCCTTGCACTTAACTCAGAGTTGATTAGATGCTGAGTTTATTTACCCCCCTGATATAACCTGTTCTGAAACAGAAAGCTATGTTTAAGAAAGAAAGTGGTACAAATACTCAGAGTATCTGGCTTCTACTCAGGATAAGATGGCCATTCTTTCAAAAACAGGGGCTGGGTTTTTTAAAAACAAAGGCATTTTTGGAATTTCAAAATCAAAATATTTCATCCATGAGAGCAAAATTAACATTGGTTTGATAGAATCATAGAAGTTGGTGAGCTGTCTCACAGCACCTCTTCATTGTCACTATCTGCTTCTCCTCAACACCAGGGCCTGATCAGGTCACGCCATTGAAACCTCACTCAGTACAGCAATAAGTGAGTGACAACAAACTTCCAGAGATAAGAGTGGAGGGAAAAGAAATAACCAGGAGAGTTTGTGTTTTTGTTTGTGTGTCCATGTTTTTGCTACCTGGTGGGGACAATTTCCCTAGAATATGCTACATTTTGGGTACTTATTGGTACTTGTGGGGACTAACGACGGGTCTCTATCAAGAAGTGTTCTCTTCTTGTTGTGGGGGGTAGGTTAGGACTAGGAATGAATTCACTTTAGGTTAGGTTTATGGTAGGTATGTGTTAGGCCATAGAAAGGAATGGAAATGAATTGAAGTCAATGGGAAGTCCCCACAAGGATAATGTGACATTATGTGTATGTTTGTGTGTTTTTGAGTGTGTGGGGAGGAGGGTTCCTTGTCCACTTGTGTGTGCCCTGTCTCTGCCTCAGGAGGTGATGAGTGAGAATCAGAGCCTAGAGGGATCACATCACCACAAAAGCGGCCACCATCACCCCGCAGCCCCAACCAACAGACTTGGTGACGGAAGAGCAAAGTGAAAGCTGATCCTCTTTAATATCATTAATCTTTCCAAGCAGTGAAAAACCTGACATGTAATAATGATTTTTTTTCTCGATTTGAAAGAAAAAGCTTGGTCTCTCAGATTCTCCCTGACAGCAGGCTGAGGTAATTAAAAGAAGAAGGATGAGCAACCGACATTATTAGATTTTATGACATTACATTTGCTCTGATTACCTCTGCCAAGGATGTGTTTTTAGTTAAGTTTCTGTGTGTTTCTTTTCTGTCTGTCTGTCTGTCTGTGTACAGGATAACTTTATGAATAAATTTTAATAAAATTTTTACCAAAGGTGCACCTCAGTCTAAGGAACGTCCATTTAATTTGGGTAATGATGATTTTTTTTTTACGATTCTTTACCATTATATGGCAGAACAAGCAATTCCCTCCTATACCAGAAAGTGGCTATTGACAGCTTTAGCATCACACTCAAAAAAGTCCAAAAGTATTATACCGAAGACAAAGGCTGAATCCCAAACCGTCAACTAACACTTCACTATCAAGTATCACTCCCAATGAAGTCTCGCTCACAGCTGTGGAAGGCGGCTTAATTGAAGGCGGGGGGGTGTGTAAACAAGAATGGAATGGCTTCTTCCGTCCAACAGAAAAGGAAAGCAGTCGTTTCTATGGCAACACAGTGATGGCCCATGTGAGTTGCTGTATCTCTGTGGAGCAGGGTGTCATAAAATCAAACATTTTCCCCTTTCTTAAAACAAATTTATATGGTCAGATAAAAATATTTGAAATAGGATCTTCCCTTTTGGAAATATATATTTTTTTAATTGCCTATATCTAACTAGTGATTTTTGCTGTCACTGTGATGAAGTTGCAGAAAACCAGCGGAACTTACATTTCAATGCACGTGTTTCCTCCGCCACAATTTCGCTGTTACATCCGCTGCCAAATTCCAGCGAGCCTGCACTGATGCAGATCGCTATTTAAGGGCTGGATGGTCCATTCGCCCCACCTACTACATGGTTTGGGATGGTCCTTAATGTGACTGGCCCTCCGCAGGAACGCATAAATGGAGAGTGAATGAAGACATTGAGAGCAGAACAAACACCAGAGGCTTCAGTCACACTCTCTGCCTCATTTAGAACCTTATGAAAGTATTTTAAGGAAATTGTTACCAAAAGTGAACCTCATGCATAACAACAATTTATTAAAAATTGGTAATGATCCACATCTTGTGCAACTTTTTGCCATAGGTGTAAGACACAATATGGGGCAACATTTGCTGCTTGGCTCCAAGTACTTTTCTAGTTAGTATTTGTTTTTGATAGTCTACTTCTGGTTGGATGGTTTTGCTTAAAACAAAACATTCCCTCCTTTATTATCTGGACTGCATGATATTTTTTAACACCTTTATGCTTTAAAATTTCATCTTAAAGTTTAATGTCAAAAATTAGCTGGTGAAATTTAAACATGGCTTATATAAATGGTAAATGTTAGATATGCTGCATAAATCCAATCCAAAGGCATCTCTTTGTCCCTTAGCCAACATCATGCAGACTATGAACTTGTTTCAGTCATGTTATGAGAAATTATTTGCTTCCTGCTGGGCACCCCTGATATCAGTACTGCAGGTGCAGCTGGTCCTGAAATTGCATTGTTTAAAGTTGTAGATCATTTTTTTTTCCTATCCTAAAAATGCTGTGATGGACGACCTGTCCATGGTGTGCTCAGCCTTTCACCCATAGACTGCTGGAGATAGGCACCAGCCCCACCACTACCCTGAGAGATGAAGCGGGAGAGTATGGATGGATGTTATCCTGAAAATGGGGCATTGCTATTTTGGACTCCTAGGCCTAACCCACAGAGATCTCTCCGCTCTTGTCTTTCTTGTTTGGAAAAAGAAAATTTTTAATTAAAGTAGTAGTTGATTAAAGTAGCTTTCCTTTTTAGGCTTATAAAAGCATGTATTAAAGTTAGAAATATATTTAAAAAATTAAATAACATATTTGGGGCAGTTAATAATTGTGTATATTGTAAAAATGCAATGTAGATGTTAGCATTTCTTTGCATGCTGGCTCCAAATCTGCCTCTCAACCTTAAAACTAGTTCGACTGTTGTTTTGTTTATAACTAACTTTTCTACACATTCCCCTGTTTGCATGGAGGTGCCGCTTGATTACTAAAAGAACCCTGTTGTTTCCAGAGATAAAGTAAAACAAGCTTTTTAGATGCCCACTGCTAACTAAAGGATCAGTTCAATACAAAAGACAAAATTGTGTTTGTAAAGCAAAACAATTGCTCAAACCACCAGGCAAAAACTAGGACGGATATTTAAAACATACGCTAACATTAACCGGAATCTTAATCCAGTGGTATCTACATACACTTTTGCATACATCATTATAATTGTTTTTAAGGGTAAATTTTCAATGGGTTTCTTGGGCCTTGTTAATAAGGCCAATCCAGATGCTTATATGTTGTCTTTGTGGTGGACGGTTTTGGCCCTCATGGACTGTATTCTGGTTGGTATTCTGAAACAGTTCACCCTCTCTAAAGGGGGGACAATAAACTGTAGCATGCCATTGTGACTGGTGATCACAGCAGCATATCAGATGGTGATGGAGGAGGAGAGGATGGACTCCATAGCATGAGTAGAAGTACGTCATTATTGTCTTTAGTAAGCTAAACATCTTCAGCTGAAACAAGAAGTGCATCCTCTGCTGTTTTTTTTTGGTGAAGGAGGTGAGTTTATTTTCTGAGTTCTTGAGCGATGATGGTGCCCAGGAAGTAGAAAAGGTCCACAGTGGTTATAGGAGAGTGGACTAGGATGATGGCAGAGGATGGGGTTGTGTTCTTTCTCAAATCTACCAACATCTCCACTGCTTTTCTGTCTTATGCCATATTCATACATGGATGAACACCTCAAAACATTTCACCCTTGTTTTATTCTTCTAAAGAATATTTTTCAAAAACCTTTTCTTAATTATTGCATAACAAGAACTAAAGCAGGCTGCATGGTGGCACTGTTCCCTTGCAACATGAAGGTCATCAGTTTGATCCCCAGCCTAGTGTCTTTATGCATTGAGATTGCATGTTGTCCCTGCGCATGCGTAGGTTCTATGGGTACTCCTTCCTTCTCCTGAAAAAATGGCTATTAGGTATTTATTTGCCCTCGGTTTGTTTGTCTGGATGGTTTTATATCTATGTGTTGCCCTGCAATAGACTGGCAACCTGACCAGGGAGTATCCTGCATTTTATCCATAGACTGCTGGAGAGCCATAGACTGCTGAAACTCCCTGGACTGAAAGATATCAATATAGCTCCTAGTACTATCATTGATCTCTAGCAGGCTGGATTACCCACTGAGCAAAAACTGGTTGACATTGAAAAGACAACATGATTTACATCCAAACATCTACATCTACATAGTGAGTGTGAAAGGTGAAAAGCCATGATTTTCAGATTGTTGAAAGATTTTGGGACTGGGACTGGGACAAATTTATACATTCAAAGTCTACTGCCAGGGTCTGGGTGCCTAAGTATGATGTCATCTTCTAATCTAGTGTCAAATGAGGAAGTTATGTCCCCTAAAAAGGCAGTTGCACCTCGGGGCTTCCCCACCGGTTCTTTTCCTGGGAGCAAGTTACTTACTACTCTTAACTCAAACTGGGTAGAACCATATAAAAAAGGACTATAAAAACTGGAGTAAAAAGTAACAGAGTTTATTCCAGATCAGGTCGTTACAGGACAGAGAAAAATGCTTGGAGCTTGCACAGCTGTGGGCTCAAAAATCACGTCCGCAAGCGTCCAAAGATTGAGCCCCAAACAAGGTCATCTCCTGCTTCTTATAGCTCATGAGTCTATGTGTTTCACCAGGTGGATGCTTAGCTGTCCGTATCAGAAAATGACACGCCATCCATGCCTAAAGATTACAGATAGCTCTCCTCTATCAGTCCAGCTCCAAGATGTGCCCATATCCTGTGTATCTTTAAAAGACAAGAAGGCTGTCCTATTTAGATGACCTCCTTACACACAGTGACATCCACAATCTGAAGGAAGGCCCTCTTTTCTCTCTAATCTGGCTAACAAAGTAACAATGCACATGATGTATAAAATAATAAACTTAACACTAGAAGTAATTTACTCTAATCTAATCTAATGTAGAAGTAAAAAAAATGTTCTATTATATTTGTATCTGTCCTGACGTAATGAAGTAAATTTCCTTCTACGCTGTTGTACCTAGTGTTCCTGTTTAAGCATGTAGGTCAAAAATCTTTATTTTTAGTAGGTCTGCAAACTATGCGGCAAAAAAAGGAAAAGAGCAATTCTGAAATGCTTTCATCTCATTCACTGTCCCCATGTATAAACAGGTTTCACAAAGTTATATAAACTCTTCAACTATGAGCTATTATTAGATTTAAAAAATAGTCTAAGAGCACAAATTAGTATTTCAACATTTTGTAAACTACGGTGATATTAGTGTAAATAAACATACACTACAAAGAAAATCCTTTGATATGATGAAGTTTTCAAACAGATGTTTTGTCTGCATTTCAGCACTGGGTTGCAATGTTGTTCCCTGATTGTTTTCTCTTAGTGGGCATCGTTTTCAGAGTCTGTCACTGCTGCTAAAAGTGATGGACATTTTTGTTCTTTCAAGTCATTGGAATCCTCCATCAAATTACAATAACAACTCTATCTTAATATATATATGTATGAATAAAAATGTACATTTCAGGCTTCAAATATAAAGTTATATAGACAGTGCCTCTAGATAGGTGCTGTAGACAGTGAGGGTTGTTTGAGATTTTACAGATGTCATGATTGATTAAAATAATTTCATCACAGTACTTATGCACAACCTACAACCATTTCCACAATCTTTTTATTTTGGAGGACAAAGGCACATTCCTTGCTGTAGCAGAAGAACATTCCATCGACCGTTTGTAATTGCTCACAGGTGTAAGCAGAGTCTGCTTCCTATTTGTCACATTCATGGGTCAAACATTACCATAGTTTTCACGATTGTTGGTAAAATTGAACTAAAGGCCCTTCAGGAAAAATAGGGTTTATGTAAACTTGTTTCAGAGGATATGATAATTAGCTGCCAGCCGTCATCTGCACAGTATTGCTTCACCCAGAGACCTCAGGAGTATGCACACGGATCTTGAAAAATGCCAAGAGCTCTGTGGAATTTCTTTGTCATATCATGGCTGTGTAAAAAAGTGTCAGGGTGTTGAAATTACAAAATCCATTTTTTCTAACTTTTGTTTTGGCTCATATGATTCTTAGGATAATCTAAAGTCTTTTCACCTGCATAGTTTTCACACATTTGATCAAATCTTTTAAAATTTCTATTCTGCTATTTGCCCACTTGAGCTTTTCCAGAGCAATATTATTAAAAATAGGTGCTAGGATTTTGTGGGTTTGTTTATACAGGTGTGCGTGTGCATGTGTGTGTGTGTGTGTGTGTGTGTGTGTGTGTGTGTGTGTGTGTGTGTGTGTGTGTGTGTGTGTGTGTGTGTGTGTGTGTGTGTTCAGTGTGTGTGTGTGTGTGTGTGTGTGTGTGTGGAGGGGGTGGGAATCACCACTGTGTACAATACGGGCTTTAGCTGAGAGTGAATTGGAGTGGTTCTCCATGCACTTGAAAGCAGAGCTGTACAAGCTTTATTGTTTATAATCACAGTCTGTAACAAAGTGTGAATCATGCAGGCAGCGGGTAAGACAGCTAGGTGGTTGTTTTGTAATCACCCAAAGCCAGCCTTCAAACAGAGCATGGAGAAGAAAAACCCTATAATATAAAACACAACAACTATTTGCTTAATTTAACAAATGGCATACTATAGACCGTCTTTTCAGACTAACAACAAACCAACAGATTCAACCACAGGCTGAAATCAGCTGGAGCAAAAAACCTCTGATAAGTAAATCACTTCATCCAAGCCACAAAATTATAGCCTATGTGCTTGTGGCTTCAAGAATGTGACTGAAGGTTTGTTTTTTTTTTCTTTGTGGACATGTAGTATACTTTCATGGACCACAGACTGGAAATGGCAGTCACTGCCAGTAGAGGGCGCTGAAGCGCCTGCTAAAAATCCCCCAGCATTCTGTCTAGATGTAGTCTGGTCTGTGGTGGAGTACATGCATTCTGCAGCTGCAAAGGGATTTAATACTTGCAGTAAAACATCTCCTGTCATCATTGTTTTTCGTTGTTAGAATTGAAGCTTTTGGGGTTTGCTTGAAATGCAAAACAATATGTGGATGTTTTATGTGGTGTTAATGGCTTTCTGTTCAACATCATTTAGCACAAATTACCTCTAAAACCCAAAGTTTTATCTTCTGATATCAAGATCCATAAGTGAGTTGCATGTACATGGATAAGCATGTTTTGCTCCCACAGGGTAAGGGTTAATGCAGTGCTGAGGACTGCAGTGCCTCTGCCTGTTTGAAATGAAACAGCTGCCTTGGCAGCGTTACCTACAGCTGCTTCCAAATTGTCCCACCATTAAGCTATTATATGTTTACAACCACAGCAGTGAGCAAGTCCACTAGGTGCTAGAAGTCTTGGTGATGTTCCTCTGCTGTAATGGATCATTATGGTAGTTTCTGATTACCCAGCTTTTGCCATGCTGTAATTAGCTGAAACACAATTAGGTAAACTGTCTTAATGGAGCCGTAAAGGTATCAGACAGTATTTTACTCCTCTGCTGGCCTCAATGTGTCACTTTGACGAGACTGAGGAAATAAAAGAAAGAGAAGAAGTAGAAAAACACTTTCACCAAATTATTTGTGTTGCTAGAATACAGACTGCTACAAGTACAGTGAGTATTTCCAAATACAACATATATTTGTGGAGATTTGCAAGGTTCTTTATATTTGAGGGCATTCTTTTTGAGTAATATATATTTTGTTGGGTTGTTTGTTTTTCTCCGTTCCCCCTAAAACATCTTTATTCCACATACCACAGCGGCGGACGAGAGAGAGAGTTTCTGCTCTGAGAAGAAAAGCACAAACACATTGATCTTATTTGGACAGGCTTTTGTCTGGGAAATATCCAAACCCAAACAGCAAAGGGACACACCACAACAGAGTGCGAGTAATTCTCTCGTGATCCAGACACACTCTGCATAGGTTACAGACAGAGCAGAGCCGTTCAGATCATTCAAAACAGCACCATTCTGTATCTAGCGTGTAATGATTTATTAAACTAAAACAGACCTGCATGCTGTCTTATTTTCCCCTTTCTTTCGGTTTTAAAAGTCTTTCTGTTGTTTTTGTCTTTCTGTTTAAACCTGAGGTAAATGTTATGCACCAATAAGGTGTTTCTTTGTTGAGAAAAGCAGTGTCCAAAAGGCATCTGGTTTATGTTATGACAAAACTGCGTGAAAAGCAGCTTTTATATAGCTCTCTTAGGGACTGAAAGCATTCCCTGTATGAATGTTTTTCATTTGCTGTGAGTACAGACTAGTTTTTTTATGATATATCCTAACAATGTACCTTACAGTCTGCCCACTGGTATTTATCTGTATGCAGTAAACATAAAATTTAAATTTAGAGTGAAACATTAGCACTTCTAGTTGTGTTGAGGTCAAACTGCAAAGCACCGTGGGAGAAAAAAAAGAGGCATGTTTGTGTAAAGTTTTCATATTCTCAATGTGCCTGTGGGTTTTCTCATGTAGTGTCTGACCACGATGCGGTGTTACTCAGTGTCCATCAGGGTATCGTATTTTAAACTACTGTTTGCCATAATTATAATATTCACTATAGGCTTCTTGTTCTTGCGTCATTACAAAAAAAATGTAACCTTATTTTTGAAACAAATGATTTTTACTCCCTGTACGTCTTGCAACAATAGCTGCAGTTTCTGTAAAGAAGTGAGGATTTTGATGATATTGGCCTTATATATAATGTTATAGTTATATTTTAATTAATAATCAAACTATTAAAAAGCAAAATATTTCATTTCAGTATCAAAAGAATGCTTAGCAATAACGTAATCTAAGCTTTTCAGCACGAAAACAGATACAAAGAAAGCTGTTCAGATGTAATCTTAAAGTAATCCTGATAACATGTCTCTTTTTTATTTGTTACTCTTTATGACATGTAGGATTACACGTGTGTGTCTGTGTTACGTGTCCTGGGTCTCTATGTATGGCCCTGTGACAGCATTGCAATCTGTCCAAGATCGGACCATGCAGCCATGCAGGGACATGTGGGTATATACAATGGAGAGAAAGATGTTCCCTATGAAATGAAGGGAATACACTGTGCTATATTTTCAGTCGTTATACCTAGCTTATTGATATCAGTCAATTTAGACTAAACTAATAACTCATCTGAAACAACAAAGTCTTAGACAAATTGCTTAGAATTCAGTTTTCTCTAGCAATTACTAAACAAGATCCCTACATTCCTACTAAGTGTTGAGAAGCTTGCAGAAGAGATGGAGTCTTTAATCCACTATGCTATACTAGGTACAAAGCCACAAAATGACTCCAAAATATTTCAAGCTTTTTTAATATTTAGATGTCCCTAAAATTCTTTTTAAAAGTCCTAAATAACAACACTGACTATTTAATTTTCTTTTGTTATTATGAATTTATAATTTATTAATCCATCATAGTACATACACAGTATTATTGCAAACACCAAAATCGACATAAAATCGTCGATATGCTATAGCCACATTTAAAAAAAATTTCAAATATCAAATGTTGTAAAAAAGATCTATTGTTGTCAGTATTTGTGTCTTTTTCTTTGTAAATCTTGATTGAAAAGTGTCCATAAATATAACAGATATTCAGATTGTTGTGTAATCAAGATTCACTCATGATGGATTGATGGATGCATCCATCCATACATCCATACATCCATACATACATACATACATACATACATACATACATACATACATACATACATACATACATACATACATACATACATACGTACATACATACATACATACTTACATACATACATACAAGCAAGGAAACAAATAAAAGGATACATGGATACAATTAAGCTCTCTGGGTAGATAATACGTTTTCAGTGATAAGATAAGATAGGACTTTATTGAATTCACAACAGAGAAATTCACTTACAACATTAGCTCTAGTATGTTTACTAGAGCTAAAGAAGGAAACGGTGCATTAAAGAACAAAGTGTACAAAGTCATGCTACAACAAAAGGATACAGTGCATAAGCAAAAAACTCAAAGCAAGTCACTCTTTGCTCAATAATTATGTTTGCTCATCAAAATGAGTCATTATTTGCAGAGATTTTCTTTATATTTACATATCTTTTCCCATGGGTCCTTCTGAAAGAAAACCAACATTCTAACTGCAAACTACACTTACTATCTATCTGTAGAACATGATTGATTGCAGGCAGATCAGACTCTATTTGGTAACAAAAGACCTGAATTAACTGGCTGTCAAATCAATATGTCCTACCTTCCTTTTTCTCTCTCTCTCTCTCTCTCTCTCTCTCTCATACTGTCTTTCTTAGTCTTTGCACGAGTGTTTATGCCTGTTTACAATAAGGTGAATACTGTTTTCAAGCCTAATCTAAAAGATTATGAAAGATTACTTTTATAAACGGTATTAGCCATCCATATAATTACTAAGGTATGTGAGGAAAAAGTAGAAAAAAAATAACCTTTCAAGCAGGGAGTTTAAATAAAACGTCACAGGTTCGAATTCATTCACTGGTATTAATTTATTTTTCATATTTTTCTTAGTATTTTACTATATTGAGACTTATTTATGTGCAATCTTTCCTATGATACTATGATCTTTGGGCCTTGTGATATGAAAATTTAATGAAGATAATAGTAAATCTTGTATTATCTGTAGTATTTTGAATGTATTTATTATTTTGTTGATGGTTTTATATATTCTTTGGAATCAGACTTTTCTGGGAAGTATACATTACTGACTCTAGAAACTCCTTTACAGCATACATTTATGTTTATTGCTGCAAAAGATGTATGCTTATTCACACACTTAATTCAGAGGCTTTAGCTTTTGTGTAAGGTTGTATTTTATCAAAAAAATTTTGAGCTAAAGAAGATCTCACCATCCTTTATTCTCCTTCTTTTTCTACAGCCTGTTGTTGAAAAGAAAATGTATCTAAAGCTGTCACTTTCTTTGTTCAGTTCAAAATGTGAGACCTTGTTGGCAAGGAAACTTTGCTCTTTTTGATTATGGAACAGTATACATCTGACAACATCTGGAAGAGAAAATTTTTGTATTTTCATATAAGCTTTTTTACTGGTGCATTCAACACTGTTGCCACCTGAGTTTTCCTCCAGAAGATGAATACAAGTATCACCACATAAAAAACTGCAGTTCTTTAACTAAAAGCAGCCGTTTCCTTTTGTTTCTGTGCCAATGCCAAAGCAAAATACCTTTTATTCTAATTAACGCACCATTTAGGATGGGATCAAAAGCGACACAAACTCAAAAAAAATGTAACAGGAATTGATTTTCTAATGCTTAGACCAAAATAAACATCTATCAATTGATTCATTCTATCTACAAGATTATTATTTTAAGGTTGTAAGAGGGGCTGGTGCCTATCACCCAGCAACAGAGACATACAGGACCAATAGAGGTTTAAGGTGACCAGTCGATCTCACACATCTTTTTCTTTTTTTTTCCTTTTCTTTACTGTGGGAAGAACCTGTAATTTCCCATCATCTACAGGGAAAACATGCTAACTATATATTGACCTTTTGGTGCATGACAACAGTGCTTATTGCACCACCCCATAACAATTATTTTAATACACTGCAAATAATGTAACAGTAGGAAACAGCAGTATCCTTTCATTAAAGTATATTTATGTATCAAGGTAAAATGCTTAACTTTACAAATTCATAGGAAAGATCCAGCAGTTACTGAAAAGAACAATATTTTTGTTTTCGACATAAATAATAGTAAATAAATAGATTAATCAAATTGCAATGTGATAAAAATTGTATGGGGGAAATGATATAATAAAGTGGGGAAAAAAAAACTAGGTCCATTAAAAGTCTTATTGGTATGGATATAAATGATCTCTAGATCAAGCAGATGTGAAATCCCGCCTGCAACCTAACCTATATTATCATGGAGATGAGAAATGTAAAATGTAGTGTGTGATAGAGTTTTATTTATGTTTTGCTATGATATCTTGTGTGTTCTTAGGTTATTTTTTACATGATTTGTGATGAGCTTGAACCTAAAAGTTCTTACCCAATAATGGAAGGACCATCTCTCTGCCTTGTTAACCACTGTATGCGTGAAGCATGCTGAAGTGAGTAAGTCTTTTTATCAATGTTTACAGAGTGTCTGCATATAGTATTATAGGAGAAAGTATCACCATCATTAGCCTGGTTTTACAATAGCTGACTAGTACTTACACTAAGTTTGAGCAGTGCTGCATATCCATAGCCATATCTACAGTATGTCCATTCTAAATTGTGATGCTGACGCCACCAGAATTTTTGACATCTCAGAATATCAATGGCAACTGGAAATAACATAATAGGTAGAGAATAGAAATGACTTGTAGTTTGGATTTTTTCATCACATATAATAATTTTGGATGATTAATCAAATTTAAGCAATTTAAACATAATAGTTTCCAAACAAAAAACCCCAATAGATTAAAAAAGACAGTTTTCAAATAATAACTTTATTCATTCAAAAAAAATTCCACCCAAAACAACCCAAGCCCTTTCTGAAGAATATGCTGCCTCTAGTTATACATAACTGCTGACCTTGACTGCAACAACAGACACTTCGTTGGGAATAACTGGCAATGAATAATAAATCCTATCAGAAAAACTGTTGATCTTGCCCAGACTGAAGGTTTTTTAGCAGTGTAAAACATTAGAGACCCTGTTATGTAAACTAATGTCGACTTTTTGATTCAAACAAATCAAGCAAGATTTAGATTTTGAACCTAAATGTGGAATTTTTTTTTTAATTAGGCAGAAACTTGTCAGCATCAGGAAATCAGAATCACACAGAATCACCACTGTTATGATAGTGGTGCTGATACCTGGCTTAATTGCTCACATACACCTGTCTAACTCTACCTGGTTGCTCATTCATCTGATCCACCTGTTTCCAGCTCCTATTTATGCTGCCTGTTTTCCAGCCATCAGTGCCAGATTATTCAAGCTGTGTGTGAGAGTAACTCTAGCGTTTCTGTGTGATTCTGATTTCCTGATCCTGACAAGTTTCTGCTATTGGATTTCCGAGTTTTGGTTTGCCCCTGTTTTGCTCTGTTAGCCTGATCTGTTTTGGACTGATTCCTGGATTCTGCCTGCTTACCGACCTGTCTCCTGACCTTGGCTTGGACTCTCCTTTTGTACCCCTTCGGCTCTCTGATCTTCTGGCTTGGCAACTTGCTTCTGCTATGACCCTGGTTTTGGATTTCCCCCACGGATACTTCTGCTCATCAGCCTGCTCAGCTTCTCACTTGAAACTCTGGGGGCTGATTCCGCTGCATGCTGTGGAGAAACCATCCTTCTGGATTCTACTCCTTCCTTTGGGCTCAGACTGAGCTCAAAACCAGAGGATCCAGCGTACCTCCCCTGCTGTTGAGCCAGAGCACTGAGCTGTCACTAAAACACTTGTTTTGATATATCTCTGTACTGTCTGCTTGAATTCCGGATCCAATGTCTGGGTGCCTGACAGTCTTAGCCATTTAAGAATTTTTTTGCTTTCAACTGATTACATAAACCAGTTTAAATAAACACTGAATAAACACAAAATCAATGTTTTTAAGAACCAAAAGCAATGTTTAAATTTGAAATTTAAAACATAAAAAAAAATTGCTGCAATATTTTAAACGGGCCATTTTTTAGATGAATATAAAGGGCTTATACAACAGACAAATTAAAATTCTACAGTATAAAGATGTCTAAAAGTCTGGTCAGATGGACAAAATGTTGATCACGGGTTAGTAGTCCTTTAAAAGCTACAGAAACTTGCATTTGTATGATTTATGCTATTTAAATCTAATCAAACTGATAAGACTGTGAACGGTTTAATCCATTAACAGAAAGTCAGTCAGACATTTTTTTTTCATAATGCATCAAACGATTCCTATAGAGAATAAACAGGTAGAAACAGGTATGTATAGTATAATATAAGTCAACATTAAATACAGGATTCTCCTCCACCAATGCTCAAAACTGGGAGATGTCACTTAACATATATGTTTGTTTTATTTTGGACTCATGAAGAAACTTGACAAGCTAATGGAATTGGATTAAAGAAATTATATTGATCTTTGTTTTTTTTCAGCTTTTTTTGTCATTGCACTGTCAAGAGTACAGAGAAATGAAATGAACTCTGCATTTAACCCATCCCCTTGGGAAACAGTGGGCTGCCATTGTACTGTACAGTGCCAGGGGAGCAGTTCATTGTTCATGATGGCACTCTGAGAGATGATTTTCTTTTGAACATCTCCATTGTGGCTGTAGTAGAGAAGGAGAAGATAATCCTTCAGATTTTTAAGAAATGTTCTCATTATCTTTACCATGTTGATGGCTGAAGGCTTTCAGGATTTAATAAAGCAGTCAGGAACTCCTTTTGTACCCTGGATAGTGTTTTACTGTTGACCCTGTGAAGGGTGAAGGGAAAGAAGCTACAATTTGAGGTATTTGTATTGAGCCAATGTCTTTTTCACATTTTCAGATATATTTTCTAAGTAATACCTACACAAGTTATAGGAAACGTGCAAATCTGAAATTAATAAGCATATTTTTTTTATCTACCTTTGGCAAAGAAAAATTTTAAACTTAAATTTTAAGATTCATACAAGGAAATAAAAAAATGTCTGCTTTAGCATTACAGGTAAATGTTAATTTAAATACTTCAGTGTTATATTTACTGTTTTTCACAATGTCTTCATTTTTCAAACAGGGGAATTTGCTTCCTTGCATAGTTGATTCCTAGTAGTTATAAGCACTTGTTGCCTATTCTAAATTGATTATTAATACGTTACCATTCATGGAAAAAATAAGGAAAATTACAAGAAAGAATATCAGTTCAGGGAAATGAGTGCCATCAGCAGCTGCAGGAGTAGTTGTTGAAGAGGTGAAATCAGAGGCCCGACACAGAGAGCAGAGCCAGGTTTCCAAGGTAACATACTAAGGACAAGGACTTAAAGATGGTGGCAGTGTAAATAGCCACACAGGTTTCTCTTTACCATGTACAAAACACGTTTACAGATGTTGAATATCAAGGATAATGAACAAATAAATCAAGTGTGTGTAAAACACGCCTTATTACCAACCTATTGCTAATGTAAAGTTTATTGTTATAGTACAGATTAAAAACAAAATGTAATCACAAGGCACTTTAGAGAGACAGTTCAATCAAATCATACAGACAGATTAGCTAAACATTTTCTGTCCAAGGAAACCCAGCTGTTTGCATTGAGTTATTGACTTTGCAGGAATTGCCCCGTCTTGATGAGCATTGAAATTGCCTTCACTTTCACTCTGTCATTGACTCTGCAGCAGTCCATCACATATAGCACGCATGCTTACATGACAGCAGAGAGGAAAATCTCCCCAAACAGACACGCAAAAGGAGCATAGAAGCACCAATCCATAAATACTTTCTGCTAGAAAAGATAATGGTAAACTATTTCCATAGGTTGCTCTGTCTAGAAAAAAAGGTTAATCTTAAGCCCAGTTTTATTTATATGGTTACTCATAAAATTAATCTACAAACGTTAATTAGAACAAATAACTGGTTTAATTAGCAGTCGCCAACGTCTTTTTAATTCTTAGCACTTACATTTATCAACTTAATTACTAATCCCAGGAAAGGGGAAAAGTATTATGTCCTCTTACAAGTTAACAGCCTGTGCTTATATAACTCTTCCAGTCTGGTGAATTGAAAGTACTTAATACTACATTCAGTCATTCACCCATTCACTGGTGATGGCAAAATAAATTGCAACACCAGCTGCCCTGGGGTCCACTGACAGAAGTGAGACTGCTGTACACAGTGGCCAATGGACCACTACTTATCCCAGTCAGTAGGTAATGTGGGTGAAGTATTGCCCGAGGACCCAGCATCAGAGGAAGCCAGAGCTTGTGGTTCTAACGGCAATTCTCTGATTGAACTCTTGCATCCGATGCTATTACCGCCCCTACAAGTAAGTCAAAGAAAGATTTTTTTCAAAAGCAGGTAACACCCTTTGCTAAAACCCTACTGGAAATAAGGATTAAGAAACCCAGTTGACCAAACAGTCCTGTTGTTTATCTTGTTTATTCAATATTATTTTGCATATCAGAAACTTTTCCCCATTAGTTTTCTTATTCCTAAGTATTTGCAATAAACTCAGTGTTGAAACGTATGTATAAATGTACTTCCGCCAAACATAACGAAACGTAACAGTTATTTTAGTAACTATAGACTGATTATGTAGGTGTTTGGCATTAAGACAGAACCCAGAAGTTGTGTTATTTTATGTTTTGGGATAGCTTCCAGTTGTGTATCTTATCACTAACAAATTTATATTAACTGCTTATACATGGTATTTAGTATAAATTTCCAAGAAAGGATCTCTAAAGAGCACTAATTTGAAAAAAATTGCAGATCAAGGAAACAGAAATTCTGCTTTCCGTGTATCTATACATCACCAGAGGTTTAAGAAACAAAATAGGTGTATTTTATGTGACTTTTAACAGAGTTTTGACAATTGCTGTACATTAAGATAAAGGAAAAGGAAAGTACATTAAAGTTGCATTAAGGTAATTAATTTTTTAGTGGGCATGCTCCGCCTCTTTACTGGTTCTATAGTAATATCTTGGATGGCTATTTTTATATTTTTACTCTACTAGAAATATGATGAAGTAATGTCACACTTAGTTGTATACAATTTCTGTGCACTCTCCCCACTGCTGGATGCAAGCGAAATGTTGGTCTTGTTCTAATGGTAAAGGAATATCATATCATATAGTAAAAAAAGAATATATATATACAGTTCAGTCAGATTGCAAATAGATTTGTTTGCAAATGTTGCTCTCTTCCTATGATTAATGATGAAAACAATATGCCTTACTGCAACTTTCATAATTCCTCTTAAAGATACAGTCCCACTGCAATCAATCCTAGATTGAAAAACTTTAGAATAGGAAAATAAATCCAATTGCATTTAGTCATTGAGGGCAGTATCCTTTCTGCAGAACCACGCTTAGAATCAGTGTAATTTGCCATCGCTGTGGGTTGCAGATACAGAAAGACAAAGAGAAAATACAGAAGCATTGGCACAGGAGTCAGAAAAATAGATTAATTATTAATCTAGGCAAAACCAGTAAATTTCCCATTCAGACTTGCAAAAAGTTACATTTACATCAAACATGAAAATGGGATCTATATTAATTTTGAAATAAAAAAACTTGATGAACAAATTATCAAAACAAACATGCTTTTTGTGTAGACAACTTTAATTAGCAAAAATAAATAATTCTTGATAAGTAATATGACTTAAAGGAATAGTACACCCAAAACATGATTAGCCTTCATTTTCTACTCACCCCCATGCTGAACAACACTCTGGAGTACTTTTTTGATATCTCAAATGCATCTGGAGATCTGGGAGGCTTCTTGCTGTCTGCTGACATTCAAATAATGGAGGTCTATGGTGACCGAGACAGAAAGGTCCATAAAAGTCCACAAAAAACGTGTCAATATTCCTCCATACTGCTCGTCCAATGTATTCCAAGTGTCCTGAGTGGGTAGCATCCAGAATTTACTCGAAACGAAGTCATTTAGAATGTTTTTAGAGCATAAACAGTAGTGTATAGTAGTGTTTCCTGAAAGCACGCACACGCGCGCTCACGACGCTACGGAAGCCGGCAGACCAAACCAGCGCATTCAGCTCGGCAAAGAACTCATGCTCTTCCTTAACACTGAAGTCCTCAGACATTTTTCTTTCGTTGTTTCTTTCTTTGCACAGGTACACAGCACATTTCTTCTTCTACGCTTGCATTATTGGCGGAGCAGACGCTGAATGCGCACTTTCATCTGGTTTGGTCTGCCGGCTTCCGTAGCGTCGTGAGCGCGCATGTGCACGCTTTAAGGAAATACTATACACTACTGTTTATGTTCTAAAAACATTCTAAATTACTTTGTTTCGAGTAAATTCTGGATGCTACCCACTCAGGACACTTGGAATACATTGGACGAGCAGTATGGAGGAATATTGACACGTTTTTTGTGGACTTTTATGGACCTTTCTGTCTCGGTCACCATAGACCTCCATTATTTGAATGTCAGCAGACAGCAAGAAGCCTCCCAGATCTCCAGATGCATTTGAGATATCAAAAAAGTACTCCAGAGTGTTGTTCAGCATGGGGGTGAGTAGAAAATGAAGGCTAATCATGTTTTGGGTGTACTATTCCTTTAAATGTGAAGAAGAGTGAGGATTGTGCAAAATGTATAATTCTATTAATGATTTCTGTCTGTCCATGAAGGTCTAATGTGTGTGGTATTTATGGCTCTTCTCAGCCCAGACAGGCTTCATCAACTCTTACTTTGCATTATTTAAAGCTATGATGGGGACATTTTTAAGTTTTACCAAGTTTCCCCCTCTATTTTATTTTTATATCTTAGGGTCCCAATTTATTTCAAGCTCTGTGTCAAAAATGTAGCTCGCACTCTCTCTGTATGCGTGTGGTAAAAGCATACACTCAAATTGTGTGAGGATAATTAATTGCTCAGTGTAGTGAGGTTGACGCCCTTCTGCAACACCCACAGACTGAGGCACAGTTCTGGATAAGATCCTTGCTGCTTTGGATCACCCACCAAGCCATTGAGAAGCAGCAGAAGTAGAGCTGAATAAAATAGTAACAATCTGTTCCTGTCTGAATGATACAATCTTTAGGCCAGAACTTTAAAGGTTCTCATTTCTATTAATAAACTGGTCTGATCTTTTCTAAGTCGAAGACAAAAAACTTGCAATATCTCTAAACTTTACTTACTTTGTTATCTCTTCCAGACAAAACATTAAAGGCTTCCGTTGCTACAGTATATTAGAGGGCTGCAAGCCTCCTGTATGGAACAATTATTACCTATTCGTCTTCCAGTGGTATTATTCACACTTTTTACACAAGTTTAATAATTGGAGCCACTTTTGATCAATCATCCAATATTTAGGTCAGAGAGCTTTATTGCTTTTGAACCTTGGGGGCAAGAGAGGATTCCACAAGGCTTTCATTTGTATAATACTCGCTTTTAGCCTAAGGCACAGCAACTGTATTAAATACTAATTCTCTGCTTTATGTTGTTTGTTGTGGTGTTTCCTTTTTTAATCTGCTTAGTCTAATGGAAAAGAATAAATCTGCATTGGTTGTGCCTTTTTGTATGTACTACAATGGTCTAATCTATGGTCAAATGTAAGCAGTTTGGCTGCTCAGAGGAGCAGTTTGCAGGAAGATTTTTACAGGAAAATGTTAAAAAACAACAAGAAGGTTTGATTCCCGGCCCGCGGTCTTTCTGCAAGGAGTTTGCATGTCCTCCCCATGCATTGGTGGTTTTTTTCTGGGTACTTCAGCTTCATCCTACAATTCAAAAACATGACTTTTCTTTAGGTGTGAATGTGTGTGTGCATCGTTGTAAGTCTTTGTGTGCTTCTGTGTTGCCCTGCGACACAATGGCGGCCTTTGCAGGGTGTACCCCACCTCTCACCCGTAGACTGGTGGACACAGGCACCGGCCCAACTACAACCGTTATGGAATAAGTGGGAGAAGATGGTTTGATGGATGGATTTATGGAGTTAGTGTTGCATTCATTATTATAATTTTCTTTTTATCTTGGCAGCACTGTATGCAAATTTACACAATGTGAGGCTAGTGTAACAGACTGTTCTGTGCTGATATGTAAAAGGAGGTGTGTCCCCTGTCGGTCTAAGGCAACCGAGGGTCCTAACTCACATATAGTTTTAGCTATAGGTCACAATATGAGGCAACATTTGCTGTTAGATCTCTGCTCTCTGAGTGCTTTTCTAATTCTAAATACTTTGCTCCAAGCTAAAACTGAAGAGGAAAACAGAAAGTAAAGCAAAGTTAAATATTTTATGGTATTAAAAACAAAGCATTTTGTTTTCAAAAAGGTGACAATACTCAGTAGGACATTGCATGAGTGAGCTATGTTAGATATTTATGAATTCAGATATTTTCTTTTAAAATATCTTCACGTTCGATCAGATGCCTGACAGCAATTGCTTTATATTCAGCTTCAACCGCTCACACTGACCTTGAGACAAGCTGCGTATTATTACCTCAGGACAATTTGTCTCTCCTATTTCTCTGCAATTTGTGCAGTCCGTCAGTGTCATAAGCTCACTATTGATCAGAGACTGATGCGTCTCATGTTCACAATTTCTTGTCTCCGCTTTCAGGCTCATAGTTCCTTCATGTCTTTGCATGGCATTATATCCTGCTTCACAGTTGTAGACAGAAGAATATATTTAAGTGTGCCTCTGAAACAATAACTTAAAGTGAATTCTCCAGTTTGAAATTATTCATAGATGGTTATGAGGGATAATCAAATGCATTATTCAAGTACAGGAATTCAAAGACACTGAAAGGATACATTGTCAGTGTCGACACGCTGCAAGGCTAAATGAATCCTCAAAATCTTTTTCTATTTAAAAAAATTTAAACATAAAATTCTGAGGTAATTTTTAAACAAAACCATTTAAATACAGTATCCAAAAGCCTTTGAAGGCTGTATACAAAATTATAATTCTTTCCATGTCTAAGGACTCCTCTGTAGTAAGCTAAAAAACACCAGACTCAGTTAAATGAAACAACTCAAGAGTATTCAAATTTGAAGGTAAAGTAGTCATATAAAAGAACATACCCATTGTTTGTCAGATTACTGCCAATTGACTCTGTAGGCTCTTATTAGAAAGAGAACAGTCAGAAAAGGTTTGCAAACTGTTTATTATTTTTATATAGGATAATTCAAGTTTAGAGAATAAAACAAAAATCCCAGCTTGTTTTCTTCATTACTGGTAGAAATATGTGTTAAATCTACTTAATTACATTTTCTTATGCACATGGGAGTATTCCTGCTAGCTATGAAGTATTAATCCCACTCTTATTGTTTCGTTATAGAAACTTTATTCATACGTTGCTGCTCTAATTTGGACAATTTATACTCATATATTTGAAATCTCGGTTAAAAGGAAATAAAATTTTAAATAAAACATCTACAATTTCATATGATGAAAAAACTTTTGTTAAACCAGAAATATTACTAAGATATATAAGTGCAAAAAAAGATGCAAGAAATTGACTAATCAAGCTCTTATCTGATATTGATCAGATGGATTGTAATTACTGTTGAGCACCCAAGTTAATAGGACAGTTTGAATAACTTTTCCTGCACACCTCTGTGTCATCTACATAAAAGTGATACAACATGTGGTCTGTCATAAATGGTCTGTCAAGGTGAAACATTGTTTATAGAAAAAATAAAGTGGACCAAAAACATAGCCTTGGGATACCCCATACTGTATTTCAGATTAGTAGAATCTGACAGAAAATGAAATAAATTTAGATTATTTTGTGAAATATTGAGTCTGTTTCAAAAGATGGTGTCATCGACAGTGTGAAAGGCTGCTGAAAGGTTAAACAAAATGAAACTAAATAAAAAAAAAAAGTCTATGGTCACTTTAACCACAACGGTTTGTGTAAAATGCATTCTATGTAAAACAGATTTGTCATAACTTTTGCCAGAAATAAATCAGAATGAAAAAATAATTAAATCATATTTACAAATAATCCAACAATCATTTTGCTAAGAAGAATCTAACTATTTTTTGCAAGCATGCTTTAACAATATCCTGTTTAAAACGTGTGGGTACAGTTTCGGTTTGGAGGGGCAGATTAATAGGAGCAGATCTGATTACGGTAAAAATAAATAATAAAAAAAATGACTTTTAGAATATCTGGAACTTTTTTAATTCAGTTCTAGTTTATAATCTATTGCTAGCTTTAACAGGTCTTTATCATGGATAAAACTATGTTGTACTTTTCTCCATTCACCTTTTCATCAATTTAGGCAGTTTGCATAGTGTCAACATCCTGACACTACCAGCTTTCACAGTGGTGATGTTATATTTGAATAGTCTTCCACCCTTCATAACATTTTGAATTCAGCACGAAAAGTTCAATTTTGGCCCCATCCAACTAGGAAATCTTCTTCCTCATATTTGCTCAACCTTTGAGGTGTAAACAACTGTGAAAAGATTTCATCACTTCTGACCATTTCCCCAGATTTACTTTGGGCCATTCTCTTCATCTCCAATTAGTTCTTATTTCCCAGGGTTGTCTGGTAAGCCAGGTCTTAGTGGGTCTGCAATACACTATTCTACTTAGCTGGTGCTCTTTGATCTTAGTTATCATATATAGAGTCACATTGAGTAAATTTATTATGTGTCCTGCTAAGCTCTTTAAAATATGTGGGGGTTTTTTTCGTTATCTTATGCAGGCCAGGTAGTTATACGTCAACCTGAACACCTAAATTTGTCCAATCATATATCAACGGTCATCTGTCAATCAAAATTTTTCGGTCATAGCATCTTGATTCATATGTCGCAGCTAATTTACGTAACGGTGTGTCATTAACTCTCAATTTGTAAACACAATGCTTTACATAAAACAAATGTCTGTGTTCAGCTTTAGAGTCGTAGGGAATCATATGCTGTGACTCCATCCTAGGAATGGTTCTAGGGATCTTTCTAGGAATGTTTCTAGGAATAGTTCCATGAATGGTTCTAGGAAAAGTGCTATGAGTATTTCTAGTAATAGTTCTCAGAATAGTTCTAGGAATGTTTCTAGAAATAGTTCTAGGAGTAGTTGTAGGAATAGTTCATGGAATAGTTCCATGAATGGTTCTAGGAATAGTTTTTGGAATAGTTGTAGGAACATTTCTAGGAATCTTTCTAGGAATGGTTTTAGGAATCTTTCTAGGAATGGTTCTAGGAATCTTTCTAGGAATGTTTCTAAGAATAGTTCCATTAATGGTTCTAGGAATAGTTCTTGGAATAGTTCTAGGAATGGTTCTATGAATATTTCTAGGAATGGTTCCAGGAAAAGCTCTAGGAATAGTTTCATGAATGGTTCTAGGAATGTTTCTAGTAATGGTTCTAGGAATAGTTATATAAATGTTTCATGAATGGTTCTAGGAATAGTTCTAGGAATGTGTTTAGGAATAGTTCTAGGAATATTTGTAGGAATAGTCCTAGGAATGGTTCTAGGAACATTTCAAGGAATATTTCTAGGGATAGTTCTAGGAATAGTCCTAGGAATGGTTCTAGGAATATTTCAAGGAATATTTCTAGGGATAGTTCTAGGAATATTCCTAGGAATGGTTCTAGGAATGTTTCTAGGAATATTTCTAGGGATAGTTCTAAGAATGTTTCTAGGAATGTTTCTTGGAATGTTTCAAGGATTGGTTCTAGAAATTGTTCTAGGAAAGGTTCTAGCATTGGTTCGAGGAATAGTGCCATGAATGTTTCTAGTAATAGTTCTAGGAATAGTTCATGGAATAGTTCCATGAATGGTTCTAAGAATAGTTCTTGAAATAGTTGTAGGAACATTTCTAAGAATCTTTCTAGGGATAGTTCCATGAATGATTCTAGAAAGAGTGCTATGAATCTTTCTAGGAATGGTTCTAGGAATCTTTCTAGGAATGATTTTAAGAATCTTTCTAGGAATGGTTCTAGGAATCTTTCTAGGAATGGTTCTAGGAAAAATTCTAGGAATAATTCTTGTAATGGTTCCAGGAATAGTTCCATGTATGGTTCTAGGAATAGTTCTAGAAATGTTTCTAGTAATGGTTGTAGGAATAGTTCTAGGGATAGTTCATGGAGTAGTTCCATGAATGGTTCTAGGAATAGTTTTTGGAATAGTTTTAGGAACATTTCTAGGAATCTTTCTAGGAATGGTTCTAGCAATCTTTCTAGAAATAGTTCCATGAATGGTTCTAGGAATAGTTCTAGGAATTTTTCTAGGAATATTTCTAAGAATGTTTCTAGGAATCTTTCTAGGAATTGTTCTAGGAATCTTTCTAGGAATGGTTCTAGGGATAGTTCCATGAATGATTCTAGGAATGGTTCTATGCATAGTTCTATGAATGTTTCTAGGAATGGTTATTGGAATAGTTCTAGGAACATTTTTAGGAATTTTTCTAGGAATCTTTCTAGGAATGGTTCTAGGAATTTTCCTAGCAATATTTCCATGAATGGTTCTAGGAAGAGTGCTATGAATGTTTCTAGTAATGGTTCTAGGAATAGTTCTTGGAATAGTTCCATGAATGGTTCTAGGAATAGTGCTATGAATGTTTCTAGTGATGTTTCTAAGAATAGTTCTAGGAAAGGTTCTAGCAATGGTTCTAGGAATGTTTCATGAATGGTTCTAGAAATGGTTCTAGAAATAGTTCTAGTAATGTTTCCTGGAATAGTTCTATGAATATTTCTAGGAATCGTTCTAGGAATGTTTCATGAATGGTTCTAGGAATAGTTCTGGGAATGTTTCTAGGAATGGTTCTAGGACTAGTTCTTGGAATGTTTCTAGGAATGGTTCTAGGAATGTTTCATGAATGGTTCTAGGAATAGTTTTGGGAATCTTTCTAGGAATGGTTCTTGGAATCTGCCTAAAGTCATAGGGAAATCACATTTAAATGTCAAATCCTTCTGTCTTAAACATGTAAATAAACATACTCTTTATCAGACCATATTGTCCCAAAGTTAGAAAATTTCTATAAAAAAAAAATCCTGTCTTAAGTACCTTTTAAAACTAAAGATTTTGAATTCTTTTGCAAGGCCCTGTTGGTGTAAGTTTTCTTATTTCCTGAAAAATGAGATAAATTTCAATAACGTAAGAATTAGTTAATTAATCACTATATTATCAGATTGTAAGTTAATAAAAATTTAAAGTTTCACACATTAAAAGTTGAGAAAACTTTTCTTTCTCAATCAGGAATTAAATTCCCAGGTGTTTTTTTTATGTTTTGAAGAGAAGATATAATGGTACCGGTCCCATCTTATGGATTATTTTTGTAATTATTTGTCTCCAAGACAGAAGAAAATAGTCGGTATCCCTTTTAAAGTTTTGAATTGCAGGATCACCGAGGATGCTCAGTAGCAACATTGGGTTCTAAAATACACAGGAATTGCGAAAAGTTAAAAATGTATTTCATTTAGATATTTTTAGAATACATTCTTACAACACAACATTGAAAGAATATTTTTTATGAGTTTTAGCAAAACTGAAAAAAACTTGGCATGTCAAAATAAATGAACAACTTATAATTGTTTTGAGTTAGGTTTTAGGTTTAGGCAGTACTTTCTTATCTGGGGTCCTTATTAGGGCATCTTTATTCACCTCTAGGACCAAGTTTTCTTAGCCTGGTTTAATGGAGTTGTAGACTGAACACCTTTCACACTTTATCCCAATAAACATGCACTATATAAAGTTGAACCAACTAATTATATTAGTAAAGACTCTTCTTGTAATGCTTTAAGGAAAAAAAAATAAGAATAATTGAAAATTTTAAATGGAAATTTTAGACTTTAATGTGAAAATATGCATCATTGCTACTCTACTCGTGCTGTCTTACACTGTTTTCCCTGTTTCGAAGCATTTCCTGTCCTCCTCACGCAGCTGTCCCTCTCAGCTATAGTCAGCAGATGTTCATCCCCCTACACTCAGCCTGCAAATTAATCTTGCATACACATAAACAATGCTGATGATTCTACCTTGTTTATTAATAAAACTGGTCTTTAAATTTAAGGACTAAGGTCTTCTCCTTTTTTTGCATTTTTGCAGTTTAAACTGAGACAAGATGAGCCCAACAGAACTTTAGCAACAGAGACACAGAAACAAAAAAGAAGAGGAGTAAAGTACCCCAAACATAAGTAAGAGTAGTACTACTTTAAGTTCTTTTTACTGTAGTAAAATTACAAGTATCCAAGAAATGACTAAAGTGAGAGAATTTCTACTTGGTAAAATTGCTACATAAGTGCTGACATTGGGATATAATGTACAAAACATTACGTAATCAGACAATGATACATTTCTGGAATGCCAAAGTATATAATAAAAAGACAAAAAAAAACACACTCAAGTGAAATAAATATTTCATAATTAAAACCTCCAACATAAATTTAAAAGGTTTATCCTTGAAGTGGGTAATGCATATAAGTCAAGGAAGGATAAATAACTTCTAGCTATAATTTCTACTTTTAGCTGTAGTTTCACCTGAACTCCCAATACATCAAGTTACCTCTGACCTGACAGAAATATGACCTAAATAAAATAAAAAGTACATTAAAGTAAAACTGGTCCTAAACAGACCCCCCCCAAAAAAAAAAAAAATATTACTGAATTAAGTGTGGCTGAGTATGTGTCAAAAGTTACTACCCACCTCTGCATTTTTCCGTGGTGCTTCTTGTCTCTTCCAAAATATTATTTTTCTATCCTGCTATTACATTTAGTAGTACAAAGGAGCTGAAATCATCATTTGTAAAATGTTATAAAATAGTCTCTTTTCATGAAACAGTTTTACGCAAATTAAATTTTATATTTAAAAACGGGAGACAATAACAAAATATGATGACTGTTGATGCTGTGGGTGACAGATTGAGCAGGGAGCAAGCCAGGCCACAAGAGTACTTCAGCTTCCACTTCAGCTGTTGGTAACTATGAAGTTTATCAGGTGAGAATAGTTCCTTTTACTGCAGGTGTAATTTTTTTATATGTCATCTCTCTGTACAGAAAGTCTGGCAATGTCTGCGGGACAAATTTAATTAATAACTGCTTTCTTAAAGCTACAGTGTGTAATAATTACCGGGATATAAAGTCAGAAATTTAATATATTATACATAACTATGTTATTTATCATCACCTATGAGCTCAGCCTTTTAACCATAATATTTGCGTTGCCTTAGAATTCGTTATTTATAGTTACATAATAGCGGGTCTCGCAGCCATGGAGGCTGACATCTTTGCGCTACGGCAAGCGCAGAGGCAACAAACTAGCGATTGCGAGATCGCCCATTACGCTCGAAAATAACTACGGCAAGTTGAGAGAGATGAACTGAGACGGTACTGAACAGTAGATGGCAGTACTATGCCTGAGAAGCATTTAGTCTGCCTGAAACCAAAGAAGAAGAAGAAGCAGGTATACTGCGCCTCAGTAACAAGAAAGGTGAACAAGGCGGCAGGCGTGAGTGACTTTGCAAACTGTTTGGCACTGTGTGGCCAAACATCAGACGAATGGAGGATCATGCCTACTCTGTATCACAACGAAAAGCGGTGGACACCGAACCCCCGTCATCTAAGAAGCGGAAACACGACGAGAATAAACGCAAGCGTGACAAGAAACAACAAAAAACACGGATCAACATTGGCACGGCATTTACACGATGGAAGTCACTGATGGAGGAAAAAGGTTTTCAAAGTGACGCTCAAGTTGCCAGTTTTCTCTTGGACAGGTAATTAATCCTACACACACAATTGTCTAATATCACTGCAGTTTTTGGAGTACAGGATGCTCAGACCTGTCTAAAACAATAACATGCTGCGTGATGATGCTGTTACTCTCCAGTATACTTATTCAGCAACGTCCCTGACGTTTCACAGGTAATGATTCAGTAATTTTCTGTAAAATAATTTTCTGGATATATACCTCGGTTACTTCTCTCCGGCTCCTTTGGAGATCTTCAAGCCTTTCCTCCTCTGCTCTCACCCCGCTGGCACCCCTCCCTCGCCTGGCCCTAGCTGCACGCCCACCCCGGCCTCTCTGCCCTCGCCCTCTTCCTCTCCCTCTTCCTCGCCCTCTTCCTCTCCCTCTTCCTCGCCTTGTAACCCCCGTGCAACAAACAAGACTTGGACTCTGTAAACGGGGAATATATATTCTTCCAGCGAACACAATCTCGCTGTTAAACTAATGACTACAATTACTTCGTCTGTTTATATCACCATGCAAAGCAGCTCACCAAAACGTCACAAAGACGTAGAAAAAATAACGGGTATATTTATTATCTAAAGTCTACATGAAATCTATACCCTACACAGACTAATGAAATACTATCTGTAAACTTATCTATGTAAACAAACCTCATCACTTGAGAAGGTAGGTGATTCCGACGTCGTGGAAGACATTTTGTCCCGTAACGCTCGCCGTACTGTTGGGGGCGAGAAGCGGTGGGGGGGAGACGTTCATGTTGCTGCAGTCTGGACGTTAGATGTCGCTGAAAATTACACACTGTAGCTTTAAACATTCCTCTTGCATGGTTAAGGGGAGCCAATCAGCTTTAGATATATATTTTTCTATGTGTGAGCTAAAAGTGCAACAGAGAATGTTAAATTCCCAGGGAGGGTGCCAATTTGTAATATCTCCAGCCAACTTAGACAACATTTTCTTCATCTCCTTCTTCTTGGACCAATCCCCTATTCACTTTATGAGCAGAAATGTAAGATAGAAACTTTCCTATTAGTACTTAAAGGTTCAGTTTAGTTAACCTTTATTCTTCCCAAATTTGAACTAGGTTTAGAGTCAGCCGTTTTGCAAATAGGCAGCACTTTTTACGGTTTATCTGATTTTAGACAATAAAAAGCATTAATGTAATCTGGGTTGTACAGTACACTTACACTTAATTGAAAGGCCAAAGTTGATAAAATGATGGCATTCATTCTGTAATTTTTATTCTAGTGTCAACTCTTTACATTAGATGTATGAATATATAACTACAATTTTGGGATTTTTACATTTTAAATTTTTTTTTATATTTTGCGTCTTGACCCTGTGATCTTATGAAACTGAAGTGAAATTCCCTAGTTGTGTACAAAGCAGTGTGTCCATGAGTTTAGCCAGTAAGCTGCAGGATAATTCACTTCAAAACGTGTCATCTCAAGGCACTTTACAGAGACAATACAATCAGACCATATTTTGAAAACCATTCTTTGAAAAAACAAAAATGATTAGCATTGTATGATCTTTTGCAATGTAAAATAATAGTAATTTGTCTAATCATTATTAATGTTTATCCCTTTCACAAAAGATTTTGTTTAATAGAGTGACACCATCTACATTTATCTGCACAAATTTCCCAGATCCGAGCCCAGCTTTGGCTGACTGGAAACTCAAAAGATCTGCTTATATAGACTAAATAGAATGATGCGTTCATGATGTGTGTATACATGTACCAAGCTTTCGATCACATTAAATCATTTAGGCATCCATGGAACTGTGTAATTTTCCAGAAACACTTTGTTAGTAGAAGAAGAAACTACCTATTTAAAAAAATAAAATAAAATAAAATAAAAAACATCCTCTCATTGTCAACTTTAGCTATTTTTTTTGGTTGTTGATGTACTTTTTTTCCATTATGTACCTTTGTTCACATCTTTGTAGCCATATCTTTGTTTATGGTGGTAATTTTATTTAAGGGCTAAGTGGTACCTGACACAAATGCTATGCTACAAGGGTACAGGGCAGAATGGCTTGTTCATCCACTCATTAAATTTGGTGCTATCCCCCCCACCAAGGGACAGAATTCTGCAGCTGGCAAAAACCAATCTCTCTCTTTCAGGAATGAAATTTCTTTCCGATCAGACCGCTTTGGATTAAAATCTTCAGTCTGACATGTTTGCATTAAACATTTTTTATCTGCTCAGGCCTTAAATCCGATTATGTCCAAGTAAACATAGCTACTCTTTAGACCTGAGTATTCTTGCTGTTGGTACAGACAAGCTGAACTAATATCAGGTAAAGCAAACTTGCTACAAAACAATGTATTCCTTCTCTTATATAAACTGGTATTTGATACAGTTTGAAATTAAACCCTCTGCATGCCATGTATATTGCAGCTGCAATAGTTTTTTTTTTTTTATTACTATTTGTTTCATCAACAAGTAAACTGTGACAGTACTTAAAGTAGTCTGCTGGAAACGTCAGACAGTCCAGACTTTATGATCAGATGTTCAAAGGATTAAGTTTTTGCCAAAACGACTAATAAACAAGCAGGAAGGATTTGTAGTTTGTCTCCTTCTGTCAGTGCTGTTTCAGCTCCTAGCCTTGTATATTTATTAACATGCCACAGAGCCCAGTGTGCATTTTGAATGACAATACTTTACTCATTTGCTGCTGATAATGTTATCAAAGCTGATAGTCCTGGCAAAGATCAAGGTGAAGCCTGATGGTTTTTCCCTGTGGCTCTTTATGACAGGGAAAGATGGGCTTAGAAGGGGCTTGTGACTTGCACACTGCTTTTAAAGCAGATCCCACTTTGCAGTCTGATTTTCACAGCTAGTATACTGTCTGCAGGATGAAATGGTTTAAACTATACGGCAGGCTAAAGCAAGTATAAATTTCCTAGTTGTGGAATATTTGCTCTCATAATTTCAAAGGGCCCCTAGAGCCCTATACTGCAGCAGTGTAATCAGATTGAACAGTACCAATACAGGCCCTAAAAAGGTGCTACCGATAAAGCTTATTAGGCTCATCTTTCACGTCCCTGAGGAAAGATCAATTGCACTGAGAGCCTTTTAATATAAATATATTATCTCTCGATGGCGATATGAAATGTCAGTCTGAAAATGCTGCTCTATCATTTTATCACTGGAAATGTGATCAGGGCAATCTAACCCAGCAGCACATTCTAAATTCTGCAGCCACAGTGCATCTGAATATCAATACTTTTGTCTTGATAGAGCAAAAGAAATTTGATTCTTCCCCTTGTGTGAAATATTCATCACATCCCTATCCACTGCTGCTCAGTGAGCATTTCTCAGTTTTAAATATAGAACGACAGGAAATGATTTACAAATTACTGAGAGAAAGTTATTGCTAGATCATTTCTAAGACATACTTACACAGTGTGTGTAAAATGTTTATTCTTGTATATTAGCCTCTGTAAATACACATGTCTTGCAATTTGCTTTGGGTCCTATTTGATTGGTATCTTTGCCTGGTCTCCCTCTTATATGAGAACCTTCTGCAGTTTCGATTCTTGTTGGATTCCTACGTTAGGTTAAACAACAATAAAAGCAGCAAATTCAGAGGTTGATTGAAGGAAAAACAAATCAATGTGGTGCACAGTTAAAACCTCAGAGATTTACTGTGCAACTCATTTAAAGGGGAGGTAAAATATCCTCATTACTTACACAGGGATGGACCACCTTTTGCTTCGGAATTCCCATAATTCTTTATGGCATTTATTTAACTAGATGCCTAAATATACTTTAGAGATTCTGGCCCATAATGTCAAGATGTTGTTATCTAACTGCTGTATATCTGGTGAGTACACATCCATGATAAAAATATTTATACTATACTATACTGAAGGTGCTCATTAGGATTAAGGATGGTGATTGTTGTTGGGTTTTTTTTAAATACCCCTGAAATTATACAAATGTATATAATGTAATTTTTTTCCCTTTTTTAAACAAAGCATCTTTAGATTAGTTCCAAAAGTGATAATAAATAATAATACAAAAGGTATCATCTCCTAATTGTTAATTAAAACCGTTTTCTCAATGTTCTGAATCATACTAATACTCAGTCGACCAGTTGTTAAAGGAATAGTACACCCAAAACATGATTAGCCTTCATTTTCTACTCACCCCCATGCTGAACAACACTCTGGAGTACTTTTTTGATATCTCAAATGCATCTGGAGATCTGGGAGGCTTCTTACTGTCTGCTGACATTCAAATAATGGAGGTCTATGGTGACCGAGACAGAAAGGTCCATAAAAGTCCACAAAAAACGTGTCAATATTCCTCCATACTGCTCGTCCAATGTATTCCAAGTGTCCTGAGTGGGTAGCATCCAGAATTTACTCGAAACTAAGTCATTTAGAATGTTTTTAGAGCATAAACAGTAGTGTATAGGATTTCCTAAAAGCGCGCCCCTGCGAGTTCACGAGTCTACGGAAACCGCGGCAGACCAAACCAGATGAAAGTGCGCATTCAGCTCGGCAAAGAACTCATGCTCTTCCTCAACACTGAAGTCCTCAGACATTTTCCTTTCGTTGTTTCTTTCTTTGCACAGGTAAACAGCAAATTTCTTCTTCTACGCTTGCATTATCAAGAGCAGACGCTGAATGCGCACTTTCATCTGGTTTGGTCTGCCGCAGTTTCCGTAGTCTAGTGAACTCACAGGGACGCGCTTTTAGGAAATCCTATACACCACTGTTTATGCTCTAAAAACATTCTAAATGACTTTGTTTCGAGTAAATTATGGACGCTACCAACTCAGGACACTTGGAATACATTGGACGAGCAGTATGGAGGAATATTGACAACTTTTTTGTGGACTTTTATGGACCTTTCTGCCTCGGGCGCCATAGACCTCCATTATTTGAATGTCAGCAGACAGTAAGAAGCCTCCCAGATCTCCAGATGCATTTGAGATATCAAAAAAGTACTCCAGAGTGTTGTTCAGCATGAGGGTGAGTAGAAAATGAAGGCTAATCATGTTTTGGGTGTACTATTCCTTTAAGAAACACCTGTATATGTTAAAGGACAAAAGTGCAATTACTCCTATTTCTGCTAAAACAATGAAATATATTGAAATGCCTGTGCAAACCAGCTGACCAAGCAACCATTAGGTTTTAAACAATTACAAACAGGACATTTAAACTACAGAAAAGGCTGCAATGTAATGTGGAAATAGAATAATACTTTAATTGATATTGACAAGTAAACAGTTTTACATTTAGTCTAAAAGCCCATTCAATGAGTCAGTTTATAGAATTGACCAGGACAGCTTGAATTGCATCTTCAGTATAGGGACAATGCAATAGGAAACGAATCAATCTGAGTATCAATTGTTGCACCACAAACTGAGCAGTAGACATTCAATACAGTCCCAGACAGGCTGCTTTAATAGAAGGTAGCTATGAAGAGTAGTAGAATCATTCAGATTACCCCCCTCACATCTTTAAAATGCATGTGGTATCACATTGAGGGTGTGAGTAGGCAATGTAAAAGGGTTTAGTCACCATTTTGGAGAAAATATACACTCCAAAATAAAATGCCACAGTCACACAGGGGAAAAAGTGCCTTTTAGGAGCATCCTATCACCAGAAACTATGCTGTTATTTTTAAATATTGGCAGGCATTTTCCCAACACAGGAATATTGAGTAAAATTTAAAAAAAAAGATACAACAAATTTCGATTTTTTTTTCACGTTCCCCCATTTTCTTTATCATTTCCTCAGTCACTGGGGACTATAGCCTTTCCCACCTGTAAATTATAAGGCAACAAAAATGTGAATCAAAATTGTGAACGCTTTGATGTGATGATTAGGCTTGATCCCCAAAGCAAATCTAATTTATCAATCTGTTCTCTGATCTGTAAATATTTATCTGAAGACTGAAACAACAAGGCTGCCATTTGATGTAGAAAAGTTGTCAGTTTCTATTTTCTGCAATGAGTAAAATAAGTGCAAACACTGGCTACATTTTAATTAAGCAACATGTTTTTATTTTACAGGGTGTAATTACTAAACAGCACAGTTTTTTACAGACTGTAATATCCAACAGGTTTCATTTTTGGGGCTAAAAATTCTGTTTAAATCCCTTCGAATATCCAGAGGGAAGGGATTTTAAAAAAAATCTTCTGCATGATCATTATCATCCAAATAAAATGAAATAAACACAATCTATTAGTCAGTGTCGACTGAAGGTATGATTTAGATTTTTCAAAATTAATTACCAGGACTAAGTCATATTCTGGTTTATTCAACAGTAACTAAAATCTCTCTGCAGCTCTTTTAAAAGACGACAATTGCATATGGCTCCATCAATTATCCACAAATAACAAAGGGTCCTTTATGCTGGTGACTAATGTAGTTGTCTTATCTAGAAGCCTTTCAGATTAAGATAAATGGGTCAGTTTGAAAAGTAATTACCTAACTTTAAAGCCAATCTGTTCCTTGAATATCTGTTCCTTATCAAAGTAGGTGTCTAACCTGAGACTGGCTCTGTTTTCCTTTGTTCTGCCTCAAGTGAATGTCTTTTGGGAAATGAATACATGATTGATTTGCTATACTGTCTCCCCCCTGTTCCTAACACTGTTAAAATATCTTCTCATTGTAATAGCTGGGTAACAATGAGAATAGCTCAGGATACTCTCCTATCTACAGTCAGGGTTGGAGAAACAATTAAAGAGCCTGAGTCATTGACTCATACAACGCTTGGATGAAAGTTTAAAGCATTGCACTCACAGAAAATGTTCCATAGAGAGGGTATTGTCTCTTTGAAGGCTGCAGACAGATTTATTGAAAAGGCGTATCAAAGCAGGCAGCCCCTCAGAGATAAATACCTAATTTTTTTCTCTTCTTTTCTTCTTCTTGCATAGATAAGCACCCAGGATTCTGATTCAGGCATGCTGTTTAGATGGCTTATTTTCTGCCTCAAAACAGACTTTGATTATTCCCAGTGGTTATCTGGACCTGAGGTTTGTTTTCTTTCTCTGCCATATTTGCATTATATAAATGATCATTTGGCTGACAAAGTGGGCACAGATCCAATATTAAGCATGCTAATAATCTCATCAGTACCTTCATTAAAATGCCAAAAGAAAATCTTTTCAAGGGGCATTAGATTAATTCTCAACTATGCAGCTGTCTTTTGTTATTGTCTGTGATTTAAAGATGGACTATTTTTCCTATTTAAACATAATGGACTATTGATATAAAGTTTACACTGGATGTTGGCTACAATCTAATTATATTACATAGATAAAGTTAAAGCAAATTACTCTTGAAACAGAGATGTACTGTATCTCAAGCTGAATATATTGTTTAGATTTTTTTATTGTTTCTGTACAATCCACTGTTTAATTCTCTGAATAGAGTTTTAACTTTTGCACAGCTGATGACTGACTTGGCCATTGTAGCAATATTATTATTATTATTTTTTTTAATATAATTGACTTTCCTGCCTATGTCTCTGGGACCATTGGGACTATAATTTTGCTCGGGAAACCTTCACTTGTTTTATCCTCATATTTTTTTTTTAAGTGCCAGTACATTTCTCTGTTCATTCTTCTTTCAATTTAGGGATTTTTTGTTATTATGCAATTATTGTATTTATTGTTTGATGCAAATAAATTTTGATCTGTCTTTTTTGTCCCATTGAAAATTATTAACACGTTGCAATAATATAAAATTCGTATGGATTTTATGTCTAGAAATTAAGGTTTATTTTGAAGAATTTTGAAATGAGAGTATATTAGCTTGAAAAGTTTTTTAGAACAATTTGAAAGATTCAACAAACACGCTTAACTTTTGTAAATAATATGATATAAATAAATATGGTCCCAGTAAATCTGAGGCAGTCCAACTGATTGTAAATGAGTGCATGTTCATGTGAAATGTAAATCTGTATAGTTACTAGCCCGTTAATGCCATATAAGACTTTGATTTCCCATTCTGTCAGAAGGTGTTCATTCAGAAATGGTATTGAAGATCAAAAAGAAAAACTTTCAAGGTTCAGAGATCGAGGTTCTGCTGCCTGAAAGCTGAGCAGCAGAATTAATTAATCAGTAAAAGTCAAGCAATGGGAAATAAAATACAAGAGCTGTATATGACAGGATTGCACTGTAAAAGAAATAAAAGAATTAAAAACTAATAATACAAATAAAAATAATTTTATGGAAACAGACAAAAAACTGGTGGAGCCACAAAATAACACGACACAACAGTCTGCAAAATCTCCTTAGAACTAAAACACCCCTGTACTACACATCTCCATACCACATTTGTCATCCCTCAATTGAACTCTCCATCTCTCTCATGCATAAGCATAAAAATATTAACGGTGACCCAAACATTCCACATTTTATGTAATAAATCAAAGGAGTTGTGACGAAGTGAAACGAATGCAAGTCTTACATGAACTTTCAATCAATTTTCTTTTCCAGGTGTTATTTCAATAGTAGCTTGATCTCACATAGAGCTCACTGACTGTTCTTTCTTTTGACGAAATAAAAACTGAAACCAGTGTTCCCTGGATACCGACATGCCAGCTGCAAGTGCAGTGTACCGGTAGTAATGTCATCAGGGAATAAAAATGTAATTTATAATTGCAGTGTTGCATAATTCTGCTTAATGATGTCACCGAATCAAATGGATAATTACTTCTAAGTAAGATAAATCTGGTAATTTAGTAAAAACCTAGGTCTGGATATCAGCTGACTGATGTGCAAGACTCCTACATCAATTCTGGAGAATTCATCACATTTTTCTTCATACCAGAAAAATGATTCGAAATAAGAGACAAATGGTGAATGCAACATGGCCTACTAAATCACTAGTAAGAACGATTTAAGAACCGATTTGTTGGTATGAATGCTTCTTCCATGAGGCCCAATGTCTCCAATATCTTCTGGATATTTCTGAATATCAGTTTTAATCATGCAAGTAGAAGAATCAAATGAATAATGGAGGTGTCTGATATTCTTTTTACGCAGCCATTACAACATTGATTGGGATGTATGCAAGAAATGAGGTTTGATTAATTAATACGCAAAGTTTACAAAGTTACTTGATTTAAGCATCCATCATATTCAAACAATGGGATCCTCCATATAATTTCTGCAATAAAGTCTGTACTGTTGTCTTTTCATCATGCTTTAAATACTTTTAGCCACAAATTCTTGTTATTAAAGCTTCCTGTACACTATAATGATTTCAGGGTATCACAGTTTAGAGCTTTAACTGTAAATAGTAGAATAGTAATGTTTAGCGTGTTGTAGGTAAATGATGATTAATGTTGGATATTTCCAGAGCTTTGCTCTTAATATGCTGATTATGAAACTGTGTTTTAAAAATTCCCCCATTGAGTATTTTCTTTATGTGTGAAATTCTGTAGAATATTTTGCATGTGCATGTGTGTGTGCTTGATACCAGTCAATATTCTGTCTAATGTTTATTGCTTCTCAATGTCCTGCCCACATTTGGATTGTGCAGCTGCAGTGACTCAGCCCTGCATAAACAGAAGGGAGGAATGAAATTTCAAACTGTCAGTGTAAATGCAGCAGAGATTGCTATTATGCTGATGTATGGAAAAAAGCCTTGTGTTTTGTTTCACACCATTAAACTTTCCCAGTACGAAGTCCTACGTTAACAAGTAATTTGCATTTTAAAGTGTTTCATGTTGAATAAACTGAGAAATCTCAGTCTCTAAAGGAGTCTTTCATTTTATAAAGTGTTATTTGTAAAATCCCATACCACAAAGGCATTGCTCTCTCTCTCTCTCTCTGCCTCAACATCTATCTGTCTCTCTGTCTATTTATGTCTGTAGGCATGTGGACATGTTTTTATTACCTTGTGGGGACAGTGTAAGGCCAATTTCTGTTACGCTACATTGTGGGAGCTTACCGGTACCTTAACTGTGTCCAAATTCGCCGGCTGCGTCCTCCAAAGGAACCGTTCTATCTGGACTGTCCTTCGTAGGCAATGAAAATAAGAAGGAATGAAGAGTTTGGCTCTGAATTCAAACAGGTCCAGCCTTCTTTGATTGTCAACAGCTCTACCTCACTCCCTAACCAAGTAATCATGACAGTTGATGCACAAAGCATGAAAACAATGGATGCCAAACTTGAGAGTATTATTCTGTGTGTGCTCATTTCATTTTTTAGGAGCTCCAGCAGCACTACTGTCATCACAGATAACTTAAATATCTCCGGTATCTAGAGTCTGAGCCTCCGTATATCCCTTAAATGGTATATGACCTGTACATATATAGTGCTTTTTCAAGTCAGGAGACTTGACCAAAGCGCTTTACACAACGCTCAGTCATTCAGCCATTCACACACACACTCACACACTGATGGTGGCAGTGCACTAACTGCTTTTTGCAGATGATGTAGGTTCTTGGCAGGAGCGTTCAGCTGGATCCCTCCTGCCAGAGCCCACAGCATGAACTGGTGTGGTTTGCAGCAAAGTGTGAAGTGGCCAGCATCAGAGTCAGCTCCTCCAGGTTTGAGACCATGGTTCTCGACGGGAAAAAGGTGAGGGAGATTGATAGAGAAATCGGTAAGGCTGCTGCTATAATGCGGGCGCTGCTTCAGTCTTTTCTGGTGAAGAGAGAGCTGAGGTAAAAGGGAAAGCTCTTGATTTACCAGTCGGTCTATGTTCCTACCCTCACCTATGTGCAGGAAATCTGAATCATGGCAAAAAGAATGAGATCCCGCATACAAGCGGCTGAAATTAGCTTTTTCCACCGGGTGGCTAGGCACTCCCTTAGAGATAGGGTGTGGAGCTCGGTCACTAAGGAGAGGCATAGCTGAGGTGGCTCAGCTTTTTCAGATGCCCCCTGGATGCCATCCTCTGGATATGTACCAGGCACCTCCAACTCACAAAGGGATGACCCAGGACACACTGGAGGGACTATGTCTCTTGGCTGGCCTTGGAGAGCCTCAGGCTTCCCCCAGCAAAGGGGGAAGTATCTGGGGAGAGAGAATTATGGGAGTCCCTGCTTAGACTGCTGCCCCCATGACCCGGTCACCGATAAAGTGAAAGACGACAAGTACAGGTGCAATTCCAGTTGAGAAAAGATCATGGTAAGTTAAAATAAATTCAGTTGATGTCAGCCAAACCCATTTTCCCAGTCAAAGATAAAACTTTTGAATAAATCAAACATTATCTGTAAAATATCTGACTTACTAACCCTTCAAACTAACTATTTTCATTCATTTAAGACAAACCTATTCACATACTTGTATCATATTCAAGTTTACTTACAATTTCACAACTTATTGTCACCATGTCCTATTTTCCTCTCAGCATATTGCTTCCACCTACAATGAATCATGGGATAAGGTGGTCCATGGAGGTTCCACCGGACCTGTCCTCCCAACTAAGGGGGAAAGAAGGCTGCAATTGTCTGCCACATATTAAGGAGTCTTTGAATTCAAAAAGGCCTTAGAGTAAATTTTAATCTGAGGTGGTTTTGGAGGACGTAATCACCGAATTCAGATCTTGTCCCCATAGGGAAATGAAAGCTTTGCTCATGGGGACCAGTTGAGTGGTACAGAACATGGAAGTTATGCTAGGTGGCAGGTTTCAGGAATGCGTCTATCAATCCACTAGCAAAGAAGAAGAGGACAAAACACAAGGGAGCATAGCAGACGAAGAGCATATAGCAACCCAACAGTGGACTGTGTTAACCTGCGTATGGTACTTCTGTTTTCAGCTCCACATTTCTATCCAGTAGAGACACATCACAGCTCACCAGGGGAGTCAGCAAAGTAGACATTGAAGAAATGTAAAACACATGATGCATACAGAAACTAGTGTTGATACAGTCCTCACATGATGTTAAAGCAATCAATCTGTACATTTGTTAATATGTTTTATTTATTCACTTTAGGCGCTGTTAAACATGGTAGGCTACGAGGGAAACAGGATGAAGCTTGCCTCAGAAAAGGTGCGCTTGTTTTCTTCCATTGAGTCTTCCTGCTACTATATACCGATACTAAAAACACTTAAGGGCACCACTAGCTTTTTCAACACTAAATGAGGGTAATTTACACGTGCATCGTGCATCGAAAGTCCCACCTTAACAATTCAGTGACCATGAGTACAGCTGAAGCTGACACCTTACCAACGTGAAAAAACTCAGCAAATAGACTGAATGGTTATTGCTTTGTTAGTGCAAGTTTGCGCACTTAAAATGATAAGTTTTGCTACTTTTGGACAAATATCCAGATGGACCATCCCTCCATCTGGATATGTTCTGACAGCCTCTTATCAAAAAGAATATTTTGCATCCCTCAGTGTTGTTTATCTTAAGGTCTATTTTAAAAGTGACATTTTTATCCAGAATTTTTATATTTTATTGAGATTCAGTCATTTTCAGTTGGAAATTAAATTCAAAGGATGTTTCAGTCTGAATTTACACAACATAGTACCGATACACCACTGCACAGTTTTTAATGATTTAATGGTAACTGTTAATTCAGGAACCCCTGCTGCTTTTGGTAGTGTGGATCACAGAAAACTCAACTACTGGAGCAGTAGGCTGGCATTACAAGCTCTGATCTCTCATAGTTACAGTCCTACTTCACTGATTGCACACGTGAATTTGCAAAACCCTCAGCCCCTCTTGTTTATGGGGTCCCCCAACGCTCCATTCCTTAGCCAATTCTCTTCTTGCAATATACAATTTTTTTTTTCTCAAATTTATACCGATGATTTCCAGAGCTATTTACCCCTGATAGCTAAATCCAATTATCCTATTAGTTCATTTGATTTTCTAAGCTATGTTAAATCCTGGATGACCCCAAACTTTTTGCTGGTGATGATTCTCAGTCATCAAAAGTTTAACAGTAAAACAATTCAATGGAATTGGTTTCCAAGGTTTGAAGACGTTTTGAATCCAGACATGTTGAATTGAGAAAGCTTCCTGTAAGGGAAGCGAAACGTCTTCAATTCTTGGAAACCAAGTCTAGTGGATTGTTTTTTAAACTTTTACAGAACCCCAAACTTTTGTTTGCATCTGATCTAACAGATTGTTCTGTTGGCTTTTTGGGCCCCTTTACACTAAACATAAAGGATTTTATGAGAAATCTAATAGCCAAAAACCTGATTGCCAGGTTAACTCAGTTTTGAAAAATATTTTTACCATTTGAAAATTTTATCGAAAAATAAACGGATACTTGCCACATCGAGATTTGGAGACTAAAATCCATGCTTCTATTGAAAGAGGATTGGATTAGTGCAGTTCTCTTTATGTTTGCCTGGACTATTCAGCCTTGTATTGCCTGCAGATGGTACTAAATGGAACTGCCCGTCTCCTAACAGGGAAATGCAAGTGTGACCTCATATCACCAGTCCAGGCTTCGCTGCACTGGCTCCTAGTTGGTTTTAGAAAGCATTAGAAAATCTTTTGTTTTGTTTTTACAGCTTTTAATCGCTTATGACCCTACCTTTTGATTGAAATCTCTAATCAACTCCTACTATTCATCCTTGAAACAAAAATAATGAAGGCGACCAAGCCTTTGTGGTGGCTCTGGAATAACCTGTCCTGGCACATTAGATCTCCAAGATCAGTTGGGGTTTTCATATTCTGAGTAAAACCCATTTTTTTCTCTCTAGCTTTTTACCAAGCTTAATCCTCTAAATACTTGCCTTGCAATTGAATGGGGACCTGTGCAGTGTGTGTCTTGCCTTTCACCCATATACTGATAGAGATAGGCAACAGCCCGATCCTGACAGATAAGCCGAAGAAGATTGATGAATGGCTGCTAACTGATTTAGTTAACATTCATTAATTTATTTTTCTCTGCCTGTCAGGTACAGAACAATGGGGACTTTTATGTCTGTAAGGAAGTTTATCAACTTTTTAAAAGAGCATAAGTTGTTAGTAGATTGAAGCTTGGGCATGTACTGTAGATAAAAAGGCACATTTTCTCTAATATCGATTTCTTCTTTGTTTTAAACATAACAAGCATTTTAAATGACAGCACCTATATACTTTCGGACATATACTTATTTGATTTTATTTTATTTTGTTAAGTGGCTGCCACTTCCAAGCTCTTAAAATTCAAGCAAAGACAGGAGGACCCTTCTGAAATAAGCCTAGTAGTGTATATGTGAAAACAGCAGGGATTAGAAGATGCTGGGATTTAGGTGCATAGTTTCACTCCAGCTAATTCATGAATTTATTACCAGCCAAGATATCTTTTTATGCTTTATTGAATAAAGGAGGAAGAGTTGGCTTATTTAGCTAATTCTTTTTGATAAATTATAAAGTAGTACTACAGAGGCACCAGATTTGACTTCCTGTATTTCATGAACAAAACATTTGTGTATTCCACCCCATCTCTTTTGGCAGATTTCAAAGTTTTAATAGAAAAGTGGTCCTACACCAATGACACTCCATTCACTACTGCTGTTACTTTTACAGTTATTCACTGTGAATATACTACATAGTCAAACTAATAAATCCAGGGAAAGTTAAGGGAAAGCATAAAGTGCTAAATTTCACTCCAAAGTAAATCATTTTTAACTAAATGTTACTATTTTAAAGTTGCAAAGTTTCAGAATCATTCTGGTCCACCTCATAAAGAAAAAGAGGAGATGTGAATCCCTCTACTGTCCCACAATGGGGAAATTCACTCTCTGCATTTTAACCCATCCCCTTGCGAAACAGCAAGCTGCCATTGTGTGGCGCCTGGGGAGCAGTGTGAGGTTAAGGGTCTTGCTCAGAGACCCAGAGGGGCAGGCTGTGGGGATCAAACTTGGTGCTCGCAACCTTCTCAGCGCACAAGCACTGCTCAAGGCCAACACTCCCACCTGATAATAATCAAAGAAGAACCTTACTGAAAGAAAATGCAGCACAGAAATAAAACACATCATCCAGTTAAATATAAAGTGCTAGTTCACAACACCTTTTTTCTTAGGTACTTCACAAATATAATTATACATTTTTGGGAGGCCTGTGTAGTTACTGTCTTTAGGGTTCTTTGTATCTGATAATTTCTGCCAACTCAGCTCCCTCTATCTCATATTAAACCCTCTGCATCCTTCTCCATATCAATGAAATTTCCCTGTAGTTTTCCGTTATAGTTTTCCATTATATTGTATAGCAAACCTTGTATTATTGTCTATCATTGGTAGTAACTCAATACATTTACTCAGTTACAGGGACAATACTGTACAAATTAACTTTGATAATACTGTACTTTTAAAAGCAGTTTTACTGCACTTTTTACTTTTACTTTAGTATTATCAGTTTATCACTTTACTTTAGTATTACGTATTTTCAATAAAGAAAAAACAAGCTTGTTTTAAACAAAACTACACCAGGCATGCAGCTAGTTGTTGTAAAAGGTATTCTTGTTTCTGCACAAGATTTTTATGTTTTGTTGTTATTTTTATATAATTGCATGCTGTGGTGATTGTAGGCCAAGCAAATATATAGTAAATAGATTTTTTCTATTTATGTTCTTTGTTCTATTCTAATATGTGCATTTCCCATGTAATATTCGTAAGTGGTAAATATGTGCAAATTAAATTTGAACATATCTAAGTATCTATTTTATAAAGGATTGTGTTGTAAAATCTATTTTCTATCCATCATCTAGCCATTTATTGATTATAAATCTTTTAGTGAGTGTTTTGGCTCCAAAGTAGAAAACAGAGAACAGATTTGGTTCCTAGAATTTCTAAAAGTATAATTGGGGGCAGATCTTTTAGTCAACAGGGTTTTCCTCTGTGGAATCAACTACCAGTTTCAGTCAGTGAGGCAGACACCCTTAAAGGTATTGTGGAGGATTTTCAAGAGCATTTTTTAAAAGACCTGCCGTCTCCACCTTTTAAAAAAATGCTTGTGTGAGAGCATGCACAAGCCCATTTCTCCTCGTGCACGCTCTGTTGCTGTTCTCATAGCTCATACAAGCTTACTGTGCCCGAACATCCGCACTAACCCGTAAATCCCTCAATCACTATATAGAAAACTATATAGTAGATTTTATAGCAAAGTCAGATAACTGACAGTTCGGACAGATGATCATTGCTTTATGCACCATTGATCACGGCTGCTGTGACACCAAATCCCATAATGCTTTGCAAAGTGAGAAACTGGTCTCTTTTTTGATAAAGCTCATGCTTAAGGCCTTCTAAGTCTGACTAAGATGTTTTCCCAAAAGCAAGCAGAGGTTCCTCTTTTAGGAATGATGCCCCGCAATTCATAGACAAGGCTCTCAATGCACCAATATGCTGCATTACACATACCAATATGAATAATTCTACTGAATTTCTTGTTGCTGAACATTTTGCTAACGACATGTTTTAAGCATCTTCACGCCAGTGTGAAGGTATCTGTTCGAGATTAGTAATCAGGTTGTAATACTCGCAAATGTTCATAAAATTCAAACAGTGTTAATGGTTTCAGCGGTTTGGCAACGGGGGGTGGGGGGGGGGGGGGCAAGGATTTCTTCTGGGGTGGCATTTGCACCCCAACTATCCATCTGGCTTTTCCACTCTACTGGCTAAGAGCTAACATGCTAAGCTTTTTCTTTCCTATACAGCAACCTAAGACGCTAGTTTACCACTACTTTTGCTAACATTGAAGGTATTTATGGATCAGTGTTTCTATTTTTGTTTTTCTTGTCTTCTTCCATCTCCTTGAAATCTCAGTCGGCCTTCTATAGAGGCTTAACTGAATTGGTCACCATACACTGTCACTATTATCATGGTAGTAACCCTATTCAATCTTTCTGAAACTGTCATCAGCTGGAATCTTGTTTTTAATGGTAATTTCAAGTTGTTACACACCGACTTCTTCAATATTTAAAAACAAAACAGTCTATACCACATAATGAACCTGACATTTACAGAAGCCTCAGCGGTGCTTAGACAAATATTCTAGTTAGGATAAACAGAATATCAATGTGTGGAAATGTCCACCCAGAGCCCATTAAGTATTAATGAGGGCTGTTTTCCTCTATTAAATGTCTCTCTAGAGACAGTGTATCAGCCTTATTCCCTTCTCAGGACTTCAATACAGTGAAATTCATACCACTTAAAATATCTTTAGGGCAATCTTTCAGTTTTAGAGGCAATGAAATTACATGTATCAGAATTGACTTGGTGTTATGTATAATGGGATCCAGTTAAACAGGATTTAGGGCAGGTCATATTGTCTGACTGAAGTTAAAACCATCTGTGTCCCTCAGTGTCAGTTTCTGTGGCTTTTATTTTCGACTAACTTTGCCTTATCATCACAAGTTGAGCTATAAAATTTTGAAAGGTTCATCCCGCTTGGCTGAATACATTATATTTCAATTCATTTTGATTGATTTTTGATCAACAGATAATCTCTAAGGGACTTTACTGAGTAAATTCAATAAAGTCATACAGACTTATTGGTTAAAAGCTTTTTGCCTAAGGAAACCCTGGTGATGTTATCGAGTCATTGACTTAGCAGAAGTCATTCCTTCTGGATGAGCATGTAGTCATAGTAGACATTTGCTCCCTTTTTTTTTTTTTTTCTGGAAGATACCCCCAGCACAACCATGCTCAGTGCTAGCAGCGTTCTACAGTGAAACTAGTTTGAAGTAGAATTTACTTTAAAAAAAGCTGGGTAACTTTTTACACATAGAAATTCTTTGTACATTTCACTCAATAAATCTAAGTTGATGTTACTTACTAAGAAGAGTTGATTTAATAAACAAACTCAAGTAAATTTTACTACTTAATTTCCACAGGTGTCAAGTAACGAAGTACAAATACTTTGTTACTGTACTTAAGTACACTTTTTAGGTATCTATACTTTACTCCATTACTTATTTTTCCTCCTACTTTTGACTTCTACTCATTACATTTTCACACAAGTATCTTTACTTTCTATTACTTATATTTTTAAAACAAACGTTACTCGTTACTCTTGGCTTCGGTTTAAAGCACAGGTCACGGATTAGCGGACTGCGATGTTATGAACAACATTAAATCCAAAGATTGTGTCCGAGGTAAAGCTGATTTATTTGTTGTAGTCTCTTGTTATTCACACACAACAATAAACAGTGATTAGCCGACGTGGGTTTTAAAACTGCAAATCAAACTCGCATCTACACAGACCAGTGTGATGCGTTCGTCCGTCAGACAGCTATGGTGCATTTAGGAGCATGGGACATTTCAGACTTACAAGGAAAGAGACAAAAACGGAACAGAACTCATACAATAATGTATTTATTCAGAAACAGTGTGGGCTTTCTTATAGTACTGAATGCTCTATAATTGTGTTTCTGTTATTTTTTGATTATGCACATCTGCTAGCTTTTTATTCTAAAAAATCTATAATATTACAGCAGCAAATTATCAAAGTTTTTCAAAAGCCTGTTTAAAAGCTTCAAATGAGGCTTTGGATCGTACAGCGACAATTGTGCTGTCATTGTTTTACAGGGCAGAATTACAGGATGCAATATTTGGCAATTTTTATTTTTTCATCTTTTTTTTTATTTTTATTCAATGTAATGCATAAATACGTCATTTTATTTCAGTGTTAAATTCTGTTTAAAGTAACAGATCATTAAAAATGTCTCCTGACATTTACTGGTTGATTTTTTTTATTCGGACCCCACTGATTTTTTATTAGTTACCCCTGGTTTAATGTTTCTAAATATATATTTCACGTCATGTGCTCCATCCAATGAAGATCATTGGTGCCATCCACATCCACATCTAGTGAAAACTAGTATGATTGGATGAGTCGTATAACGCAAACACTCATTGGTTAGTTAAAGGAAATCATCAGAAGCAAGCAGGTGTTCTTCAAACTGTAAACGAGAATTGTCTATGCCATGCTACAATGTTGGATTCAGAAAAACATGTCTAAATGTCTGAAAGGTCGGACACAGGTGAGAGCGTATCGGGAGATCGAGACAGAGACCAACAAGACCTCCCTCATCCTTGGCCCTATCTCAAAGAATTTTTTCAAATAGTCGAAAAATTACTTTACTTTATACTTTTATACGTTAAGTAGTTTTTGGAGCACATACTTTTTCACTTTTACTTGAGTAATAAGGTCAAGTTGATACTTCTACTTTTACCAGAGTGTTTTTAAACTGCAGTATCTATACTTCTACTTAAGTAACAAATGTGTGTACTTTTGACACCACTGTTAATTTCTCATATCAACTAAACCAAACTTCTGCCCTCTGAGATGAGGGTCCGCAGCATTCATCCTGCTCCAGCAGGTTCTGTAACTGCTTTTTCCCTGCTGGCATCAGACTGTTGAACTCTTGCAACTATTTTATTTAACTTGCAGCATTATTTAATACCAACATGGCAGAGCCTTGTATAATCCGTTTGAATAGAACACAAATCAATGTTCTACTGCATTTTTGCACCATATTTACCGGTATGCCCTTTGCAAGATTATTTTTAAACTGGTTTCCTTTTCACCCACACTGTTTACATTCTGATCACTGCTGCACTTGAAAATGGTAAAGTTCTCTCACTGTTCACTCTCTGTATACAAAATGACAATTTGTAAAGTCTAAATGGCAATTTAGCCCTTACTAGCATTTGTTTTGCTGGTAAAATTTATACATGCATACAATACACAAGGAGAATGTTGCGAAGCCACTTAACCTAAAAGGTTTTCGAAACGTGGGAGAAGATGCCTGGAGAGAGCCCACATATGCATGGAGAAAACATGCAAATTCCATGCAGAAAGACCCTAGACCAGGTATCGAACCCAGAACCTTCTTGCTGCAAAGAAACTGTGCTACAAACTGCCCCATCGTGCAGATAAGTTAACAATATTTTGTATTTCATATATACATACTGTACGTACGTACGTACGTACGTACGTACATACGTACTTGCATACATACATACACACAAACACGCACACACACACACACATACATACATACATACATACATAAAGTTGAACCATACCTGACACAGATTGACATGAGATCATGTCTGAAATGTATAGCTTATTTAGATGTTGCCGCTAATGGAGACTATGTGATCATCATTGGTAGAAGCAAGTGTTGTGTCCTGTTTGAGCTGCAGTATAGTGTGGCCAATGGTCAAGTAGCTCAGTCTGGTGAATTAATTGAGGTCACAGAAATGGGGCACAGTCTATTCACCCTTTGTCTCATTAGTATTCCTCACTCTGCTATAAAGCTATTTTTTCACACTTGATCAGCATCTTGGTCTTACACCTCTCCTTTTGTAAGATGTGTTAAAGAACAGCTTTAATAGGATATTATTTTACGACTTTGTTTATTTCTATGCCAGAAGACCTTCTATTGTGGATTAATTTCCCCCAAGCAGCAATTGTAGCAGTTACCTCAATCAGTCTGATGTGTATTGAGCTGATGCACCAAATACCAGGAGAGACAGTAATCGCTGACAGTGTTCACTAATCTGTTCTATTGATCATTAAAGACACTTCAGTGGCTTCACAATCAAACACCCTTTGCTCTCAACTTGGAAGACAAACAAAGGGTATCAGATCATCTCATAACCTTAGGGCGGTCTACATCTTTACAATATTTAGTTTCTGCTTGGCTAACATATATCTGTCTCACTGTGTAAATTACAGCTCATTCATGCAGCTTTTACCTGCAAGGAGAGGAGTGTGCTGCAGGGATCATTTACCAACACTGGCGTCTATGGTTTTGGAGATCAGAGGCAGAATCCCGCAGGGGTGTTAATGCAGACTTTGGTTTGAGATCTGTATTGCGTTGCCCCCATCCGGACCCGCTTCCTTCAAGTTAAGGGAAACAGAGCTTGCTGCTACCCATAAGCCCAAGTGTCATTGAATATTTATTATGTATCCGATTTGACGGGGAGAGATTCCTGGGATGTGGCTGCCTCCTCTTCCCCTTGAGGGATGCAACTCAACACTCAGTAATAGAATCCCTAAAATGTGACTGTCAATTTCTGCCTGTGGGACATGGTTAATTAATTATATCTTGACGTTAACACTCTGAGCAAACCTCTCCATATTATTTCAGAAGTTTATTCCAACTAGTTTTTTCTGTCACTGTACAAGTTGCAGTGCAAAGTGATTTATCTGAGAGAATATGAAATGCAGCAAGAAATCAGAGAGCAGATTTATCCAACTGTTAACTAAGAATGTTTTTCTCCTTTATGGCACTGCTAATACAAATTGGAGAGAATACCTGTATATATGCCCACTAACTTGATATACTGTGGAGAGAAAATATATCAAATAGTTCTAATTTTTGGAATCTATTTTATGTCAAGCTTTTCATTTTTAGTTTTCTTTGGTGCCTTTCCTTTTTACAAATAAACAAATGTTTTAGCTTTTATTTTTACATAAATAAGTAGTATTTTTGCATACATAAATTAATAAACTGGAGGATTACCCGTTTCTACCCTTGGTCCATATCTGCTATTAGCTCAAAAAGAGAATCAAAATGCTTGATTTTTTAATGTGAAAAAAAAAAATAAGAATTGTCAGTATAAAATGTGTGGCTCACCTATTAGAGCCATACATTTTTTTGGTAAGATACTAGTTATAGTAAACAACAGGGTATATTGTTTTTAGTTTAGACGAGCAAGGACAAAAAAAAGATTTTTTTATGTCTTTATGGATATTCTGTGGAAAACCTTTTTATTGTATGTTACTTTTTAAGTATAAAATGTTGTAGCCAAAAAAAGCTTTGTTATTGGTGTTAGAGCCTCTAGTAAAGGGGGAGTTTCTTCTGGTTTTATAGGTTTTTGACATTAAGAATTTATAATTACCACAGTTATCATCCACCATAGCTTTTAGATAGGGAGGTCACTAAATATAAACCACAAAATTCTATTAAAAGAAATAGAAACTGTCGATAATATTCAAGTCATATTGTTGAATATTATTTTACTAGAAACTGGCAAAGATAATTACAGGGTTATTTAATCAATAAAACACTAGGCATGTAACACAGTAATCATTTCTAAAAACTATTACAGCTGTTAACTTTGAACCTGTCATGATCGGTTTAGAGATAAACCCACATGCAGAACACCACTGAGACTTGGTAAAAGGTTTAACAGAGTTTATTAAAGTTTCACAAACAAGACAAAATTAGGGCTGGGTATTGTTCAAAAATTTTCGATTCCGGTACCAATACCGATACCTTCACTTTGATACCGGTTCCTGATCGATACTTTTTTCGATACCAGTTTTATAATATCAATTTGAAGAAAAAGAAAATTACACAACATAAAAAAGTACAAATCTTGAGTTTTATTTTAAGCTCTGATTTTTCCATTTACATTTTTCCTCTTACATAAAAAAAAAAAAGTCTAATATTCACTGTTACATTGTGAGGTCCTTTTTACTTAGCAGTTTTCCTTTAGAAAAATTACCATGTCTGACAAACAAGCCTGTTGAATGGGATCCTACTGACAGCGCACCGCTGGTATGTGGGGGTCTGAGCGGCTCCGACAGAAATAATATTGGAAGGCTGATATGGATGAACTGACTGCACTGATTAAGTTTTTAGGTGGATTTTCCGACTTAAAAACATAATAAAACTACTTTATTCCCACTGATCACAGCAAATATAGCTGCAAGGCAAATAAAGGATAGAGTAGCTCCGCACAACGCGCGTCAGAGCCACTTTTAGACCGCGCAGCCAGAGCAGCAAAGATGCTTCAGCCGCGCGTCAGAAGCTGTTACAAGCAGCAAAAATGAAGCAGCAGACGTGATTTTGCTGCTCCTGCTGCGTCCAGTTTGAAAGCAGCATGATTCCCTCCGCTCTGCCTTTGCTCTGCCCACGGGCTGCTGAGAGGAGGATGGTCGCACCGGCTGCGGTACGCTCTTCTTGCAGTCAAACACCGAGCAACTTTCTGCTCTTAAATTGTTTCCGTGCACGATGTATTGCATTGCGCACTATTGGCTTCAGTCTTAATAAAGTGAAGCCACACTTTTGACCTGGGGGGCATTTTAAAGGGGTTCCACGACGCTCGCAACCAGTTCACAACAGATACACATGAACCCTGGCTGCAGGCGTGACCACCTGTGTATTTTTCCTGGATGACGCAATCACGTTAAGTGTTACAGCCAATCACTGAAACTTGGTACCGAAAGACGAGGCATGTTTCGATACCCTGTAGAACCGAAGCATTTCGGTCGGTACCATAAAAGAACCGAAGTTCGGTACCCAGCCCTAGACAAAATTCAGGTTCTGGTCCGGGCAGGATTCTCTGGCGTCTTGAAGAGATCCAGGTTAGTTCTGAGAGAGGGAACCGGTTGGGTCCAGAGACTGTTGGTTCAGCAGAGTGCTTAGGCAGCAGCAGCGTCTTACTTCTGACTTCCATTGAACAGACCTTGGTTGAAGTGATTAGCTCTTTCCCAAGAGCAGCAGGTGGATTCCAGAATGTTGTCTTCAGGTTTGGCTCTCTAGGGCAGGCAGGCAGATTCAGGTTAAGCTCATCCAGAGCTTCTCTCGAGAGACTGGTTTCCTAGGAGCGAGAAGACAGAGGCAATTAGAATAAGGTTTCTCTAAGAAGATAACTATTAGTAAATTCAGAGGCTCAGGTTCGCTAACCAAACTTGGCTAACACTGCGGCGTTGAAGCAAGGTCTGGCAGCTGCTTATAAGGGCCGGTCTCCTGATGAGCTGATGAGCGTCAGCTGTGCTGGAGGGCTCCAACCCAGGAGGAACCACACTCTGCACTCTCCTCCTGCAGAGTGTGGAGGAGAGTGCACCTTCTCCGCACTCTGCTGGAGAAGGTGGAGAATCTCCAGATCCCAACAGAACCTTGTATTCGCTTACAGTGGGCACTGGTTGGAAATGGACGGTTTCCTGCATGATTCCTGTGTGATTCCTGTGTGAATCACGATGTATTTCCTGAGGCCAGTTTTTTTATTTCAAAAAGAACTGCAATGTACCCGGAAGACCACCAGGTGGCGCTTGGGACCTCTGCCGTGCTGAGGGGGACGTTTGTGGGCCTGCAGTCAACTGAAAAACAGGTTTACTGGGGATCTTGGTGTGATATTGTTCTATTTTATTTTGTTTTTGATTAAAATAAAGTTCATGAATTAATTTAACATAGGGACTGCATAATCTTATTTTATGAAAATATTTATAGATAGATTTATAGTAGTTATAGATACACCTCCGATCTTATCTGAGAACTGTCTATTTCTATTTATTTGCATCTCTATTATTTAATGCAAAATAAAATTAATTAAGTTGGAGCCGGGGATACGGACTGAGGCGCAACCAGAGAAAAGCGACAGAGACAGTGCTGCGGCTGGTGGTGTTGAAATTAAAATCATATCCAAAGTTGATTCCTCATTAAGATAAGCCAAAGTTATTCAAAAGGGTATGTAAGAAAATATATTTTCTTTAGTTTTGTAAAATATAAGTGCCGTTGAAAGCTTTGTTTTTGTGTGTTACACTGTTTTTGTGTTACTTTCTTGCCGTCCAATAGAGCTTTGGAGTTGACGTCACAGGATATGACGTTTTCGCCGCTCGGCGCCATATTAGGGGTCCACAGACTAGAAAAAACATTTTCGGCGTTTTCGTCGTGTTAGCGCTGTATTCTCCTCTTCCAAAATGCTGAAAAGCAGTTTTAAACAAAGGGGGCTATATCGCGAAAAGCTTCTCCCAGAAGCCAAGAAACGCTACATGGAAAAAATAGCAAAAATTGGACATAACGACCCGTTTGAGATAAAAAATTGGAGCAGAAACCCCGATCATTTACCTCATTTGACATTCCCAGACATATTTACATACCTGGTCTGTGGTGTCAGTGCTTACACCGCGAATCAGTTCAAGAATTATAAGTCAATGGAGGCACATGTCCAGTTTACAAATGGCTGGGTACATGATTTGGACATTTTTACCCCACCTGATTGTGAATACGTTGTGGTTCGAACAAAGGTAAGTTCTGAGCTCCTTCATTTTATGTACATTCTTAAAGTACATTATTTTACAGTCAAACAGAATGTTTCTTGGTATGAGTACTATAAAGTGTGAACACGTTATTATTAAAGTACTAATTGATTTGCGAAGTGCCAAGTTTGAATTAAATTACAGCAATTCCACTGCATTTTTAATTCCTTTGAGCCCGTCTAATAACAAGATAGAAAGACTGTCGTGGGAAAAAGTATTCAACTATTCATCCTAGTAAATAAACGGAGATCGATGGATTTCACTCAGTCGGCACATTTATTTATCATCTTTGCAAAGAGAGAATAGTCGTCATGGCACAGCATTCTGCTCTGTTCTGATCTGGGCAGGGCTTTGTCCCCCCCTAGTGACAACAATGGAAAGCAGTCAGAGTCATAACAAATTACACACTCTTTGCTTAACAGTAACATGTTATGAATAAACCTTGAGAAAGAATCTGGATTGTTATGGGAAGAAGCTATGTCTGGTCTACAAACAACATTCTGCAGGGAATGGTGTGGCCTTGAGAGAGAAACAGACTGAGTGAAAACTTTTATAGTGAGTAAATATGAATATTAATATATAATGAGAGAATATAAATTTTCCCACAACAAAGACTCAGATAATTAACCTGTCATTTACACATTTACAATGAAAGAAAATAGTTATAAAAAGTGCAAATAACTAATGTTCATTCATAATAAATAAATAATAATGTATAATAAATAATGTTCATTCATTTCAATTGTGTGTTTGCAGGTTATGCACTCTCAGAGACTCTGTGAGCCACCGTTAACACCGTGGGTCATGCTGAGCAACACTGGCACTGTTGAGTGTGCACATTGCACTTGCATGGCAGGGGTAGCAGAGACCTGCACCCATATAGGTGCCCTACTTTTTAAGGTGGAAGCAACAGTGAGGATACGAGGCACAAAAACTGTTACAGATGAGCCAGCCTACTGGATATTACCTGGCAATCTGAAGAAGATTCACGCAGAAGTTGGCCATAAAATTGACTATAGTACTTCAGCTTCTCAAAAAAAGATACTTGACCAAAATATCCTTGCTGAAGTCTCAACACCAGCCAGAAGAAGCCGTCCGCAAAAAAGAAAAATCCCACATGCAAATCTGGAAGATTTGGATCCTCTGCTTGACACGCTATTAGAGCATGCCAAAGCTGTTGGTTTGTCAGGAATGGAGAAGTATTACACATTATTCACACACACAGAAGAGCAGTCAGTTAAGTTACCTCTGTCACTATCCTCTCTGTACAACAAAAACAGCCACTCCGATGATTTGTCAACTCTTTTGCTGTGCTGTGAAAAATACAAAAATGCTGCAATAGTGACTGATGAGCAGGCAGAAGCTATTGAAAAGCACACAAGACTGCAGCACAAGTGTTCTGCCTGGTATGAATGTCGAGCTGGACGAATTACAGCATCCTCTATGCACGCTGTATTTGCCACCAGTTTGGAAAGCCCAGCGCTTACAGTTGTAAAACAGGTGTGCAACCCAGGCAACACCATGTCTACTGTACAAACAAAATGGGGTGTGAATCATGAGGTTGATGCACAAAGGGCCTACATTAAATTAAGAGCTTGTCACAAAAATCTAAAAGTTAAAAAGTGTGGTTTCATCATAAACACTGACTTCCCTGAACTTGGAGCTTCTCCTGATGGACTCACAACATGTGACTGCTGTGGTAATGGCTGCCTGGAGATAAAGTGTCCTTATAAATACAGGACATCCTGCATCCAGGAGGCAGTGGATGCAAACGACAAAAACTTTTGCCTTCAGCTGTCTGGCAGTGAACTTCTCCCGAAGAAAAATCATCCATACTATACACAGGTACAAACTGAGATTTTTGTGACAAAATCAAACCACTGTGACCTTGTTGTGTGGACCCAGAAAGACATGGCTGTTGTCCGTGTCTTTCCAGATCAGGAATTCTGGGAACCCCGTCTACAAAAAGCACAAAGTTTCTTTAAAAACATTTGCCTTCCAGAACTTGTTGGTAGATATTTCTCAGAGCACACCTGTACTCCAGCTTCAAGGGAGACATAGTCCAACAATCTTGTCAAGAAGCATGTAAATCATTCTGCTAGACTAATATTTGCACTTTTTTTCTCTAGCAATTTTTCTCTGATGGTTGGCAGATTTGTTACCTGTAATGTTCACTTACATGTTACATTTCCACTGAAAAATGTCCAATAAGACTAATATTTATAATGTGACTATTTCATATTATTTTTCACTCTGAATACATGTTGAATGTTTAAATATGGGCTCTTTCATTTGGTCATATTGTTTACATTGTTTACCGCTAAATGTCAGATTATATAAGTATTTAATCAAAAAATGTTTATCTAAAAATCTAATCTACTTCATGTATATTATATTAATTTTTTTCAAATTTTACTTAGACTGTTAAGTTCATCAACTGTTTACATGCAACTTCAATTGCTTGAATCAATAGTCTTATCAATGTTTACCAGATCAATTTATTAAATGAGAGAAAACAATTTCTTTCATGTTGTTATTCAAATCTACACATTTCCACTGAAAAATGTCCAATAAGACTAATATTTATGTGACTATTTCATATTTTTTTCACTCTGAATACACGTTGAATGTTTAAATATGGGCTCTTTCATTTGGTCATATTGTTTACTGCTAAATGTTTGATTATATAAGTATTTAATCAAAAAATGTTTATCTAAAAATCTAATCTACTTCATGTATATTAAATGTTTTCAAATTTTACTGTTATGACTGTTATGAAGACTGTTATGAAATTCATCAACTGTTTACATGGAACTTCAAGTGCTTGAATAAAAAGTCTTATTAATGTTTACCAGATCAATTTATTAAATGAGAGAAAACAATCCCTTCCATGTTATTATTCAAATCAACACATTTCCATAGAAAATCATGAATGGAACAAATACAAATTTCTTTTTCACTATATTATTTTACACAACAGTGCTATCTGTACAAATACAATTTAGTTTTTTTCTATCTACATTTTACATAAAAACAGTACTAACCCTACAAATATGCCAAAAGAATAAATGCAGAAAATCTTTTTTCAATCTGCATTTTAATTAATATCAGTCAAGCATTGGGGTTTCATATTCACATGTACAGGTTTCATTTTCATTAGGTTTCACAACCACACTAGAACACATGTTCACTAAGCAGCAGCACACAAACACAATCTTGTCAAGAAGTGTCACCTCTTCACCCTCACATGTAAGCAGCAACCTAATTGGTATAGTTCTGTGTAACAGTTTGTATTTGTTCCTCATGCAGCCAATCACTCTTTCCACATGAATTCTGAGGTGAGCTATAGCTTGCGAGTCTTCGACATCTTTAGCATCCAGTTGACATCTCCCTTTAGTGAATGATGGCATCTTGACCTCAGCACACATCATTCCTACACTGTCCTTAATATCAAAGCCTCTGTCTGCTAACACAATGTCTCCAGGTAATAAATTGGAGAGAAGGCCACAGTTTTCTGTAATGTGCTTGTCTGAAGTACGTCCACCCCATCCCTTAGAAATAAAAGAAATCGACCCATGTGGTGTTATACCAATAAGGTATTTCATAGTGTGTCTTCCTTTGTACCGGGAGAAGGATTGTGCACGTGCTTTTAAATTTGAGGGTCTTTCTGTGCCTAATTCAAAACAATCAACAATAATTGCTACACGTTTTCCAAATGTTTCCAAAAACTGAGGAGGCATTGTGGCTTGTAAACAATGCCTCTCAGGCCAGCTTACCATGGGCTTAAGGCGTGCATACAACACATCAAGGGTGTCAGCAAAGACAGTCGACAGAGTTTTGTGTGACACACTGAAAAGATGGCAAAGATGCAGAACAGGTAAATCAAGTCTTAGACGCATTAGTGTAAGTACAACCATTTGAAACTGTGAAATCTTTTTTGATTCTGACAGAAAAGGCCTAATAGTGTTAAACAATGATAATAAAATGACAAAGCAAGGAAGTCCTGTATAATATTTTACTTTTTTTGTGTCATCCTTAAAAAAATCTGTGTCCAGCTGTTTTTTATTCAGCTCTGACCTGAGCTTCCTGTTCTCCTGTAACAAACGATTTATTTCTTCTCTTCTCTCTTCACACAAGTGACATTCGATTTGTTGCCTTTTTGATGCTAAATCATGTTCCTCGTCAGAGTCTGCAGCCTTGCTGAGCTCCTCTCCTGGGGTTTCCTCCACAGCCTCTCGAACTCGCTCCTCTTCCATTGCCTCAACTACTGTGTTTTGTTTGACCTCTTCTGGTGTTTCTGATGCAATCTCTGTAACTTGCTCCGGTTCTTGTTTTTCTACCATGGTCTTTGCTGCCTGGCCTTCAACTGCGCTGCTGTATCGCCTCTTTAAACAACGCACATGTCGGTCCGATGTTGTGGCGTTTATCTCGCAGTGACCCATATTTAGCGTTGGAACCCAGTCTGGATTGAGCTCATCCATTTCGTATGACGGCTTGCCTTTAAGAGAACAAATCGGAACACACATCAGTCTTAATACTGTGAATTATAACACTAGAAAACTTAAATAGTTTACTTGACAATAGTGGAATAACCCCGATGTCCACTAACAAAACTCGCTACTTATATTAGCCTGATCTACTTAACTCGACATAAACTGAACACAAGTACACCCGGGAAAAAATCATAGCAAAAAAATAATGACATAAAAACAAAGCGAATTTAGACACTCACCAGAATGGAAATGTCTGGAGCAAACTCGTAGGTTTCTTGAGATGTTGGAGAAGGTAATATCAGAACGTCTTACCGCTGATACCCAGGCCATTCGTCGCCTTTTTGTTAGCTCAGATACCTTAGCCCCCTCGCGTTGTTTCCAGGCAGGAAAAGTGTAAAATGAAAGTCCATTTTCTATCTTTGTACAGCTGCGGTCGCGTGACCTAACATTACACCCAATAACACAGCAAGTTCGAACCATTGCTAACTTAGATTCTAAAAATCTGCGAGAATGTCGAGATATTGCTTTTGCCAGTTACCTTTGTGGACCCCTAAGATGGTGCCGGTGCTCCTCCTACTAGGGAAGTGACGTCACACTCCAAAGCTCTATACGTGACATACGGGAGGGTGTCACGTGTTGTGAGCTTATAGCGTAGAGATTAAGCTGAGTGGTCTGTGGTTCAACAGATTGCGGGTTCAATCCCAACTGTGGCTGAGTTGCCTTAAATGTTTTTTTTTTATCGCTTTTTTATAAAGTAATGAAAGTTAGAATGTAAAGTAATGAAACCAGGTTTTCTATTTTTGAAACAACAATTGGAGTTATTCGTTGGACATTCACGCATGAGCCTCCCATGTATAAAGGGAGGAGCTGAGCAGCTCCTTTAGTCAGAGACTTACAGTAGACACCCTGTCTGTAAGAAGGAGCGCTACCGCAGGTCATTTGTTCCTGCTGCCACCAGACTCTATAATAATGCATTATATCAACAATAACTCCTGTAAAATGTGTCTGTCTCGCTGTCAGCTCCCAGATCAGCTTCTCTGATTAATGCGGCGCTTCCAGCATAATGGGCATATTGTTATACTATTTTTTATTTATTTTTGTTATTTTTATTATCATCTAGCTGGTAAAATTTTCAGTTTGATCTGGAAAAGGACGCTATGATGCCTTACAACAAGCATGAAAGGCCCAACCCCCCAGGCTTTTTGGGCACATTATGCAAGAATGCTGCTTGCTGCCGCGATGAATAGCGGAGTTTCTACAGTAAACTGTTGTCAGGGATGGCTCTGACCCACCCAAAAATCAGTGAGCTAATCCGGAGTATTTCCATTTTAAATACAGTGAACCCTCGTTTATCGCGGAGGTTACGTTCCAAAAAGAACCCGCGATAGGTGAAATACGTGAAGGAGAAACCTTTTTTTTTTTTTAGAGTTATCATACGATGAAATACTCCATACAACATTGAAATCAGGGAATAAAAACTTTATACAGGCCCAAGCATTTGTTTAACAAATAAAAGTACGGTATAAATGTTAACTACTGTACTGTACTGTAAAATAATATACTTATAAATACTTTTAATCATCAATACGAAATAAAGGGTTAATATTGCGGGGATCAGCACCGCCCCGCTGTGATGGATTGGATTTCTCTTCCAAAGCCTGCGGTGCAGCTGTGTGTTTTGGAGAGAAGAACATAGTTATGTGATCAACGCGCAAGTCAGTGAGCTAATCCGGTTTATTCCCATTTTAAATCATGTACTATTTAACCACGTATGACCAGAACGTAATCTGGATATAATGGGTTCCTCTTTTGTATGTCATCCTGTTTTAAACATCACCAATTAATTAAGCAAACCACTTAATGCAGGAATGCCGCTACTACTATAGCGGTGCTCGAACTCTATTGTCAGAGAACAAGAGGGTAAATGTCTACACATCGGTTTTTCCAAGACATTGATGAGGTCATAGCCTTGAATGGAGCATAAACTGGCATGTAATATTCCCAGGGCCAAGAGATACATGTCATTTGCTATCAGTAATATATTGATTTGAAATGCAAATAAAAAACATTTTCTATGAGACATTTTCCTGACTTTATGTTTCACTATTATATTATGGGCTACTATATAAATCTTTTTAAGCAAACCTGTAAAATGTAATGATGTCAGAATATTGGACCCAGAATTCAAGGCGAGACAGGCAGTGGGAAAGTTCAAAACGTTTATTAAACACCAACAGGTGCGCGGGGCTGCTCGTCTGCTGCGGGGCAGCTCTGCATTGATCAGGATCCCCTTTAAACGCTTCAGGAGGGGACAGACGTGGTTCAAGAGAAGCTGGACTATCAGTAGCAGACGACGGCGCGGCAGCTGTCAGGGGCGGGGCAGCTGGAGTAGCCTGATTAATAATCAAGGATCTCCTGCATGCCTGATTCTAGCTGGGAAATACTTTGATCCACATCATTTCGCCACTGCCAGGTTATTCTGTAATGATCTCAGAATATTGGACCCAGAATCCAAGGCGAGACAGGCAGTGGGAAAGTTCAAAGCGTTTATAAATCAAAACAGGTGCGCAGGGCTGCTCGTCTGCTGCGGGGCTGATCTCTGCATGGATAGGAGAATACAGGCCAGAGACTGGATATGGAGCTGAATGCGACTTGGAGCAAAGTCACTGACTTGATTCAAAGTTCAGTCCATTCGCGGAGAACCTCAGCAGAATCCAGAAGGGAGATTTGAGCAGCAGTTGCGGCGGCCACGCCCCCAGAGTTTCTAGAGAGCGAGCAGCAGACGCAGCTGATCCACAGGACAGAAAACTGGTCATAATCAGGGAAGCAGAGAGACTAAAGAAAGCTAGGAAACGTCTCACCAAAACACACAAATAACCTGGCGCTGATGGGAGGCAAACACACAACTTAGAACCGCAGGACCAAGGAGCAAAGGAAAAAACCAAACCATCAGCGCCAAGATCATGACATAAAAACCCCATTTCCATATCTTTCGTTTTTAAAATTAAATAAAAAAATTAAATGGCAAAAATCCAAACGTGTCTGCTAGTTTAAAGTCCATTTTATTTATTTGAATATTTAACATAAACATTGCAGATGCCACACACGCACACAAAATGACAGAAAGAAATATCCGAGCGTTTAAGTTTCTATATATATATAATACCTTTCAAAACCTATGAGTGTTTTCAAAATCTAGTGATTTTTTGAAAGAAAAAAAAAGAATAAAAACAGTTAAGCATTTTAAAAGCAATTTTACAAAAAAGGAACATAACAGCATTTTTTAAATAAATGATTTATTATAAGAACATATCATTTCACCATTTATTGGGGGTAATTAATTGAATGCTTATTTATTTATTGAACATGTATATATTTATTTAATTATTTAGATCATGATTTAAAATGGGAATAAACCGGATTAGCTCACTGATTTGCGCGTTGATCACATAAATATGTTCTTCTCTCCAAAACACACAGCTGCACCGCAGGCTTTGGCAGAGAAATCCAATCCATCACAGCGGGGCGGTGCTGATCCCCGCAATATTAACCCTTTATTTTGTATTGATGATTAAAAGTATTTATAAGTATATTATTTTACAGTACAGTACAGTAGTTAACATTTATACCGAACTTTTATTTGTTAAACAAATGCTTGGGCCTGTATAAAGTTTTTATTCCCTGATTTCAATGTTGTAAGGAGTATTTCATCGTATGATAACTCTAAAAAAAAAAAAAAGGTTTCTCCTTCACGTATTTCACCTATCGCGGGTTCTTTTTGGAACGTAACCTCCACGATAAACGAGGGTTCACTGTATTTAAAATGGAAATACTACGGATTAGCTCACTGACTTTTGGGTGGGTCACAGCCATCACTGACAACAGTTTACTGTAGAAACGCCGCTATTTATCGCGGCAGCAAGCAGCATTCTTGCATAATGTGCCCAAAAAGCCTGGGGGGTTGGGCCTTTCATGCTTGTTGTAAGGAATCATAGCGTCCTTTTCCAGATCAAACTGAAAATTTTACCAGCTAGATGATAATAAAAATAACTAAAATAAATAAAAAATAGTATAACAATATGCCCATTATGCTGGAAGCGCCGCATCAATCAGAGAAGCTGATCTGGGAGCTGACAGCGAGACAGACACATTTTACAGGAGTTATTGTTGATATAGTGCATTATTATAGAGTCTGGTGGCAGCAGGAACGAATGACCTGCGGTAGCGCTCCTTCTTACAGACAGGGTGTCTACTGTAAGTCTCTGACTAAAGGAGCTGCTCAGCTCCTCCCTTTATACATGGGAGGCTCATGCGTGAATATCCAACGAATAACTCCAATTGTTGTTTCAAAAATAGAAAACCTGGTTTCATTACTTTACATTCTAACTTTCATTACTTTATAATAAAGCGATAATAATAATACAAAAAAAAAAAAACATATTGGGCAACTTGGCCACAGTTGGGATCGAACCCACAATCTGTTGAACCACAGACCACTCAGCTTAACCCCTACGCTATAAGCTCACAACATGTGACAACCTCCCAGTCTGCTACTTGATCTATCTAATCCTGACTCATGGGGCGCCAAAATGGACTCAGACTGCCACCTAGTGGCTATAGTAGTCACATGTTTTTCACACAATATGTGAAACACGCGGAGCGTGAGTGAAGTGTCCATTCCCAACCAGCGCCCACTGTAGTTGAAACACTAAAAGCTAGTTTTTTTAAATATTCCTCATTTACCTTCTATAGGGAATAACTATTTTTGGATGGCTGTGCATATTGTCATCTCACTATATTTCAAAATGGGAGAGAAAAATCTGAACAGTTAGGTTGTTACAGTACATAGTTATAAACCTGCACATAATTACAAAAAAAAACTGTTTTTAACCATGGCCAAATAGCCAATGTGTCAGACAAACTCAAGAACATTTCAAACAAGTGTTAAAATGTCCTTAGACCCAAAATTATATAAGTTTTTCAGCATTGCGTAAATTTTCTTATGTAATGCACCGGCAAAATAATAAATTTAAGTTCAAAGCAGAAGGGAGTGGTTAGGATTTCGGAAATTCTGTTAATTATTTTTGTTTGTTTTAGAGAGAAAAAAAAAGAGAAAGTAAAGGTAAGTAAAATACAGAGGTGTCAAGTAGCGAAGTACAAATACTTCGCTACTGTACTTAAGTACACATTTTAGGAGTCTATACTTTACTGAAATTACTTATTTTTCTTCCTACTTCGGACTTCTACTCATTACATTTTCACACAAGTATTTGTACTTTCTATTCGTTACATTTTTAAAACAAACGTCAATTGTTACTCTTGGCTTCAGTTTAATGTTTAAAAATATTTATTTCACGTCATGTGCGCCATCCAATGCAGATCATTGGCACCATCCACATCTAGTGAAAACTAGTGTAGTTGGATGAGTCATATAACGCAAACATTCATTGGTTAGCTAAAGGAAATCATCAGATGCAAGCAGGTGTTCCTCAAACTGCAAACACGAATTGTCTATACCATGCTACAATGTCAGATTCAGAAAAAAAATGTTAAAATGTCTGAAAGGTCGGATACAGGCGAGAGCGTATCAGGAGATGGAGACCAACAAGAGACCACCTTGGCCTTTTCTCAAATAATTTTTCAAAATAGTTGAAAAATTATTTCAATTCGAATATTGGCATCTGGCTGTTTTTTTAAAGGTTATTTTATGCTTTTATACTTTAAGTAATTTTTGGAGCGCATACTTTTTCACTTTTACTTGAGTAAATAGTTCAAGTTAATACTTCAACTTTTACCAGAATGTTTTTAAACTGCAGTATCTATACTTCTACTTAAATGACAGATGTGTGTACTTTTGACACCACTGGTAAAATAATACATTTTATTTATCTACATACTATTGACAAAATTTAGAAACTCTGTCTTAATTAGTAATTAGATTGTTTTGAGCATTTTTTCTCTTTTTTCCAAAATCTAGGGGGTTTTTCTTTTTACAAACTGTGTTCAGTGCTAAACCAGGGATGCTAAAGCTGTTTCTGGCTTTTTGTCTCGTCAGCGTATCACTTAAATGTCGCTTAAAGTAAACACTTTTTTTGCCAACTGTTTTCTGCCATTGACAAAATAAAATGCATATTTAAAAATAGAATTCATTTTTAAATACTTAATCTAAAATGCCTTAAATGTGTATTTTTTTAAAGAATCCCTTCTATTCGTTTTTGCTTTGACATTATGGGAAAAATCTAAAGCAAAGGGGACAGCTGGACAAGAAATATGGACCTCCACACTTTTGGTTCACTCTTGAATATGATTTCTCTAGTCACCATCACTCCACCATGATCTGACTGATGTAATAATCCACTGCCAATTCCATTTTTTATTAACAGTTATGCTTGCCATTTGTATTTAGTTCATTAGCCAGGCTGAAAGTGGCAGTCAATTTCTGATTTATTTTTTTTAACACACTAAGATTTTGAATGGTTGTTTGATTTTACACACCCATCTCTAGTTCCTGAATAGTAAGATTCTTTACTCTGATCAAACAGATACTTTTAGCCAAAACACAGGTGTTTTTATGGTACCAATCAAGTGCATTCACTAACAGTAAGTGAAACACTTGAGACTGAGCAATCTCTATTACCAATTGAGCATTCAAAACATTTGCTGGTAAAAAAATCAGTAAAGCTATTTTATGTCTGAACACTAACACTATGCATTTTCCTTGCAAATAACCTTACTTGTAATTCTCCACATTTCCACTAGATTAGATGTCTCATCAGAGGAACAGAAATTTCCTCTGGGAAAACTGCATGATAAGTGTATTACTGCTTGTATAGACAAATGTGGAGACAAACTATTGTTCTAAATGTGTTTTTTTGCTGAGAGCAAGTTTCTTAGATGCATAACTCACATGTGAATAATTAGAAACATAATGAAATTAGATCATCCAGTTCAGATGTTGCTTTTATAAAGGCCTAACTTTGCATTTTGTGCAGCTGTTTTGCATGCTCTAGAACTCTTAAGATGGGAGGATGGAACAGAAAACACATCAATAAACATCTAGCATGCAAGCAATGTGGCTGGTACTGTTTTTTAAGAAACCAGAAATATTAAGTCTTCTTTATATAAAAACACATTATCTTGTGTAATATTCATGACCTGACCATTCTACCAAGTGACCACCATGGATCTGATCAAAAAGAATATTCTTTTATTTTAGAGTTCACCGTGTAACAATGTGAATATTGGTCACATGCTTGATGTCTTATGTACATCTAAAATAATGTGTTTTCATATCTCAATTTAAAATTTTTGTTTGATTCACTCTTGTGTGGAGATGAGTTTACGCCAACAGGAACATTGGAGATTCTCAAGGCAAAGGTATTAAACTCAAATTATTGTGTTCTATTGTTCACCGTGCTTTATTGATTATCTCCTGGTCTTCAGCAGAGTGAAATATTGTACCCTCAACAGCACAGCGCTCCAAGAGTTATGTTCATTTGCAAGCAAATACTTTTGCAAATGGATGCAGTCTGTATAGACTAGATCCATTATTTTATGCTGTCTGGCATTAAAAAAATAGCAGAGGTTGTAAGCACTGATAATTAAATGCCAAAACAAGAAACAACAGATTCAAAATGGGATCTTAATAAATTGCTTCACAGTTTTATTCAGTTGCATTTCATTTTCCTGTGGTTTGGGTTTTATTAGTTGAATTAAACAACACAAGGATTCCTGCCATATGTTAATAAAGTAACATATTAAAATCTAGCAATGACAGCACATTTAATCTTTAATCTGCAAGCTCAATATTTTATGGTAACTTGAAAACCCATCCTTGAAAACGGCAGAGCACAGCAGAGCCCGTATGGCCTCTGCTGTGCTCTATGTTCACAGAGATGTGTCGCTCATGGTAACGTCGATGAAGTCCTTGTTTAGCTAAAATCAATATTCCTAGCCACGAGTCACTTCTGCTCCTCTATCTCTTGAATTAGACACAGCAGTCACTGAAAAAAATGTCCCTTTTGAGATGCAATCAGTCTGGCTGAGAACAAAGAGTTTTCTGAATATCATCCTGTTGCATCAGGAAAGACAATCTGATGAAAGTGACCTTTTACTAAAATGGACATTTAAATAAATGGCAATTTAGCCCTTCAGGATGGCCACCTGTTTAAAAAATGTTCATGAAAAATGTATTTTTTTTTCTAATCTAATTAGCCAAAATGTTGGTGATGCTGGTCGTTATTAAGATAAGCTACTGAAAAACGTTATGGATATTAATTTGACCAATTCAAAGGTTTTCCAAAGGCCATATTTTACCCAAAAAATTTTTTTGAAATAATACAGCTACTAAAGGAAAAAAAATCTTCAGACAGAAAAGTGTTAGCTCTATCAAATACAGTTCAATAATTGAACAGATTGATGGACAAACCTATTCCCATATTGATCAGTGTCTGCAGAGTCAAGAATTACCTGCCATAAAGCTTTGATCGTGATCCATAAGGATTTATCCTTGAACCATTTGTGTTAATGTTTCATATAATTTATTATCACCTTCTGCTTTTCCTTTAACTGTAAAATTTGTATGGAGATGGTACTGTGACTTACAGCATAGCACTAGTGTGACTTAAACTACATATTAACTAACAAAGTCTGAGATAATGTTAGGACATGACTTGAGCAGTGTTGCATGCAATTCAGTTTGTCAAACAATTTTGAAAGATCCTGCAAAAATGTAGAACAAAAAGTCCCTTCAATTTAACAGATAATGGGAATCCATCTACAAGGCATCCACAGTAGATGTAATTGTTTTCTTACTGTGCTAGAAATAGTTAGGGGCGCTCTACGGAGGAAAATGAGGTAATCATGATTGCACTATATGGATCTCCCATTGGAGAAATTTACCTCTGCATTTAAACCATCCCCTTGGGGAGCAGTGGGCTGCCCTTTTGCAGCACCCAGGGAGCAGTGTGGGATTAAGGGTCTTGTCAGAGTGCAGGCTGTGGTGATCGAAACAGGTACTTGCAACATTCTCAGAGCACAAGCTCTGCTCTAACCCACAAGGCCAACACTCCCCGAAGGTCAAGTGCATAAGTTCAGTTTTTGAACTGAACTTATGATGGTGTTTTATTACCATTATTAGCAACCTGTGCTGAAATTAAGCTGAAGCTAGATACATTTTTCAATAGTCTAAAAACTGATAGATTCTTCTCTTTATAGTTTTTTTTTTAATGTGTTTTAGTTTGAGTACTACTAAATAGTATAATTGCCTGCAGCAGGGAACAATAAATTGTACCATAGTAAAGTTTGAAGTGTCTGTGGTTCTTTTATACAAATGATCTGCTCTGTCTAGATGCTAGTGGTGAAACATTTTGAGCTAACAGCTTGATTATATACATACATGGCATTTTTTTTTTGGTTAATAGATTAAAACAGTAAATATTTGCTAGTGGTTAAACAAACCCAGGTCCAATACCAAAATCTTCTGCTAAACTTTATTAATCAACAAAATATTTAATCATAATCATTAAAGGCTTTTGTGTTGTTTTTGGTTGTATTTGAGTTCTTATGTATTTTTTTGTTTACTATCTGTTGCCCTCTTGTGTCAGTCTACTTCACCTAGCACCCTTCTAGTTTGTTCTGTCCACACCTTCTACCAATCTACTGATTAGCCTAGTTTTTGTTCAGTCCCCCATTTATATTCCTCCTCTTCAGTTACTATTTGCTGAGTCCTTGTTGTTTCTGTGCTCCCCATGTGTATTTTCCCTGACGTCTCCTGGATTTTGGTTTTTGTGGCTTCTGTTTCCCCTTTAGAATATTAAACCTGCAAGAAACCACATCTGCTTCCGTCTCTGCATTTGGGTCCTCAAAGAACCTCCACAACACCTGACATTAACCTAAGATATCTGTTTGGTTTGAGGGACTATTGGTAAATTATATGAGTGAAAGCTTGTTGAGTTCCTTTTTTTAACTAGTTATTTAATGTGTACCTGTTTTTGTCGTCTGTTTGGATTCCAACCTTTAGTGTGACTCTAAAACCCTGTCTATAGACACCATATGAAGGATATAGTTTCCCTATTAATTACACTAATTAACTTAACTAAAATGTTTTTTAGTTGTTTACTATGTGTGGACATCTGTAACACTGCTGTGCTCATACTGTATGTTTACCTACTATGAATCATCATTGTTGAAAATACAAAAGCTGAAAATGGTGCAGAAAATATGGTTATTAGCCACCCAAGTATAAGGCTTCAGTAAGCCCTGTATTGTTTATACCCACTGAGCTTTTCCACTGTCGAGTGAAACCTGCCATTATCCTCGGTTCCCTGGTTGAGCTATTCATCTGAGTCTCCTGTCGTGCTTCCTAAATAAATAGCCCACAGTGTCTCGCCAGCTTCCCAATCAGTGAGCACTGCAGGGTCCCTCAAAAAGCTAATGGTCACTCCGGGGTCTGTCATCCCTCTCTGAAGCTCATCCTTTGTGCACACTGTGCTGTAGCTTCACCCCTGCTGCCCCTCACCTTACTGCAAATGTCAGGGATTATTGATTTGACTGAAAGTGACAAAGTCTTCTCCTTAATATCTTGATTTATATTCCACTAAAAATGAAACCTGTTTTCACTTTTTTTGTATTTTTTTTTAGCATTTTTCCACTAATAAAAGCCAACTGCAGAACAGCGGGTTTAAGAAAAGCTTCATAAATGCATCTAATCTGATGAACGGAACACGTATAAAAAAAAAAAAGGTTCCAGACATAAAGTATGAATATTTAACTAGGTAAGCTTTATTCAAAGTGCAAGAAAGACCATAGACATAATAAACATATCAGTTTAATGTTTTAGGGATTGGCATTTAGAGCAAACATTTGTATTTGAGAATAACTTCTCAATGCAATGCAACCAGTGGCAACTGGTGGAGTTTTCTCCATGGGGGGCTATAAATTCAAAATAGACGTATACCAATAAACGTATACTAGGTTATCATACCAATATGAATGCCAATAACAAAAAACATGATGAAACCCTTTATATAAACAAAACATAATTTCATGTACGGATTTACTTTTTGTACATAAGTCTTACCCTTAAAAAATAAATTAAAAACTTTTAACGAGACTCAATGGAGAAACATTTTGGAAATACATTTTGGAAATACGTCACCAATTAAAAAAAAAATAAAAATGACACTTAACCTATCATTTAAGATTAAATATTTATCTCACATCTATAAACTATATAACCGTTTCTTTCGAAATATTTTTATTTTAAAATTTTATTTTATTTTGTCTTAAAGGAAAATTCCGGTTTTTAACACTTTTAGCCCATTTTCTGTAGTGTCCAGGATGAAATCGAATGATCGACACCAAAATTTTGACAATTGGTCCTGTCTCTGCTATTTGGCTCATGCAGAATCCCCCCCTGGCTGCTTCAGAATGGCTTCCATAGTGCATGTCCGATAATGTCCTTAAAACAACCTTAAACGTTCTTTTTTTTAAATATGCTACTCACCGGGTCGTCAGCGCTGTTCAATGACGTTCCAAAAAAAGTTTCGTAAAGAAAAAACGTTCCTGTAGTGTTTTATTTAGCATTTTGTAAATCCCATTGAGTTCTGTTGGAATAGTCAATATCCCTCCGCCACCGGAAACGGAAATGGGGCCTGTTTACACTTAGTTGTAGTCTTTTCGCTTCACTCTGTGTACTCCGACGTCGAGGTGCTAACGTCTCTGTTAAACACTTTAAAAAACTCTGAAAATGGAAAGTGGAAAGGTGGATTCTTGAGGAGGACATATTGGACTTTGAGTTTGACGGTAGAGGATACCGTTTTGAACCGGAATATACTGAGGAGGAGTATATAGAGACATTGTCGCCAACTAGTGGTCTGGAGTGTGCAACGCTTCAGATTCGAACGGGAAGCAGAAGTTTATAAGCGGTTGTGATGTATCGGAAAAAATTGTTCTGGGATTTACAAAATGCTAAATAAAACAAGACAGGAACGGTTTTTCTTCACGAAACTTTTTTTGGAACGTCATTGAACAGCGCTGACGACCCGGTGAGTAGCATATTTAAAAAAAAGAACGTTTAAGGTTGTTTTAAGGACATTATCGGACATGCACTATGGAAGCCATTCTGAAGCAGCCAGGGGGGGATTCTGCATGAGCCAAATAGCAGAGACAGGACCAATTGTCAAAATTTTGGTGTCGATCATTCGAATGCATCCTGGACACTACAGAAAATGGGCTAAAAGTGTTAAAAACCGGAATTTTCCTTTAATCTTGGTCATTGACCTATTTCATATATCACCATTATAATATGACTGCTATTCCTGCAACGTACACAGCTAAAATAAAGCAGAACATAAGCGTTACTAAATTCGTTCTTCTTTTTCTGGCATCATTGATGCAAAATGCTTTTCCTTTCTATGTATGTAAAAAGTAACCTTGCACAAGAGATAAGGTTGAAAACCTGTAGTTGCATAATTGTAAAGGTAAACCCCACCAGAGTCTATGTTTTTACAATGTATAACACATCTGACATTTAGAAAATTCTAAATTATTTACAAACGAGCTCAAGCATACAGTACATGGGTTTCAAATGTCTCTTATTTATTAAACAGAAATAATGCCAAAATGAGATGTAATACTATGGTTATACTACATTGCTATGGTTATGGCTATAAAGTTAATATATAAGTGTACTTCTAGAGTGAAATGAAAAAACACTAAAACACAGTCACCCCTTACATTGCTAAAACATCTGGAAACTCAGAGGGACATCAAGTATAAGACAAACTACTGTCCGTCGTTATTGGGTGTATCAGAGTGAACTGCTTTAAGGCATGGTGTAGAAACAGTCATCTGACCCTAAATGAATAAAACAGGTGAGATGACTGCAGATTTGAGGAGAAAAGGGAACACTCTCACCATCATGAAAGAAGAATCGGTAGTGATGGAAGAGTATAAATAACAGTGGTGGAAATTTGCAAACAGAAATGGGGGATGTGGAATAAAATCATTTCTATGTCAGGTATTTGTTCTGCCCTGCCACTGAAGCAGCTGAGTTCAATCTGCACAGTGAATTAACCTGTGTTGACTCCAGTCCCCTTCATCTGTGTGCAAATGCACTGCAAACACATAAACATGCAGCAAATACACAAAGTTCTGCAAATACAAAAATGAGACTAACAAATATTACAGGAGAATAGCAAAATAATAATAATAATAATATACAAAACATGTGCAAAAGAAAATAGCTACAAAAGATAAAAGCTCTAATCACAGAAAATAGCAGTGAGGTGCAAATGTGCTGGAAATACATAACATGCTGAAGGCACAAAGCCTACTGCAAAACGATGATGCTAAAACACAAAATGCATGTAAAGGAAAATGCTTTAAGTAGCAAAAGCACCCGTAGGTTAAGAAAAGCTGCAAACTAGCTCTGGATATGAAAAATGCCTCAGACTACTAAGGGGAGATGAAATGTTTCTCATATGTGACTGAACCCTTTCTAAAGACAGAAATGGGATGTTCACAGAGAGTTTAAAAGAGACTGAAAGGAAGACATACTTTACTTTTTTTCTTCAAAATGTCCTCTGGACTGGTATCACATTTCTCATTTATAGTTTCAGTAAGGGTCTGCTCCATAGACAGTATTTATATTAATTGAAATGTCTGCGGTCTGATCCCACAAGAGCTTATGATTGTCTCCCAGAGCCTAACTACCAGTTGCCAGTTATGACAAAATATACGTAAATGAAATGAAAAGAAATGACATTGCCATTGTAAAATTGAGTGAGTGGGCATGCTCATAATCAGGTTCAAAAAAACATCAGACAAATGTCACGTGTTCTTAGTTATGAAAATAAACACAAAAAGAGGAGGAGACCACGTGATTGTTGGACACATGGTTAAAAATCCCATGTGTCCATAATAAAACGTTAAACAGATGTGTGAACACATAAATGTCAGCTGTTATTTGAGCAATCCCCATGTGCTTCTTGTCATGGACTAAAAAATGAGTATTTTATCTGTCTGACATTTGAATTGAGAAAGCTTCCTGGAGAGGTGGCGAAACGTCTTCAAATCTTGAAAACCAAGTCCAGTGGATATTTTTTGAATTTTTACGGAATATTTTATCTGTCCCTTCCTTCATCAGCCTGAAACAAAAGAAGAGACATTCATCAGAAGTGCAACGGCCACACCTCGTTACACCGAATTAAATTTGCATGATGCCCAGTTCCTTATGTCTTGCATGGCTGGTATCTAATTGTTTCTGCTGAGAACTTATTATTAATCACTCGGCTGGAAATCCTCACAGGAGGATCACTGCAGTCATCTGATAACCTTCAGGTCCTCTTACCAGGGAGTTTATTCAAAATCTTTTTACAGACATGGAGAACAGAAACCTCTGATTTCCCAGTGGTGAAAGGATTTCAGTACACCTGATAATGAATGTAGCAGATCTTTGTACCTACAGTACTAAATGAAGGCAGCCGAGCACAGTGACATGTATGGCTATTTTCCTTGAACAAGAAAGATTAGGAGCCATATTCCCTAATGACCCTACACTGCAAAAATTATCGAAAAAGAAATTTCTTAAAATAAGTGTATTATCCCTTATTTTGAGAAGGTAAATAAGATTATCTTCCAATCAAATGAGTATTTTCACTCTTAAAATAAGATAATTAGATATTATGGTCTTGAAATAAGATAATGCAATTTACTTACTTAGATTTATATTTTTTGCAGTGTACACTACAAAAAAATGGAAATCTAGATAACAAATTTTTTTCTTATAATAAATTTGTTCTTGAATTGAGGAGGTAAGTGAGACACTTTGCCATTGGAACAAGACAATTAACGAAATACAAATGCATAAAATGCATTGTCTTATCTCAAGTGCATATTATGTAATTATCTTACTTTAAGAGTAAAAATATTAATTCCATTGGCAAATCATCTTGTTTACCTTCTCAAATAAAGGCTAAATACACTAAAGAACATTTTACTTATTTCTGGATTGTTTTTGCAGTGTAGTGTTGATTCTTATTATCCACATACCTTCTTCAGATGTATATTTGACCTTCAGTGATTCTAACTTAAACACACTTTGAATGCATAAGTCTGGGACAAGAGCGCAATCTTTCTGCAGTCATTAGCTCCTTGTTTGCCCTCTGCCTGTACTTGCACATGGTTACCCAGGGGAGCACTTCTCTGTAACACTAGATGCATCCACTGCATCTTCATCCCTCATTACTTTACTCCTTAAATATGCAACCAGTAGATATGGCAGTCACTGAGGGATTTTTTTGTTTGTTTTATCACACATTGAGCATTGAAGCTTAAAATAATGTAGTTTTGATGAAGTTCACAGTTTTGTTTTGTTGTTTTCTTCTTCTTTTTTTAGGAACTAAATGCTTAAGAGCTACACCTTCCTGTAAGCTTGATTGAATGTAATTGCTATAATCACATAATTGGTTCCAATAAAGATCTATCAAATGTCCACTTCTAGAAAAAACTGTCATATAATAATCATGACTGAGTGAACAAAGGCTTGGCACTTTCAAAAAGCATTTTTATACGTGCAGTTATTATCCTTAACCTTGTATAACAGAAATTACTCAGTTTAGGACATTTGATTAGAAGATTCAAAATCTCACCACAGTTCAAGAGTTTTAAATCATCAAAACTAAAAAAAATTCCTGTTAAAGGTCTTGGTTACATCTGAATAAATAAATGAAGTGTAATGGCTGCTCTGAACGAGACCTGTTCCTCTTTTCACAGCCTCTGTGCCTGAAGGCTTTCACCTGCTGCATGATGATTGATAGTATTTCTATTTTACTCTGGAGTCAGGTTATAGAACAGACAAATGAAGTGTGGGTGGATGCTTCTATTGTGTGAGTGGGGTGTTGAATGCTATGTACACAGGATCACAGTTTGAGCGACATTTAATATCCTGACATTATTTTAACTGACAGACAATTGCTATTATTCTGTCACTCCCAAAAACTGAATACTGTCACAGGAAATAATTAAATCAACAAGAACCAATAAATTAATGTGTGAATTCTTGTAGAATAAATGTTTGTTTTACAGTAGCTGTTACATTTTTTTCACTGTTGTAATAACTGTTGTGTATGACAGCCTGCAATTATTCGACAAACTGCCCTAATTCTCTGTGCCACATAGGGGGAAATCTAAGACTTCTGCAGAAATAATGTTTAACTGCTGGGTGATGATCAATCTGATGATATTTATGAGGCACTGAGCGGTGTTTTACCACTGTGGACTAAAGCTGCAGTTGTTTCATGTCTGTCCAGGTGGACTACCAAAGACATCTATCAAGTGATTATGCTGTGAAGTAAAATCAATGGTTTGCCAAATAAATTATGTTGTTGAGTCAAAGGTGAATAGAATAAAAGGTGTTAAGAGAGCTGATGGAATTAGCTCCTATCTAATCTGACAAGGTCCTTTTTTTGTTTAAGCTTCTGTTAGACTTTTAGGAGAATCTGGAAAATAAACAGATTTCTCTACTTGCATTTATTAGGTTACACCCTTTATTGTAGTATCCATGATTAAAGGATTATAGGTGTTTCTCAGAAAATAGTGATTTCGAACCAAGCTGCTCTTGACAGCTTTGATGCATTAAATAGAACAAAGAAATCAAATAAACAGAAGCAGATTCTGTTAGGCTACAATGTGAAAACAGTTCAGTTGATTGCTTGTGTACTGTTGGTTTCTGTGGAATAAAGTTAATGAAGAATTTAGTTAATTTCGTTTTTTTTTTAAATAGCATACTGAATGAGGAGTCTTTAAAGTTATCCATTTGACAGTTTTGACCATGTTATGCTGTTATGATTAAAATTTTGTTAGAAATTTTTAGTTTTTTTTTTGTTTGCTTTAAGGTATGTTGTAAAAGTAAAGAATGCCTTAGAATTAAGCATCACCTGAATGGTTCTACTTCAATGTAATGATCTATAAGTTTTCCTAACCTGTAACCTTTATATGTGTCCCTTGTCCAACAAACCTTGACCAAATTGCTGAATTATCTTCCTTAATCCTTGTAAGAACACTATATGGGGTAAGAAACGATGCTGTGCTGAATCTACCAAGGCTTTAACCCTATGGATGTCCAGATGTGGCGAAGTAAGCTCGATGTAAGAGACCCTGAGCAGCATCCCACCAATGCCACATTTACACTACCCCTCTTAACCCGATTTGTGCCGAGTTCAGGCTGAGCTTGGATCAGTTAACCATGCCAAGCTTGGTTCTAACGACCATTTTTACATCACACTAGCATGGTTCCTCGCCTCCTATTGGCGGTCCATGATACTACAGCGCTCAAGGCAGGAATTATGCAAACAAAGATGGTGGAGCCCAAAACATTCAGGAACTTATGTGCCTGGATAGCGTCCTCCACCTAAATTTCTATGAGAGCCTCAATCTCTGCATCATCCCAGGTCTTACCAGACTCTTTTGATGCCATTTATTGTTTTATAGGCTAAGAAGAGGTTTGTTTTTTTAACATGTGAGGAGATCTGTGAATTGCAAAGCCAGACATGCCAGAAAACCCACGAAATGAGTCAGCTAACTGAAAATGGCGATGACGCGGTCTGCTCCTGTGCTCTTCGCTATCAGAGAACCAAGCAACAACTGAACCATGCCAAGCGCGATTGTTGAACTAGCTAGATTTAGCGCGACTCGGTTGTGTCCTACAAGGTCCAGTTCAGTTGCGTTCCATTTACCCTCAGCAGTTATATCGGTTACCGTGCTCGGACTGTTCTTGGCACTGTTTCAAAAGGGTTGTGTAAAGGGGCTCAAGGGTCATGATAGCCTTTACCAACAACCTTCAGATTAAGAACCTCTGCTCATTTCAATAAGGCAAAACAAAACTATTTTGTGCATTGTATCATTTGCATTAACAATCACCCCCAACACGCCTACTTATTGCATGAGCAATTTAGGCCTCCTGTTTATATAGAATATAATGTTAGTGCCCAAAACAAAGATGTTAATGTTTAGTCTCTGATGTTTTATACGCGATAAACAATCCTATTCGATTTTTATTCTGTTCTTAAAAAGAACCAACATTATACATATTAAGTGCTAATAAGTATTTTCCTTTTACATTTAAATTCTTTATTTACATATTTTGTCAATGGACGAAGCCTCTTTTACCAGAGTCGGAGCACAGTTTGCAAATGTTCTCTCTGTTCTAATATGTAGACTCTGCTTTTTCTTAAGCTTCTAAGGTCAGTCTTAAGGGTTAAAAAAAACACGGGTTTTAGGGTTAATCTTCTAGGAGGAATGTTAACAACAGTAATAAGTCATTATTAAAGATGATGGAGCATTTAGCAATTGGAAAGTGGCACAACTGCAATGGTAAAGTTCAACAAAGTTGAAGCTTAGCAATCAAGTATTCCATGTGAAAATGCTGCTGCTGCTGCTGCTGTTTTATCAAAACAAAATATTTTTTTACTGAACCATTACTGGATGGTCTCTGGAGCCAAGCCCTAAGGAATTACACTGGGTAAATAATCAGCATAAAAATGCACGTAGAGAGAAAAAAAGAGTTTTTGCGTCCATAAACTTTATCATAAAACCGGTGAGTCAAATTTGATAACCCTCTTTATGTAAATATTCTATGGAAAACATTTATTATTTTGACATTACACAAATAAAAAGCATGAGCTTTAATAAAAGAAAACTCTTTACTTTCATTGTTCTGAGTTAATGAGAGAAAAAATGGTTGTCTGCCCTGAACAGGGCTATATTTGATGGTTTGCTTTGGTTGCTTCCTGGGCTTAGTTCTGTTTCACACATGGGTCAGAGTACCATAGAGCTGTAATTACGTTTGGCTTCCACTGCCACAACAGGATTAGGTTGTTGTTGGCCAAGAGGCCCTTTATAATTGTCCCTGATTACCACTCACCATTTCAGATCAGAGAAAGGTCACTCAGTCTGCCATTCAGACACCCTTTTGGCCCATAATCTTTCTGCAGTCTGTGAAGGTTTTATCCCTTCCCCCCCACCTACACCTTTAATGGAGCGATGTGGAGGCATTAGTCTTCTCTGTTAATGTCAGAATCGTAATTGTTACTGTTTACACTTAACTGGTCAATGGAGCTAAAAGTAGAACCAGTGCAACTGATGAAAATAGGCTTTATAGCTGTGTTTTTCTCTTCAGACTATAGCGCCTTAATGTAATTTACTATGTTTACCATTACAATCAAACAGCCTCAGCAAAGGAACATTTTCTGAAAACCACGTCTTCTTTTCTTATAAGTCAGAACCATCTACGCTCAGAGGTAAAATTTATTTTGTTAATCTTAAAACATCAAAGACAAGTAATGACAACAATTTCTTAATCATTACCTGCTGTATTAGGTTCTAGTTTTAGGTATTGTGTCCCCTCCATATTTATATATGGAGGGGACACATATTTATCCATATCCATATTTATATGTATATATATATATATATATATATATATATATATATGTATATATACATATATATATATACTTATGCTAATGACTGAATACACCTTGATTTAACATGTCTCTTTGATCATATAATATGCTGTAGCGGCTGGACGAAGAGGTACATTATGGGGCACTGTTTTGGTTTGTTTACTTGTTTATTTCCTTGTTATTCTGTTTAAATGTTGCTCATGTTGTTTATTGTTCATATTTGTCTCAGTTCATGCTGTTTTGGGGGTATGTGTTGAGGGCATGTGAGTTTCACCCTGAGTGATAAGGCTGTTGTGTTTACTGAAGTGTGTGCTGCATCCTTAGCATTGTTGTTGAAGAATAAATATGCACTGTTGATAATCAGTCACCTAAGCCTGATTATTAGTAACACTCACCGTAATATTTGTCAATGCCTATTCAAGAAGTTTTTTTTTTTATTATTATTATTATCAGGCCCACATTGGTTCTTAAAAATGCAAAATATCAGATTCAATAAACTCTCTTAACTTTAGTAAATTATTGTTAACGATTGATGTAAATTATCCTCATAAACCTGATGCTGTCCACCTGTGCGTGAGTGAGTGCATGTACATGAAATCTCCTAATGTTATTTCAACAGTAGCTTAATGTCACATAGAGCTCACTGTTCCTTCTTTTCGCAAAATGACAACAAATTAAACGAGTGTCTCCTGGATATTTCTGTTATCAGCAAATAAAAAATTTGTTTATATTTGCAGATTTGCATTATATAAAATGATGTAGCCTAATTAAATGAAAAATCTTTCTAGGTAAAACAAATGTATTTGTATGATGAAAAACTAGGTTTGGATAATAGCTGACAATGTCCGACCCTTCTTTCGTCCTTTCCATAGAATTTTCATCTATTATTACTTTTGTCAGATCTAAATTATCTTGACTACGTTAGTTTCAAACACTAAGGACTTGAGTTTTCATTCATTTTTTACATATTTTAAACAGTTTCATTGTTATGTGCGTACAACAACGCTTGAGCGTAATGACTTTTATCCCTTGATCAGAACGTCATTTTTTTCATACACACTCAAAGGCATCTTATTTGATCAGGGCATTTTTGGACAGCATTTCTGTTTTTTCCGGCCACCATATCCTCACCTAAACTGCAACTCCTTTCCCTGCCAGAGCCCAGCACAGGCTCTCCCTCATCTGACCTTTCACACAGTAAACCCCATGAATGGACAATCGTGCCCTTTACTTGGGCCCCATGACCACAGCAAAGCCTGCAGCTGGAGGACAGAGCAAGGCTTCCATGGCCTGAGGGCACAGCTGAGAAAGAAAGATCACTGTACTACCAAGGGGATATCTTTTTCCGTTTTGGTAACTTCAGGGAATTACAGATGTGAGGGACGAAATGTTGCCTTCACAAAATGTGTAAGGCAAATGTGTAAATGTCTTTGTAAAATACAGACAAGAGGTGGCCTTTAACAGGTGCTAAGGGGGAGAGGGGGTTGGATGTGCTGGACTTCAGGAGGAGGAACTCGTGTTTTGCCTCAGGCCATTTTTTATCTACTGAAGGAGAAAGAAGATTGAGGCATTTATAAACCCACAAACGAATAAAGTCAATATTATGGATAAAATTGTTTGAAGATTTCTTTTTAAATGCTTCAGCTGAATATTAGCAGTTTCTTACACAGACTAGCAAAAAGGACAACTTTTAAGACAAAAAAAACAAAGCATATAGCTTGTCAAATGTTTTGCTAGGTATTCACTCTGTTTTTGCTGGTATGCCCTTTTTGATTTTAATTTAATTTATTAGTTAACTCATTTGCATGTTCTCCCTGAGCATGCATGGGTTCTCTCTGGGTACTCCGGCTTCCTCCCACAGTCCAAAAACATGACTGTTAGGTTAATTGGCTTCTCTAAAGTCCCCTTAGCTGTGAGTGTGTGTTTGAATGGTTGTTTGTCTCTGTGTTGCCCTGCGATGGACTGGCGATCTGTCCAGGGTGTAGCCCGCCTTTCGCCCGTTGACAGCTGCAGAAAGGCACCAGCACCCCTCGCGACCCCACTTGCGATAAGCGTGTTTGAAAATGGATGGATGGATGGATAGTTAACTCATTGTGAAACAAATCAAGAATGTGATAGATCACAGCTTCGACTGCTGATGCAAATGGCTAAAAATGTTGACGTGGAGGCAGGTACCACTTATCCAATTCCTTGTATTGTATGTACTTCCAACACTCTTCACAGTAAAATGTTAGCAAAGGGCACCACAAAATACCCTTTTTTTTAAGTGAATTAATGTTTCTATATCATGCATATAATTGAATACTTGATTTGACATGACTGACTATTTATTTGTTATGAAATATTTGTTGTTTTCTGATGCAGTTCTTACCCCATTGGAAGAATGACATTTGCTTTCTTTTTAACATGCCTCCCTATGTGGGTGTTGCCCATTTCATTTTATCACCCAACTTCTGGTGAATGAGCATTTGAAAGCTGTCATTAAGTCTGCGACCTTACCGGTCAATTCAGACTTGTAAGAATTAAGCAAAATACCACTTTGGGTATGATTTTGACAAAGAAGTAGCCTTATAATATACAATAAACATATTTAATTGTCTTTGCATAGTAATGGTCTATTAAAACACATAATTTAAGCAAATGTAAAATCATGGTGTGAATCACTTTATCAGAACACAGTTCATATCTGCTTAAAACTAGTTTTTTTGTTCTTCAAACCAGAGGTTTCTAAAGTTGGGATTGTAAACTAACAAGTGTGTGGTCCTGAGATAAGAAAAAACAACAAAAAAACAATTATAAAGTATATCTAATCTTTACATTTTGGAATAGATTATAAAAACTGCTTACAGATAGATAAAGCAATAAATCGAGTGTTTTACTTGCTTACAATGGTGTTCTGATGATTTATGTTTGACAATAAGCTAGTACTTAAAGTTAAAAGGCTTTCTTACCGTTACTCTGACCATTAGGACCCCCATTTCATCATTCTGCTTCATTCTCTCTCTGTTCTCCTATTCTGCAGAATCTGTTAGTTCAATCTCTAACCTTCTGCTCTCTCTGCTTTTCCTCAGAGTAGCTTTGCCTCGTCTGTTCCTGTTTGGCTGTGACGTCATCCTGGAAAGAAACATCAGCTGTGCTGCTTCCATCAACACCCTTGTTTATAGATGTTGGATATCGGCCTGTTTTCCAGTGTGGTCCTGTTTCTCTGACCGTGACTGAGTGGATGTGCTCTCTTCGTCCTCTGGCATGGGAGCTGCCTCGGAGCTTGTCTGCCTGGCTGTGTGTTTCCTGGACGGGGCCGCCTTTCACAGCTGCTTTTTGTATCTCTGCTTCTGTCTCCTTGAATCCCAGTCAGCCTCGGCAGATGGCCGCTCACACTGAGCCTGGTTCTGCTGGAGGTTTCTTCCTGTTAAAAGGGAGTTTTTCCTCTCCACTGTCGCTACAAGCATGCTTAGTGTGAGGGATTGTATTTGAGTCAATGAGTCAATGCAATCAACTGGTTTTCCTTAGATAGAAAACTTTGTATCAATTTGACTGTATGATCTGGTTGAACTGTAAAATGCCTTGAGATGACATGTGTTGTGAATTTGGCGCTATATGAATAAACTGAATTGAAATTGAAATTGAATTAGCTTCATATACACCACATCTATTGCAAGAATGACGAGATTGGTATAAACCGCAATCAGGAATGCTTAATATATTATAATGGGTTTGACTATATAATCAACATACAGTTTTATTAGTAATAAGTTACTAAAGAAATAAAAAAAAAAAAAAAAAAAAAAACTTTAGCAATATCTCCCATTACTTTACATATGACAATTCAGGTTTTGAACTGAAGCCACAAAAATCAGACTTCCTAATCCCTCTGAGCAAAACTTGGTTGAAAAGACATTGAAAAGACGGCATGATTTTCATCCAAACGACGTCTTTTGAACATCTATTATTGGACTGAAGTGGGACAAAATCAGACTGACCAAAGACAACCCAATTTTCATCAACTAATTCCTGACTAAATCAAGACTTTGATGGACCAAACAGATTTAGCCTAAAAACCAACATCTAAATGACTTCTGGTGTTTGGGGGGATATAATATGGATGTCACTGTACAGAGACAGTTTTCCTTAATTTATATCTCTTTACTCTCAATTATGTACCCCATATCTTCTGTCCGCTAGTCTCACTGTAATAAAAGATAAAAATCAAATAGTATACAAGCAGATAAGATGCCTTTATACAACTGAATATAGGTGTATTATTTTCTATGACAGCTGCTCCTGACATCAAATGAAACTTGCTTTCACCAAAGTCGCTGTAATTTGTACTTGCTGTTCTCCCTAAAGGGTTTTTAATTAGACGAGAAATCAATTACAATTAAATTGCAAACTACATCTCTTATCTTCACTAGCCAGTCAGATATTTAGCCGTTTGAGTCATAGGGCAACTGAAGGCTTAAAATGTTCATGCAAATCAGAAGCAAAGGGAGGGGAAAGTCAGTGCTTAAACAAACCAATGCAAGTATGAAGTCCTTGATTAATATTCTGTCATCCTCATCACCATGGTCATTATCACAAGGTTTAACTTTACTGCTTGTGCTGCAATGAAACGCTGTCCAAGGAGCCATTTAGTCCAGCCAGCCCAGCTGCACTGCAAAGTCATCCACATACTTGGCGGCGCCCCCTCTTTTCCTCACTAAATGAGTTTTCATTAGCATAATAGTGTGTGCTGCTGCTTGGTGATTTCTTTTAATCAACCCCGGAGTCAGTGGTAATTAGTAACAGACGACTAATGGAAACTCTTGGCTTCCTTTGACTTCTTGTCGGCTCACTTGATGCTTAAAGGAATGTCAGTGGCAGAAGATGAGAAACGAATTATCATCAAGGGATTACAGGTTGGTTAAAATAAGAATTATGTGTATTTTTATACTCATATTTCAACAGTTGTCTTTTACGCATTTTTAGCTTTTTGGATCTAAATTTAGACATCAGCTAAAATAAAACACTGTCCTTTGAGCCAGTTTGAGGAAAATGCAATTCTTTATACTGTTCCATTTTGACAGCACCTTGTAGCTTTTTATTTCCTGAGGATTTGAAAGGTAATAGGAGGAATAATATCCAGCAGCACAAGGACAAGGACTGAAAGACTCTGTGATCTACAGACAGCAAGAAAAATCTGTTAACATTCATAGGCTCAAAACATGAAATCAACTTCAGAATACATTACAAAGTATCAGCAGCTGCAAGGACAGAAAAGGTCATGCTGCACATCTGTGCAAACTCTAGAGAAGATAGGATTCATAGTTGCAGAATGTGCAACTTAGATTATGTCCAACTTATATTCGCATATATTGGGATCTGTTGAAGTGAGTAAAAGCAACTTTATTTAATTGAATATCTTGAAACAAATGTATTTGTGGCACAAATAAAAAATGATATATATATATATATATATATATATATATATATATATATATATATATATATATATATATATATATAATATTTTGTACTTATAAATCAGAATGTACAGTTCTGAATAACTTTTTCCATCTTATAAACCAAAAGGTTTGCAAATGTCATCTTTATTCACATATAGCTAAGAACTTAAGTGTGCAAAAATCTATTTGTTAAAAAATATTACCAAAGTTATATTTTTTTCAGAAAATTACAATTTTACATTAACTGTTCAATATCATCTGACTTAATTGTATATGTCATAACATTCACAACGTGGTTAAACCCAAAGTTAAAATCAAAACAATTTGCTAAAATTCACACACACTGGAACCCTTTTAAAATTAAGCAGAATCTTAGTAAACAATGCATATTGTGGAACTTTATTTAAGTTTTAAAAGGCTAAATCGTAGCCTAAAAATATATTAAAAGTAAATTTGGAGACATAGAAAGTATCTTATTTCAAATCTAAATCCCACATTTTTGCCATTGCTGCCCCTGCTAGACTAACTCACTTTGACCCATAATGAATGGTGGAATAGGGTGAGCCATGAGAAAAGGCTTCACATGTTGCTTTCAAAAGATACAGTGCCTGAATTTAGACATACAAGAGCTTACTTTAGTCACAAAAGTAAGCTCTGTTCATGTAATTAAAATCCAAATTGTTTGTTTATTTCAAACTACACTGTAAGCTTACTAAATTATTGTCAGTTTATCCAGCTAATAATTACAATAATTGTAGAATGAAGATGTTTATTTGAAGTTGAGTACAATCATCTACGGGCTTCTGGTAGATGGAGAGAAGGGGTAAAACCTGAAGGCCCTGAAGGGTCCTTCGGTTTAACTCTGCCTTATACATAAAAAGCAAGGGAAAATTATTTATAAAGCACATTTCAGAAGCAAGAGGTTTTAGTGCCAGACTTAAAAAATAAAAGAAAAACTAATCAAATACTTTCCTAAAAAATGTAAGGAAAATGTAAGGGAAGTTAGACTTAACATTTTATTAATAATTACAGTTAATAACGATTTTGGATTTCAAGTAATTTAGGTTTTCAGCAATTGTGTTTGAGCATGTTTATTTGTTCCAGATATGTGGAATGTAACAATTAATAGCTGCTCTCCATATTTTGTTCTTGTTAAAGGTATGCAAAGTATACTTTGGCCAGAAGACCTGAAAGGTCCAGGAATTTGATAAACTGACAAGAAGACTGTTATATAAGCCACTCAGTGATTTATAGACTAACAGTTTATAAATCACTTATTTTACAGTATAGTCTCTGAGATACAGGGAGTTATTGTGATGACTTTAGAACTTGGATGATCAATGTTCTTAGTTTTATTAAGGAAGGCGGCGGCAGCATTCTGGATCATCTGCAGCTGTGTGATCCATCCATCCATCCATCCATCCATCCATCCATCCATCCATCCATCCATCCATCCATCTTCTTCCACTTATCCATCAATGCGATTCGATTCAGTATCGAATTCCTGACCCAATGATTCCATTATTTTTGATTTGATTAATTGTTTCATTTTTTTTTTTTTTTTTTGTTACCTTACAGGCTAGACAATGTTTCAAATTTGAAATAAATCAATGAAAGCTGTAATATCATTATGCATTTTATTTGAGAAACAACAGCAAATAACAGAAGTAGAAAAGTTGAACTCCACCTAGGCCTATGAAAACCTCATTCACAGAAAAATAATAATGCCCCTGCGTTATAGATTCTGAAAGGCCTTGCATCAAAAAAAATACTGTACAAAATCAGTGCAATGAGTGCAATGCAATACCTCGGCTCCAGAGTGTGAACTCCACTCTACCAGGGCCTGCAATAATTTTGCCAAATTCTTTGCTAAAATAAAAACCCCACTAAGATTAGAATGGCCATCTGTACATCCTTTTAAATTATAGAACCAAAGTTGTCTCAGACTAGAACTGATTTAGACAAAGTTTGACAATTTCACCAAAAAAGCAACAAAAACAGAAGAAATTGTACACCAACTAAGCTCTTCCTCCCGCTGTGTCAGAGTTTTACCCACAACCGTCCTTAAGAAAGCTCTGCCTGTCTAAACAACTGATTTAACAGAAATAATAAACACATCCCTTTTGCAAGGTGTTTTCCCCCAGGCCCCAAAAACAACAATTATCCAACCACTGTTGAAAAAGAGCAACTTGGACAAATTATCAGTGCAGAAATACAGAGCTATCTCAAACCGTTCCTAAATCAGTGAGATGATTGAAGAAGCTCAGTTCCAACAGATAAACACCTTCCTAACAATAGCCAGCTGCTCTAATTTCTTCAAGTCAGGTTTTCATGCTCACCATAGTATAGAGACTGCCCTTATCAAGTTATTATATGACATCTGTGTAAATTCAGACTATGACAGAACCACGTTACTGATATTATTGGACCTTAATGCAGCATTCTACACTGTTGTTCAGTGCATTTTATTAAAGCACCTGGAATATTGTGATTTGAGTCAGCTAAATACATCTGTTTTTTTTTTTTAAGCCTGGTGCAAATAAAAGCACATTACAATCTAATATTTTGATTTTGAGCCCACATAAACAGTGCATTCCTTTTTTTAAACCACACACATTCCAATCTTATCAGGAAAGTGTGGACTTTCCCAATAATTTGATAAAAAATAAAAGATGAGTTTTAAAGTAAGAAAATTAAATCTCTTCTTTTCTCAGAAGGCCATTCTGAATTGCAGTTCCAAACTTAATAAAAGAGAAGTAAAGAGTCTCAGGAGATGATATCTTAACCCCTGTCACAGCTTGATGATCTAGACCAGCTTATGCCTGAATACGGAAAAGCTGGCATACAATGAATAATGTATACTTTTTTTTTTTTTTGGCGGGCGGTAAACAGCAGCTAGGTTAATACAGCAATCAAAAAAACATTGTTTTATGCAGGACGGACACCTCTGGGCGCATCGCTTCCCCCCTCAGGTCACTGGTGACATTTCATGGGCATTATGCTGCGGTGCGTTATGTATAAGGCTGTTGTTGGACATGTGCTGTTTTAATCAAATAACATCAATTTACAACAGCATTTAATTGCATAATAGATGCCATCCAGATTCATCAAGTTTTTTTATTTTCTATTGTTTTTATTAGTTTTAGTATTTTCTAGAAGCACAAGTGTCACATAACAAAGTACAAATTCTTTGTTATCTTATTCAGTAAAGTTTGGCTATCTATATTTTACTGGAGTAATTATTTCATAGAAAACTTTTAACTTTTACTCCTTACATTTTTAAAAATAGACTCCTTAGTTTTTTGTTCTTTCATTTAAGCTTATTTTCATTATGGTCTGTTGGTACTTAAAAAAAAAAAATCAAAATAATCTGTTTCTTTCAGACAATTAACTTTTTGTGGTTGGACTCAGTGTTACACAAGTTGTTGTTCGCCATATACCAAGATAAATAGTTTTTCAAGATGATGCTAAGTTAATTTTAATGTGGTTACCCTAAAATAAATAAATAAGTATAAGGAACTTATCATCCAGAATTGTTGAAAAATGTTCCTTTAATAGGGTAGTGCAGTAAACTATCTGTCTTTAACATTTTCTCCTGCTTTACTTTTACTTTTATACTCTAAGCTATTTTAAAAATTGTACTTTTACATTTTTACTTGAATAAAAAGCTTAAGCTAAAAGACTAACTTCTACAAAGCAGTTTTTTAACAGTAGGATTTCTACTTCTACTTGAGTACTAAACATTAATACTTTTGTCGCCTCTGTCTAGTAGTATTGTTAAACAAAATAATAATTTGTAATGGGGAATTATTTGATTGATACATTTTAGTATACAAGTTGTTGACTGTGATTATTTCATATCCGTGATCGTTTCTCTCTAATTTTGAGCTAACAGCAGAATAAATAGAGAAATCTTCTTTTGTGATTAATGAATAATGCTAAAAGAAAACACCCACAGTCATAGATATTTACTGGTTTCTAATTTAAACCCAGGATCACAACTGGTTTAAATATCCACTTTACTGGTGAGTTAAGTGAATAATTATAACTTCAATTATTAATTGTAATTAGTACAGGTTGGTAGCTTTAATCACTATCATTTTAAATAACTATTAAATTTGATTAGAATAATAAGATATTCATTGTAATTTTAAATTTTTACTATTAATAACATTAATAATAAAACAAGTATAATTGCATAACAATTGTAAGCCCTACAACACCCTTATACTCCTATTTACTTTTCTTCTCTGATGTTCAATGCAAGACACATCAACTGGTGGAGAGAGAGAGAGCCTGATATACATCCTAAGGTTAAAGCTGATGTTGTCTTAGACTCAAAAAAACTCGATTCTGAATTGTGCTTTTGAAAAAAGTTCCACCAGGATGTGTTGCAGCAGGACTGAAATTACCAAAGCTGTTTAATCTTGGATTGATACGAACAATAGTCGCTCTGGAGACCAGACTAACACATCTTTACCTACCAGACAACCAACCTCTCCGACGTCATTCTTTGTCATACTGTTTGCTTTTGGACCAACTGTTTCCTAAACATACACACATCACTCACCTTTAGAAATAGAAACCTATGGAGAGCCAACTTTTGGCAAAGAAACATAAAAAAAACAATTTCTCTGTTATTGACTTCTGACCCTGAACTGCAAACAGAGCCTATCTTTACTTTCTCAGACCTACTGTTTAAAGTTAAAGCAATGCAGGACTGAGTTTGAACAGAAACCCTACCCAGCCCGCTTCTCCTTATTTTCCCAGGGATTCAGTATTTCAACACAATCTGGGCAGCTAGGTGTATGAACGTATATATATGAGTAAGAGTCACACCCTGCAGCTGTGCACCTGGAGCTGCTCCCATTCCTGCATGGCAGTGAACCCACACACCTGTTCACACCTGAGGCCTGTGCCTCTGGTCTGCCACCTCTCCATCTTCTTTTGTTACATCTATCAACTGAAAAATCCAGGGAGGTCTAAAAGAGCATTTTGGGGATTGAAGACACAAAAAGTGAAGGTGTCTAGGATTTAGGTAACTTTGAAGGATGTCTATTTTGGAACAAACAATTTAGTAAAAAATATATTTTAATTTGTCATGTTAAATTGTGAACAAGCCAAATGAAGTGTATTTGTGTGACTGTGGGGAGGTGCTAATAGTCGGCAACTTAAAGTATATCTTGAAATCTTAGACTAAAAATTTTAGACAAATAAAAACAATTGTACATAAAAATTTACATTTTGTTGTATTATTCTTTTTTAAAACAAGTTTGTAAGTGTCAGAGTATCATAGCTTTTTTTTTTGTATTCTCTATCTGTTATAAATGGTAATTTACCTGCCTTATTCAATTCACTAAAAGAAAGTACAACTTTAGTTATAAATATCCTTTTCAAAATTCACTTGCCTATACTACAGTTTACCAAATTGAACTCTTATGTATTTAATCATTTTTTATTATATGCAAAGACTTCTGGGTTAACCCGTAGAAACTGAAAAAAAATTGAAATTATAAATGTAAATTTGATATACAGTCACAATTTATTAGAAATATTACTAAAAACATGATGTAACTTTAACAATCCTTGTGTACAAATGTTGTACATAGTCGAAGGTAACTCCATTTTAACAATAGAAAACCTTATCAGAATGCAGTTTGGTACTTGAGGTACACTTCTGCGAGAATGATGCGATTTCAGGAGACAGACGTAAAACATTACAAATAATACTTTAGGCACACAGGCCTGAAAGAAGACTGAAAGCATTTAAAAACAATTCGTTATTATCTGAAGACTAAACCCTGGCACTATCAAAAGCCAGGATACACTAAATTATCAGAGGTTATGGGAAATGGCTCAGTTGTTAATTTTGTCTGAAGGGCAGTTAGCCGGCAATCAGAGGACAGATTTGTTACGGAATACGGCCAAAGATACTGGAGCTGAAAAGGACAAACGATGAGGATACTGTTAATATTTTATTAAATCATTTTTGAGCAAAGTTATACTGTTCACTGAATGAAGTTGGATTAAATCTGTATCTGTTATGATTAATTTCTATAAGTGCCACAGAAAATCAATTTCCATAGTTCAGTTGAAGTTATTTAAGTGATTGATTGCATAAAGTTGGGATTTTTCAATCTGATCCCAAAAAATAACAAACAGTTAGGACAACAAATTGTGCTGAAGCTGATCTCAGAAAAGAAATTTTAAATATGAATTGCAGAATAGAAACAAAAACCTTGTTCATAGTTTTTTCTAGCCTAAAGAACCGTAATGGCACCCCGTTCCCGTTGGGAAATTTTCTGCATCAACCTTCTTTAGCTGGAGACTTTACAGTATACACTGATGCTCTCAGCAACAGCTGTGAATGTTTACACAAATAACAAAAACAGCCGAACAACCATTTAAGCTGCAGAGCAATTCATCAAATGGAAAAACAATTGAAAATTAAATCACCTAATATAATGGTTTTAACCCCATTTTTCGGATGACAAAAATAAAAAGCATAATTTATCAATTTATGTGGTTCACTGTTAAAAATCGCATTTTGGCTATAGTCAATATTGTTATATCGGAAAACTCTAGCAAGTGACTCCCCTTCGAAGGTTGTAAATTTTACGTTAACAAATTATTGGTGGTTTTCAGGGGGAAAAACACAAAGATAGTGTAAGCTAAAGTCATTTTCAAATTTTAGAAATATCACCCTGTGTGTTCTCCTTACTTGCTTGAATTATAAATCAACAGTGTGTAAATTACAATATACAATATCATTTAAATCCTTTAGACACTGGTTTTTCTTCCTCAAAAATTTAGTCTTTAGTCTCCAGGTTTGTGTAACATAAGCAGTGATAAAAATTTTCAACACATATACAGCCATATCTGTTGCTCAAACCCGATTACATCTCCGATTTAGACACTATGCTGATTTCCAGAATTCCAAAATCGCGTTTGTAATACAGAATTTCTTTGATTTCTAAAAGCGCAAATGGGAATATGTAATGAAGTTAACTCTTGGCATGCAGACCAAGGCTTAATGAAAAGAAGCTAGCTTGGCACCCCGAGGCGCCCGTTGCATAAAATGTCTTGATAGTGTGATTAATCCTGGGTAATTTAACGCAGATAACTGAACCAGAAAAAAAACTCTCCAAGGACCAAAATTTTTTTCTGGTGAACGGGGAGAATCTACTCACTTTACATGAGAATACAGGCGTAAAACATCCTCTCACAACCACTCCTATATGAATGAAGGTTGGAAGTCAGCGATTTTAAATAGTGTGCCATCAAAGTGTTTGTTGTGCAAACCTGCTTTGACCATTAAGCGATTATACCAAGAATTAGAGCTTTTTTGACATTGGCAAATTTAAGGGTAGTTTATTTCTTTTCCCGCCATCTTGGCCAGTATTACGTTTGTTTCTGGCTTGCAATGTGGGTTATGCTATTTGTTAGATCATAATGTAGCACTGCACCAGCTTTAAACCACTTGCTTTTCAGCAGAACACACAATTTTGTGCACCTGTACTTTTGAAGTGAACATTTAGTGTTTTGTTCAATGTGGTTTTGTGTGTAAGATGTATTGTATCATATTTCTTTTTCAAAACTTATTAAACATTACATAACAACTGCAATAATTGCTATCTGTGTACTTTACACACAGCACAAAATTGCATAATAGGGTTTAAGTGCATTTTTGTAGTTATACTATTGAACACTTTCCAAAAGAATTACCTGAAGTACAAGCGTATATAACTTCACTTCATAATTAGATTCAAATGTAACTTAAAATGCACTCAAACTTAATATTACAGTGTCGATATTAAAATGTGTACTTTTAAAATATGCTTTCAATGTACGTTACAATGACAACTTTGAGCATACAATTTAAAATATAGCAAAAATATATGTAAAAACAAATTTAAAATAAGTACACTTTAGAAATTACACATAACTTTCACTTAAAGTATACTTTTTTAATAATATATTTCTATAAAGTGTAACATAGTGTAATTATGTTAAAGTGTGTTAAAAGTATTAGCATGAAAGCGTAATGTTAGTATACTTTTTATATATTTACAAAAAGTACAATTTGTCTAAGTACATTTTCAGTAAACTATAGGAAATATGAATATACTTGAAATACAATAAAGCACATTTTTTTTTTACCAGGGTCTATCAACTGAAAAGACTCCAGGGAGCTAAAAGGGCAGGGGATTGGAGAAAAAAAGGAAGGTGTCAGGACTGTTGGTGCTTCATAAGAGTAATGTCAGGTATGTTGCAGACAAAGCAATGTTAAGTAAACAATATCTTAAGGTTTCCCCTTCATGGTTTCACTCATCCTGTTAAACAAGCACCAAATGCATATTGTGGTGGGGGGGGGGGGGCAGATCAGTCTGCAGGAGCTTCAAAGAACTGACAATCTAGACAAAAATCTTTCAGACAACAAAAAAACAATGTACACTAAAACATTTACATTTTGCTTTTCTTTTCTTTTTATTTAGATATACAAGTCTCTGGGGTAGAGATTGTCAGGCCTTCATAGCATTTTGTTTTTTTGTATTCTCTGGCAATTGATATAGAATGGTACAGATTTAGCCTGCCAGTTGTGCAGTGATTCAGCTCAAAATGTGGGAAAAATAAGTACAACCTCTTGTAAAATGTCCTTTTCACAAACCCTTCAAAGCTTAGGCCTTATTACACAGTATGACAAATATGAACTCTTTTTGTCATTGTGATCATTTTTGTGATGTTATGATGCAAAATTCTGATTCAACCCGGAGAAACTAACACAGAGGAAATCTGCAATTATAAAAGGTTTCAATTTATATATATAGGTAGCACAATCCTATTTTGCAAATATTTCTATCTAAGGAAAACCAGCTGATTGTGAAGACTCATTAACAATCCCTTGTGTACAAATGCTTGTAGCGACAGTGGAGAGGAAAACTCCATTTTAACAGAAAGAAACCCTTATCAGAAGCAGGCTCCGTGTGAGCGTCCATCTGCCGAGGATGACTGGGGTTTAAGGAGAAAGAAGCAGATAAAGACAAACACAATAAGTTATTTGGCACACAGGCCCCTGGAAGAAGACTTTGATGCTGTGAATAAACATTCTGTTGGATGAGTAACCTAGGAAAAGACTTAAAGTAGTTTTCCCCTGGGAACTGGTGGTTCAAGAAGCCAGGAGATGAGTGGGACTGAGAATAGTCAGAGAGTAAGGGAGGAGATGGAGCTGAGGTATGTGAAAGTTTGCTTGCATGCAGGAGAGAGAAGTTAGGCCAGGGCTAAACGAAGGGGATCTTGTAAGATGATTGGCTTCGGAGGAGGTACGGCCACAAGTTGATTTCCTGGAGCTGAAAAAGGGACAAAGCTGATATGAGGATTCCAGATTGAATTTTCACTTAAGCTTCATTTTTCTGAGACAAATTTGTTTTTATCAGCTGTTCACTAATGAATTTGGTTATTTAATCTGTTTCTGCTTTAATGATTAATTTCATACTAGGCTCTATCAGAACTGTTCTAAGCCCTTTCCATGAAGCTCTCTGCTAATGGGAAGTCTGGATGTGTGTAGTGATTGACTCTGCAGAAAGTTGGCGACCTCTTTGCAAATTTGCTTCAGCATCCACTAACCCAACTCCATCAGTTTACTTGGCCTACCACTTTGTGGCTGAATTGCTGTCTTTCTCAAACAGTGCTAAGATGTTTAAAATTGTTGAAATAGTCTAACAAAACACTTGCATAGTTTTTTCTAGCCTAAAAACCTTTGATTAATGGCACCCCTGTTCAGTGCTGGAATTATTTTTTCTCTGGTACGTTACAAGCCGTTTCTTATAGCTGGAGACTCACAGTAGTGACACTGTTGCTTCTCAGCAACAGACTGTGAATGTTTCACACAAATTCATGTCCAAAAACCAGCCAGAACTATACCTTTAAGCACTAAAGCAAGTATGCGAAAAATGTCATCATAAGGGCATTAAAACATATTGAAAGATTTAAAATACATGTCTCTTATTATGAGAGTTGAACATCTTTTTTGCGGTATGCTCTAAAATGAAACCAAGCACCTGTTGGTATCATATGTTTGTCACCTTACCAAAATGGCACCAGCATTTTTTGCTAATGACTTTCCCAGCTCTTCATATCAGGAAGAAGCTTCTGAGCAAAGCTTGCTGCTCCCCTTCCTCACAGGTATTGTCTTAAAAAAATATATTCTCTCTTTAGAACAAATGTAAATTGGATGGATTTCAATGGGAGATAACACAAAGAAAACAAGTGGTAAATCTAAAACAACTTGTCAAATCCTCATTAGCTCAAAATATTCACCCCTTGTTTCCTGTACTTGCTTGAATTAACTCCAACAGTTGGTTGTATTTCAACCATGTCAATTCATGGTTGAAATCCTTAAGGACACGTGTTTTCTTTCTTCCTCAATTTCAGTCTTAAGTCTTCCATGTTTGTGTTATCACATAAGCTGTTAAAGATAGAAAAGTTTGCATCATCTCTGGCAGCCTCATATCAATGTTGCTGGAAAAATTAAGGCCCTGTCACACCTTGCCGATTTAGACAGCGTTTGCCTGATGTTCCAGAATCTCCTAAAACGCTGGCATATGCTGAACTTTCTAAGAATTTTTTTTATTTGGGCGTATAAATAGCGTATTCATAATGAGTCCAGAACTTATGTCCAATGACATCCTAACTTATGGGCATTACGACAGCATAATGCCCAAGCCAGTGTACTGAAAGAAGCAGCAATGCACCCAGAGGCGCCCCTGTCTGCATGAAAAGATGTCTTTGATTATGGTATTAACCTGGCTGCTATTTACCGCCCGCCAAAAAAAAGAATAAATAAAAAGAAAAAGGAAAGACGGTTTGCGGTTGCAGCAGATTTGTGTCATGTATGCCAAGAAGTTTGTTAGTTGTGGCCGTGGGCGTGAACGCAGGGAGAATCCATTACACTCACCTTCTCGATCACCCCATGATGTAGTATACAGGGGTTAACGAGGGGCGATCATCCTCTCACAACCACCTCCCGATCAGGAATCGTAAGGTTGGAAGAAAATCAAATATAATTGAAATTCAGTCGGCCATCATAAGGTGTTTGTGGGCAAATCCTGCTATGACCATCTACGAGCTGTTTTACCAGAATCTAGAGCATTGCGCATGTGCAAATAAGGGAGTTCTATTTCTTCTTCTTCCAGTGCCATCTCTCGGCGCTGAGTCAGACGTTTGGTTTTTGGACTTACAGTGTGAGCAGGTAAGTCGCATCCAAGCGTCAGGTCGCACAGTGTGAAAACATGCATCTTGAGCTGTGAACATTTATGCACTGAGCTGTAGCTGCATGCAACAATTCAAAATATTGCACAGTACAAGGCCTGGCTTTAGGTGCAACTTACACTTAAGTTATGTAAACGATCAGGCAACTTATCCATAACTTATGGCCCACATATCAGCATACACTGTCAACGTGAGTCAGCATTTTTCAGTGTGCTTCAGCATGCTCATAATTTCTACAATACTGACTATAACTCAGCCATTTTGCCAGAGGTTTCATACCCCAGGCATACACTGGTCTAAATCGTCAAGGTGTGAAATGGGCTTTACATGGCAAGTTCAAAAATGAATAAAGCTAATAAACTGTCCCACAGCTGTTTAAGAAAGTTTGAGTTAATTGACTTTAGTCATTATGTAAAGAAGAAAAAGTATCACATTATTAATATTACACCTGTAAATATTGCCTTAAATATTTGCTGCTTTAAATACTTGCTGCAACAAAATATACCTTTTTAGTTAAAAACAACTTTATTCATCACGAATACTGTAAACTTGTTTTCTAACAGAAGTAACACTAAAAAGATTTAAGTTTAACAAAAAAAAGCCTAAAGACAGCTGCTAAAGACAGCTCAAGTAATCTTTCTACTATTTCTCTTCCAGTTGTCTGTGATGCAAGACCACACAGCAAGTGCTTTTACTGTTGCAAAATCAGATTAATTTTTTTTTTTGTTACAAAACTGGGAACTGAAATATATCATTTGGATTAGCCTCAGCTGCTATCAAGATGTTTGCAAACTAAAACACCACGGTGGTGATTACCATACTGATTTTAAATCTGAGCAGTACTTATTAGTTTGTTACATGAAAGATTGAAATATGTTTTTAATCATGTCAGAGTGGTGTAAATCATTAGGTAATCAGAAGTGTGCAGTCATTCTCCAAAATGCTATAATATTTATCAAACACAGAAAAGATGAAAGAAAAAGCAAAAAACTTCCTTTTCCATTTTCTTTACTATATAAATGTTGATATAAAGGGGAATAGAGCAATTACCTTTAAGAAAGCATCATGGCCAGATCCTGCTGATATTTGTAAATAAAGGCAACAAGTATGGGTGTGTTTAGGAGAGTAAATCAAAGGTGTCAAAGCCTTTTTGTCATAAGGGGCCTGATCTGCAGAAGGTTTGCTTGTCTTAAAACAGGTGCAGATGGGTTTGTATGAGCAGATCAGATCTCCAAAGAAGGTGCCAAGAGATTTGCGTTTGCAGTATAGCAGATAGTCATTTTGTTTCCATTAAAAATGGTTCCAAAACAATATAGATATTCAGCTCATTTTTTTACCAACGTGTGGTATTTCAATTAGATAAGAAATAGAATTAAAATTGAATATGAATTTGTATGCTCCGACAATGTTTCTAGAAAACAACATGATAGCGGCAGATGTTAACATATGAAATATATCCATATTTCAGCCACGGCTCAAGTGCTACAAGGCATTTAGATCAAGCTGCATATCACTTGAGTCATGTGATGCACACAAAAAAAAGCTTTTGCAAAATATAATAATATCGATGCAACAGAAAAACCACCCCATCAAAGTGTAAAGCTTTTTAGAAAAATTGTTTTTTTTGGAGGGGGGTCTTTTTTTTGTAATTGCAGTTTGTACAAATTGATGGTTAGTGGAAAAGCAGCTAGTGTTTGCAAACTTTTTTTACATGTATGCCTTCATCAACATCCAGTTCATATTCTAATGACCAAACCCTGGAAATTCATTGGTGGAGTTTACAAATGTAAAAAGTTTAACATGTGCAAAGTGATTTTCAAAACCTGCAAAAAAATTTGCCAGTTTCTGGTAGCTTACATTTACGCTTAAAAAAAGTCCCAAATCATTAAAAGGGTTCACATTATTATTGTAGTGAAGATGAGCCCATTAGGTATTTGATTGGGTAATCAACTCAGGTTACAACTCCTACCCCAACTGTCATGATGGGTTCACTGGTGTGACCCAATAATGCAGAACACCACTGAGACGGAAACTGGAGTAAAGGTTTAACAGAGTTTATTGTCACAAGCACCAAGATATTGACTGGTTCTGGTTCAGGCCTGGAAAACTGGTTCACGGGAGTCTGCGTGAGAGACAGTTCAGTTAGCGTTGCGCATAGGAGTTTGATTCTTGACAGTTTCAGATTTGTACCTTGAGGGTTCTTGGTTGAAGCCTTGAGAGGGAAACTGTTGGGTCTGGAGAGGGTTTGTTCAGCAGAGTCCGTAAGCTGCTTCAGCGTCTTACTTCTTAATAGTGAGCAGACCTTGACTTTGAGTTTCCAGCTCTTGGTCCAGGTTTGGCTCAGAGGGCAGGCTCGGCAGGTTAAGCTCTTCCTGAGCTTCACAGGAGAAAAACTGGTTTCCTGGAAGACAGAGACAAAAGTTAGAATCCAGTCTGGATTCAAAAGTCAACAAAGGTTCTCAGAGATACTAGGCTTAGGTGCTAACCAACTGGATCAACATTGCGGCGTTGAGGCAAGGTCTGAAGACAGCTTAAGTACTGTGGATCCTCTGATGATGGAATGGGCTGCAGCTGTGCAGGAGGCTCAACTCAGGAGGATCCACGGCGGACTCTGCTGGAGGAAGGTGGTACTTCTCCAGCTCCCAACACCAACCTGGTTAGAGCAAGACAGGTATGCTGAATGTTATTGGTTTCACTGTAAGCTGTGCTTGCCTAGCCGGCCTGACTGTCTGTACACATGGCATATCAGTCTGGAAATGAGCAGTAAAGCCCAATTATAAAGGAAGTGGAAATAAGTTTCAACTAATCAGATGTAATGGTAACATTTCTTTTTTTAAGAAAAGTCAGTTGTCGTCTATCATATTCAGGACAAGATAAAGGGAATTAACAAAAAATTGCTCTCTTGCTGCTGCTGTTGCATTATGGGTAATTTTTGTGCTACGTAATCTCCTTCCACCTGCATTGTGACTGGTCCGTTCTCTTTTTGACCAGAGAGTCTTAGTTTTAGTGACTGGCCAGGCAAAACCGCAGATTTTTTTCCCCCACATATTGGCTGTCGGCTTGTTATGTTCCCCTTCACTTTAATGAAGATTTTTTTTCCATCCTTAACTGGGTATCACATCTGAAGATGGAAACCTCAGGACATACAACAAACACCTGGAAAGACCAGTGCCATTTCTTGTTTATGGCAGACTCAACCGCCGTTGGAGAAAAAAACAAAACCAAACAAAAACCTATCATTTTAACTGAGTGGACCAATAATAATATATATATATATATATATATATATATATATATATATATATATATATATATATATATATATATATATATATATATATATATATATATATATATATATTTGCACAAAAATTAATGTATATTATTTAGTGTGTAAAATAAAAAAAATTGTGAAACCTCAAAGTTGTGATTGCAAGAAACAACTGCAACAAAAAAGACTCACAATGAGAAAGGGGGGATAGCAAAAGAACTGACCTTTGACTCTTTACAAAGAAGTCCCCAGACTGTGGACCCATTGAACTGAGGCTCTTCAGAGGTTTTTACAAAGAGCATCGCTAATGTGACTGACATGCACATCCCAACACAAATACCAATATCACCCAGGAAACTAATTCTCTGTGGAGCTGCCAATATGCTGTCATTACTCTTCAACTGGTGTACACAGAGGAGTCCGCTGCATTCACAGGCTCATTGTTGAGGGGCTTTGTTCTCATGTAAAACATACACCCTGTATTTCCTCACATACACATACACACAGATTGAATGTCATGTGCCCATTAGAGCAGTGTTTATAAATCCACTTCTTGATTTCACTCCACAGAGGTTATCTGTCTTCATTTTATTGTCTTTGTTACAGCAGTTGTTGCTTCTTTCAGGGAATAATGTCTAACTTTCCCAAATGTGGCAAATTGTGGCATCTGCGATTGTGAGAAAATGATTGCAAAGTTTCTACCACAGTAATTTGGGTCTTTTGGAAGTGTGATGTCATAAACAGATGTATTCATATTTAATACAAATGTAGGAGTGCTTTCTATGGTTTACTAACCTGGAGCTGAGACTGCATTGCCTCAAATGTTGTTGAAATGTTGGTTGGAAACACTTTAGACATTAACAAAGGGGTTCATCTGCTTATTGTGTTTGTTCAGCCAGTTTACACAGCTTTGATATGGATGTTGTTTTTATGATGCTTATCAGGTGCGATAGCTCTTGTTATGACAAACTCCATGGTTCATATTCTCCTTAAAACAATCTGCCGTAAAAAAAAATAAATGAAAATGATAAAACTAACCTTAAGGAAGATACCTCTATGAATAGGTGGGATTTATATCGCATCCTCACCTCTTGTGAATGGCCTGATTAAAATCTCCCAACAACGGATTTCTACACCTTCAGCCTGGACTGATGTTGTTATTTCTTTGCTTCACTGGGGAAGTAGATGAGGGCTTGCTGTAAACACTTTGAGAGGCCTTTCTCTTTCTTTCAGCGCAGGTGAGAAACGACAGTGGGCTCATTTGACAATACACCTCTCCTCTCAGAGCCCCCACCCCTCCGCCTTCCTACCTCTTCCATACTGCATCTATTTTTTCTCAAAGTTCGGGGGGTCACACTTTTCCCACAGAAACTCTTTTTTTCAGCTCATATATGTTGGATGGATTCTGGCCCTTTGATTGAGGACTGTTGCTTTAAGCATGCATTCCTCTGGGTTCCTTTTCTTGCAAAGGAACACTGAATACAAAATCAGCATCTAAATAAAACTCTTTTTTTTTCTGCATTTGCTTGCCCACTCTGCTTCTCTTTTCTCAAAATACCTCTGGCTCCCCTCCCCCTGCTAACATTCTCTGAACGCAGGAATCCATTGGAGGTTTATTTGAGATGTAAGCACAAGTGTGTGAACAGTGGACTGAGAGGGGGTTGAAAAAAAAGTCCTTTCCTTAGACATGAATGGAGGCATTTCAAAAACAGGACATTTTTTCAGGAACTCTAAGCAATAGTCTTTATCCTCTGTTGGATGAACAAAACCTTGCCAGTTCTCAAGAGAAACCAAACTTCATTAGTAGGCTGTTTGACTAAGCGTCACCAAGAAAAAAAAGATGGCCTCTTTTAAAGCCTCTTTGCCCCTGTTGTTTTTATCGTTAAACAGGCATAGTAGAGAGTTTATCATTCCTTGGTTTGACCCTGTATTTCTATATGTTATACTTCAAGGATTTCATTACAATAGGCCTTGAGGTTAGAGCAAAGGAAAAAACACATTATGTTTCTATAAATCAATTGGCTTTAAAGCAATTGGCTCTGATAGATCCTCTAACTGGTTTTGGCAGTTGCTTTCTTTCCCTTTACAAGGTTAGTGGTGCAAGGCTTTTCTTATGCACACCCTGAACTAAACAAGACATGCATTTCTTAAATAAATATAACCAACCAAATCATTTAGGTCTGTTTTATAACCCTTTTTATCCCTATGCGCCGTAACTGCATATTCTTCTGTGTTACTCCTCTTGTGAAATAGCACTCTGCCTCAGGAGCAAAAGCTCCACCTTTACTGACATTGTGTTTTCTTGAAAAGAGTAAGCACATCAAATCAATATATCTGCCAAGCAGCTGTTAGAGCTTCATAATGACATATTACCAGTAACGCCATGTTGAAACAAGGTGCATTAATGCACAGACAGGAACTAATGCAGGTGGTTTGATTTATATGCAAACTCTATTTTGGCTCAGCAGACCTTTTGCTGTTTAACTTGCTGCTCATGACCTTTTCTTCTTTTGTGGTATTGTTTCTGGAACCCTGCTGTACAATCTACCACAGACCATGCATACCAATTTGCAGCTCTCAACCATGATTGTTATACGTTTGATTCAATGCGGGTTAGTGAGAGGTTTGATTTGGACATTTTTCACAAACTCTTGCCTATTTTATTAGTAAATGATTAGCTTTTGGAGGAGCAACCTATCAACAACCTAGATTGGATATTAATCCAGTTCTGCTTGGATCTTGAACAGTTCTGTGTTGATCAAGGTATATAAATAGAAACCTTGTTTTTAAGATGGACTGTGATTTTAAGGTGAAAAGCCGAATAAAGGCCACTCTGAAAAGTGTTGTTTTTTGGCTGACTATGATAATGATGAGGCTGGAAGTAATGGTGATGATGATGATGATGATGATGATGATGATGATGATGATGATGATGATGATGATGATGATGATGATGATGATGATGATGATGATGATGATGATGATGATGGCTTTGGTGTTGACTTGCTTTCTTTTATGCATTCCAATATTTGCCCCCATTGTGCAAAAACAGGTTTCACTTATGGCCGTTTTCTATTCAAACTAAATGTAAAACAGTGACGGGCGTTTATCAATATTATGAGTCGTGTGCAAAGATGGGCAAATATCTTTTATAATATTTAATGCTAAGATGTCATGTAAAAACATGTAAAAACATGACATCTTACTCATGAAAATACGTAATACGAGAGTTTTAGAACTACATTTAAAGAGAAGAGTAGAAAATGTGTTTGTAATTTAGCAGAACTCGCTCAAACATAAATTACACACTGTGGTCATTGTGCTTCAGGAACCACTTTTTGTGTGTAATCAATTGAGGAAAAACTGTAATTGTATTTCTTATTTAATGGAAGTAACACAATTGTGGAAAATTATCATTTTTGAAATTAGCAGAATATCAATGTAGTTTTGTATTCTTTTGTAAAGTAAATGCAACTACTGACATCAAGCCTGTAATGCTAGCTATTCAGTGATGAATGGACTGTCAGAAGTATTTTACAGTCTATTCTTTGAGAAACGGAGAGCCATTGTTACAAATTTAGAACCAGGCAATGTGCTCAGCTTTTTTAGTTTTGGAGAGGGTGCAGAAAGTAGCATTCTGGATCAACTGCAGATGTTGGATAGATTTTTTAGGCAAACCTGAAAGACAGTAATCAAATCTACTAAAGATGAACACATAAATTAAGAGGGGCCTAAGATATACACTAGGGAAATGCCACATCTGATTTTTGTGGTCTCAAATGTAAAGTTACCTATTGACAAAAAAGTCCCTGTCCTTCAAGGTTGACTGAAACTAGTCCTGTGCCGTACCATAAAGGCCAACCCAGTTTTCCAAGCAAACTGATAAAATAAAGCAATGCCATATAATGAATAGAAAAATAAAAATACTTTACAATGACTGCAAAGCTGTTTTTTCAGAAACAGTATTTCCTTAATTCCAAAAAGGAAAAGTTCAATTAATTTCTTCCAAAATATATTAATATTAAATATTCAACTCCAGTTAAAACCTGTGATAAGTTATGGTCTAATTAAACCAAACTAAGGTTTTATGTCATACCTACAAATATGCTTGCCATAAAAATTAACACAGCATTATAAAAACAAAAATAAAACTATGGACTATGAATTATGATAATTAGAGCATCCTGCTCTTTTGGGGTGTATGTATCAGCTTGCAATTATAATCAGATCAATGTATCAAAGAGGGAAAATAAATCATAGCTACATAAATAATTTATTAATCATTAAAAGGATAAATAAAACTCTCAAATGGTCCAAGTCCAAAATTTAGTTTTGGTTAAGTTCATTATGAGGGGAGTGGAAACTAGATCATGTTGAAGGTTAAATCTGTAATTATAATCCCTAGTAATAGTTTATTATGTGCACGCTTATTATCACAGGGCTATTGATGTTTTTTTTTTTAATAACAGATTTGTTTCTATTGAAAGAATGCATATTCCATCATACAGTATATGGCATATGTATATAGTAGCTTAGAAATAATTGATCATTGTTTTGTGTATGTCACTGCTTTCTATACAGAAAATGTTAGTTTCCTACTAAAAGCACTTGAACAGGTGCAATTATTTGCAAAAATTACAAGATAAAACTAAAGATCCAATGGAACTGGTAATAGGTGAGGCAATAAAATCACAAATTACACTCAATAAAGAAAATAGTCCACTAAAAACGATATGTCCTTTTTCTAAATGAAAGGGTTTATGATGATTAACATTTTTTATGTATTTTCTTTCTTACATGTCTGTTAGTATTGGCTCATTCTGCAAAGGAAGGGTCCTCTTTCTAATTGTAAAAATATTCTTAAACATTAATCTTTTGATTTTTTTCTTGATGATAAATGTATTAATTATCTGTTTTGCTAAATAAAAGAAAACAATAATAAGAACTCTGTTCATTTAGGCATAATTCTATCTTTAAACAAGAATTGGAAAAATAGTTATTTATATGCACTGAAATTAATCGTATTTAACATTTCTTGGGAACATGCATATGATCAGAATTGTATTTTAGTATAAAACTATAATTTACATTATTCTTTTGCAGTCAAGCTAAATCATTTGTCAAGTACGCTACACACTCCATTTTTACAGTCCCTATCACTTGGTCCTCTTGTTGTAATACGTTTTCCTGAAAGCTGCTATCTGGTGGAATAAACAGCTTTTTCCGAGGTCTGTCACTTTAATTAACACTGAGGGTGAGGCTGACAGCTGTGATGGCAACAGGCAGGCTAATCACAGGTGCTGTGTGTGGCACACAGAGCAATGTCAGCAAGTGTTGGACAGAGGAAGCCATGTGCAGAAATAAGTTGACAGGTGGCTTGATCCTACGTTCTGGTTGCCAAAATGAGTTTGCCTCTTGGGAGCGGCGTGGAAAGAAGCCGATGTTAATGAAAATGGCAGCGTTTAAAAATGTTTCAGCCCAGAGAAACATATCCAAATGTTAAAGTATAATTGAACATTCTTTGCCTGAAATTAAAAATTTATGAACTCAATAAATGTTATGTTAGAGTTACCCAACATCAAGCCGCTCAACTTTTCAAAATATGTTTGCATTCTATGTTTTATGTTATTTTAACTAAAAATTACATTTTCTGAAGCACCAAACGTATGTGTGAGCCAATAGAGTCCTCCAACCATCATCAACAAAGCAATGTCCTCTTTGTGCTTTTGGGTGTCACTATAGGCTGCTCATGTATTATAACCTCCATATCCTAACTTTCCTGTATAATCTGTATATAGCTTCCATATTTATTTATTTTATAGCCTCTTGCAATTACTCTCTGTTTATATATACCATTTATAGTCCATGCATACATTGTCTCTGTGCACATGTAAATAAATATTTATATCCTGTATAGCACTTTTAGATAGATGGAAACTACATTTCATTGCTTTGTACTTGTGGCAGTGTAATGGCAATAAAGTTGAATTCTTTTCTATTCTCAAATACAATACAACCTCCAGGAAGGAGAGGCAGACAACAGAGGTGCAACTACATGTCTGACTCTGGTGCAAATGGTAATTTTTTTCATCGAGAATGGCGTTTTTACAATCTCCAGGGGTCAAGTTTTTAAACCTGAAATCAGGGCAACTCAAGAGTTTTCCATAAGTGTAAAATAGGCACTTCCTCTTGTCTGTTGTCATAGTGACCCGTCGACTTGGTGCCCTACTGATAATCGTATTTCATACTGAGTTGATTAAACTAACAGCAGCTGTTGTGAAACCAAAAACTTAGTTTCCAACCTCCGGCTAGATCAGTTCAGATTTGAGGATTTGAGTCGGAGTTTGTTAAACCTGTATAGTGAAACAGGCCTCTGGAGACATATGTCACAACTTTTATCGCTTTAAAAAAGCTTAACAGTAGGAATTTGAAGCCTACCGGCATTGCATTGAATTGTTTCACCTAAAATGCAGATTTAACTTAACATCAACTTTCTGTGAAAGGATTTGCAAAGTATCAATCAAGTCTCCAATGAAGCATTTGAAGAAATAAATGATTTCAGCATGATTAAATCATAAAAAATCAAGGTTTAATTACCTATTTCATCAAGAATTATCCAATGACTTTTTTATTATAAATGCTCAACAAACCTGAAATAGGGTGTATGTGGCTATATTTTTAAACATTTTAATTACTTCACATGCAACCAAGAAAAACAATATTGCATATCAGCTCCTTTCTCTTGGTACCCATGTGTTTTTATGAAATTTTAAGGTGCATTGATATTAAAGTGCTTACATATCTATTTCAGTTAATTTTTAAACAGATTTGAAGTGATGTCAGACATAGAGTTATTCTCTTTCATCTAATAAGCATGTTTCTAGTTGGAAATAAAACTGCCAACTAGTATAATGAGAAGATGTGCAAAGTACTGTAAATTGTTTTGATTTATTTAAATGCATTAAAAAAAAATTTCATTTCGAAATCATTTATATCATTTTTGGTAATCAATGAAAAAGCCTGACAATCCTTTCGCTTTTATCCACTTGTGTTTTGAGTAACTTTAAATCCTTGAGTGAATACCCTCATTCCCAACATACTGATCACTCCAGGACTTTATTTTACTTTTCATCAGAAGCAACATTTAAAAATAGAAAGATTGCCTCCTTTGAAATCTTAATCTATTAAGTGTATGAATATTTTAGTGTGTAACTGTATGTTCAAATAATATTTTCTGAAACATTCCATCACGATCTCTTAATTTTAGTTTTGATTTCCATTTCTCTCATAAGAAAATCACAGATTATGATCATTTATCAAATCAACAAAATTGAAATGGACCTCATGTTGATTGATAATAATTGTATGGTCCTTGAAATCACAATTCAAAATTTAGAATATGAGCAGACAATTGAAATACTTTTTTTTTGTCTCAGCCTTCACGTGTTATGAAAGGGTTTTTTATTTGGCTGCCTTTTCAGACTTATTAGGACATTTAAGGTCTAATAAATGGCATGTTTTTCTATTTTTTCCCTTTCTTGACAGTCTAGTTTGATTATATGGAATGACCCTGCCTTGTCAGTGCATACACAATGGTTGGCAGACACAATGTCTCGATAAAAACTCAAAAAAACATATATTTACTTGATCGCTGACATCTTAAATTTCTAGATATATTAGGCCCTCCTGGAATATGTCCAAATCCTCTGCAAGCACAGCTCCAGAGTATTGTGTTATATTTGTTGTGACTGGCTTCAATCCGCAAAGCTCCTCCAGAAACTGGATGGTCGGTTGGACTGAGATAAGTGGGTTCACAACAGCATCATTATCTTGTAATCATCATTACATTGTACCTTATTTGTGTAAAACATCAATTGTTGATTAATAAAGCATTATTTTATTGCATATAATCAAAGTATGCAGGAAACATACTGATGGTTTTATTGTTTCCCATGAAAGAAGTTTCCTTTTCATACCTTGAACTGCTGGCATAAGGATCTGAAATTGAATATTTGCTAAATATTGCAGGAAATAAATCACAAGAATTTTCCCTAATAATTCAAATAATGGTTAACTGTATTTACTATGATGACTGACAATGTTACATATTTGCTGTTTGTACAACTTTCCCACTGTTGGATTCAGTAAAGTATGAATGCTGCTTTTACTTTTGAAATATAATTAATGAATCATGGTGTAATAAAATACCATATTAACCAACTGGTGTGCTGTTCCTGTAGGAGAAGGGGGTTACTTCACCACCTGCATTAAACCATGATTGGTTAGAATTGACTTTTTAAAAGCAAAATGTGATCGGACTGAACTACTTCACAGAAATATAGTTTGATAAATATTTATAGGGTATTTCTGTTGGATTTGAGGCTCTTTAGTAGTTTAAATATAACAGTTGTTACCTTTTTATTAATATACCTACAGCTCCTGTTGATGCCTTAAGTAACCTGTAGCATGGCCACATGTGGACATAGCTGCTGAGAGCATAGGGGAAGGATGATGGTGTGCTAGCCTGCAGCAGAGGCTCTTTAAAGTGAAGCCTGTCCAAGGATCGCAGGAGCTTGATGAAGTAGGTGCTGCCTGGGCATGCCTCAGGCAGAAAGGCAGGAAACACAAGAGTACACATTAGTAGCCAATAAATTTCATCCCCTGATGCACGGCCACTGCGAAGGTTGAAGTCAATGCCTTATAATGAAATTTTACAGACTTGTTAAAAGTTGCAGAAACAGTTTTGTGAAAACTGTTGAGAAACAGTTGTTGAATTTAGTATGATGGCTAGCTGCCATGCTGATGAGCAGAGGGATCTGGTAAGTTGGAGCTTACGACATCTATCTGTACGCTGTATGATTAATGAATTGTGGTTTGCTAGAAGTTGAAATTAGAGCAATTAAATCCTCCTGTCAAGGCTTCTACAAAACCCCACCCAAAATACTTAATCTGTTTAAAGGTGTCAAAAATTACTTAACTGCATTTTAACCTTTAGTGAAGTCTGACTTCTTGTTTGTTGTTATAAATTCCTCTTTAGAGAGATCACGAGTTGGAAAGGTAGCCTTTGCATATAATTGATGAAAGCTTGCACTATTACTTTATAGTTATATATACTGTTAATACTGAATTTAACACCTACAGATGTGGATGGATGTAGGTGGCTTGTAAATCATTTTTGGTAAATGTTGCCTTTCAAAATCTAAACTGTCTTGAAGGTAAGTCAACTTAATCACATTGCCCATGGAAAAAACACTCATTGATTTATAAACAGTATGGAAGCAAAAATATTATCAAATTAAAGTGCTAAAGTATAGCTAAGTGGTGGTGTTTTTCATTAAAATCATTTTTCACACAATTTTAGAGCTCGATTTTTCAATAAATTAGAAAAAAATAGTGTAATATTAAATGGATTAATATCATCAGAGCCTCACCACCATAAAATGTTGATATTATACATAAATTGCTAATTTTTTCTCACCAAAAGCAGTCTCCATTAGAAAAACATTTTAGCTAAGACTTATGAACAACCAAAGTCCTGGATTAAAGGGATGAAAAAAGCCAAAGTTTAGGAAAGAATGGCTCAGATTAACTGCTTTAGAAATAAGTCAACATTCAGACTACCAAGGTTGATGTTAAATTTAAAAAATCCTTTGTCATTTTTGTTTTTATGTCTATGTTTGTTTCAAACACCTTTAAATGTCAGTGGTTGGTATTATTAAATACATAAATGATTGGTTCTCTCTCCAATCCTTCTGCATGTTTACCCAAAATATTCAGCTGCAGGAGTGTCAATCAAATGGGATAGCATTTGACTGAGGGTTATTTTAGCTTAATTTCCAACTATTTCACTTCCCATTTGGTGGATGCATTGGTGTACATGCAGTCTACCAGAATGCTGCTGTTCATCATTACAATTATGGTGGTGAGCTCAGAGGTAAGTAATAAAACTCACTCAGAAAAGCCAGATTTAGACACACAATTCTGATTTGGTTAGGCGCAACATTTCAGGCCAAATTTTATTAGGTTTTGTCAAAAGGACTCCTCACTTGCTCAATGTCACGAATGCAAACCAAGCTCAACTAATCAGTGGTTCTTTTCACGAAAGAAAAGCCTGTTGTTAACTAAGGTGCACCGTATTTCATGGGTAGAATGCTATCAGGAGGGTAGAATTGTGTACTTTATGTGGCCCCCAGTGAAATATTATGTTATTGGAGTGTTATTGGAGGACAGAATGAGATATGTAGAAAAAAGAAATGTAGACTTATTGAAAAATGTAAAGCATTATAACAAAGTATTTTCATTGTAAACAATCAAGGTCAATGTAATTACTAAAAATATTTACTTGCCTTAATATACTCAGAAAGAATCTAGAGATCTTCTGCAAGAAATTCAAGAAAAACACATAAAGAAAGAAACATTTTTTTTTTGTTAATGCAAAACGCCCAGGCCATTAATGCTAATACAAGAAACAGATTTAGCTTTTTAACCTTTTTACTTATTACATATTAAGTTTTAACTTAAATTATTTACTTTTTTACTTCATTTACAGTAGGTAACATATCAAACGCAGTAGGCAACATTAGATTGCTGGTGGTATTCTATCAGACACTCACATTAAGATTTAAGACAGGAGTGGACCTTGTAGACCACATTCAACATCATGATTTGCCTTGTTTGCTGCAAAGTTGTGCTTATATCCAAGTTAACAAAGATGGTAACTTGGATGATAAAAGGTTAATTGAAAAATATAGGGGAAATACTGTTGCCATCAATGACACCAGGGGAAGAGGATGGCAGGCCATTGTTTATATATTGAATTATAAAAAGCTTCATACACATCATACACATGATTTCGAAAGATTCACCAAGAATCTTACTTAGACTAAAATAGGATGAAAAGGTCATTTCCATCCCTGCAGAAACGATGTGCTCTGCCACCCCCTTAAAGTTCCTTTTTTACAAACAGATATTTCGAATAAATCATTTATAAATTCCATAATCGTATCAGATACATATCTGCATAAGTTAATAAATAAATTGCGTATAATAGTTTAATACATAAAATTCAAAATTTGAAAAATTATGTTTGACTCCTGCTTGATACTCAAGTACCTATTGTTTGTGTGACTTCTTTTACACTTTTTTACTTGTTTCTAATGTGGAAATGAATAAAAATGGTATGAGCTGGGAGATCAAAAACTGCAAGAAAAGTTGTAAAATAACTGATAAATGGGCTTTGATGGATGGAACAACTAGAGCGGATTTCACTGACTCAGAAATCTACTGTCTGAGCGGCTATGAAACAACATTGCCATTTTTTTCAGACTGTTTCTCTGGATAGGTTAACACAGGTCGGAAAGTTTTTGAGACATACCTGAAAAAGAAATCACCCATAGCACCATAGAAATAAAACACACAACCCATGTTTGTCTTGTGGGTGTGTTCTCATCCCTTCCAACATTATTCGTCCATTTCAGCAAAGATGTTCTTAGAGTCTGCAAAACTTTTCCACAGTTTTGCAGCTCTGTGAGGAGCGCAGCATGTCAGGGCCTGCTTCCTAAGCCTGCCATTCTGACACACATAAAGGTGCTGCACATCCAGGCTTTGTGTCAAGGATTAGAGGAGCAGATACTCTGCAGCCACAAAGAAACACACTAAAACGTAGCGCTTCCGTTTTTCCCACATACCCTCACAGTTAAAGCGAGCAGTGGATTCCTGACAGCATGACACAGATATGCAGTGTAAGTATCAGCAGCACCCAACAGGGTTGGAGAACTCAGCCGCAGAGAGGGACATAAAAATGGAAAGTGTTTTAAGAGATAATCTACAGTGTCTGGAAATTATTTAACTAGCCTGACAAGTTAAGAGAGTTTTATCACAGCGCCGAACTGCACAAAAAGCCTCCGCTTGTTTCTTTCTGGTTTTTTGACCAAAGAACAGCACGAGCCATCAGGTCCAATTAGTGTTGCATACTTACGCTACGACCCAGCAGTTCAGAATGCCAAACTGAGAGCAGCAGGGAAGGATTAAGGGCCTCTGAAGGAAGGCAGTTTGAGAAAAAAAAATACTGTAATAAGATAAAAAGCTGGAATCAGATGTCTTTTTGCAGAATCCAACCATCTTTTGGAACTGATTAGTGTTTTAGTCCCTCTCATTGTTTTCTCCAAGCTTTCATTTACTCTCTAAATAAACAGTTTTATGGAGGATGCTTTATCCTCAGCTTGATCCGTATCTGATGTGTGTTTGCAAGAAAAGCTTATGAAAGATGAACTTTATAAAGACTTAAGACGCAGCAAGAAAGTACTGATTAGGCATGAGTAGAGACTATTGTCACTGACTGTATGACTGTCAATATAATGGATGATATTTAATGTCTACACTAAATAAACCCCCCTCTCTATAATGTTTGCTTTGTTTTCTTTTGTTCTAATAAAAGCAAGGCTCCAACTGCATGGGTTTCAGCGGGTCTTTTGGGCCTGTCTGTGCTCATCTCTATATCCTTCAGCTCACGTCTTTTCATGCAGCCTTCATGCTTGCTGTTGCTGTCTCTGTCTTCTTAGCCTGATTTTATTTGAACCGTTTGCTTCTGCAGAACCAGTTGGACGCCGGAGACGCCTTTTTTTTATTCAGTTCTTTTTTGTGTGGTGGAAAAAATGTCTGACAGTTGCCTGTTAGAAACCAGGCCTTCAGTTTTATGTCAGGCACGTCTAGAATTAAGATAATGAATAGAAAATACTTTGTGGAACATTTTTAGAGAGCAGCGATGCCTTTGGGGAGACAGATGCAGAAGAAAGAAAAGTTTTAGGCAGTTTCTAAAATAAAACAAGTAAGTTCTTCACAGCATTCCCCTTCAACATTGTCACTTTAACACCACAACCTTCATTGTAAGTTATTGGAATTCTGTGTGATAGGCCCAAACAAAGAAGCATGTAAAGAGTGAAGAAAATAATGCACGATTTTTCAAAATCAAACAGCAGTTGCATCCATTGAATAAATTTACTGCTGCAAATCTTTTGAACATTGTCTCTACCAGATTTACTAAAATTTCCTTGCAGAGTAGCTGAAGCTTATTCAGGTTAAATGAACGGCAAATGTTAACAGCAATTTCCAAGTACTGCTTCCAAGTGTCACTTAGAGTTAGACTTAAGCTATTCTGAAACAAGTTGTTTCACTGTGGGAGTGGTGTTAATATTCCACAGCATAAACATATGGCTTTTAGGCCAATTTTTTGTCTTATCTGATCAGAGCCCCTTCTCCAACATGGACTTATGGATTACTTAAGTAGGGATTTTTTATACTTTTCTTCCAGTTATGGCTGTTTTGTCACTCCATTACAATGGCTACATTGTCAGATAACGAAAAGTTGTCCTTTCAGCAGATCTTCCCAACTAAGCTGAGGGTCTCTACAGCTCCTCCAGAGTTGCAATTGGCCTCTTGACCGATTCTGTAGTTATTCTCTCCTTGACCAGCCTCCAAGTTTTGCATTTGCCTGCTGTGTTTTGTATTTAGTTGTGTTTTAAAAGACATGAGTACTTCTCTATTTTCATTTTAAACAAAATTAGTGCTAAGTGATGTTTTCCCCCTGGTAATTATGCAACTTTTTTAAGTTTGTTGGTCATGAAAAAATTCTAATTAATTACCGTAATGAAATCTTTCATTTGTAACATATACTGTATTTCTAAGAGAAGGTAGTACGTTTGGAAAGCAGAGTATGTGATTTTAATTTCAGGGGGAAAATGGTTGAACCGTTTTTCCTTTTCAAGAAAGCTCCCTCACACACGGACAAGTTTTGACACAATCTCCAAGCAGATTCCTTGGCTCTGCGATCTGAGAGAAATTGAGTTTCTTATCTGAAATGGCAGAGAGATGTCAGGTTCTCTCTGCATAGGCGGTGCTTCCGTAAAATTTCCTGTTCCAGTTCATAAACACTCCACCAAGCAAACTATATTAAAAGATCTCCCACGTTATAAAACGTGTCAGTGTTTTCTCTTTTTTTTCTTTTTTTGTTTCTTTGATTTTATGTACCTATTACTCTGTTGCATGTCCCCTCAGATAAGAAACATGGTGTGTTTAGGTACGTTTACCCTAGTATTTGCTACAAAGATAGAGCCTGAGTTATAAGTCCAGATCACCTTAAAATAAAAATAAAAAATAGTGATAGCAGTTAGGAGCAAGCTTTAAATTTTTAGCACTAAGTCTAAAGGAGCATGTTGTTTAACCTCAACATGCTGTCGCTTTCAGTTCTATTGCAGATTAAGCTAGCTATGTGGCCCTTGTCATAAAACTATCTGCTAATATTTAATTTTTCCTTTTAAGCTTTTATAAGCTATCTATTCATTAGTAGCTTACTAGAAAGGGCAGAGAGAGAGGGGAAAACATGCAGCAAATGGCTTGGGTCTGGGAATCGAAACCCAGGACAGCTGCATTGAGGACTGTAGGTTCTGCATATGGTGCACATTCCTAAATGGACCACCTGGTACCCCTGATCATCAGTCCCTAAAGTCCCTAATTCCTTCCATTCTATTTTTAGGAATTCTATGAACCACTAGTAAACCTGTAGATTAAGAGCAAAGTGCTCTGTTAGGAATATGATGAACAATAATATCTTTGTTATAAGATGTTGCTTGGTTATTTAGGGATTTGTAAATCAGAGGGATGGTTTTAAATTCTATTATGGATTTAACAGGAAGCTATAATAGGATTTCTTTCTTTTTGATTTTCATCAGGACTCTGGCTGCAGGATTTTGGATCAGCTTAAGGTTTTTAAATTGATCTTTGGACTTCCTGATTGTAAAGAATTACAGTAGTCAAAATTCGAAGTAACAAAAAAATATGGAATCATTTCTCACTATCACCCCCCTTAACAGACAGTTCCTTTTTCTGTTATATTTCAAATATGAAAGAAGATAAAGCTCTTTTTTCAAAGACTCTGTCTTGCCTAAATTCAAAATAAGACAGTTTAAAGTCATTCAAGATTTTATGTGCTTGAGGCATTCTTGTAGTTTCATTGGGATTCATGGACAAATATAGCTGAGTATCATCAGCATAACAGCGGAAATGTATCTTGAACATTCTGATTATTCTACCAATTGGATTCAACTGTCAACTTTTTTCTGTCTTTATGAGGCAATAAAACAACTAGCTTTCACAGCAAAAAAACAGCCTACAATATGATGAGACATACTGAGTGTTTATTGCAACATCACCTGCTATAGGATTGTCTTATAACCCTAGTTTGTATGCTCTGTGTAGTTTTCTTGTAGACGGTCAGAGTAGTAAGTGCAGGATGTCGGACCTCAAAGGCCAGAACTGATGAATCCTGCTATAGGACATTCTTGCTGCAAAGCAATAGGGTTAGAAAACTGAATGTATGGAGAAAAAAATTCCATACATAAAGATAAATTTTTTTGGTACTAGTGACCTTTTAAAAAAAAAAAATGTTTACAGGAAATAGAGTTGAATAGAGGGGGAAACATGCAGCAAAGGTCAGGAGGCTGAACTTGAACCCATGACAGCAGAGTTGAAGAATAAGCCCTCTGTTATATCTGAGTCACACAATTTACCCCTGCACCCAGTATGTCAATTTTTTTTCTGCTGAGATTAAACCAAAAAAACACGCAGGAGGTAAACAGTCATTTTGAAACGGAAATATATTAATTAAAGAATAAATGATACATGGATCCTGAGCATAAGGAACAAAGGTCATTTAGAAGTAGAGCAAAAAAATGTTACATAAATTAAGTTTTGTAAAAATAAGTGTACTTTCCCTTGATTTGAGTAGACAATTTAGCAATGGAATAAGATAGTTTATTCTTTAAATAAGAAATAAAACTGTATTGCTTTATTTTAGGAGCATAATATCTAATTATCATATTATAAGGTAAAAAAATATTTATTACATCTTTTTTAACTGTTCAAAGTAAGGCCAAATATGCTTATTTTAGGAAATATTTACATATTTTATATTGTAAGAAACTGTTGAGACACGGATGTTGGGCAAAAGAACATTGTGACAACAATGACGGAGAGCAATCAGGAAAATAATTCCTAAGGAAGCAGTAAATGAGAAGAGACTGAAAACAGAGAGAAAAAGGAAACAGTGACTGCACATAAAAAAAATCATTAAAGAAAAAGTACGGTTAACAATTGAACATCAGAATAAATCATATCATAGGAGCCACACTGCAAAAAAAATGTAAACCTAAGTAAATGTTACTTAGAATAAGTTAATTTTTCAGGAATTGAGCAGGTAAGTGATACACCGTGCCAATGGAACTAGATAATGTATATTTAGATAAGAAAAAACAACTTTAGTCTCTTATTTCAAGGGCATAATATCTAATCAGAATTTTTAAGGGTAAATAGTCATTCCATTGGCAGATCACCTTATTCAACATCTCTGTTGGATAACGCTCCCACCCCATGCAGGAACCTGCTGCTGATCTGGAGAGCTCCTTCAGTGACAGACTGCGGAACCCTAAATGCACCAGAGAGCGTTATCACAGATCCTTCCTCCCAGCAGCTGTAAGACTTTATAAGCACCACTGTTCCAAACAACCTTAATAAGTTGTTACATTCATGCTGATTTTGCACAGTTTCTACCTTAGTGAGTAAAAAGAAAAAAACATGCTGCTGTCATTTTGCACATCTTTGATGTTGCTGCTATTTTCAAATAGCCATTACTATAAAAACATGTCCATAGCTGTGTTGTATTGGTTATTTATTCTCCAGGTGCACTGTTTTTTATATTGTTAAAACACTTTAAAGTAATGTATTTAAATGTTTATCTTTTAACTCTTCACTATTATATTACTCTGATACATTATCTTAGGTCCATATTTGTGTGACCATTTTTTCTAGATCTATGCTGCTGTAAACACCAGAATTTCCCCATTGCGGGACAATAAATAGATTTTCTGTTCTATTCCATTCTATTTAAATTAAGGGTGAATACATTTATTTTTCTAATTTTTAGATCGTTTTTTATGTGCTGGAACACAGACCTTAAATGTTTGTTCTAAGTCCAATAGTTGGGGACCTTAGACATTTAACGCAGGGATTTTATTTAAGTCACATGGATTTAAAGATACTGGCACAGATTTGAAGCTGGCCTTATCCAACCTCTAATAATATGTAGACCTTTTAATCTGTTGAAATTTCTGTTTACAATGCTAATGTCTGTCTTTAGCTTGCATCTGTCAGATTCTGTTGAGGCCTCTGAATTAATGCTTCTTTTATTACCAGAGGCCTTACAGCTTCTCCTGTCCCTCAGATGGCTTTAGCTTGGCTTGGTTCTGAATGTTTCTTTACTCTCTATTGTCTGTGCCTGCCCTGCCAGATTTAAACAACTGTGTCTTTTGCTCGTTACCCTAAAGTAAATATTATTCACACTCTGCACATCTCACCACCTTCTGGCATCTTCTGGCATCATCTTTTCTTTGCCCTCTTATTGTTCTTCTCTCAGGCCCCTCTCTGCCACTACGGGACTTTTGTTGTCCTTTTCTATCCATGTCCAATGTAAAAAAAAAAAAAATGCATTGAACCTTCAGTCTTCTGGTAAACAGAATGTTTTCTTGTATTTTCTCAATAACACCTTTGACCTTTTTTGTCATTTCTGCCTTTTCTTTTTATTTTCCTTTCTCGATATCTAGATACAACACAACTGATTTGGAAATATCCTAAAATATAAGAAGAAATCTAACATAACCTTTTCTTAACACAAAATATAAACCAAAAGCACATCTGCAGTTCTAGCATTGATTCCTGGGTAAGCCTCTTTGTGTCGCCCAATGAACATCCAATCACACCCAGTTCTTCGATTGTCAGGAAAAAACATTTTTAACTGTGGACTTTGGATAGAAATTTAGGGATATAATAATAGAACAGATTAGAGGCACAACATATCTCTAAGGAAACTAGAACATATTTTGTTGTCGAAAAATGGCGTTTCCAAATCACATACAATTTTTCAAGTATCTATAATTACTGCAGAATAAAAAATACAGTTTTATCTGAATTTTATAAGGTGTCATTTATACTTAATTTGTGATATTCTTTTTCCCAAGATAGAACTGAGGCTGGACTATAATAGAATAAATATCTATTAGAAAAAAATATGTTTTATAAACCTTAAATCGTGTTTAAATTGACTTTTCATCTGTGTAGAATAGTACAATATATTTGTGATTGATCTAAACATGCTAGATTTTGGACTAAAACTAGATTCGATTAGAAAACAAAGAATTACTGTCAAATGTGGCAATGAATTAGCATCATTACTGATCACACCATCTTCACCAACATATCACCTAAATAGTCTCACAATGCTTCACACAGAAAAGGGACCCAATCATATTGATTGACATGCAAATAAGAGAAGAGTTTTCTGGTGCATTAAATTAATTTTATTTTACTGTATTCTATTGGCGTTGTGGCAAGCCACCCCCACTCCCACTCCAATGCTACACTATCCTGAGCAGATGGCCACATACCATGTAATTGCTTATTATAAAAAAAAAAGAATTTATATAATACTGTTGTGACTTACAGAAGGGATGGCAAAGGATGATGCCGAATCTGAATGTGGGCTTGCAAAAAAATAAAAAATAAATTTAAAATGGTCATGCAATGCCATAAGTTGCACAGAGACTATTATCATCCCAATCACCTTAATGACAAAAACAATTAGCTTTGCAGTACTTGGTTTCATTTAGAGCAATTCTCCAGAAAATGCCTTCCGGCGACCCTCTTTGTGCCGGTGCAGTGATTTCATTAAAATAAATGAAAAAACTGGTTTGCTTTGCCAGGAATAATATCACAGAAAAAAGACCCCGAAGCAATGAAAATAAACCAAGCTTAGGCTCGATTTTCAATGCACCCAAGTACATGTTGAGAGGAAACTGAAAGACCTTCCTCTGTCACTTGATTAGGAACCTCAGGTCTTTTCATCCCATGGGGCCTGGTTTGCTGAATTATTGCCAGTAGGATCCCTTGTGAAAACAGACATGTTCACTTTGTATTATTTCTCCTGAAATGCTGCTCACTCATAGAATCAAAGATATTTAATTATTTTCAAAAATAAACAAGGAACTATCACACCTGCACATGTAACATATTGTTTGGCTGCTAATATGTGCAGACTTTAAAATGGTTTTAGAAGTAAATCCATTTAACTAGCTGTAAATAATTAAGATTTTATTCTTAAAAATTGAGGAAATGAAAATCACAATAACTACCTTCATGTTCCAGGAAAAAAAGATTGAAATACTGTCTCTTGAGTAGAGTTATTTTTCATCAATGCTTGGCTGCAGAATCTTTTTTTTTTTTTATGTTTTATTAATATCTTCTTAGGCAGCCTGATTTATTTTTTTTTTATGTAACCATTATGTTTGGAAATTGATGTTGAAAGTACATCTGTTGCACAAATGCAGACCCAAAGGAGACAAAGTATGCTGTGTCCTCTAGGGGCTGGACCCAGTCCTAGATAAATGCAGATGGTTGCGAAAAGAAGAGCATCCAGTGCAAAACGTTTGCCAAAATAACAATGGGGGTCAGTGGAGTGATCTCCATTGGTCGGAACTACAACCACTGGTTCTGGAAAACAACAGTATACCAGTGGAAATTTGGTTACAGTGGGTCATCAAAGAAGAGGGGGACAACGTTTTTAAATGGACAGAGTATAGGGTGAGAAAAGGGACTTTAAATGTTGGAGATATGATGGGAAAAGCAGATAAGTTGCCTGGCATGATGCAGATGTGGTATGTCCAGGAGACAAGGTGAAACGGTAAAGAGGGTAGAAGCTTTAGAAGTTTTATTATGGATTGGTTGGGAAGAGAAATGGTGTCGGATTTAACTAGAGGAGTTTGACAGGAATCTTCTGGAGCTAAAAATGTAGGAGATAAGTCTGAGCATAGAAATCAAAGCTGAGATGTTCATTGTTGTTAGTGTTAATGCCCCACAGGTAGGGTGTGAGTGAGAGGTAAAGAAAACATTCTGGAGTTAATAAGATGAGGGGATGGATAATATTCCAAGAGGTACGAGTGAAGTGATTGGTGTAGATCCCATTGAACATGTTGAAGCTAGAAAAAGATGTGATGAGGAAGTGATGGGCAGATTTGGTATCCAGAATACGAATGCGGAAGGATAGATGGATGTGGCCATAATGAATACTTTCTTCTAGAAAAGTCAGAAACACAGTGTGACTTGCAAGAGTAAAGGAGTGACACTGTGAGGAGTGAAGGTAGAGGAAGCTAAGGCCATACAAAGGACATGCAGTCAGTTACATGATAGAATGGATAGTAAGGAGGGTGAAAAGGACTCATACAGACTTGTGAGGCAGGGACACTGAGATGGAAGGGATGTTCAGCAGGCAAAGGCTGGGTAACAACACTTCGGTCTGGCTCAGTAAGCTACGGTGTGATTTTTTTTGTCACTCTCAGCAGTACATTAAGAAAGGCTCCAAATACACATAGGGTAAGGAGATCCAGTTCTGTGTGGGACAGGGTTGGGACAAATTATGAAGAGTCAAAAAAATATATATTCAGTGAGTGTTTTTAAATATGAAGAAAGCAGAGCTGAAGTCATTGACTCACATTCACCCTGACTGTCACAGCAACAGGTAAAGGATCTTGATATTTGCAAATTACAAAGAAAAATATGATTAAAGAACAAAAAAACACAGCCACAGCACAAAGTATGGAACAGTTTGCTACAGGTTGAGGCCAGTGAAAGGTGATTTTTAGAGAGCACTTTGTGAAGTTTACCAAATTATTATTTTTTTTTTTATGTGGAAGTTATTTCATATTCATCCTTGTGGTTTTAAATTCTTTTTTTTTTTGTTTTTTTTTAGCTCAAATAGGATTGCTGTTATACTTTATTTGTTTTCATATTTTCTGAACTCCTACATCAGGTAATTGATATTTGAAAAAATATCAAAATATATATATTGTAATATATTAAAATGTTTTACTGGTTGTATATGTCTGAGTTTTTCCAGTATTTCCAAAAAGGGCAAACCTAAGAGATTTTAGATGTGTTTAACTTTGGCACCATGTATCTTTGCTTGACTGACTCATGACTTTACTGCTGCATGGTTTCTACCAAAGTAGACCTAGGGTCTACCTCAGTTAGAACTGAAGAGTATGTGCAGTATGGAGGGGTGCAGTTTGACCCACCCATTTTTTATTTATTTATTTTTGTCAATGAGATAGATGCAAGTGTGACAACTTCCCTGTCAGATCAGACACTAAATCATGTCTTGTGTGGTTAGGATTGGGATGGAATGTCTTCACAGTTGCAACAACTCTATTGGGAAGATGGAAGGAGTGCTATGAAGAGTTGATGAATTAAGAAAATAAGAGAAAACCAATAACAGAAGAAGCTACCACCATGGATCAGGAAGTAACCAATGAAGTAAGGAAGGTATTGAAGGGATGACGAGTGGGAAGGCAGATGGTCCTGTTGACTTACCTTTGGAGGTTTTAGCCTCTCAAAACCCACCGGGTCGCTGACAACCGGTTTTAAAGCGTTTACAACTAATAATTCAGAATGCATGAAAATTACTTTTTTTTTCAATATAGACATGTTAGATATCATTAGAAAGCTTAGATTCTTCACAATTCAACCACCATGCTCATTATGCACACGGCGAGCACCAAAGCACAATTAACACAGATATAGCAGCATGTCAAAATGGAAACATGACAAAGCAGCCACAACAAGCAAGCATGTCTTTATTACTGCTGTTCAAAAAAGACCTAATATTTTTGAGAATAAAAAACAACAACTTTTTGTCATGTTTGAACTGACGCATCTTGGGCTGTGTTTAACTCACACAATTCTCATTTATATATTCAGCAACTAGAAGGTGTTAGCTTTCAAATAATGTATTATAAATGTAATTTAGGCCTACAGTTCCTAATTTGTTTGCTTTTCCATTTAGGTATGCAAAATAGGCACAAATTCCCAAAAATGGTGTGGATAGAGGTGTCTAGGACAGAGAGCACTAGAGCTTTTGACTAGACTGTTCAATTAAATGTTAAAGAGCAAAAGATCCCTCTGGAAGGGAGAAGCATGATGGTACGAATCTTGAAAAACAAGGGAGATGTCCACAGCTGTGGAAATTACAGAGGGATAAAATTGATTAGCCATACAATTAAGTCATTGGAAAGACTTAGACATAGACTGAACTTTATTTATCCCTTGGGATTACCCCTTCAGTGAAATTCTGGCTCCAGTAGCTTACAAGTACAAAGGACAGAGTTAAAGCAAGATGCCATTAAGATTAAACATACAACAGACAATATAAAAAGAGTGTATATAGTAAAAAAGAGCATAAGAAAAGCTGTAATGTCCTGGAATATGTTTTCTTTAAATATAATAAAAGACTACACAGTAGTTGACTGGGATTATTGCACTTGCATGGCAGAGATGTAGTGAAAGAGTAGTAGAAGCTGGAGTAGGGACAGAGGAATCTGTGAGGAGCAGTAGGGTTTTAATGTCTAAAAAGTACTGCAGATCTAGTATTTGCTGTGAGGATGTTGATGGAAAAGTACAAACCAGTTAATGATGCTGCATTGTGTTTTTATAGACCTAGAGAAAGCATATGACAGGGTGCCAAGAGAGGAGCTGTGGTAGTAAGCCAGAGTGGTGCAGGACCTGTATGACAGTAGTGAGGTAGGGTGTAGGTGTGACAGAGGAGTTTAAGGTGAAAGTGAGGGTGCGTCAGGGATCGGCTCTGAGTCATTTGATGTTTGCTGTGATGATGGACAGGCTGACAGATGAGGTTTGACAGGAATCTCCATGGACTATGTTTGCAGATTAGAACAGGGCAAATCTAGTGAGATGGATGTTTGCCCTGGAATGAAGAGGAACAGAGCTTAGCTGTAGCAAGGCAAAATACGTGTGTGTGAATAAGAGGATAAATAACAAAGGGGAAGAAGCGTGTCCAAGCAGGTTAGAATGGGTGGAGAAAGGTATCAGGAGATTCCTGTGAAGAAGACGATCAAGGAGAATGAACAGAAATGTATAGACAGTGGCTAGACCAGCGATGATGTATGATTTAAAACAGTGCCACAGAGAAAGAGACTAAAGGCAGAGCTGGAGGTAGTAGTAATGACAATGTTGAGGTTCCAGGAGGGACAAGGATAGCAAAGGATCAGGGATGAGTACATCAGTGGGTCATATGAAATATTTTGAAGATATAGCTGGAGAGGTCCGATGAAAGGATGGATTGAGTGCATCATTAGAAAGATTTTGAGGTTGGAACTGCTCGGCAGGATGTCAAGGAAGGCAAATAAGGAGATTTATGGATGCAAAAAAAGATGTAAAACCAGAAGAAGAAAAAGATTTGTTGCAATGTTAAATATATTTATGCTATTTAACATATAATCAAATAATGTTGCCTTTTTCGTATGCCCCCTGGACGTCTTCCTCAGAAGATGTCTAAGGCACGTCCCCTGGGAGGAAGACTAGAGGACGACCCAGGACATGATGGAGGGACCAAGGCTCTCGACTGAGAGCTCCTCAGGCCTGCTGGAGGAGGTGTCAGCAGAGAGGGAAGTCTGGGAATCTGCTGAGGCTGCTCCCCTTGCAACCTGGTCCTGGATGAAGTAGGCAACAATGAATACGAGTCTCTTCAAACTATAAGAATTTTATAGTTAAAATCAAAAAGTTGAAAATTTTATTTACAGAAATAATTAAAGTCCAAGTTAAACATAATTCACTTAATAAATCTTTAACCACTCATCACTTAAGAAATGAGAATGAGAAATTAAATGAAAACTATAATGTGAAATCAATATGATCTATGTGCACATAATCAATGTTTCGAGTAGCTGAAAACCATAAAAAATTATGCATAGTATCAAAGTTTAAAATTTATTATGCAAATCAAAGCAGTAGATTAAAAATTAGTTTAAAATGAAAGGTCATGCCGGATATGTTATGTTTTTATTTTTATTTTTTATTTTTTGGTATGCCATTTTCTGTTATTTTAATTTGCCAGATTAATTTGGTTTGTTTACCTTTTGCCAGTTTTTTTTTCTAGCTTATTTCTCTTTCTTATTTTCTATGTTTGTAATTTCTGTCATGTTGGATTTGTTTTACCATTTCTACCTCCACCTGTGTTTCTCCATTTGCTCTGAGGTCTGCCCCTGTTCTAGATCACAGAGGAAATTGAGAAGTGATAGAGTTCTTTCTGTGATGGCCTTAAAGCTTTGGAACAAGCTGTCACTGCACATAAGACAAGCTCCCTAAGTCAATGTTTGTAAACCCGCCTTGATTTTCAGACTAAGGTATTAACTTTACCACGATCATAACTGACTAAAGCAAAAAAAATGAGGTATAGTCTGCCTCTGCTCCCATAGCATTTTTAATTTTTTGTCAAAGGTAACTTTGAGACTGACAGGTGCACATAATAAAGGTCAATAGAGGAATAATGTGATATCCCCAAATATTCTCACCAAGATATAATAATGTTGTATCGCACATATAATAATATATATACAATAATATAAATCCCTTTATTGTCCCATAATAGGGAAATCCATTCTTTGCATTTTACCCAGCTCACTGGGGAGCTGTGGGCTGCTATTTTGTGGCAGTTAAGGGTTTTGCTCAGGAACCCAGAGTGCAGGTTGTGGGGATTGAACCTGGTACTTGTAAACTTCTCAGAGCACTGCTCTAACCAGTAGGCCAACACTCCCCTGATAAACATAATTTTATAACTATACAATTATAAGCATGACTATAAGGCTAATTTACATTTCTAAATTGTCTTAAAGTGTTAGTGCATGGTTGTGTGTCATTTTGTATGTATATATATATATATATATATATATATATATATATATATATATATATATATATATATATATATATATATATATATATATATATATATATATATATATATATATATATATATATGAATATCTGCATTCAGGTAAATTTTTATGACCACTGAAATAGTCATATTCTCATATTTTGGAGTACACAAATTCCAGGAATACATTTATTTTAATATCATCATTGACTCTACAGGCACCTTTGAAGGAATGCAGTGCACCCCTGGCTTTAACCATGGTACATCATAGATCACTACTTAACCTCTATCTATTCTCTCCCAAAAACATGGATCATTGTGTACATCCTTTTAATGGATTTCATTTAATTAACAAGCTTCAGCTATGGCTGCACCGGAGACCCTCAGTATCATATTACATAACAAGTGCACAATCAATAACAACATCATTTAGCCAGGAAGTGAGGCCGACTATCTCATAGAGATCATATTCATGGCTGAATCTTTTTTTCCCAGTAATTAGACGTCCACAAGCTCGTAAATTACTCACAAGCCAGGCAGCTGACATTTCCACCTCTCATTAAAGAACCACAGCACACTTTGCAAAGGTGAAGCAGACGAGTCTACATGCGGATACATAGTTGAGGTGATATAACGTTCTATCATCACAGACAATAGAGGCAGACTTGATGTAAAATAGCTCCTTGTCAGCCTGCAGGGTGGATAATATACATCATAATACACTTCAAATTAATCTGTTTTTTTAGCTATTGCTGAACTCCACTCTTCAATCGTTCTAAGGAGACTATAAATGTTTCTGCATGGAAATGATCTATTTATAGGCATAGAATTGCAAATTCACTCCCCCTCCTCCAGTAAAGGATAAAATTCTCCTCTTGGCAGAATTTTACTGAACCATGGTAATGCTATCTTGTCTTTTTTTTTCTTTTACTCAAATTGGTTACCCAATAATTGTCAAAATTAACCTTATTTAAAAGATGAAGAGGGAATGATAGCCATTTTACTTTACATAAAGGTTAGCAGTGAGAACAGCTTCAAGAAAGCTTTCTTTAATAACAAAGAGGAACTGGAGTATTAAAATGTGAAATAGAATAAGATGTGGGATTAGCTTGGTCTGCTATCTTGGCAGGGGAAATGTAAAGTCACTGTGTGTGGTCAGAGAAAAAATGAGAAGGAGCTATGGAGCAGCTGGGACCAGAGGTGATCCATGAAAAACTGTTGTAATTATGATTTTTTTCTTTTTTTTGGAGTGTTTATTTTTTCTGTCTAGCCTAGGTTTAAATTAATTGGTGTAACTTGTTTCTATTCTTATTGTTTTAGTTAAGAAAAAAAAAAAGATTCCTGACCACTTACAATGACGTCCAACTCCCTCCAGGCAGCAGACAACTGGAGTCCACCTGCACCAGCTGGACACCAGGCTGCTGCAGCTTTTGTAACAGGACGTGACAAAAAGCAAGGTCTGCAGCTGTGCACACAACACAGCGCTGCAGGAAACTAGTTAAGTTCAACAGTGAAGCCAAAGAAGCAAAAACATAAAAGAGATTTTGGGAATTCAGTACTGTGCGGCTTATTTTCAGAAAAAAGAATCCCTGGACAGAGTTGGTAGCATTTATTTATGACTCCCTGTTAGGTCTGTGTTAAAGTCTTCATCCTGTCTGTGCACATGTGTTAGCGTTACCCTCAGAAATAGTGGAGTAGTGTTTAGATGGGGGAATATCGGAAGGAACTTTGTCAGTCATCATGTGCTTGAATGTGGGAAGCATTTAGTAATTTAATTTAGCAATTTTACAGTGTGGACAATCCTATGGTGAAAACTGTCCTTATCTTTAAAAACAGGAATTGGTTGCTCTAGTTTTTTTTAATGCAGACCTCTGAAGCAAAGTCTCAGCTGTGCCTATGATTATTCTGTATGTATGTATTAGTTCATCCAACAGCCAGGTTTGTTCCAATAAAACATTTCAGTCAATTTTAAAAAATATACACCATGTGCACAATGGCTGTCTTGTTATTGTATCACCTGCACTTTCTTTGTTTTTGTTTTTTTTATATTAGTACAGCAAAGATACAATCAACACTACGGGAGGAAAAGTAACAATACGGCAGAAAGAGAAGTGGTGGCCAAAAAAGATTTTACACCAATCAACTGTTGCTTAATTTGGCACCAACTGTCTATGTAAAATGTAAAAAAGCAAAGCAATAACTCCAATGACTGCAGAGATAAATGGAGGCCAATATTTTCTTTGTTTTCACAGTCAGGAATCAAAGCTTGTCTAATTATACATTGCTAGGATGAATATATAGATTGTCCTTCACTTCTGTGCACAATCTTGGATGCAGGAAATTAAAAAAGACGGCTGTGTTGTTGAGATAAGCCTATGTTGTTGTTTTTTTCTTCTTGTATTTAAGCCATCTTGCATGCAAATCAAGCTGAGGAAGCTCTCTAATATGTCCCCCTCCTCCCTAAATCCTGTCAGGTGGTAAATTATGAGGATCTTTCCCAAATCTGTGACCAGTTATATGGTTTCTATGGCTTCTAATGCTTGTTCATGTGTGTATTCAATTAAGGCCTGTTCTAGACAGCACATACTAATTATCTGTTAGGAGGTCTCAGACGGTGCAATGTTTGGTCCACATAAAGCAGCAATTCTCTCTGGATTTCAGTCTGCTTTATGAAGGAGAGATAGAAGCTTTCCCCGCTCAAAATGAGAAATACAATTTTTAATGAGAGTTTACACATTCAGGGCTCTTCCTCAGTTCACATGAGCAGACAATTTACAAGCTTCCCTGCATTCTCTCTGTTGCCAACCACGGCTGTAACTCTCCACAATATCTGAGTTAATAGAATTTTGTGAATTCATACTCACACCTTATTACCAAAGGGAGCTATGCTGGTGAAAAAAAAAAAACCTTTTCAGATGCCAGTCATGCACAAGTAGTATAGAACCCAGCATATTTCAGAGTAATAAATAAATTTGTATTCTCTGTGTTAATTTAATAAGCAACTAATAAGCATAAACATTTTAATATAATATTACAAAATCCTCCTTGGTCATTTTTGATGCATGCAGGCAGTCTAAAAACATTTTCTTTTTTAAGAGGATTCAAAACCATTTACACTATGCAGCTAAGCAGATGTCATTTATATGCATGTTTTCCGTGTAAATGGGTTTTACCCGTTATTGATGTCCGCCGGAGAGCAGAGAGAGGTTTGTGTAATTTAACAGAATAGCTTCTAATGGGCAATATTTTTGAAGTCATTTGCTGTAATGATTCAATTCAGTACAGGAGAGCTTCAAGCTTGTAAAACCTCTGAAGCTTCCCTTTAAAGACAGCAAATGCATACTGATGTTTTTTGGAAATATTTATAATGAGAACTATTGAAGCTTTCCAAAAAGGATCCATGCAATATTCTAGAGCTCATGTTTAATCGTTTATTTTTTGTAAGGTGATTTGTAGGTCATAATAGTTTTATGAATTTTTGTGAATTGAACTGAGAAAAAACAGTCCATTCACTGGAAAAACGATCTAGAAATAAGTAAAAAAAATTTAAATTAAATGTATTTACCCTTAACTTGAGTAAGTTAATGAGATAGTTTGCCAATGGAATGAGTATTTTTAGTCTTAAAATAAGATAATTAGATAACATGCACTTGAAATTAGACAATGCAATTGTGTTTTCTTATTTTAAGTGTAAATTGTCTCGTTCCATTGACAAAATGTATGTTTTACCTCCTCAGTTCAAGACAAAATGCACTTATTTTAAGAAAAGATGGCTTATTTAGATGTTGATTTTTCCAGTGTAAACTATAAGACATACAGAAATACTTAGGTATCAACACGTAACATAATAACCACTCATAATAAAAGTAAAGACAACCATTTCTTCACTGATCCCTTAGCTCAGTAATTCTATGGTGACTTACTTGGTCAGTATGGAAGAAGAAGAGATTTTCATCACACAGGAAACAAACCAACAACCTACCCATTGATTTGAAAACTTCAACACATTGTACAAATTGTGGCTTTTAATAAAAAGAAAAGAAATCTGTTCTGACCATCATTCTATAGTTGCGCAATAGAAAATAGTTTATGTTCAATTTATATAAATTGATACCTCCAAATGAGATGCTATCATCGGTTGCTTTCTGATTTTCAAGTGGCATGGCCCTGTCAAGAAAAAAAATTTTTGAGTGTGACAAAATTTATTTGTGGTTCATAGTTTTAATAATTTTAGGTTTTCTGGCTCTAGTATAAAACCCATGTTATTTAAACAGGTAATTTAGCTGTTAAACCTGCTAATACTGGAAAGGATTACCTAACTAATCACTCAGCTTTAGATTGGGAAACTTGAATCAAAGCCACAGAAAAAAAAGCAATTAAAAGGAATTTCTTTGAGGCAATATAAGGATCCCTGGGGAGATCACTGAGTCGAAGGTGTCTGAACACAATGGAGCGCATGACACCTCTGACAAGAGAAGCAAAACACACCGTGATGGGCTAATTGGTATGCTCCTGCAGCTCAAAAAGGCACAAAAAGGTGAAGCTGAAGCATATGATATTTACTGGAGCGCAACCAACACAGAAGCAATGCAACAAAACACAAGTTTGCATAACTTTCACACGCTTGGTTAGATGTTAGCATCTTTAGAAGAGTAACATATCAGTTTTATCAATCTGAGCTGATTTCTTCAGACTCAGTTTTTTACCTAAAAGTAATTTAACTTTATTTCAAATAAAGGACTGTTCTTGAAATTGCTGAAATGGGTTATGAATAATCAAGTCACAGAATAAATAAAAAAATTTGTGCAAACTCTTACAAAATCGACACGCTAGTATTTGCATTACAATGTTTGATCTCCAGAACAAGTTTTTACAATAAACTTTTTTTGTGGGTTCAATAGTTTCTCTTCCACACATGGTCTCATGGGGATTTTCAGCTCTGCTGATTTTTATTCTAATACTATGCTGTAGAAAATCACTGTTATATAATCAAAAACGCAGGATCCCCCAAGAGTATAGGCATCAATCTTTGCTATATTTGTTATGACAAATGGATAATTGTCACTGGGTTTCTATAAAATCAAGCCTAAACCAGAATTATATGCTTGCTTATAAAACAATCTGGGCATTTAAGCAATTCAGACAAATAGCACATAAAGCCTGCAGGCTTTTAACACTTTGCTGCAATACCTTTAGAAAAGGAGTTTGTGCACCAGCTGTGTTTGTGATAGGAGCAAGCATCATGCAACTTTAAAGCCATTCTTCTCCCTCTGGGGTGTCGCTCTTTCATGTCCTGCTCTGACATCACTGTAAAATCCAGTGCCTGTCGCTGGCCATATGGGGAGAGAAGGACATTTAGTGAAGACGGACATTATGGAGGTTAACATAGCTTTTAGTGCTAAAGAATGACGCAATGTGATGGTTGTGTTCCATATTGAAACCTTTGTCAATTTACAATCACAAGTTTTCAACAATTTATTTTTTGTGACAGCCTAGCAATAGCCAAGTACAGGGTTAAATCAGTTTATTCAAAGAGTCAATTGATCAACATGCCATTTAGAATCAATATAAATACATCTATTATCTGAAAGCTTCTAGACAGTTGAAGAAAAAGGATAAAAAGCCAAGTGTAACTGGAGGACACGTAGAGACCAATATATAAGGTATGAGAAGAGGATGGCATTCTACAAAACTGGCAGAATTTAAGTATTGCGAGAAGAAAGCCATTGTGGAAAGAAAGTTATACAAAGTCTAATTTAATGTTTGCAAAAAATCTATTTTGGTTAGGAGGGTGATCTTAAAGAGGAGACCCAAATTAAACATTTTGGCTCCATGTTTTCTAAATAAAAAAAAGAAAGATTAATGAAGCAAAAATCAAAAGTAATGCAGAAAACATGGAGTTTGGTGACTGAACCTAAAAACCTACACTGGAAGGTTTTGGATAAAGATGTATTTAGTATGGTACAACACAATGGACTTGCAGCTTTAAATTTAGTGGAAGCTTAATATAAATAAAAAAAATATCTAACTCATACATTCTTTTCTTTTACTTTGCTCTATTTTAAGTTGATGCATAAATTAAATCCCAGTGAATGACATTTGGATATGTTGTAACATGACACATGCTGAAAAGAATCAGGGTATAAATACTTTTCTGTATACTTTCTGCATATAGCACCTGCAGAATCAGCCCGATGGGCCCCAAACTCGCCGGCTTATTTGGCAAAGTCAGGTTTTAAACAGCTCTAAGTTTGTGTTGCATCAGAGTCAGACATAACCCTGGCAGTCTGTGAAAATCCTGATTGTTTCTGCTGCTTTACCAGCCGCAGAGGGTTGGAGGGAAACTGGAACGTAGGGAGAATCTGTTAAGTTGTTGAAGCTTGGAAAGCTTTAAAAGCAGGGAGGGGGAGGTTGTGGTTCAGTCTGATCCTTAAACAAAGGTGCAGCAGCCTTCCTCCTGCTTTAACAGCACTGCCTAGCCCCTCTCCCCCAACTGGAAAACATTTGTCCATCTGATCCTCTATTAAATCTTGATTATTGTGGATTTGTCTCTTCCGAAACCTGTGATTTGCAAAGATGAGCGTGCAATGAGGGTCATAATCTGACAGTTGGGGCCATTTGTTGCCAATCAACCTAAGGCATCAATTACACCTCTGTTAAAGTTGAATAAACTAGTGTGAAAACGGTAGAGAATTTTAAGCTGAAGGCATGTAGCTGAGGTGTCATCAGTGATAAGGACAATTAGGGTTTGGTTTAAACTGGCTTTAGATAAACGCAGTGATTCTCTGAATCAGTTTTGAGTTTCTTTGCAGCTGCTGCGACCTGATCTGTAGCTCACTTCTCTCCAATGCAAAAGCAGAACAGCAGGGGAGGTTCTGGGATTTGAGGGCTTCCATGCGGCGTCATGCAGAGCCCATCATTGTCTCTCTCACACTTTCTAACAAGCCGTTTCACAACATCCAGGCAGCGGATCGGACTGTGCGCAGCAGCTTTGCCCTCAGGGCTGTTTTCCTTCTCGCCATAACTAACACCCTGGATGAGGCCAATTACTTAGACTTAATCTCTCTTAATGTCTGCTTTCCGATCGACTGATGCGGAATGAGTGAAGCGATGGCTGGAGAGATCCGAGTCCGCCGGGTGCGAGAGGTGGCAGCTTGAAAGGGAGAGACACTTTGATTTGGCTGCAGAGAGGAGCTGCGCGCAGAGGAACTGATCCTACGGACACCACCATGTACGGATCGGTGGATTTTCCCCTCAAAGAGCCGCGGACTGCGTGTGATTACGGATTAGTGTGACAGTCTGGTGTCTGAGGGGAGTTTTTTCTTCTATTTATTTATTTTTGGTCAGGGATCTGCTTCCTCTCTGTTCGCTGTCCTCTGGGTTCCTGCAGAACTCCTGAGTTGCAGAGCCCATGCAGCCTCAAAGGTGGGTCTATGTCATATCCTTTTTTTCCCCCTCTTATTTATTTTTTTTTATTTATTTGCATGTTACATTTCCTTTTGCATATTTTGTGCATATTGAATTTTCAATGCGAGAAATTTACATTTGTGCAGCATGATCAAACAGTTTAATCCAAGAATTAAAAATGCAACAAAATAAATTTATAATACATAAATACATTTACCACCTTTTCTTTTATTTAAAGGCTCATCCAGTTGTTTTTTCTAGGAATAACAGCATTCAGATCAGTAACAACCACTCTATTTGACAGTAATAAAGGGTTATTTTCTTGCTTATAACAGGCTAAAAAAAACTTGCCGGATTGCTAATTTTCGCCTTTTTAAAGCCTGACAGCTCCAATTAGCACAATAACCGATTTGTCCATGTAGCTCACATTTAATGACAGGTTTGCCTGCCCTAGTAAAAGCCATGTGCGTTTGTGTCAAGATTTCAGCTTTCAGATTAGATCTAACAAGCGCCATCTGTTGGAGAAAGGAAGGATACTTTAATTAATATAGAAAGCAGCAGCTCACTTATGTTGTAGTTTGATTATGAAGTGTACCATAATGTGGTTAGGTTGGTTTTAAATTATGTATTATATAACATAATTAATAAAACCAACAGATCAAAAGAAGCATGTATCTTTAATTCTGCATTTAAAATGAAATATCTATCTATCAGGGTTTACCTATAACTATATTACCTGTTTCGTTAACATTACCTGACAGTTCAAACATCTAGATTTTGTTTTGTTTTTTGTTTTTTCTCATTCCAATGACCTTAAATCACATATAGACCCATTAAAGACATCAAATTGCCTGTTTATTAATAGAGCTTTAGAGTTTTAAATTCAATGGAAAGTGAAAGAAGATCATGTTAATTTTAAAATCATTTGAGTTCTTAGTTTTTATACATTGAAAATTAAGGGAAAAATCAAGCGATTCTCAGGACAGCTGATTGGTGCATCTCTATTTATTAAAGCCTTGGTTGCCCGCATTCTTAATTTCATAATACAGTCATGCATTAAGACAAGAATCTCTATTGACAAGATCCCATCAACCAACCAAATAGCTGGTATGTTTTTTAGTTTTTTTTTCTTAAAGTGACATGTAGCTTGATAAGAGCAGGCAGCTGGTGAGAGTGATTCCAGTAGGGCTGTGAATATAGATTTAGGTTAACTAGAATTGGTCTATTGATCATTGAAATGCCCTGATATGACATTTCTAATAGCTTTTGTGGCTATACTTTCTAATGATATCATGTAGCAGTAAAATATTCAATTTGCAAGATTATTAGATTTAAATTTAAAAAGCTGAATATATTTGGAGTGGTCTTATTCGAATAAGATCACTGGAAATAAAAATTTTGGTTATTATAGAAAATATTAAGACTGTTGACTATTATTATTGCTACATTGCAGTTTATCTGTTATATTTCTTAATTGTTATTTGGATTTCTAAGTCTTTTATGATTTAAGTTTATAATTTAGATTAATGTTTATAAAGCTTAACATTTGTGCCTGCAAACATTGCTTGCATTTTATATTGGAAGATATTATTCAATGTTACTGTGTGAATATTCTTTTTTTAATTTTACACTCAATCAATTAGAAATAACAAAATAAAATAATCATTTATACCACTAAATTATTTGAAGTACTTATTTAGCATCGTATTTTACTGTTATTAATCATTTAAGTAGTTCACAAACCAGACATTTTTAATCTATTCTGCTTAGACTGTGTTATTTAACACAACGGGCATTTTGTATTCAAACAGTTGAATGCAACTACAAAACATCTGCACAACCAGCAGTTTATAACAATAGAATAATGGATTGCATTTCAGATTAGCTGAAATTCAATTTAATCATATTTAGCAAGGGCTGAGGTCTATGTTTGCATCAAACTCCAATCATTATCTAGTAAGGTTCTTAGTTTTTGATTTTTGTTTTTATCATAACACATAAGCATTCAATGACATTCAAAATTTAATCAGACATACTGAGATTTTAGAAAGCATAAAGGGTATAAAATAATAAAAATTCAAGAGTGCTGGTGGGAAAGTAGGACGCATGTTTAACTTAAGATTTTTCTAGGTAGTTAGAAACCTTTTGCACCATACAATAAGTTAGTTATATTTTTGTCATTTGTAGCGGCTTTAACAACAATAATTTGTTAACTAATTATGAGCCTCAGCAAACTGTGTGCCAGTGGAATAAAAGATGGAACACACACGATCATATTTGGTATGCTGTGGGGCTTTTCTTGCCAGGAATCGACCAGTAACACATCATAAAAATATTCACATCAAAGCCTTCAGGGTGTTAAATGACAATTTACTCCTCTGAGTTTTGCAGCAGCCACAGCTTCTCTGCCACAGCCCCAAAAAATGTTCCATGATTTATCAAAAAGATTTTCAGCAAGAAGCAGCTTAGAGCTTTCAGCTGCACTCATTCATTTCAGATGTGAACGCTCAGCATATTAGTGTTGGATGTAAGTCTCTGCACAGGGCCACCCCTGTTGAAAAACATGTGTAGGCTCAGACCTCATTGTATGGGAACATATCCATCAACCGCGAGAGGGGACAGAAACCTCACAGACGTTCACCACTCCGGTGGAAAAACACTGTACAGCCAGCTACAACCTGAGCGTATATGCAGCCATCCATCATGTGTGGGTTCAGCTTGAATAGTAATGAAAGCCAGCGCTAATGTAACCATTTGTGAAAATAAAAGCTAATCAAGAAGTGTGATGTGTTTGAAGGGAGTGGATTTGAGCAGAATTTTCGGTTATCTAAGGAAATTTGCTAAAACCTCTTAATATAAAGTGAAACTGCACTTAAATCCAAGTCAATAAAATGAAACACTAAATAATTAGGTGCCCTTCTTGTTGCGGATTTATCAGGGTGTTAACCAACTAGGCTTCTCCTGGCTGACACAGATATTGGGTATTCTATCAGGATTTAAATGCCTGTTACGATTTTTGTTTTTCTAAAGGACTATATTTAAAAATCCCTGCAGGTCCTTCGTTGGAGGTTTCCGTTCTCTCAGGTTTCACTTCTTAATAAACTAACTGAGGAAAAACTCTATCTATATTACACAGAGAATGATTCTATACTTTAACTACTTTTTAAAATTACACTTTGGTCCATTTTGTCTGAGCTGTATGTTATCTCTAAGTATTATACCTAACCCACTGAAAGCTATAGTGTACACTTCATACATGGACATTTTTTTATAGCTATTTAAGCCCTGATCTTCATTTAGCTTTGGAAAAGAGCCCATAAGCTACGGGAAAATCTTTGTTAAAAAACAGGCCTAGTTATCCTGTTTGATCATCTTTAAACAAGTTCCATAATCATTTTCATCTTGTTTAAACAAAAGAAAATGTGATATTGTCAATGTCTTTTTGATGCAATGCTCAGGGGGGTAGTTATCAGTTTTGTTTTGGTTATTAGAGGACAGAAAGAGTTGTGTTTACAATTAAAATTGCACATAATTTTACTCAAGAGCTTGTGAATATTTCTTTTTTTTATATTGGTCTGGGAAACAGAATGTTTCACAACCAAAATGATTAATCTATAATTCAACCAGCAGATTGATTTATTGTTATATTCATTAGTAATTTGTGTTAACTTGTGCCAACTCTCCATTGAAGAATGTGTGAAACACATGGATTTAAAGATGTTTATGGAAGATTTTAGTGGAAATAGAAAATTGCACACACCTGGTCCACAGCACAGCTAACATTGGACCTTTAGGGGTAAAAAGATTTATATTCTACTTGTAAACACTTTTGTCTGGGGCATAGAGCCATTGTTCCCAAACTGCAGAACACAAACCTTGAGTGGTACTTAGGATGTCCTCCTTGAAAGAAATATGGGTGCTAATTCTTTGCAAGGCAACAAATGACCTATAACGTAAAACTAATAAGGAATAGGTAATAAGCTAAAATATTTTTAATTGCTTCTGATGAAAAGAACAGTGAGGAAAATTTGGAAAACTCTGCATAAACCGAGGCAGACAATAGTGAACAAGAAACTTTACTGCTGGTGTCCCATGTAACTGTTCAGATCTGGTGATGATAACCAGTTCAAAATAACCAATATGAAAGGCTAATTTACTAAATGACTGCCTCAGTGACAAGGCTAGGATATACAAGTAAATAGTAATGTGTCTAGCTACCATTTCAGCATGTGTTATGTCAGGCTTCTGAAAAATCCAATGAAATACTAATCATACAAAGTGCAAATAAGCTTTTTTGTTTGCCTCTGATACCAAGTTTTACATGCAAGGTGGCCATTTTGGATTTTAAAGTCAGGGTTGGTTTTAAACCCTAAAAATTCCCATTTGTAATTATAGCCTCGAAGAACCTTTATGATAACAAGAGAACCAAAAAAGGTCTAAGGAAATACTGTAGAATATTGCTTCAAGAATGATAGTAGTATGAAAGCAGTATTTACAGGTTTAGTACTTGTAATAAGAATAAAAAAAAAACACCAAAAGTGAATAAAAGAAGTTTGAAATTATCTTTTTTTTTTTGTGAACATTGAGCCTGTGTTTAACTGCTTGAACTGTAATGACTGTAACTGAATACCCCTAATAAACTATTAGTTTATAAATAAGAATATAACCGTTTGCAAATAGTTTCTTCAACCAATTCAACTGCGTGATTACTAAAAATCTAGTTATAAAAGGTCAAGATGGTGTTCCTTAAAAAATATACTGTACTGAGATGGTTCCTGCCCCCAAGGATCGACTTATGACGTGCCTCCCTAAGGCCCATGGTTCTCAAACCAGGTTCTAAGGGTGCATTGATTGTTTTCTTAAGAACTCTCTGAACAAACTGAGATTTTCGGATATATTTATAGTGTATTCTTTTAGTTTTAAAGTTGAAACTCGTAACATGTATTGTACTAGTTGCATAATTGTTAAGCAGTAGGATTTCCAGATTAATAAACCCAGCAACATGTCATTCTAAGGTTGTAATGGGTCTTAAGTTGAACTAGATTTTGGGGGCCTCCTGTTTAGAGCATCACAAGAACCAATACAGATTTGTTTCCCGAAGAGTGTGCCTAGTTTAACTGGCTGAGCCTAAATATTTTAATTTATCTATTTACAAACAGTCTCAATACTCTTTAATGGCAATCTTATTAAGTAGTGGCTAATCAGTCATGCCTTTGGCTTGCTCTGCAATGCTAACCCATCCATTTTTATCCCGCTTATTCCATCAGGGTCACAGAGTGGCTGGTGACTATCTCAGGTATTCTATGGGCGAGAGGCAGGGTACCACCTGGACAGGTCCCAAGTCTGTCAGAGTGCAAGATAGAGACATACAGCCATGCACACATACACTCAGACCTGGAGGAAGCCGAAGTACCCAGAGAGAATGCACAGGGAGAACAAGCAAACTCTATACAGAAGGACCCTGTACTGAGGATTAAACCAGAAACCTTCTTGCTGCAATGCAACAGTGCTACAAACTGTGCCACCATGCAGACCGCTACGCTAACCATTATGAGTAACACAGGCTAATGCTATAACACTAATTGATCTACAATGGTGTATTTTTTTGTTGCTTTTTTTTACTCCAGCCAGTACATCCTCTTACATCCCCTTTAAGAACAATAAGGTGATAGCTTCAGGAGTATTGAGATAGGATCCCAGTTTTCATCTGCTAAATGTTTTTATCAAAACAAATTTAAAAAAAAATCTCAAACTTTTACAGCTGATTTTATCACTTTTTATTGAGTCCTAATTGAGATTTTTTTTATAGAAAAAGGTAATTTTAACTTAATTTAAGTCAAAAATATGTAAAACTCCTAAAATGTGAATTTATATTGACCTAATAAGACATAGAATGTGAATTAAAACTAATTGAATAGAAAGTTCACTCAATGCAACTATCTTAAAAGGGTCATATAATGATTCTATAGGGTATTTGGTGCTGGTCTTTAAGGTCCTTGAATAGGTGCGTAACATTGGTTGGCATGAAAATGGCATATTTGCTTTTAACCAGGCTATTCAAGCCTGGTTAAAAGTCCTAGAATGAAATGACAGGTTTTCTTCCTTTTATGGTATGTTGTGAGATCAATAAAGCTCATCTAATCATCTAATCTAATCTAAGTATGCCCATGAATATTTAGATTAGCTGTGCGCTAATTGGTTGGTTTACAACAAGGGGAGCTGCCGAGCAAAGACGCATCATAGCAACAAGCATTTACTCACTGAAATATCAAATTGTTGATATGGTGGGGTGACCAGACGCAGCGGCGTAGGAAGCGGGGGGGACGGGGGGGACATGTCCCCCCCAATATAAAAGCCAGGTGGATATGTCCCCCCCAAAAAATTGTACCGCAAAATATTAGATTTTGACATTTTTTTACTAGCGTGCTTTTATTTTGAAGGCGCAGCATAGCGTTACGTCACTGTACTCCCCCTCCCCTCTCTGAACTGCTGAGTGAGAGTGAAGGGAGGGAAACAGCGATACAGAAGTCAGAAACTTGTGAAAGAGGTAAAATGGTCTGTCGGGATGCTGCCTATTTAAAACGTCTTTGTTGTCAGTTCACTTTCATATATAGAAACTGAATCTTTTTGGTTTAGTCATCTTAGTCTTGTACGAAAGAGGATTAGGGCCACTGGAAAAAAAAAAGTTAACTGATTTTTAAATTTTTTTTTAGTTTAACATGGGTAAAAAAGTAAGAATTCTGACTTTTCTCAGAATTCTGACTTTAATCTCAGAATTCTGACTTTTTTCTTCTGACTTTTTTCTCAGAATTCTGACTTTAATCTCAGAATTCTGACTTTTTTCCTCAAAATTCTGACTTTAATCTCAGAATTCTGACTTTTTTCTCAGAAATCTGACAGATGATTAATATTTCTAATCAATTTACAGTGTTTTTTTTTTTTTTTGGGGGGGGGGGGGGTACTATACAGATATATAAAAACAAGAAGGTCTAACTAAAAAAATAACCAGAATATATGTTTAGAGTAAAGATTTACTACTTGTACACAAGCACACAATTTCAAATCTGCTGAGCTTGCTGTGCAAGAAAATGTAAAATATACGTATAAAGAAATATAACAGGAAGTACTGCTAAAACAAACTAAATGTTAAATAATGTAGATATTGGTTTAAAAAATTCTTCAGATTTGGAAATTTGGAAGGAATACATAATTTTGAAATTAATCAACAAATCTGGTAAAAAATAAATAAATAAAAAATAAAAGTTGCACTTTTTTACTTGAGGAATTTGTTGAATAACTTCATAATTATGAGTTTAACTAGTTGGAGGTAATGCTACACTTCTCTGCTTCCTGTCCTGCTCATAAAAGGTAAACATTATAAACCCACCATTCATTTTCTACACTATTTGGAAAACACAACACAAATGTAATATAACAAAAGTATGTTTAAAAACAAACATGTTAGCATCAAGCCATAGCCATGTCTGTTTTAGAGACTAGCTCTCTTGTTTTAATGACCTTCTGCTCCTCCATTTATAAGGGGGACCCCTCGGGCACATCAAAAGTTGCCTAATTCTGTAATTTTTCACCAATATGTCACTGGCCATCTCAAACAACTCACATCTTTATCAGTGAAGCTGAATGCTCCACATCTCTACCTTCATGGTGCCCATCTACATTAAGATCCAAAATTCTGAGATTAAAGTCAGAATTCTGAGAAAGAAGTCAGAATTATGAGATTAAAGTCAGAATTCTGTGAAAAAAAGTCAGAATTCTGAGAAAAAAGTCAGAATTCTGACTTTTTTCCTGTATTAAACTGAAATAAAATTAAAAAATCACTTAACTTTTTTCAGTGGCCCTAATCCTCTTCCGTAGTCTTGGGCTGATCACTCATCCAATATTTAACTGCTAACTTTCTCTAGATGTTTGCCACGCTAGCCAAAATGTTATTTTTTTTTTATATATCTCATTTCAGTACAATGCCACCACCAACTAAAAGGCTTAAACAGCAGTAGGACTTACTCAGATTTTTTAAAAAGAGAAACGTCAGTGTGAGTAACAGTCACCTTACACAACTTGTGTTGAAATTAGCCCGGTCTGGGATTTTTTATTTTTTGTGTGGTTTTGATTCGCCGAAATGGACAGATGTTATACCTGCCGCGCTCCTGATCGTTAGTTAAAACCACAGGGAGAATTAATTTTAATTCTTAGCAGCGAACTGCTGCACAACCACTAATTAACCAACTAATTAACTTCTGCACCTTTATTTCCTCAAATAAACTGCTGGCTCCTCTTTTTAGACTATAAACAGATTAACACAACATTGACAACTCTGTAGTTTTCTCTGTTCTGTACTGCAAATTGGAATTAAAGACGCCATTTCTACCAAAGGTCGGGACAGACTGGCGCACCAGCACCTCCTGACCCCACTAAGGGACAGGGTGTACAGAAAATGGAAGGATAGATGGATTTCTACCAAAGGTTGATAATGCGTTTTTGAACCAGATGCTTCAAAGCGCCCTGTCCATAATTCTTCACCACACTGTCAGCTCCCTCTGTCAGTCAATCTATATAAATTCATTTTTGACCATTATTGCAAGTTTGACAAAATAAAACATATCAAACTTTGCACTTCTGTGGCCTACTGAATTGTTTTTAATCCAACTGAAATATTTGATTTTCTAGTGCGTATGCGGACACTAAATATGCCAAGGGCTGAAGCCCTTGAAAGACATCTCCCTTTGCTTAATAAAAGACTCCAGTCATTTTGTTTGGTGATATGCTCACATCTTATGAACAAATGCATTATGTAAATTTTAAATGCATTATTTTTGCAAGACACATTTATAAAGGAATAAAGTAAAAGATTAAATAGCCTTTTTTTAAAGTAGCATACTTAAGACATGTTTCTGTTGAATATTTACGAATCTCAGATTTCCGACATGTGTCCCCCCCAATTGTAAACATATTCCTACGCCCTTGACCAGACGTTATCTTTTTCTCGCACTTCTCCTACTTTTCATACCTAAAAAAAATGTCCAGGGGGAATTTCGAAATCGTCCGGGATTTTGGTCGACTACAGTGCAGCAGATCTGTGTTGTTCAGACAGCCATGAAAAGATCAGATCTAGGTCGCATATGGGCAAAAAAAATCGGATTTGGGTCGCTTCAGGCTGCAGTGTGAACGTAGCCAAAGAGAGAGCTCAATCCCCTCTATTTTTCGCCGTCATATCCCTCCATTGTCGGACAAACTCGCCCCCACTTCCTCTCCGCCTTGGCCGTATCTAGACCCATAGCGTCCGCACAAATTGAGCATAAATCAAAAATGTTCGTCAAGCTCACTGAACACTGCTGCAGGAGTATAACCAGCCCTTAAGGGGGGCCATGGCCACCCCTGTCCCCCCATCTAGCTCCGCCCCTGGTGTAATAGGAAACCATGCAGAAGGAGGGTTAGGGGCTGAGGAGGCGGACCTTCCCAGTAGAGCTGAGCGGCTGCAGCGCATTAAACACCAGCAGAAGGAGCAGCTTATTGTTCAGCTCAGACTCTAAAACAGGCAGCAAATCAGCTTCTATTCAACCAGGCAGTGATGAAAGGCGGACAGCGTTTTTGTGGACTATCTTCTGGTTGGGAGCGCTGCAGCTCTAACTTTTCTCCACTGTTTAATCCCATGTGACCAGGGAGAGGAGAGAAGCGCGACCCCGAGCTGGATGGATGGTTATGGGGGAAAGAGGGAGACCTTCGGCGCTTGATGTGTGCAAAGTCCTCGCTGTGTTTTTCACACTTTTCCCCTCCGGTAAGAAAAAACAAGTTAGTTTTAAATCACAGATTCACTCACTGCAGAGATTTCATTAGGATAGGTTGTATTCAATAACGCATAACTTATTAACAATAACTTATAACCTAACTTTATAGCCTAAATATATAAGTTTTTGGCCTTACATTCTGGGTTGCAAATGTTCAGTTGTGGATTATTTATTATATTTTTTGTATATATTTAGTTAATCATTATTTAACGATTTTAAAGTATAAGTTTCAAAATGGTAATCTAAGTCTATAGAAAAGAAAAGAACTGATATCTGTTATTTATTTTCATTTTTAGGCCTAACTTCAGTTAAATCATGCCTATTTATAAATATATGAATTGTTGAGGAAATAATGGAAAATCTTACACTAAATTCAGATTCCTTAAAGCACATTTTATTGTACCATTTTTTGTTTTCTTAGGTACCCAAAAATAGCTGGAATTTTGCTTTTTCTGGCATTTTTTTGTAGCAGCACCCATAAAGAGAAGCATAGTGGGTTTTCTATTATTTTTAAATGACTGGGAATTTATTCTGTAGGTCCAAAAAGTAAAATGTAGAGGGTTAAAAGGGTCAAATCTAGTTGTGTGGTGTCAAGTCACAGATAAAGCACGCATTTAAATAAAAAACTTTTCAAAATCAACTATATTTAAAGCTTTTTTGGTGTTGTCACATCAGACAATTAAGCAAGGAATCCATTTTTTATCTATGCTTAATTTTCTTTGTTCCCAATTTCATTTAGACCTGGAAAATTATTTATAAAAAAAAAATAGGCTCCAAATGTTTTAAGACTGTATAGAAACACAGTGGATTGGAATTAAATCAACCTTATATTACAGGGTGTAAATGGAACCTTTTTACACTGTTTTTTTTTCTTCTGCAAATTACTGGTATGTTTTCTAATTTTATTTATATAGCCACAGCTGTAGCAATATAAATTGGTGCTTGAAAGTTTACATACTCTGATGGAGCTCTTGAACTAAAATTTTGTTGAGCAACACTTTGAGGTAATCACTGAAATCAGGTGTTTTCTGTAATGTTCAGGATCAGACTTCTGCACCTCTTGACAGGTATGTTAGTTCACTGTTCATAAGCATGGCCCTTTAATTTGTCTGGGACAGTTTTTTTATAGAAACATTTATTCAAAATCAATATTTTATTTTACTAAACTATCATTTAGTATTTTTTTATTCTTTTTCAGTCTTGTGTTATTTGAATTACTTGTGTGAATTTATCCTTTTCTTTAAACATGTGAATGTGTATTGGAAAACTTGAAAATTAACTGTTGGTGAAATGAGTTGAACTGAACTAAATTAACCAAACCGAACTATTCTGGTGAACGCAGAATAGTCAGACTGATTTACACATCTCTCAGTATTATCAGCTTCCCAACTAAATAGCTGACCGTTAACAAACTCATAACACAGTGATACCTGAAGTTAAGGTTTTTTTATTGTCAGATGATTGGCGTTAGGTGGAAGATGTGGTAAAACATTAATGCTTTATTAGGCCAAGGTGATACTTGTCAAACATGGTGCAGCAATTAGGCGTCCTGAGATCTGTTTGAACAACTCAATAGTTGATAAACTATCAGCAAACTTGTAGATTAGAACCAAACCACAGTTATTGTCTATAATAAACTGCATTCCTTATATGTCAGATTACTAGGAGTCTATGGACTGGTTTTGCATTTGGTAGATGGTGAAGGACACAGATTTTTCCTTCCTTGAAGTGTGAACATTGAATATCAATATAGTATAGAAATGTGTATACTCTTCTCACTTTTTATTTCCAGCTTTTTGTGTTGATATCCTGTTATTAGATGGTGTGTTTACCTTTCTGATTCCCTTTGCCCATCTGACAGTGAGCCTGCAGTGCAAGGTCATCAAGTGTACCACTGAATATCTGGCCGTCACCTCAAACTCTGGACTCGGGGAGGAGGAGTACTGCACGGCTCTGCGGGTGTACAAAACCTGCGTGGGCCGACTGGCACGGAGCTGCAGGGGCGACCTGGCTTATCATTCTGTCCAGCATGGCATCGAGGACCTAATGAACCAAAAGAACTGCTCCAAAGAGGGGCCGATGTTCCAGCCGCAGGCCAGGACCCCGCCTCCTCCTCCCCCGCCTCCCCCCGTCCTTACCGACAGCCAGGAGCGCTCTGACGGCCCAGAGGTCTGCCATTACGAGCGCAGTCTGACGCGCAGCTCGGCGCAGCCTAACTACACCCACTGCGGCTTTTTCGGAGACCCCCACCTCAGGACCTTTGGCGATGACTTTCAGACGTGCAAGGTGGAAGGAGCCTGGCCTCTCATCCATAACAAATTCCTGTCGGTGCAGGTGACCAACTCACCTGTGCTTCCAGGGTCCTTGGCAACGGCCACAAGCAAGGTGAGGATCATTTTGTTAATCCTAGATACTTGAATGTATGATGTTAGAAAAAACACTGGTGCTGGAATGGATACACCTTTAACACATCTACTGATGGACCTTTTTATAATGAACATTCAGCTTTATGAAGATTCCATGTCAGAATCAATAAATACACAATTGGTGTAGCTAGAATTATTAACATAATAAGGTCTTTCATGTTTTTGCATAAAGCATCAAAGTTTCATGATAATTATATTGATCTCTTCTGTCTCACTGTTGGGTTTTTGTTTTTCTATGTGACCAATCTTCTGCTTTTTTTTTTTTTTTTTTAATGTGCAGGAGTTGTTTAGGAATCCTAAAAGGCTAAACTCCATTATATGCTGTGTATTTTTCCCCAGTTAGTATATATTTCAGCTTCGAGTTTGGACTCGTTCTGCGATTGGATTAATATGATATCAGCAAAAATCATGCATATAAATTTTGTTTTACTTATAGTAAATTGTGGAATTATATACAGTCAGCAAAAGTCATGGGAACAACTGACCTGTTTATTCTTAATCAATGGGTTGCATGAACAGACTGAAGAGGAGTTTTTTGTAAACTAAATATCTCAGATTTTAAACACAGGCTGACATATTCGGATTTAGTTTTTTGACCGATATTCAACCAATTTCGGGAAATCAGTATAAGATTCGGACATCAATAGTTACTTTTTTGACATTTGATAGACATTGGAATATTACAGTTTGACTATAAATAGTTTCAGATGCTAGAAATAAGAATAAAAATAACTATGATTCTCCTGACCCTAAATTGTTTTGTAGTTAAGATATTTTAAACAAACCAAATAAATATCTCATATTCCAAACTGTTCTTAAAGGGACCCAACCTTAGCTTTGTGTTTCTTTGAGATTGGTACAGGTAGTAAAACCCAACTAGGAAAACATTTTTCACTCAAAAAAATCTATGGTCTAGAGTATTTAAAAGGTGCTGGATTTATTATTTACTTATTTTTTTAGATTTAAACACATTATTAGATACAACTTGGAATCAGGATGGGTGATGTGTACCTTAAAGATTTTTAATCACATTATTTAGTTTCATTTATTGCTTTAGTTTCTAAAATTGACACTAAAAGTAAAACAAAAAAAACAATTCCAAATTGGTCAATGATTTATTTAATCATATTTTTTAAAACTACACGAAACTAAAGACTTTTTCTTGATCACATTAAAGTATCGATTTGTGCGTGCGCCTCCCATTTAATGTGGTCACTTTCTCAGAGCTCCAGAGCGGCTTCTATGTGTAACTGTGGCGTCTGGTTAGTGTTTGGAACTAGTGCCATAATAACGGATTCAGAAATCCAAGCCCAGTCTACAATCGCAGAGATCTTGATAATCCTTCTAAACGACATGTTGCAGCAGATGTCAAAGCAAGGATTTATTTTAATTTCACCTTAGCCTGATGTTTCTGCTGCTGGAGATCATTACTGTCCACATACTTGGTTTTTCCTCATATCTTCATCTGCAGAAGGCAGGGTAGTATGATCTTGTTTAAAGGCACTGTGGATCATTTGGATGACTGCTGCTAAATTATAGTTTGGTATCATGATGGAGTTGGCCCAGATTTGCCAGAGCCTCAGGAACAATTGTAATTGAGGTCAAGAACCAAAAGTACTTAGATGGTTGAATAAAGCGACTTACATTTGTAGGAACTGTAATTTTCTGTAATCAAGGCTTCTAAATGACGCTTATTAAGCATTTGTGGTTTATTTTGCTTTTAAGGGAATTGCATTTTTTTTTGTGCTGCTATTCTTGGAAGAAAATGAGACAGCTTTTTAAGAGGAGCTTGATTCTGGATAAAAGGGGAAACAAAGCAGCAGCAAGTGCCACCTGTGCAAACAAGAGCCTTCTGGTGAAAGATCTACTTTAAAAAGCAGAGCGCCATGTTGGTTGTAACACTATTCACACTGCAGCAAATAAAACGCTCTTCTTTCAGAAGGCGGCACCGATGGAGGCTTCAGTGAAACGTTTAAGAAACGAGCTGTTGGAAGGTGGCTGCAGGGCGGGTGCAGCACATTAGTTGTCAGGCTAATAGAGTGTTGTGTAGACCCCTTGTCAGAAACAGACAACAGAGCATTTGGCTGTCCCCAGACTGCTGCTCGGACAATGGCCCATTGGTATCCCATGAAACGGAGCCTGCAGAGTTCTGACCGGCCCTGCTTAATTAGCTGCAGAGTATATCGCCGTGTCCTGGACCGACGCCACTCTCGGGAGCATAGTTCTGGGGGTTCACAGGCAGGTTTTTCAGAGCTATGAAAAGATCGTCTTTGTGTCTGCAAACTAAGGGCTGATTTTAACATGGCCAGGGACTCATGTTTTTGGAGGGCGTTTACCTTGGCCTCCCCCTAAGTTGAGCCAGCCCTGAAATGTGAAACTTCAGTGGGGTAGAAGGGGGGGAGATGAAGCACAAATTTGTCCTCATTGCTAAACTATAAACCTTTCCCTCTTAAATTCTGATGTGCGCAGCCTTTATTAAGAATTGATTCCCCTTGTATTTTTTTTTCTCATGTTTTTGTTTAATGTAATATTCCAGCATAAAGTAGTGGTCAGCTGTAAAGGAAGGATAGTTGCACATGGTCAAAATATTTTACGTAAGGAAATCTGTGCTGTTGAATGCGGTGTGTGTGTGAGGTAAGGTCAGTGCTAAGCAGAGAAACAGCTGTTAGGTTTCTCTGGAGGGGCTGCAGCAACCTGCAGCTTGGAAACATGGAGTTGGCTGTTGGGATGAATTTCTTCTAGACATCGACCAATTCAGTTTTTTTTAAGGCCAGTGTCCATACTGAATATTTTGACATCAGTCTAACCAATCCCTGATAAGTGCTGCTGGTTCGATAGACATATATTGCTTTATATTCCTCTATTTACATAATAAAAAAAGACATAATGTTGATGAATGTTAGACCGGTCTCGATTTAAACAAAAAGAGGAGGGGGATCGGCAATGCACGCGTCTTACATGGTCTCATTGCATGGCTGCTAAATGCTTGCACGTAGTGGCCGCTACAAGAAGAAAAAAACGTAAAAAAAAAAACTAAATTGATGTATCGATCCATCTGTTCTTCAGCAGAAAAGAAAAAGCTTGGAATAGTTAATGGTAAGATGGTTAAAAAATAAACCGTTTAGAGGTTGCAAAGGATTGTTGACTGGGTTTTTTCAGGAAGGAGTGGTATACAGTTATAAACTTTTAAAAGTTTTTTTTTGCATGATATAGGCCCTGTAAATCTATCGGATAATATGATGCAATGTTTGAAGTTACCATTTGGTGCCATCTGCTACTAAAGGCAGACAGTTGCTTAGTTTAGAGTTTGTTTGTTGTTTATTTCCTGACATATTTTTCTTTTTTTTCCCCCAGCTGACAATCATCTTCAGGAATTTCCAAGAATGCGTCGAGCAGAAAATGTACCATGCAGAGACGGACGACCTGCCAGCAGCGTTCGCTGACGGCTCGAAGAACGGAGGTGACCGCTACGGCGCCAACACTCTGCGAGTGGTGGAGAAGGTTCCCGGGCAGCATGTGGAAATCCAGGCCAAGTACATTGGAACAACCATCGTGGTCCGGCAGGTGGGCCGCTACCTGACCTTCGCCGTGCGAATGCCGGAGGAGGTGGTGAACTCGGTGGAGGAAGGCGACACCCAGGACTTGTATTTGTGTCTCCATGGTTGTCCAGCCAACCAACGCATCGACTTCCGGAACTTCAGAGCCCGGGCGGCGGAGGCGACTCAGGGTGCCAGTAGGACCCGGGGCGTCGCTGGCACACAGGGCTTCACCTACAAGTCGGCAAAGGCCAAGTGCAAAGAACGGCTTCCGGTGGAAGATCTGTACTTTCAGTCCTGCGTGTTTGACCTCCTCTCCTCCGGAGACATTAACTTCACCCTGGCGGCGTACTACGCTTTTGAGGATGTAAAAATGCTCCACTCAAACAGCAACAGGTACCACATCTATGAGAAGGATGCTCTAAGCAGTGCAGTACAGGGGATCAGAGATGTCCTTTCGGTTTTGGTCTTCAACCTCCTGGCCGTTTTACTGTGTGGCACAGTTTTTCTGTAGTTTGTCAGACACGGTGTCCTCATGTCGCGTCTGTCAGTGAAAGTAGAAGTACCATTTCTGTGTCGTATATCATCCTCTGCAGCAGCTCATTTTGGTGGTTCTGATGTCTGCCTGATGACAAGGTGACGCTCACCACTCTCTCACCCGCTTGTCATCACATGCATTTAGCTGTTTTTACTCTTTGAAGAGAGCTAAGAGCTCAGGATGTCCACCTGGGATTAAAACGTATGAATAACCCTCAAGATGATCTTCTGCAGAAAGAGGGCTCCGCTGATCCTCCCTCCTCTGATCCACGCATCAGTGCCAGGGCCAGCCGTGGCTCCTGCGGCTGAGCGGGGGGGATTGGAGAGAGGGCGGGGATTGGGACCTGACAGGGGGCTTTTGTTAACCTAAGGCCAGAGGCAGCTCCATGTTTGATTAGTTTCCAGCTTTGGAAAAGCCTAAGATTTTGATGGGGAGCTCCCAGCCAAAAGGATGTCAGAGCAACGTCTCCAGTTGTCTGCAGCGTAGATTAATGAGTCATATTGTTAGGTTGTGTGTGTGTGTGCATTAGTACAACATGTGTGAATAATCCAGCATCTGTGGTTAATTTGGAGTTCTTTTGAGAGCAGGATTTTCCATATATTTATACATATATATGGAGAGAGTGAGAGAGAATGTGTTGCTCCAAGAATTTTTTTGAGAGACATAAAAGACAAAGCAGCCTCCTTCTGCCAAATTGCTAACTGGAATTAGTAGAAATGTGTCGTTTATCCGTAACACACAACCGTTCTTTCTATTGTTTAAGCTGACAGTGTTTGTCTTTCAAGCCTGAGAGCAGGAGAGAGAACCAGCGTTAGTGTCGCTGTGGAGGAGGTAGATCAGCCCATCGGGCTGTGACAGCTCCATGTTAACAACGATAAAGATGGTGGCTGTTTCGACTCAGCAGACGTCACCTCTGGTTAGCTTTAAGCACTTGCAGACCGAGAACTGACTGAGTCACAGCGGCTGAACAATAAGCACATCTGTAAGAGAAGGGGGGGAAAAAAGGAAAAGGTGATCTCATGGCAGAGTTTGTTGCCAAAGTACGCCCCACTGTGCCAACGTTTGCCTCCTCACATCTGATTTTTCAGCCTCAAACTCTTCACATTAAGGGAAACTTCATTGTATATAAACTCGTGTTTACCATACAGTGATGAAATACAGCTTCTTTTTTTCTTCCTGGTGTGTTCGTGTTATTACATGCTCCTCGTTGGAAGAAGTCTTTTAGCTGCAGCATCTGATCCGTGTTGTTGAAGCCCTCTGGGCTTTACGGTCGTTTATCGTTTACGCTGAAGTATCGCCAGGCCTCTTTCACTGCTGTTCTGAATATGTCTTCTAAATACGCTCCAACAAGAAAAAACTAGTGTTGTTTAACTTTTTGTTAATAGGTGTAACTGTGTTTTACAGTCTCTGGTTCTACTTGTATTCTGTGAGAATTGTACATACATTTTTGTGCATTGTTGTGTTGAGATTTACATATTACAGATTTTTTTTCAAAGTTATCCCTTCAGATTTGTGCAAAAAATTTTTTTAGGTGAATGTGAGCCTCTTATTCTGAAAAAAAAAAGTTTTTTTATTATTGTTTTTCAACACAAATGCCACAGAGCTGTCTTAAAGACGGCACACCTTAACCGAATGAGTCTCTCACTTGTTTAGCGTAGATGTTTTCACTCAGCTCACCTTCCTGAAAAAAAAAGAATGTAGGACACTGTTCTGTGGCATTTGTATGTTTGAGTTTGATGCACTTTATGTTTTGTTTTTTTTTTCATTCTGATGTTTTAAACGAATTGTACAAAATAGCTGACCGGGATAGGCCAGAAAGATCAAACTGTGTAAATCTTATGTGGTTCCACATGCCAACTGTTGATAATGTAAGTTATTTATTGAATAAAAGAGAAAGTCTTGTCTATGAGCTGCCTTCCTTTGTCTCAGTGCTGTTCAAGTGAAAGCATTATTTGAAAAAAATCCCTTTTTGCTCAGAATTTGCAGTATTCAGCTGCCCCCTGCTGTTAAGAGTTGGAGTGGAGATACTGGATGTCTTAACCTTCCTCTTGTGTTAGCTTTCTGCTGCCATCTGTAGTGTTAGCGGGTCATTTTGGACCCGAGTATTAAATCAGCCATAAAATACCCTAAAAACAATCTTTCATCATCCAATGTTTTTCTTAACGCTTGTTTAGCTGATTGGGCTCCCTTATCTATTAAAAGATTGGTTTTAATATTTTTTGTGGCCCCCTGGGCCTTTGTTTTAGCAGCATACCCCTCGTTTTCAATGTCTAAAAAGTGGTCAAATTAACCTTAAGAGAAGAAGGCAACAAAATAATCAGTTGTTCTGTTACCTGAGTGCAACTGAGAGATATTAAAACACATTTCATAAATGTTCAACAAAAAAAAAAGATTTTAATTTTAATATTATCAAATATAGTAACATCTATGGTGTTTCGGGTCATTTTGGACCCGTATATATTTACTTCAAAAAAAGGGCAAAAACAAGTCTTTTTTTCCCACACAATAGAACTTGAATACAATATTTATATTTGTGTATATTTACACTTTTGGTGTGTTCTTTGCAGATATATTTGTTGCAGGTGAAGCACACTATGTAGGTTTTTCTGTCCATATTGCTAGGGCAGACCTGACACCTCTTTCTTTTTGAGCGAGGTGGTCTCACTGGCATTGTGGCTGTGGATGGAGTGCTTGAGGCAGGGCTGGCATCAGAGGGGGAAGGTGATGCTGATGCTCTTCTTGTTGCTGTGGATGTGGATGGCATGTTTGGTGACCACTGCAGCTGTCTGACCAAGTCTGCAGTAGCTGGGTCTCGGGGCACCCGTTCCCATTGCTCAATGTGCGGCTTGACAAGGGAATTCACGAGCTCCTCAAGAAACATTCTCCACTTAGTGTTTTGGGTTGAATTCCACCCTTGGTGAATATGGGTCCACAACACAAATGCATTGTATGCAGACACTATTGAGGATGTTGTAAAACACAACCATTGGCCATCTCCTGGTCATTCGCTGGCAATTGTAGGTGGCAGTCAGCTTGTCCAGATTGTCCACTCCTCCTGTCCTTCACCAGCCACATTTCAGCGGGCAGCTCAGGTTTATTTTTTTTTATGGTGCCCACCATGGTGAGTTTCCTCCCTAGAAGTTCTTGTCCAAGGTCATAGCATGTAAAAAAATTGTCACAAGTGATGTTGTGACCCTGCAGTCCAGTAGTCAAATCGAGGACTACCCGTTTTCCTTGGTTTTTACAGGGATGCCGCTTGCAGATTTTCCTATGTAAATCTGTAGGTTCCACTCATAGCTTGTTTTAGCATCACAGGCTGCCCAGATTTTTATGCCATATTTGCCTGGCTTACTGTGCATGTATTGCTGGAACGGGCATTTTCCTCAAAAAGGGAGAAAACGTTCATCCACTGTCACCTCTGGCCCTGGGTTGAACATCAGTGGAAGGAGTTGCACCCATCTCTCCCAAACATCCCTGATGGGAGCAAGCTTGTCAGATTTTGCTCTGGTGTATCGATTGTCAAATCTGAGGACTCTTGAGATCATCTGAAACGTCCAAAGAGACATTGTTGCCGGTTCTCAGAGGCCTGCTCATCTCCATCGCTAAAATCCTGTGTGTCCTCTGCCTCATTTGCAGCAAAGATGTGATCCAAAGCTTTATTTACAGTGAATCTTCTCCTTATTGTTGCATCCTGTGAATTGGCGATGTGTACTCCTCAAGTCACCACCTCTACATTCAAATGGCTTGACAAGCCTGGACATGTCTCCCTTTGTTTGTTTTCGCAAAAAGGCAAAGACAAAAAGGCCCTAAATTAAGCTCAAGTGGTTGGAGGAAGAGCCTGTTGGTTGATTGTGTGTTCATGATTACATTTTAGGCATTTTTTTTATTGTTTTATAATCAAAAATTGTAACCGGGTCACAAATGACCCGAACACCACAAAAGTCATTTTTTTCACCAGAGCACTTTATAATTTAGTAAAAAAATAAAATTTGATTTTACTTTGTTAAAATGGAAGTCCTTGACAAAGTCAAAAAGTTTCAATGCAAAAAACAAATGTATGATGTACTTTTATGCATGCTAAAACTCAAAACGGGTCCGTAGGGACCCTAACACCATAGGAAGGTTAATATACCAAATATAGATATGGACAAAATTGTTTGTATCCCTCATTTAAACGTATATTGGCAGATTTCGATGATTTTTTTTTTTTTAAAAGACCTGCCCTCTCCTTTAAAAAAATAATGCACATACCCAACCTTGTATCAGCTCCTGAGAGGGAACGTCTGTTAAGCGCGTGCAAGAGCATACATGAGCCCATTACTCTTTGTATACGCTCTGTATAAAAGTTCCTGTTTGCATCACTCATACAAGCTTACTTTCCAAAGAAAGAAGATTTGGAATTTTTCCGCTGTCAGACTCACAACCGGTAAGTGAAAATGAGGACAAGCATGTAGGAAGGCCTTAGTAAACATATGTCCACAATGATTGACAATTAGAAGGACCACTTGTATTGATGATCTACCCGGAAAAAGAACATCATTCACTATACCTTTAATGGAAGAAAAAAAAACTGGGTCACACAAGTAGCCTAAATCTGATATAAATAATAACTATTCCATGAAAATGACTGAAAGAAATTCAGACATTGCTTTCAATCATGCTTTAAAGGAATAATTAAACAGGCCTGGACAAAGAAAAGACTAAAATTAATTTGGCCAAAAGGACTAGTTAAATCAATGTGTGTCTAATTATTCTAATCTGTCTAAACTCTTGTAATCAATCAGAGGCCCTATATTTAGGGCTACAGATAGTCACTGTACTGTTTGGTGACATGGTGTATACCACACTCAACATGGACCAGAGAAAGTGAAGGAAAAAGTTGTCTCAGGAGATTATACAAATTATAGACAAGCATGTTAAAGGTAAAGGCTATAAGATAATCTCCAAAGCAGGTTGATGGTCCTGTGACTACAGTTGCGCATATTACTCAGAAATGTAGGATCCATAGGACTGTAGCCAACCTCCCTGGATGTGACCAAAGGAGGACAACTGATGGCAAATCAAAGAGGTGGGTGATATGAATGGTAACTAAGTAGCCCAACAAACTTTCTAAAGACATTAAATGTGAACTTCAACCTCAAGGAACATTTGCGTCAAATCACAATTTCTGTGTTTGTTTGAGCAAAAGTGGACTAAATGGGAAATGACCAAGGGGGACACCATAAAGCTTATGGGAGAATGGCCTATGGACAAATGAGACAAAATGTGAACTTTTTTCTTAGACATGTCAGCTCTACGCTGACAGACAGAAAAATTACCCAAAAACATTATTTTTACTTTTTCTTTTAAGAAAGTAACACTGTTCCTACTGTGAAACACAGAGGAGACTCTGTTATGCTCTAGGGCTGCTTTGCTTCATCAGGCACAGGATGTCTTGAATCTCTGCAAGGTACAAAGAAATATCAAGACAATTTAAGGGATTCTAGAGAGAAATTTGCTGCCCAGTGTCAGAAAGCTTGGTCTCAGTCGCAGTTCATGGGCCTTGTAGCAGAATAACCACAAAAGCACAGTTAATAACACCCAAGAAAACATTGGATTATTCTGAAAAGGCATTCTATGAGCCCTGATCCTTTTGAGAATATTTGGAGGACGGCCTTCAAACCTGAGAGAACTGGAGCGGTTTTATCATGAGGAGTGGGCCAAAATACCTGCTGAGAGGAGCAGGAGTCTCAATGACAGTTACAGGAATCGTTTGATTGCAGTGATTGCATCAAAAGGTTGTGACATAAAATATAAAATTAAGATTACCATCATTTTGTCTAGGCCTGTTTGATTTCCAGTTGGTTGAAAAGCAATTCCGTAAAAATTCAAAAAATATCCACTGGACTTGGTTTTCAATGTCTGACTTTCATTTGTTTATTTTCATAGCATTTTTATCGCTATTGACAGATTTAAGTTATTTCTGAGAATATTTTTTTTTTTTCCTTTAAACAATTGGTACCAACAACTTTTTCCATGTGTGTGTCTATTTTCATACTAAAATATGACTTTTTACAAGGATATACTCCAGTTTCCAGTCACTATAAACAATAGCTTGGAGCAGAGAGACTGCTTCAGATTCCTACAGAGGCAAGATTACTTCAACAAACAGTGCAAAATTGCTCATCTTGAACCAGAAAAGTATTTCTTCATAATCATTAGTGATATATGAAGGCTCCTTGAAAAAAGCAATCTACAAGTTATATAACGCTCTTTTACCAGCAAGAAAACACTAAACATCTAGTCACAAAGGAGAGTTAAAAATCTTGAAATCACATCACTAGAAGCTACTTTTAGTCTTAAGGTTTCTTTGTGAATCCATGCCCATCTCTCTCCAAGACTTAAAACTATAATTACATTCAGGAAAATTAGCTTTTCCCTAAATCCTTGTTTTCCCACATCAGATCTGAGGGCTGTCAGATAAAAGAAGACCATTTGTTGTGTAACAAAGTTTATTACATATGTCAGAACATATGTACATGACATTTCTCATGAGTGGTTTTGTCACAAATATAAATTATTTAGACTTTCTTACAGAACATATAATACAGGAACTGTAGTTTGTTTTGAAGCGGAAGAAAAACAAGAGCTGTGTTCACTGTAACAAGTTGACTGTAAGTGCCCAAGGGGAAAAAAGAATAAATCCAAACACTTTATATAATAGTTTCAACCATTTCTCCCTAAAATCAACAGTTCTAGTAGAAATCTACATGAACTCCAAGAATTATGTTATCCTTTCTTCATTTTTTTAATTGATTTATAATTTAGCCAAGTGCGGCAATTTTCCTAATCTGTTGGTAACGTTCATGAACTAATCTGCAATCTGATCCTACAATCAGAAACAGGACTTGAAGAAGCGCAAAGACACCAGAATAAAGATGGGATAAAAGCAGATTTGGCACAGGAGGAGTAACCAATTTAATGACAATGGCAGTGCACATCCATCTGTGAGCAGAAAGGGGTTCCTGTGTCCATTACTTCAAGAAGCAAAGTACCATTTCTAAACCATCACAATACTGTAAGGTGTAATAAAGGATTGTTTGGATTTATAGTGTTATGAACCTCTGAAAAAGTCATAATAAATACTGCTTTGATAGCTTCAATATTGGCGAAGAAGGAAGTTAAAGTGAACAGCGCAGAAGGGGTTGCAGTGACTTGAATCGATACACGATGAAAGAAATCAAACATAATTGTACACGAGAAATGTGAACCTTATAAAAAAACAAAAAACTAAACATTTTAAATGTTCTGTTGAGTGGCGCTGGCTCGTTTGAGCAGATTTCCAGCAACCTCAGAGGAAATCCTCTTCATCTGCACGGTGAAAACTTCAGGATTCTCTTCAGCTACATGATCAACATGTTTCCAAGGTGCAAATGATTAACACATTCAATTTCTGATGACATCTTTTTTGCAATACTTAAAGCTAAGCACAGAAAAAAACAAAAACAAAGTGTCCTTGGTTGCTCCTGGAATATTCCCGCTCTTCTCCCCTTCGGAAGGCCAACACTTTCAGGCACTTTTAGGATTGAGATCATTCATCAGTTCTTGGATCCACATTTTCCTTGTAATAGTCCATGGGACTAAGCTTTCAGTCGTTCCACTCAGTCGAAATATGATCGACTGAGGCAGCAGGTCATTTAAATAAAGACACACAGCTTAGTTTGTTTCCATCCCATAATCACAAACACTGGGAGAAAGTTTGCTGGTGGATTTAAACGTTTTGATTCCCTTTTTTAACAGTTAGCTCAAAAGCAGAGACCCCCCCACCCCCTCCCACCCCACACGTCTGTCAACAGCAGCATGTGGCTTCCAGCCTGGAACAAAGGTCCAGATGAGTTCCTGAGGCTTTATGTTTTCCTGCTGTTCCAGTTGGGGTCCGCCATAATGCCGGGATCCATGGGACGCTCCAGCGGGGAGCGGGAGTCCTGGGGAGACTTCTGAGCCTGAGGGGAGCGGGGGTCCAGCAGAGGAGGAGGCTTGTCGGGGTGGAACGGCCGGTTGTAATGCTCCGGCCCCGATGGACCTGGCGGTCTGTGGTCCGGCATCCTTCTGAAGTCATGCGAAGGGCCGTCCCGTCCCTGGTGGTAGCTGGGATGAAAATCATCAGGGCGTCTTCGTTTGGGGTCCGGATGCCTGAATGATATCACATAGGAATAATATTTAAAACTGAAAAGGATGTGATTGTTAAGCTTAAAACAAAGATTGGCAGAATAGGGTTACCTTCAATGTGTTTGTTCATATCAATGACTTAGAACTGGGGAACACAAACATTTCAGCCTGTGACCCCAAAACTAAGAGTCAGAGACACCCATTAATGAATCATTTTTTCCCATTTATTTAGTTTTTAAAAAATGACAATTTAATCACTAATATAATTAAAAAATACATATCTAATGAGAAAATTGTGCATTTTATGCATATCATCTATTGAGACTTTTATTAAATTCATTACCATCTATCTTATTTTGTCCCTTTATACACCTAAAGGCTCACATGACAACCTCTCATTTGGTGCCTTATGACCCCCATATCAATTCAAAATGCAAAACTCATATTTTCTATATCCAGTGAAATATTTCAGGGAATCATTTCTGATAATAAAGATAACCTACAACATCACTCTGAGAGAGCAGCACATTCTGGCCCATATTGTGACCTACAACCCTAGCTAAAAGTAGCACATGATCTGATTCATTACCAAAGTTTAATGAATTGTTCCTTGGCATGAAGCGCACCTCTGGTAAACATTTCCATAAAATCTGTTCAAGTTTTCAAATTATCCCACTAACAAACCAACAACGTTCTCTTTTCTTGTGTTTTTGTCTTCAGTAAAATATCTCTGGACTTTTTGAGTCTGATGCTGTCAATAGTCACTGCTGCCACCCTCTGGTTTAGGGGGGAACTGCTTGTTCTGCCAAATGTATCTCAGAATGTTTAAAAATCTTTAAAACCAAAAAATGTATCTAGATTATAATCTGGGTCAACACCAACATTGGGACACTTCTGCTAAAATTTTCATTAAAATCCATCCATAACTTTTCAAGTTATCCTGTACAGAGATAAATTAACAAGAAAGAACACAAGATGAAGACGAAGAAGTGTTGATGCAGTCCCTGCTGACATGCTACCCTGAGCAGATGTCAGGGTCATTAGGCTGATGGTGTAAAAGGTCTCATCTCACCTGTCATAATAGGGCCGGTGACCCCTGTGGTCCCTGTCGTTGCCGTATTGGTCATACGGCCTTTTCCGAGGAGAGGTGTTGTTGCGGTACCCGCCTGAGCTGCGATACGTGTCTCCGTGCGGACGCCGATCTCCATAGTGATCCTTGTTGTAGCGATGAGGGTCGTAGGGATGGTGGCGGTCTCCCTGCCAGGGCTGGTTACTGTTTCCTTGGTAGCCGTATTTACGGTCCCTCGGCCAGTCTCCTCGATCTGAGACAAAAAAAAATGAAAAACATTTCACAAATGAGGTCTGAGTTTTATGATTAAAAAGCATCATCAAAGCTTTAGTTAAAGGCACCATTGTTGCTGAAGTGTCGTTTGTTAGCAGAATTGTACGGCTCCCTGTGGTGTCCATGGGGTCCTGACTGACTCGGGGGAGGTGCAGGTTTGGAGGACGGGGTACCTGTGGAGTCTCTGCTGGAACTCGAAGGTTCTGGTCTGAAGGATTTTATCCTCCCTGAGGGGTCCTCCTTCTTCTTGTGCTCCTTCTGGAAACGTCACATCGTATTTAGTGGAGGCACCACCTCATGTTATCGCCGGTATAATCTACAACTTACCTCTTCATCATGCGATCGCTTTTTCTGAGCCATTTTGTAAAGCTTGTGGAGCTTTCTGGCACTAAACTCTGTAAACTTTGACACAAAAATCCAGAGATTCCTAAAAAAAAGAAGGGAGAATGATTCCAACAGCTAAAGAGAGGAGTGAGATGTTAGCCAAGATATAGTCAATCTTTTTTTTCTTTCCTACCTGCGCCATATCTTAACATGCTCGGGGTCGCTGTACGCTTTAAGGCACTCAGTGATTCGGTCTCCGATCTTCAGCAGGCATGTGCGCGTGTGCTGGAGCTGGTCCTGGTCGGACAGACCTTCATCGGGTTTGTCCAGCTGCTTTAGGGCCTTTTTCACGGGCCTCATGCGCTCCTTACACTGCACACAAACAACCTTCATTAATGCTCTGAAGGACCATTAAACTAAAACTAGCTCATCTCACTCGCTGCTCCACCTACAATGCTAAAGGTTTCCTGGTCAAGTTCATCGTCCTCCTTTCCTTCGATGGGAACAGGCTCAGAACCGGCTGTGATGTGAACCGGACCTTGGGTTTTCTTTCCTTTGGCTCTTTTAGCCTAACGGGCAAAAACAAACAAACAAACAAACAAAAAAAACAGCAAAGGATTACCCTGAACTTTGAAATTTGTTGCTTTCATTTATTTAAAATTTTCAGGGTCAGGTTTGTACATACCTTCTCCTTTCTGGGCTTGGCGGTCTTCTTCTCCTTGTCTCCATCTTTTTTAGGTGTTCCCTGTTTTTCTTTGTTCTCCTTGTTATCTTTCTTCTTTTGTCTCTTCTTCACAGGAGACTTCTCCGCTCCCTCTTCCTGCTTCCGAACACAAAAAAGAGGCAAAGAAAGCAGGTAGAAGGTTAAAGGATGCAGGTGTTCGAAAGAATTAAAACTGAGAGGGACTTTTATTTAAGGATGATTCAGACATCAAGTGAAAACATTTTCAAAACTCAAAATGAATCATTAACCTAATAATGTGGTTTAATCACTGAGGATTTCATAGATAAAACTGATTTACTGTTAATGTGTAGATAAAAGGGAAAAACTGAAGCTGATATTTTTCATTCAAAATTGATTTTTAAAAATCCTTTCATGAAATTGGACTGTTACAGGGAACCATATCTGAACCCAACAGAAAATCGTTTTAAATAAACTCTTATCAGAGAAAACTAGTGGTGATCTTTTGAGTACGACTCACCTTAACCTCTCCTTCCTCTGACGGATTATCGGACAGCCGCGGAGACGAGATCTCGTTGCCCTGTTCGTCTTTCAGAACCTTCGCTTCCTTCTTAACTCGGGGCTTCCTCTTCTTCACTTTAACCTTGAAAGAAGACGCCAGAAAAGTAAAGCGCTGTAAATTAAAACCCAAAGTAAATTCTGGATAAAATGACCATTTGAATAACAGCAGCGAACCTCGTCTCCTGCTTTGGACACAGAGGTGTTGTCTTGCTCTTTTTTCAGCAGCTTCAGCAGATACTCCGCTCTCGCCTGCAGCTGTTTGCCCTGAGGCTTCTTGTTTGGGTCGTCTGGAAGAATCTGGACATGAGGATAAATAATATTAGCCAATAAGTTCTTCCTCTATTCTGGTGATTTTTCTTTTTTTCAAATAGAGCTGTTAACCATAGAGCTCACCTATTACTGTTACGTTTGCTAACATGGAGAATGGAGGTTTTAAAGTGATTGGATTATTTAGCAGGCCAGTGCAGGTGTATCTAGCACGCCATTTATATTCTCTGTGTTACTTTAGAAACAGCAGAACAGGAACAGAACATATTCTGTGCAAAAAGACCAAACTGTTGCAGCTCTTCCCTTAGATTGATAGATAACAGCATTTCTTTTTTTGGTTCCACTAATTTCTGGTTCCACTAATAAAGCTAATTTTCTGATTTGAATTATTAAGGGGATTTGATGAGCCGCTCCCTTTGAAACATCTGAAGAAACTAAAACCCCATTGTCACTACCCTTTTAAAACCGTGCAGAGATCCGTCCCAGTACGGTAACTGAGATAACTGTTGACTGTAAATGGCACGCAAGACTGAAAAGGACCGCACTAGACACAACCGAACTGTGCTAAACTGCTACTAGTTCATCAGTAGGGCTCGGCCAAGTTCAGTTCTGGCTCAGTTCTCAGGTAACAGAGAACGCATGAGCAGACCACGTCATCTCCTTACATTCAGCCTCCGTAATCATGACATTTCAGAGATTCCTAAAAATACAAGCTTCCCTACAGTGCCAGACAATTTCCAGTGATGATTCTGCTTAGCAGTGTGATGAACCTCAACATCTGTCGCTGTTTCCTGCGTCTGTAAGCCCCGATTAGACTATAGTTTGTCGTATGCACACTCTCAAGTAAATTCACCGAAGGCTGCCTTCTTTGCCTGACTCTCTGCAAACTTCCTGAATGTTATGGGCGCTGCCATGTTGATTTGCTTGTTTCTGTCTAGAGAGCAGTAGCACAAATGTGCTAAACGTGGTGTATATGTCGTAAGGAACAGAGGGTAGTGGGTAGTTTTAATGGGACTAAAGAGAAGGTCTGTAAAATCTATAAGTCTTTGACCTTTCAATGAATGGTTCGTTGAATTTAAAATAGTCTGGAGATCAAACACATAAAAAACTCTTCCTCAGTCTTTAGTTAGTGATTGAAAACCCAAAATACTGATGGATCAGGGTTGGATGGCGTTTTTCTCCAGGATTTTTCCTTTCAGTTACTTCTGGAAGAAACTTGGAAGGTCAAATTTACTGGAAAGTTTTGTTTCTTATGGTGAATATTATGCCTTAAGCACGCCCAAAACCAGTTATAACTTTGAGTCGGGGTTCAATATCTATAAACCAGGGAGGTTTGGGGGCATTAATAGCAGAAGAAATGAAAGCAAAAGAAAGCTAGCTGGTGTAATCTGAGTATACAAGGAAACATTTAAAGGCTATTAGTAAATTATTACTTCTGTATTAAATATGTGATTTCCTGATGGGTTTTTCCCTTATTATATAAATTCCTAATTTGTGTTACTGTGTGAATTCCCATAAAGATTTCTCCTTATGTAGCCTGGTTGATATAGTCAGTTGACTTTTCAATGGAACTATCCCAGTTCTCCAAAATATGATCCATTACCAAGACTGTTTCAGTTTCTTCGAAAAAGAAATAGAAAAAAAAAAAACTTATTCTGGAAGAAACTCAACCCTGTGATGATGCATTTTAAAATCAACATGAAGATCAAATTGAACTCAGTTTCACCCGCAGTTTTCAGTAGCAACATCAGTTTTTACCGTAACGCCAAGTAAAGCTCTTCATTCAGCCACTATGATTGGAATCGTTGGGTAACTTTACCTTATCAGCCAGCTGAAGGTCGGGATCCGTCTTCATCAGGTCCCAGTTCCCAAAGCCGTGCTCATAGATGCCGAGGAGGAGCTGAGTGTCATCCTGCAGATCCCATTCCACATCAAAGTGGGCAACTTTCACTCTGCATGTAAGCTTAAACCTAAATGAAGAGACTGTTTTACTTTAATCTGAGCAACAGAGATAAACTTTGCTGAACACGTTTAATCTGACAGTTTCTTACTTGTTCCGCTCAGCAGGGTTGGAGGGCACCACTTTGTGAAGCGGCTCAAACTCCTCCTCATGCTGAATGATCGACTTGGCGTTGACCTGGACTCCTGATATCTTAATGTTGATTCCTCTGCGTTTCCCAGGACCTTTAGCTGGAATACAAACAGGACTTCTTTACTATTTTTCCAAAGAAAACAGTTAAAGTTTTATTTCTGGAAAAAACACAACCGACAAACCTTCGACGGGATTCTCTTTGAGCTGCTCTTCATGTTCCTGAACTGCTGTCACACAGCTGGAGTGAATCAGTTCCCCCAGCCTCTTCAGGTCTGCAATCGATTTGTCCACAAGCTCCGAGTCTCGGGCGATTGCCTCCAACCTGGACGCAGGAATTATGTTGTTTAAATCTTAAACTGTTTAAATCCGGCTGATGTTTTGTCTCTGATGAAACGTACCTTTCCAAAGGAGCTCCAAACTTCTTGTATGCCTTAATGAACCTGAAAAGTGGTAAAGGAATGTTTTTAAAATTCTCCTAAAAGCAGCTAAATATCTGTATTGATTAATATGAGACACATCTGAGAAGCTCACCTGCGAATTTCTACATCTGTGAAACCCTCCACGTTGTTTTTACGAGCTCGAGGTCTGCCTCTTTTCTTTGGCTTCTTGTCGTCGTCACTATCATCCGTCTCACTGTCTGAGCCGGACGAACGCTGCTTCAGCTTCGAGCCCACGTCGCTGTCGCTGTCATTGGCTTGAGCCTGATGAAAAACAAACAGACAGTCGTGTTTTAATAAGTCATGGTAGCTTAGATCTAGGCTCATTGGCCGCATAATCCTACCCTCTTGTTGGAGCTCCTGCTCCGGGGCAGCATAAAGATGTCCTCCATCTCTCGCTGCTTCTCCTCCTCCTCGATTTTGCGCCGCTGCTCTTCGGGAATGATGTCGTCCCATTCTCGGACCGGCCTCTCATCAAACTCTGGAGTAGTTTCTTCCATACTAGAGAAGTTAGCCACCTGAAAACAAGGATACAAAATTAGGGAATTTGTTCTTTCTTTTTTAGGAAAAGAACAACAGTCTACGCAGGCACCTTGAACTGAGATAGAAGCTCATCTGTGGCGCTGGAGCCTTGATCGGTTTCTCTTGTTTCAGCCAACCTCAAGATCTCATCAATATCCATCTCCTGCAAAGATAAGAAAATCTGTTGTATAATCCTGAACATGATAGATTACAGATCAAATTATGGGATCCACCTATTATCTAACCTGTGGTTCAGATTCCTCTCCCTCGGCCTCTTTGAACAGATCTTCAGCCCCAAATTTAAGAATAGCTGTAAGTTCCTCTTTATTAAAAGGGTTTGAACTGCAAAAACAAAAAAACAACATGGTTTAAGAAAAAAGTTACAGTTAAAATATTTTAAACAAGAGTAAATCAGCAGATTTTAAAATCTTACTTTGAGTTTCCTGAGTTGTTGTCCAGAACCGTTCGCCCTGTGGTGTCCATTCTCTGAATGACCAGATGGTCTAAAACCATCTTCTTCTTTGCCCTCTCGATGATGTCCTCCTCCACGGTTCCTTTGGTGACAAGCCGATATATATTCACCTGTGAGGAAACAAGTTAGAATAGAACAACCTTAGTGGTTCCCTTTTAATAAAGCAACGATTAATGGACGTTTATATTGGGTTTATTTTATAACCTTTATGATTTAGATTTAATCGACTAAAAATAACTGATGCATAATTAACAGGGTCTAATATTAGAGTTCTCGAAAATTCACACAGGATCCAATATATTTAGCATCACAGGTTACTGCCACCAGGTTTAGCAAGCTTTTAAAATCTGGACTTTTAAGCCTAGACTTTTCTGAAGAATCTAGAGGCAGATAAAGATTTTCTCTTTCATGTTTTAAGTAATGATTGAATATCAGCCAATATTTGCCTTCTGATTGAACAATCTGCATCATAACCACAGCTGCACAGATTCAAGCTCCCATGAATCAAGGTTCCTTGATTGTTTTTATCTGTATTTAGTAAGACAAATGTTTTTTCCTCTCTAAATATCACGCATTAAAACTATAGACTTTCACCATTTTTGGTATCATTTATTAACCTGAAACCTTCCGTTGCAGTAATTTTGAGAAGGGGCGAAAATACTGGTTAGCTGATTGGCCTATGTTGGTGATAGACGGGCCAAATAAACCAATCAGATCAACAAAGCATATGACGTACTAACAGACCGACCAGTCGGGAGAAGAGCAAAAACATATTTTCCTCTGAGAAAAGCCTCCAGAGCAGTGTTTTGCTCTTCTTTCAGTGAAGAAATACTTTGTAATTCCGATAAAACTTGCTCGATAGCCACGCTAATGCTAGTTTCATCGGCTGAAGCCACCATGTTCTTTAGACTGAACTGTCGCGCTTCTCGTTGCGTCACACCTCAATCCGCCTCAAAGCCAACGCTGATTGGACGTTCGTTTGGTGAACGGCTCCAAATTTCCTTCAACGGAGAGTCTCCAGACCGATTAGCGAGTGAAATCTTGAAAGCTTGCGAGATCAGGATGGTCTCACGAGGCTAATCATTTATCTCAATCCAGTTTTTTTTCAGGAAAGTGTCTATCAATGAATACATGAAAAGGAGCTAATCTCTGCTGTATTCAAAACTACAGCAGGTGAGTTTTCGAATGAAAAATAAAGTATCAGCAAAGAAAAGTCTGATCATGCGTCTCTAATCATGAGGTTTAGTTTTCTCACTATGTAAAAACTAACCTAAAGCCCCAGCATCAATTACAAATCAGGAAACAAATGGCATCAGCTGCACTTTTAAACATTATAAATTGATAAGTGGAAAAGAACTTCAAAGAAGAGAGAATGCATATACAGATCTATTAAAGGATAACAAAATGTTAGACCCATGATTGGACAACTCTGACTCCCTGTAATTAGCCCTAAATTACCTGCTTTTTCTGTCCGATCCTATGGGCTCTGGCCTGCGCCTGCAGGTCGTTCTGAGGGTTCCAGTCTGAGTCGAATATAACAACAGTATCTGCTGAGGCCAAATTAATACCTAAACCTCCGGCTCTGGTGGATAGCAGGAAGCAGAAGTCCTGCAAACAAAGCGACACATCAGCAACACATCAGTGTTGTTAAATTTTCGTTCTGAATGAGAAGCAAAAGGCTTTAACGATATGACTCCAGAGAATATATTATTTAACTCTTCAAAAGTCTTCTTAAGATATTTTAAAATGCAAAAAAACATCTAAAAGAAATGGAAACTTTTATCGGTAGTATATAATTAAATGTATGCATACCTCTGAGCCCTCAGCATTGAAGTGGTCGAGCGCTTGCTTTCGGATTTCTCCCTTTATGGAACCATCCAGACGCTGCAAACGGAGACATTTCAATATTAACTCTTTTCTGGTTCAGCATCTGCTGACTGCATGCAGGGACCACCGTCCACAACAGAGTCAGACAGGGACGGATTCGGGGGGGGGGAACAATCCAAGTCAGGTGACTTGCACAACTCCTGCTGGTCTGCTGCAGCAAATAACTTGTAGATATAAATAAACTGAGGCTGTGTCCAACAACACTGACACCCGAGCTTCATCTAAGACTTATCTGCAGAGTGCAACCTTTAAAGGACCCTTCACTGTAAACATGAACACAACCGGAGTCAAAAAGCTAAGATCTGCTTCAGGAAAGAAGAACTGGTTCTTTTTTTTTATTTATTTATTTTTTTTATGGACACAAAAATAAGCTTTATTTTAAACCAGGACGGAATGAGGGATATATTTTAAATATGTTCCTAACACCATGCATTAAACCACCTTATACTGGGAAAACTACTACATTTTAGACACTAGCATTACTGAAAATATAAAAAAAGGGCTATCTAATCGATTGGGTGTTAAAAAAGTAGAATATGGATGAACCCCTGGTTGGTCCAAATCTCACCTGGAAAGGATATCGCCTCTTCGTGAGATACTCGGCCAATATGTCCAACATCCTGACCATTTGGGAGAAGATAAGGACTCTGTTGCCTCTTTCCCGGAGTCGGGTCAGCAGCTTGTCAAGCAGAACCAGCTTCCCACTGCCTCTCACTAAAGCCTGGAGGAGAGGAAAAGGAAAAACATAAAGAGTATTTCCTCTAACCTGAAGTCTCTAACAATGTGTTTGTCCAATTTCAGACAGCATAGAGTGCCTTTGTATAGAAAAAAACCGCATAGCAGAGATGGGGGATCTGGAGTCAACAAGTCATTTCTATGTCATGTTTTTGTTCTACCAAGCCACTGAACCTGGTGAGTTCAATTTGCATACTGGTTTAGTGGCTGGGTAGAACAAAAACATGACATAGAAATTACTTGTTGACTCCAGATCCTCCATCTCTGACGCCTAGCATGTGTTACAGAAGCATCCTGAGGAGATGCTTGGAGCTGAAGGAGGTTCAGGGTGAGACAAACCTGCAGGCATTCCTGCTGCGTTTCACTCTCTGCCTCCTCAGGCTGCCTAATGAGGAAACTATGGTTGCAGCACTTTTTAAGCTCCATCACGATGTTTAAGAAGCCGCTGGAGCTGCCGCGGGTGCCTTTGGAAAGGGCTTTGTAATTTCTTGTTAAAATCCACCTGGAGAACAGGGAAGACAAATTCAGCTGTGATAATTTTTTGATCATTTATGGATACAATTTATTTCTGCATTAATTAAATCCTTACTTGTAGAACTGCTTCTGCTGTGCAGACATGTCAACGCGAAGGATTTGCTCCACCTTGGCAGGGAGAGACTTCTCCACGTCTTTCTTGACCCTTCGGAGCAGGAATGGCTCCAGGACTTTATGAAGACTCTGATAACCGTTATCCCTTCCTTTTCCGTGTTCATCCTCAAAATCCTCCCAGGAATCAAACCTGGATTAAAAGCAGATTTGAAACAAATCTCACTCCATCAGATTCTGCTTGGTTTATTTAAAAGTGTGTGAAGCGGGGCGTACTTGTCGGGCATGAGGAAGTGTAGCAAGGACCAGAGCTCTTTGAGGGAGTTCTGCAGCGGGGTGCCCGTAATGAGGAGTCGGTGGTTGGATCTGAACTCCATTAACGACTTGTAGAGCAGAGAATCATCATTTTTCAGCCTATGAGCTTCATCCACGCCCAAAAAGGCCCAGTTGATATTCCCGAGGACGCCCTGGAGGAAAACATTGCCACGTTTTAAGAAGCTCTTTAAAAGACGACACAACCAGAACAGACCCCTACTAACCTTATCCTTTAGCAGAATCTCATATGTGGTTAAGAGCGCATTGAAGCGGATTCTTTTGGTTTGATGGTTCACCCATTCATAGTCACGGATCTAAACAAAAACACACAAGTGAGCCACAGAATCTTAAAAAAAAATAAAAAAAACAATGACATCACAAGTCAAATCCAAAGTACCGTCTTCCTGCTCATGACGTCACCCAAATAGACCACCACGTTCATGTCTGGAGCCCAGGTGTCAAACTCTCTCTGCCAGGAGGTCAGTGTGGACAGAGGGACCACCACTAAAAACGGCCCGTAGAGCTGATGCTGGTGGAACAAGTAGGAAAGGAAGGAGATGGTCTGGATGGTCTTCCCCAGGCCCATCTCGTCAGCCAGGATAACACTGTTGCACCTGTAGGAGGAGAGGGCACTCCTTACTGGAGGCAGAACTAATGGAAAATAAACGCTGTACCGGCTGGTAATTTACCTGCACCAGGAGTGGGCGAGCCAGTTCAATCCATCCAGCTGGTAATCTCTGAGCTGAAGGATCTCGTCACCGATATACGACGGCTGTTTCTTTAATGCCACGAACCTCGGCCTTTGCTTTAACACCTGAAGTAAAAGATAAACATCCTTGTATTCGAACGTCAAGAGGAAGGCATGTTTTGACGGCTCTGGGTGAACTCCTACCTTGCAGTCTTTAGAAGGGATGGTTTTACTGGAGTTTCTGCTCATGAAGCCGTCGATGCAGTGTTGGAACTTCTTCCTGACCAAAGCCCCGTCCTCCCAGCTGCACTCCGAGTATGGGAAACCCATCCACTTGCATAGATACTCTGGTTCATTCGAGGATGGGGTCTTATGACTGTGTGCTGTTTGAGGAGGCGGGAAAATAGTCATATTCTAGTTCTCATCCTTTGAAGGTCATTTTGTGAAAGTCAAAATCAAAGCAGGTCCTTACAGGGAAAATCTGAGGAACCCGGTGTCTTTCCTGTTTTTGTTGCTGTTGGTAAAAAAAGAAAATAGATGCTTTATTGTGTATTAGAAAAACAATTTATCTGAAGTAACCATGAGTGATGGATGGCACACTGGAGCTTAACAGAAGGAAACATGTAGATAAAAAAAAACACATTTCCACAACAACCTGCTGTCATTCAAGGATTTTCTTTTGTCCTTTTACGTTCAATTTAAAAAGAAAATAAACCAAAAGGAATCCAATAAAAACCACCCATCATTAAAGGTGGGCTAGGTAGTTACACTGGAAAAACTATGTAGAAATTAGTAATAATTTCTTAAATTCAGTGTATTTACCCTTAAATTGAGTAGGTAAATTAGATAGTTTGCCAATGGAATTAGTACTTTTACTCTTAAAATAAGATTATTAGATAAAATGCATTAAAATAAGAGCCTGTAATTGTGTTTTCTTATCTAAAGAGTAAATTGTCTTGTTCCAGTGGCAAAATGTCTCTTTTACCTCCTCAATCCAAAAAACAAATGCACTGATTTTAAGAAAAACTGACATATCTAGATTTTGATTTGTTCCAGTGTATATGAAGCTATGGATGGTTAGCTAGCAGGAAAAAATGAATCAAAAGGAAGAGGACTTCTTAAAATCTTGAAAAAATGCCAAACTCCTCTTCTTTAGTCCTGACTTCTTGATAGCAGAAGCTCGTTAAGCTCCTGAGTTCGACTGACGTTTTCAAGACGTCCAGTTGCTTTAGATTTAGTTTTTTCCCCCCACCTTGTGAGACCTCAACGTTCTTCCAAAATAACATAAATATGCTTTTTATACTTCAGATTTATCACAATTAAGCAGTAAAAGGAGTAAATAGGATGATTATGTAAACTGACCTAAAAGCTTAAACCCAAACAGCTAATGCTGCTGTTAGCAGACAACGCAGCCTCCCAAATCAGCAACAGGTGTGATTACAATCCAGTCAACGTAAGATTCAACTGTCATCCTAAATTAAGAGCCTGCAGTTTATCAATCAGAAGCATAAGTCATTAATCCAGGACACTGAACTAATTGATGTGCTTTGAATCATTTGCCATTATGACTGATGTTGTCCTTGTTAAAGCAAATATGATTGAAAAAGTAAAAGGGAAACAGCAGCTTACGGTGTAGGCTTGATTTTCATGAACTCATATCTAATGAGATATTTCTCTTCTTTAATACAGGGTCTCTATTAATGTGTGAACTTACAGTAGCGGCCATTCAAAGTATCTCTTCCAAGTCAAACACCAGCCGAATGGCAGCCGACTCCCCAGCAAATTCCCCTCCATAAACCCAACATACACTCACCGGCCACTTTATTAGGTACCCCATGCTAGTAATGGGTCGGACCCCCTTTTGCCTTCAGAACTGCCTCAATTCTTCTTGGCATAGATTCAACAAGGTGCTGGAAGCCTTCCTCAGGGAGTTTGGTCCATATTGACATGATGGCATCACACAGTTGCCGCAGATTTGTCGGCTGCACATCCATGATGCGAATCTCCCGTTCCACCACATCCCAAAGATGCTCTATTGGATTGAGATCTGGTGACTGTGGAGGCCATTTGAGTACAGTGAACTCATTGTCATGTTCTAGAAACCAGTCTGAGATGATTCCAGCTTTATGACATGGCGCATTATCCTGCTGAAAGTAGCCATCAGAAGTTGGATACATTGTGGTCATAAAGGGATGGACATGGTCAGCAACAATACTCAGGTAGGTTGTGGCGTTGCAACAATGCTCAATTGGTACCAAGGGGCCCAAAGAGTGCCAAGAAAATATTCTCCACACCATGACACCACCACCACCAGCCTGAACCGTTGATACAAGGCAGGATGGATCCATGCTTTCATGTTGTAGACGCCAAATTCTGACCCTACCATCCGAATGTCGCAGCAGAAATCGAGACTCATCAGACCAGGCAACGTTTTTCCAATCTTCTATTGTCCAATTTCGATGAGCTTGTGCAAATTGTAGCCTCAGTTTCCTATTCTTAGCTGAAAGGAGTGGCACTCTGTGTGGTCTTCTGCTGCTGTAGCCCATCTGCCTCAAAGTTCGACGTACTGTGCGTTGAGAGATGCTCTTCTGCCCACCTTGGTTGTAACGGGTGGTTATTTGAGTCACTGTTCCCCTTCTATCAGCTCGAACCAGTCTGGCCATTCTCCTCTGACCTCTGGCATCAACAAGGCATTTCCGCCCACAGAACTGCCGCTCACTGGATGTTTTTTTCTTTTTCGGACCATTTTCTGTAAACCCTAGAGATGGTTGTGCGTGAAAATCCCAGTAGATCAGCAGTTTCTGAAATACTCAGACCAGCCCTTCTGGCACCAACAATCATGCCACGTTCAAAGTCACTCAAATCACCTTTCTTCCCCATACTGATGCTCGCTTTGAACTGCAGGAGATTGTCTTGACCATGTCTACATGCCTAAATGCACTGAGTTGCCGCCATGTGATTGGCTGCTTAGAAATTAAGTGTTAACGAGCAGTTGGACAGGTGTACCTAATAAAGTGGCCGGTGAGTGTATATCTTTACTCTGACTCCACCCTTTCACTGAATTACATTGTCTGACCAGGAGATGACGCTTCTCTTTAGATCTTAATGTCCACAAATCATGACAAAAAAAATATATATGAGTACAAATATTCATGTTTAAAAAGGAATTGCAGGGAACCAGCCAAGGACTGATCAAGGAAAGTGGGGAAAATTTAAATGGCTACTACTGTAATGTACTTTTCAGGACACTTAATCCTACTTGTCATTCGCTTTTATTCGATTTTTCGACCGTTTCCATCATTTAAGGTGTTGATCAAGTAATTTACAATAGATATTTAATGGATGTAAAATGATTGGAACAACTTTTGGACGGTTTACACATACAGAGCGCACTTTTTACCAACGAGACAGGGAAGAAAGTTTCTCCCATAATTTTCCTCCCATACTTATTTAAAGCTGACAATAATATAAATTACAGATTTTTTTTAATGTTCAGATTATGCAGAAGCTGTAAGTAAATAGAATTTAAATGAGAAAGTCTGGTACTGATCAGAGATTATCGATATAACCCTGACGGTTCACATCCTAAGGAGTGTCTGACTTCTTACCGATGACTCGCTCCACAATTTGAAACTGCTTTGTCAGGTCAGATGTGAGCTCCTGCTGGCAGTTATGAAACTCCACGTCCTCAGGAGATGCTTTACCTAACCTGAAAAGAAAATACCAAATTAGATCTAAGCGCTGAGCACAGAAAAAAACATACTAAGTGTAATGCAATGTAAAAATAAAAAGGCGCGTACACTCACCAAGCATTCAGCTCATCATTCTTCTTCTTAAAGTTGTCCAGTTTCTTCAGCCCCTTGACCTTCTGCTGCGTTAGGGAGTCGATGCTCTCCCATGTGTTGTGGATGTAAGACCAGCCCTTCCACTTTATCAGATACTGAGTCTCTCCTTCGTCTTGGTCTGGATCAAAACCTTCACACGGATCTCCGTTTTCCTCCACGGCGTACATAGTGGTGGACGCTCCGGTGGCTGAAAGAGACCAAACATGAACTTAAAAAAAAACAAAAACAAAGCCGAAGCATTTTTGTTTCTACGTCGTTTGTGAATTAAGGGAAAAGGGGAATCACCTCCTTTTCTGCCGATCCTGCAGTCGATAACTTTCTCGATTGTCTCGCTGTCGTCGTCCTGCTGCTCCTCTCCAGCATCTCCGGTCATTTCAATCAGGTCGTCTGAGTCTGTTTCAAAGTCGTGCTGATCTTCTTTATAGCTTAAAGGACACAAGGAGACGGTGAATCTCAGTAAATACTAACCTCTTTACAAGTTTAAACATGAAGTTTGTCAGAAAAGATAATTAGTTCTTTTTTTAAAGGAGCTCCTCAGTTCAGGATTAAACGTTTAAATCTCTGAACTCTGCCCTCAGAAAAGAAAAATCACCTTTTAATTTTTGTGGCTCCTCTTCGGCGAGTCTGCCTTTTTGGAGTGTCTTCCTCATCATCGTCATCATCATCTTCATCATCGTCCTCATCATCATCCTCAGCTGAGGACTCCGGTTTTCTCGACCTCCGTCCTTTTTGCGACTGCTGCTTTTTGGATGCTTTGGTCTGAGGTCTGCGGGGAAAAACGAGAGCAGGGAAGCAGAAGCCTTCAGAAAAATACAACAAGGTAAAATGACTTTTACAGTGCCTTCCAAAAGTATTCACACCCCTTTAACTTTTTTCATTATTTTACGTTGAACCACAACCTTTAATGTATTTTCAAAGGGGTTTATGTGATAGAGCAACGCAAAGTAATAAAATTAAAAAAGTTTTTATATCATAGAAATACCTTAAAGGAATAGTACACCCAAAACATGATTAGCCTTCATTTTCTACTCACCCCCATGCTGAACAACACTCTGGAGTACTTTTTTGATATCTCAAATGCATCTGGAGATCTGGGAGGCTTCTTGCTGTCTGCTGACATTCAAATAATGGAGGTCTATGGTGACCGAGACAGAAAGGTCCATAAAAGTCCACAAAAAACGTGTCAATATTCCTCCATACTGCTCGTCCAATGTATTCCAAGTGTCCTGAGTGGGTAGCGTCCAGAATTTACTCGAAACGAAGTCATTTAGAATGTTTCTAGAGCATAAACAGTAGTGTATAGGATTTCCTGAAAGTGCGCACATGCGCGCTCACGACGCTACGGAAGCCGGCAGACCAAACCAGATGAAAGTGCGCATTCAGCGTCTGCTCTGCCAATAATGCAAGCGTAGAAGAAGAAATGTGCTGTTTACCTGTGCAAAGAAAGAAACAACGAAAGAAAAATGTCTGAGGACTTCAGTGTTGAGGAAGAGCACGAGTTCTTTGCCGAGCTGAATGCGCTGGTTTGGTCTGCCGGCTTCCGTAGCATCGTGAACGCGCATGTGCGCGCTTTCAGGAAATCCTATACACTACTGTTTATGCTCTAGAAACATTCTAAATGACTTCGTTTCGAGTAAATTCTGGACGCTACCCACTCAGGGCACTTGGAATACATTGGACGAGCAGTATGGAGGAATATTGACACGTTTTTTGTGGACTTTTATGGACCTTTCTGCCTCGGGCACCATAGACCTCCATTATTTGAAAGTCAGCAGACAGCAAGAAGCCTCCCAGATCTCCAGATGCATTTGAGATATCAAAAAGGTACTCCAGAGTGTTGTTCAGCATGGGGGTGAGTAGAAAATGAAGGCTAATCATGTTTTGGGTGTACTATTCCTTTAACTTGTACCCTGTGAGGTGAATATAACTTGAAATATTTATATTTCAAGTTATATTCAAGTTATATAAGTTATATTTATATCCAAACTCTGCTTCAACCATATCCTCAGTTTTATTCAGGGGTATTGCAGGAAAAGGTGCTGATTAGCAATGGATAGCACAACTTTCTGTCCTTTAGGAAAAATGCATGGGAAAAAAAATCCTAATATCTTTATCTCCTTTCACAATTTTAGTGTTCATTTTTTAACAGAAAATCTCTATAAAATACATTGCAGTTTGTGGTAGGGGTGTGAACACTTTTTCCCAACAACAGTACATCAGGTTGGAGCAGTTTGGTTACTATTAAAAAGGAAAAATCAAAGAATGGGTGGTAAATTATCAGGTGATTAGAGAATGCTGTGGGTAGCTGTCTGATGGCCAGGCTTTGTTACACTCTTACCTTCTAGCAGGAAGTCTTCTGGATCTAACTTTTTTCTCTTCCTGCTCACTGTCTGAACTGTCGGATGTCTCCTCATCCTCCTCCTCTTCATCAATTGAGTCATCATCTTTCCAGATATTTCTTATAACAAAGAAATGCCACAAGTTCACCCTCAAGGCCTGTTACAGCTGCTTTTGCTCGCGCTCCAAACTATAATTAAAATGCAGCCACAAGGGGCTAATCTCAGTCAGATTGAATTAGACGCTGATTCGATAAATCAAATTTGACTCATGTGTAGAACATAACCTGGCTGATAGGCACAAACTGGGCCTATTCTGAGACAAACAGATACCCATTTATACAAGATTCACAACATGGACTCAAACTGGCTAAAGAATGACATGTGAAAACCAAAGTGAACTATATGGATGAAGTGCTTAAAAAAATAAAAATCTCTGTTTTCAAATAAAATGGCAATGGTAGAATATATAAGCAACATAAAAAGTATTCCAGATCCTTCCACTTACTCCTTTTTCTTTGATCGAGAAGATTTTCTTTTAGGGCTCTCGCTCTCAGAGTCACTGCTGCCCTGTGAAGGGAGCAGATGAGTCAGAAAGAGGCATCTTTTGCACAGAATGTCCACTAGATGGCACAAGAGGCTAATGGCTGATAAGCAGACTAAAGTTCCTCCTACAGCCTCTTTTACAGCCGCCTACCTCAGCTCCGATGTTGAGACGAGCTGGCTCCTGTCTGCTGCGATTGGACCTCCTGACACCGTACACATCTGGGTGTTCTTCCCACATCTGGAAACACAAATTACAACACAGCTATGAGATAGAATTTGATATATAATCGACATTAATCACTGTCTGCAGACTTGATATCCATCTAATACGAAGGATACTCAAAATTCATGACAATTTAGGATAAAACCAATATTGCATTAGCAAGAGGTCCCAGGTTCTCAAAGATCAGCAATTCTATAATACCCTGTTCATTTCTACAATCTAGGGAAGGATTTAGAAGTAAAAACTCAGTAATTTTTTCAACTATTAAGGAGGTATTAAGTAGAACCACATTAAAAAAGGGCAGACTGGTCCAAATATAATGTAATTCAATTGGTCTTTGAATCATCTGTTCACTAAACTATGTACAACACTATACAGCAATGAGTATTATGGTATAATATGACCGACCCAATTATAGTCAAAAAGGCAAATGGTACTTATATTCTAATTTGAATGATAAAAGCTGTTTTTTTTCTTACTTTATCTGGTAATATTATATATATTTTGCAGGTTAACGATGCCTTGGTTACCGTAAAGTTTTTACAGTGATTTAGGCCTGAAACAATCGATTAATAGTTAATTGGATTATAGAGACAGTAAAATATACAAAGAATATTAAAAAAAATTACAAAATCTTGCATTTAAGACAAAAAACAAGTTTTCGTCTGTCAATATGCTCCATCCAGAACTCCTCCAGTGGAAAATTTTTCCTGGTTTAATTTTATAAAAAGTCTTAAGGAACCTTTTTTCTATCCAATTATTAATCAACTAATCGAAGAAATTCGAGAGCATAACTGATTTGCAAAATTACCGATAGTTGTAGCCCTACAGTAAATTACTATGAATACTAAGGTACATTTATAAGTGTTCATTTTTAATATATTTTTTGCTTGAAGGCTGAATGAAACATTTAATGCATCCACAAAGGGCCTCGATATATGGTAAATCAAAATACAAAAAAATATAATCAACATTTTCATGATAAAGTAATGTCTTTGCCAATAAACTGAAAATAATTATTCTTAAAATGCCTGGAGATTAACTGAATCATATATTCTGTAAAAATGTTAGAACCTAAAAAGGATGAGCTTAATATAGGGTAACTTACTACCTTCTTCCTTGAACTATTTAATCTTCCAACATGTCCAAGACCAACCTGCTCAGAACCAACATACGTGGAGCTCTAGTCCAACACTCACAAAATTATCTTAAGAGTGAAGGAAAAAAACACTTAAACTATAATACTTTTGCATGTTCTACCCTTTGTTACCTTCTTCACATCAGCCAGGCGCTCCTTCTTCCTGACAGGTTTGTCTTTGGCCTCTGAAGCGGCTTGCTGGGATTTGGACTCTGTGGACTCGCTCCCCGACTCGGAGCGACTCTCTGACTCGGAGGAGCTGTTCGACTCAGAGTTGTGGGATCTCCGCCTCACGCTGCCATGCTCGCTTTCTGACTGACTCCCTGATTCCGACGCAGAGTGGTTGGACTCCTCTGAGGCTGAATTGCTATAAAAAAATAAAATGCATTGATTCTTTTGATTGCCTGAAGCCATTTTTAGTTTTCTTCTTTTTACTCATAGTAACCAATCTGAAAAAGCTTGGATCAGAAGCAGCTTATTGACCCTTCTCTAACATTTCTTAGAGGTCCTAACATGGTCTTTCTGCTTACATTGCGTCTGTAAAGAGCAGTCATCTTAATCGTGGATTTTTTTAATGGTCCACTTTAAAAGCCTTTTAAGAGTAAAAGTACTTCCAACTTTTAATAAAACAAGTCAAAGGGGTGTCTCAATGTGACTGCTGAATTTCTCTCTTACACATGTCAAAGCAGGGGTCACCAACCTTTTTAAGGCTGAGGGCCACTTCAAGGGTACCGAGACTTAGGAAGGGCTACCATTACTGACCCATGAGCTGCAAGGGTTTGCATTAGCCTAAACTTGGTTCATTATCAACATATTTTTATTGTTTCTGTTCATTTCTAAGTTTATTTAGACATTGACATTTTGAAATCTCTATAAATGATTAAAAAGAAGAGCAACAGAATAAAATAAAATTTCAAACTTAGCCCACTGGTGGGTTGTTCTTTATTTAGAAGACTCTGAGGGCCCCCAATGTGGTCCTTGAGGGCACCGCGTTGGTGACCACTGTGTCAAAGTATGCATATTTGTTCAATAACATCCATACTTACATGCTAATAATTGGTTAAATGACACAGAGAAATCCCATGCTCTTCAACAAAATCCTAGTATAAATCTGACTGGTTTTCTATTCGTTTGTATTCTAAATAAACCAACCTAAATGCTGGTGCTGGTTTTGTTTTACTGTATAAAACCTCAAAATCAAAGCCTATTCCTGACATTTTCAATGGAAAAAGCTTCCTGGATAGGAAGCGAAATGTTTTCAAACTTAGAAAATAAAAGTCCAGTGGATTGTTTTTTTATTTTCTTTTTGGGAAACTAACCTAAAGCTTAATTAGCAGGGAGAATTAGCAAGGGGGTCTGTTTTAGTTCCAGAACGTCTGGCTTTTGAGATTCATAAACAATGAGATGATTCTCAACAAGACCAAAACAACAAAAGCACATATAGTTTTGGTACTGATCATTTCTTGCTTAAATAATTACTTCAAATGTAAGGATTACTCTTAAAAAAGCAGGTCTTTACCAGGAAACACATCCAACTGAAATTAATTTCAGCTATTTCAAATACTAGAATTGCTCAACAACCAAAGTCCGGATTTACATGAAGTGTACAGGTCGTTAATAAATGGTTCCGCCTATGTTCCGTTTTCAAATGAGCCCTTGCAAAAATGATCAGTAAAAATCTGAAGCAAATGGAGCCAGGACTCAACCAGTCCATCCTAACCTTATTATCCATATCCCTCACCTGACTTACTCATGATCATTCATCACATGACTATGTTTTGAATTAAGAGCAAGGTATTTGTTGTTGTTTTTTAAGTAGGGCATTAAGAAACATTTGCATTTGACAACAGGAAACCTGTTAACATGATATGAATACCAATCAATCAGGTTCAAAGGGCCAATTTGGGTATGCTTAGATAAAAACCACTACTAGTTGATACATTATTATTATTATTATTATGCTTGTAAATACAGGGATCTGCTGAAAATGCTTAGTATTTAAACCAGCTTTTGCTGCATGCAGTACCGCCTTTGTACACATGGGGTCACTATTGGCTGCAGTCATTGATAGTTTCGTGACTGATTAACTGAATTAATGTCTGGATGTAGAGAAATAAAAAGCTTCAGGTACTTCCATGTTTGGGATAAGCATATTTATCCCAACTTTAAAAGAAACCACATCTTAATGTGCTCCACTTTATTATTATTATTTTTTTTTCAATTATTTTTTTTTTACTGTTATAATTTTAGTTTTCTATAAATGCAGAGGTAAAACAACTGTTAAAATAGCGCAATGTAAAAATTATACTTAAATGTAGAAATATAAAAACAAACATCTATTGCCGGAACTGGAACTGTGTCTTTAAGAGCTACATTAGGAGGTGGGACATAGCCTTCTTCTCGAGCTGTTATTGGCTTGTGTGACGCTAGGGTGACGTAAAACCAATGAGAGCGCTTAACGCAGGCTCCACTAATGCCTGCTCACTTCCTGTTCCTCTTATGTAGTTCTGAGCAGTTTTAATACAGACGACTGAGGAAACTAGCCACACGAAGCCAGGGCCATTTTGTGACTCTGAATATCTTTAAATTGAGCTTTTTTTTAATGCCTTTATTGCATATAGTGCACGTTTACTCAGTTTCCTCCTGCTACATCAGCTGCAGCAACTGCATAATGAGCTGATCTACAATTGTGAAAAGATGCTGAGCTTTAATCACAGGACACCATTTTACTCTCATCTTAAAAATACTAAAATGGCTGCCTGAAGATCATGCAGAAGACTACAAAGCTGATGTAACTTGCTGCAGCTTTACTGTCAGTGAAAAACTGAGAGAAATTAGCTGCATGTGGTTTACACTGGTGTTTTAATCTAAAAGCAAGGATATCTAATCCAACTGGAAATTTGATATGAGGTCAATAAACCCTATGAATGAAGAAAACAGGCACACATCATCTGTATCAGAGGAGAATGAAATCTCTTTAAACTGCTGATCAGATCTGACCCCAACACCACTGCATTGTCTAGACACTGTAAACCAGATGACATTTGGCTTTATTCATCAAAGTATGTCTCCACCTCTTCTGAAACTTAATTAAAAAGATGTCTCGGAATCCCGATTTTAACATAAAAAAGAAGCAATATCACAATATACATTCAGGCTAATATGATTGTAAAATTTATTAGTAAATAAAATGTTATTGAGCAACAGTTTTTAACAGAGTGAATAAAAAAAGAAAAAAAAAACATCAAATATTAAGAAACAGCCTTAATTTCCTAATACAGATTACAGAAATGTTTTCGTTTTTTTTAATAAAATGTATTAACTTTAAAAAGTGCAAAAACAACTCAATCAGTTAAAAATGCATTAATATATACTCTTTCATATTGAGAGTTATTTCCAGCTGGGCACAAATATAAGGCTAAGTCTGGATGTCAAACATACAAATACTGACAAAACAGGAAAAGTATAGCACTTAAGTTTTAAAACTTTCATTTCTGCAATAATAGTCTTCAGTAAATTCCTATTAATCAGCACAAAAATACTGTGCATAAGCAAACACTTTTCACGAAAGTTTAAAAAATACATTTATATTTAAAAACAAAAACACCCTATTAAAAAATAAAAACATCCAAAGGGTAGCTTAAGGTTTGTGAAATAAATGGAATCTAAATATTTATAAAGTGGTGCAATGCAGCACCAACTTTTAAGACAAGGTCATTTTACACCAAAACAAATACATTTCATTTACAGTTTAGTACAGGACACATGAGATTTCCTGTGGTACAACATCTACATATTGTGGGAAACGATGTCTGAACAACAGGCCTAAAAACCTGAGTGCTGGGAGTATAAGAAATGGCAGAAAAAATCAGGGTGTGGCTATTAAACAATAGCAAGGTCATTCATGACACTGGTGAACTTAAACTGAAACGTTGCAGATGCAACACAGGTGATCAACCATGCTTGAAAAGGTAAACAAACCAGATTTGTGGGGGGGAAAAGGTAGTGTAAAATGTAATGGATCATACCTTGAAGCGTTGCTCTGAGTTGATCCTTCGTCCTCTTTTTTATTTTTATTCTTCATCATGATAGTATCCTGAAAACTCGATGGAGGTGATTTGTCCTGGTATTTACTGTCAAAAACTTGAGGGATGTGTGAACTATCCTACAAGTCCCATCAAATTGCCTTTTGTCAGCTTGCAGATAAAACCCAGCCGGTGCGACACAGGAGCAGAAAATAATAAACCGATTGATTTGAAAATCATAATTTAATTGAAGTTAAAGTTAACCATTATAGTAGGTAATGATAGAAGTCAAATATTAATCGTATATCCTTCGAAATAGTTTCCAGATACAACCGCATGCCGTGAATTTTAACTGCGTCATCGCATGAAGCAGAAGAAAATGAATATTAAAAAAAAGAAAATAGGTAAATTTGTACTTACAAAATGTAAACAAATCCAATCAATGTGAGAAAGGGTGCTAACCAACAAGACATGTATTTGTTTCCCTTTTTCTTTCGTCGCAGTTTTAAATATTTATCAAACTTGGATTAAAAAAGGCAATTCGTAAAACGGATAACTTTATAAATAACAAAAAACAACAACGAATTTGTTTGGAAAAAGCATTCAGGCCTTAAGTCTGCAGTGGCTGACAGAGCGACAGAGGCAAAGAGCAGCGGACTAAAAATGGAGTCGCGCCATGGCTGCCGGAGCCCAGTATGGAAAACAACGACAAGCACACGGCCAGCACAGACGGCTTCTACAGCGCTCGAAAAACACCACAAAAACGGCAAAAAACTAACAAAATACCCATAAAAAGTGACCGCGTAGACACAAACTAATGTTTGACACGAAAAAAAAACGGCGTGGGTCGAAGACGTGCAAGAGAATCGGTCTGACAAAACCTAGGGCAGCCTTTCCAAGGCTCAGCCGCCATCTAGAGCTCCTTCCCTGCTCTGAAAGCCTTGCCTTTGATTGACGTTATTTCCATTTACCCCATACTCAGGTGATGTCTAAGTCCCTCCCCTTTTAGTATGTTAAAATTGTACTTTATATAAACTAATATATTTTTTATACCCTTGCAAAACAACCCCCAAAAGAAAACATTTTTTCCACAATGACATTAATTTATAATAGCTGGACTGTAAAAACTACATATTTTGCAGCAATTACATCACTTCCTGCTTAGACAGGAAGAAAGGCTACAAATAGCCATTTTTATAACGCTTTTAAAAGCTACGATTATGGGAAATCCAAGTTATAAACCAAGTATAATAATTGATTATATTCGTTTATCGATTAAATACGTAACCTTTGATAATAATTCAAATTATTTATTGATTGCAGTTGGGGAAAAAGTCATGCTAAACCAACATGAGACAAAAAAGTAAATCACTTAAAATCGATTTAACCGGAAAAAGTAACCTCTTTCCGAGTGTTATCAAAACTCGGAAACATGCCAAATAAACATTTCATTTTCCAGGAATGCAGCTAATAAAAAAAAAAAAAAAAAAAAGTATAAAGAATCTTAATATATACTAGGTCACAACTTTATTTAAAACAACATTTGAACGTTTAAGTACAAAAGCTGATTTTTCCTCTCCCAGTATCGTAGATCCAGTGTCCATGGTTGGAAAAAAAAAATGTATATAAATCAAATGCGTTGGCAAAGTCCACTTAGAAAAGGGGTTTATCTTGACAATATTTGGCTAACTGCCATATCGCTTGTCATCTTCGCGTTAAACAACGCTGTCTCCACTGCAGCAATATCCAGTTGATTGGAGTCTTGATAGGATAAAATAAACAAAAAACAAAAGAATTGTAAGCTGACAGAAAGGAACGTGATTAAGGGCTAGCCTCATGAAGAAAGCATACAAAGACAGACTACACATTTAGCTAGATTTCAATAGAACTTAAAGTGCGCCATCGCTACCCGATCTATCTTGGAAGCACAATCCGTACCATTAGCTCATTTGCGCACGCGCAACCAGATATACATCCGGGTTTCCATAAATATTGTAATTATGGTACTAAAAGTACTTAATTCTATCCATGACTCACTCAAGAATGGTTATACACATCTTTAAAAAATTTTTTGACTTTTTTTGACAAAATGTTTATGCGTTTTACATTTTCTCCGTTAAACTGCTTGTCTGACATCATCAGACATGCTTGGAGCAGTTTATCTAGAGTTTAGTTGTGTCTTACTTTAGGTTGCGCATTATATACCATAATGTTAACACGAAAAGAAAAAATAAAACTTAAAAAGACTAGATTAATGTTTGAATCCAAAGCTGGAAAAGTTAAATCCCGTTAGCGTAGGGTCCCATTTCCGGTGCAGACCGGGGACAGAAAACTGATAAAACAGAAAGGATTATAGGGCATTTATTTTCTCAGGAAATACATTCATTAACCTTTAAAAGGTTATAGTTTAGTACACAAACTATTTTTTTCAGGAGGGAAAAATGTCATTTAGGTATTTTTTTTACAAAATAAAATAAGGGGCAACCCGGATGTATATCTGGTTGCACATACGCAAATGAGCTGATGGTACGGATCGGTCTTCAGTTCAGGTAGTGATATACACAAGCCATGTGAATGATACTACTACTGTGCAATAATATTTAAAAGTATCAAGCAAGACTTTGGGTTAAAAAAAATTTGCAAACTGTAAATAACAGTGGGTATGACAATGGGCTAAATAAGTCATTGAATAGTGCACTAGACTTGTTAGCATAAGGGTATCTATAAAGCAACAAGATGGCAACTCCCTAATTATTTGCTGTGTATTGGACATGAATGGGTTTTTTGTACTTCTGTATTAAATAAATAAACAATTGGCCCTAAGTTTATTGGTTTTTGGAAAAACCAAACCGAAAAAAGTCATTAAGTGGCCACTAAGAGGCAAATGCATGTATTGTCCAACATAAAACTTGTTCATTTGGAAGAAAACGCTGGATAAAAGCAACGGTTTAACAAAATTTAAATTTTGCCCCACTGAGTCAGCAGATGAGCAAACATCTCACATCACAAATCGAAATCGTTTGAAATTCTAAACCAATAAATATCAACTCTTATCTTACAATTTCAGATCAAGCAGTTATTCTGTCTGTGCTTACTAAACTATGCCTCCAGATTGTGTTGTTGTTTTTTGAAAGCAATACACATCAAAATAAATTTGTGTATTAAGGATTTCTACATACATATAAAAAAAAAAAATCCTTAAATCAGCAAAATAGTAATGGGGGCTTGTGGGAAAATATAGCTTTTTCTCACAGATGCCAGCAGGAGGCAACACATTCAATGTCAAAGAAACAAAAACCAACCCTTCTTTAACCCTCATCAATAGCTAAGTCAGTTGTTAGCTACATTATGCATGTGCTAGTAATAAAATACCCTGAGACCCATAGTCTGATAATGCTTCAACCTAACATGTACTTCTTTGGCCAATCTTTAGCACTAAATTTCAACATAACTAGAACCATAGTGAATTGGTGGGATTTCCCAATTCTATTACAAGAAACTAAGTATTAACTTTTTCTATATGGCTTGTAAATAAGAGTGAGTAAATCAATTATTTCAATGACAAAAAACTTACAGAGTTGTCTTCTTTCTCTTCAGAACTGGAACCATCTTCTTGCAGATCTTCTGTGTCTATGCTGTGACATAGAAAAAGAAACTATTAATGATAGCCCATCAACTTCAGAAAGATCTACAAAATTTTTTCTTTACAGTATATACATTTAACAAGGAGTCAAAGTGTACATAGATACAGATAAAAATTACATGCTATACCTATTTAAAAGATAAGATGGTACCCAATAAAGTTTTAACTTTCAATTAGTTAAATAATTTGACAAAAGCTTAAAATGCTGACATTGTTCTACGATTTAAATAGATATACTTGTTTTACATCCCGCCACAATATAAATATCCGAAACAGGTTAGAGGTTTGTATTCAACTGAAGGTAGCCGCCAAACCCACAGGGGCAAAAATCCAATATCCAACATAAAATTAATTTCACTGCGGTTAGTTGCAGTACGGCTCCAACTTGAACACTAACCAGACCTACATTACATGTAATATGAGTATATACTTTGAATATCAAAAGAGGAAGAACAACGGGTGATTAATCTTAGATTTTATGTCTACTGTAGTCCAAGACATTAGAATAGCAATAAACTTTGCTCAACGTTGGTCTACTAATTTTATTTTGTCCATCATTTGCCATGTCTTTTACTGTTCAGCTCGTTTGGGAGCTCGAGTGGTTGAATGTCAAAATCTCCTCATTCTTTTGTTTAGTAATGCTGTGGAACGGGGCTTAAAGAAACTACAACCAAGTAGCAAAAACATAGATGTTGTCCAGAGGGAACCCTAACCTTTTTTGTTTTGTTTTTAAACACGTGTTGGATGGACTACTCATCATCTAGGGTTTATATATGCTTTGAACTCGAAGCAGGATCGCATCAAATTTTGATATATGCATTTTTTTATTCATTGTGTTATTCTTTGCAACACTTTATCCAATATCACATGGTTTCAAAATGTAGTGCAGAGTAAGGATTTAACATAGAAAAATAGTAAAATATTTGTAACTACATTAATAAGAATATATGTAATAAATTTCTCCTTTTTAAAATTCGTTAAATAAGTTTTTGGAACCTAAAATTTAAACATTGTTGGCCATTTTATGAACTAAAGGTTGTGTTTAATATTGATTTCCAACAACAGACATAGTTATATTTTCAAACATTGAAGGTAACACAGATTAGATTATTTGTACTTAAACATTCAAATAAACACATTGATTAACTTTAGGGCCACAATTTGTTTAAAAGATTTCAAATACCAAATAGGAAGCAATCAATTGCCTTTGCAATAAAATTGATATTTAGCGAAGCACAATTTTAGGTATGTTACAGTTAACAAAAGTAAGACACCTTGAGATGGCGGTAATGAGCTTAGAGGGTGTTTGTCATCACAGAAGGGAAAAGAGAGTTGCAGTAACCAAACAGTAACAACTGCCCACTTGTTTAAATCCTGCTTTTTTTCCCTTTAAAACCACCCCTTTGGTGCCCTCCCAACGTTAAAAAGGGTTACTTCATTCAAGTTTTCCTATTAGCTAGCACGGGATATGAATACAAACGGAGAGTCTACATAAGCAGCTTTCAAGGTTTTAAGAACAATGAAACCCTAGAGTGAAACATACAAATTCTTTTGATTGATGCAAAAGAAACTGGGCAAAAGAAAACACTACCTATGGAGATCAATGGGTTAAAATCAAGTTTGTAAAAACAACACCCAGGTGTCACACATGATTAAGGCCACTAGCACTTTCCTATCCGATATCAGGCCTATATCCTGAATGTTATGGGCGGCACCATTTTTGTTTGAGTAATTACTGCCTTGAGAGCTGTAGTATCAAGGACCACCAAAAGGAGGCGAGGAACCGTGCTAGTGTGATGTGTAAATGGACGTAAGAACCAAGCTTGGCACGGTTAACTGATTCAAGCTGGATCCAAACTCGCCACAGATCGATTTCAGAGTAGTGTAAATGCAGCATATACACTATATTGCCAAAAGTATTTGCTCACCTGCCTTGACTCACATATGAGCTTAAGTGACATCCCGTTCCTAATCCATAGGGTTCAATATGACGTCGGTCCACCCTTTGCAGCTAGAACAGCTTCAACTCTTCTGGGAAGGCTGTCCACAAGGTTTAGGAGTGTGTTTATGGGAATTTTTGACCATTCTTCCAGAAGCGCATTTGTGAGGTCGCACACTGATGTTGGACGAGAAGGCCTGGCTCTCAGTCTCCGCTCTAATTCATCCCAAAGGTGTTCTATCGGGTTGAGGTCAGGACTCTGTGCAGGCCAGTCAAGTTCATCCACACCAGACTCTGTCATCCATGTCTTTATGGACCTTGCTTTGTGCACTGGTGCACAGTCATGCTGGAAGAGGAAGGGGCCAGCTCCAAACTGTTCCCACAAAGTTGGGAGCATGGAATTGTCCAAAATGTCTTGGTATGCTGAAGCATTCAGAGTTCCTTTCACTGGAACTAAGGGGCCAAGCCCAGCTCCTGAAAAACAACCTCACACCATAATCCCCCCTCCACCAAACTTTACACTTGGCACAATGCAGTCAGACAAGTACCGTTCTCCTGGCAACCGCCAAACCCAGACCCGTCCATCAGATTGCCAGATGGAGAAGCGCGATTCGTCACTCCAGAGAACGCGTCTCCACTGCTCTAGAGTCCAGTGGCGGCGTGCTTTACACCACCGCATCCGACGCTTTGCATTGCACTTGGTGATGTATGGCTTGGATGCAGCTGCTCGACCATGGAAACCCATTCCATGAAGCTCTCTGCGCACTGTTCTTGAGCTAATCTGAAGGCCACATGAAGTTTGGAGGTCTGTAGTGATTGACTCTGCAGAAAGTTGGCGACCTCTTCGCACTATGCGCGTCAGCATCCGCTGACCCCGCTCCGTCAGTTTACGTGGCCTACCACTTCGTGGCTGAGTTGCTGTCGTTCCCAAACACTTCCATTTTCTTATAATACAGCTGACAGTTGACTGTGGAATATTTAGGAGCGAGGAAATTTCACGACTGGATTTGTTGCACAGGTGGCATCCTATCACAGTTCCACGCTGGAATTCACTGAGCTCCTGAGAGCGACCCATTCTTTCACAAATGTTTGTAAAAACAGTCTGCATGCCTAGGTGCTTGAATTTATACACCTGTGGCCATGGAAGTGATTGGAACACCTGATTCAAATAATTTGGATGGGTGAGCAAATACTTTTGGCAATATAGTGTATCTGCCTGCCTCTGAAATCTCAGATATTAGAAAGCCGATAAAAATGCCCTGTTTCTATCTGCCTTTGTTTAAAGTTTATGTAACTCTTTGGTGAGTAACAAACAAGTCGGTTTTTTCCTCATACCAGCTGTTGTGAACTACTGTTCCACTATGAGAAATATAACTCAATCAAATCTTTTTATTAGACATTATACGTAATAAAAGTATGTATGATTAATGATGATATTGTATCGGCCCAACATCAGTATCTGTGAATACTAAAAGTTGCAATGCGGGTATGACGGAAATGAAAAAGTTGTATCAGGACACCCCTAGGGGCAACCCAAGTTTCATTTTAGGATGGGTGAATCTTGAACTACAACACTGTTTGTACTGCATAGTAATGTGTAATGTGCAAAATTACGTGAACTGATTTTAGTTTTATAAATATTCTACCTTTGGATTGGTGAGGAAGGGACTCGTAGAGCAGAGTTGGTGGGTAGGTGTGAACGTGTGTGTGTTGTGGGGGGCTATCAACATAGCTGTATTAATTGTGTATTCATTGTTAGATTCAGTGACAAAGACTGCCAGACAGTAGCATTCTTGTCACTGTATAGGTTGTCCCAAGACATGGCATTGCGTAAAAGTACTATTATTGCGCGAACATTGATAGCCAAAGAGTGGAGCTTGGTTTATGCCCTCGGCATCCCTTCTGCGCACAGATATTGCGCACGGACCACTTAGGAAAATTTTCAATTACGCGGACGGATCTGCGCGCCGAACAAGCAGCAGCTCCGCTGGCGAGGTTTCTCAAATGTAAACGTCTACATACATCCCGTGATGTAGCTCATAAATATAATCAATATCAACACATTGTGGAAAAACTCCACAACCTGTAGTGTGGCGTTTTATTTTCTGCACAGTATGTCTGTGTGTTACGCATAATGAACCCTTAAGGCCATTTATAAGGTAGTGGGAGGTCCAAATGTAGAGTCAAAATTGTGTGAATAGGACTTTATACTACAAAATGTTAAGGCGAGAGCCTTTTGAAAAAAAAAAAGTATAAGTCCACCCCGTCATTGTGTTTCAGAATGAAACTGTACTACAATTGAAAAAATTCTTACATCAGTTTATTGGTAATCTAAAATATAAGCTAGTCATTTGTGCTTAATTGTAATTAATATTGGTAAATATAGGCTAGCTAGTTATTTTAAAGACATGAACAAATGTACAGGCATCAATAAAAATGATCATTAGTCCATCAGGTCAGATGTTGATTGCCAATGATGACATCCGGTAGCGAAGTTGACTTTCCGTCATTATTATGGCTTGCAGTCTCACTTAGGGGGATCCAGGTTACATGGCAGTTTGTTCAGTAGTTGTGAAGTGGGGGGGCATTACTAAATTATAGTTAATGCATCTTATAAACTTTGGATCCATTATGCTAGTTACAAATTATCATGTGACATGCACCATTGTTTACTATGCGTAACCGAAGTCGTACACGTTTAATCTAGTTAGCGAAGTAATGGTGGAAGCGAACTTTGAAAAGGGGCTATTGAAAAATACGTTCCTGTTCATTCTGTCGAAAGGGGGCACACGTTATGGTTTGAAATACAATCATCTGTTATAAAATAGTTCTAGTCAAGTGAACCTATGTTCATGCTAGACAGTATGTATGCTAACTAGGTTTAGGTTGGTTGTAATTAAATACTTTAATTAGCAACTAGTCCTTCGCTACATCTTTGATTTCTTTCTCTAACTGATACTAACATTAAATCAGAAGTTATTAGCATATCAAAGAAATAACATTTATGCGATCTTCTAACGGTTTTTTTTTTAATACCAATTAAAAGTAATACTTACAGATTCCCACTGCTGAATGAATCTTTCAAAGTTCTTCAGTTGCTGGTGGCTAGCCCTAAAAATAGAAACATAATAATTCAGAAAAGACAGGAGACAACAGCACACCCTACTGGTTACTCACACACACAAATATTTCTTCAAATAAAACATACCTTTCTCCATACTCGTAACCACCGTCTTTCTTTCACGCACTCTGCGAAACCGAGTGGATCACTGCGGAAAAAAACAAAGCATAATTACGATTAGCTATGCAATTAATTTCTGCTAAGTCCTAAATAATGATTCCAATAAAACATGTTATAGGGATATTCTTCATATTCCCAAACATAAATTATATTTAACTGCTTGAGGAATTATAAGTACTGAGCAAGTATTTGCATATGTAGTCAATCAAATGTTTGATTTTTGAGTGTTTTAGTGGTTCAAAATCCATGTAAATCTGTCTGAAACCGTGACACCCATTTCAGAACAGCCTACAGTCGACATTTTGTCTATGTGCAGAGTGGTACTAATCCTTTGGATTTGAAAGTATTGCCTAAATCAAATAGTTAATTTAAGAATTGATATAATTCAATACAATTTTTGTCTCTGAAACTACATGTTTAAAAATTCCTACCCATAAAACAGAAATTAAGACAATATTAATTTTTTTCCATGCATTAGATCTTCCTTCATATTAACATAAGTTTATTAAGAATTTCTGACTTCATATTCTTTCTATACATGCATTAAAGAAGTAATGCACCTATAAAAAGAAAAGATTATGTAAATAATGATATTACATCTCTACTCAGTATCTCAAAGGGTTAAAAGCCAACACCCTATTTAGTATTTCGACATATATCTAAGCTCTTATAACATAAAGAACATTTACCTTAACAATCTAGTTAAATGTTATGTGTGAGGTCCAAAATGAAGCAATTAGTATCAAAAGTCAATTTTAACGTTTTTTATACCTTCTTACAATAGGTTACTATTGTTTAAAATGACGAAGTGTTATTTAAAAAAGCCCTTTTATTAAAAATCTGCTACAAGTTGTATTTGAATCCTCAGTGAAATGAATACACTTAAAAGGATTTTATTTTTATTGTTTTTCAGTCACTTCCAATTCGATGAAAAAGCACAAAAACTGAATAAACAGAAAATAAACAAAAATGTGCATTAGGTTATTGTGTTGGTGTCAACAGATATCCTTCCAACGTTTAAAAACGAAACATAAAGATAATTTGGCTATTTTTATCGAGTAAAACCAGAGAAGGGCATTTTGCCCTCTCAAGGACAAAGCAAATTTTAAATGCGTAGGTTAAAATAACTCGAAAAACTTGAAGAATAAACATACTCGTCCACACATGAACAGAGTTAGCTCAAAACACTGATGGCAAACATGTAAAAATTATAAACTAAAACATAACTGAAAGCTTTAAACAGCATGAAAAGGATTTTCTCCATTCTTCGCAGACAGCACACCATGGCCATTTTTACAACACTGCGCCTAACTGTCGTTCTTTCCACCATATTGCCGCGCGCTTGATTCGTATTTTTCGTCTAATAATGCGAAATTTCTTCCAGGTTCTTACCCATTTCGTCAGCTTCGGCTACCCCCCGCTGTCTGCGATGGTTTCAGACGCATTTTTGGGTGATTTTGGTCGTTTTGGTGGATCTTCCAGCCGCTTCTTCGCGGTCTCCATGTTGGCCGTCCTTCCCGCCTCGCTCCTCTTCTGTGTCTGTCCTCCTCTCCGCCTCTGCCTGCGATCATATCCTTCAACGGTTCTGCCCACTTTCCTCTCAGCGTACAGTAAAGCCAAAACAACCCCACTTCCTTTAACAGCCCAATCCAGCTACAGGCAACTCATGGAGCCAGAAAACAACCCAGAAACTAAAGTTTACTGACCTAATACACGTTTTAACAGTGAAAAAAGAGGGGGGAAATGAATAATTATAAAATAATATTAATATATAAAATGACAAAATTATGTTATGTTTTGCACCTGAGCAGAATACAGAAAATCAAGCTTTTAATTTATATTTTAATAGTTTTTTCAATCAAAATTCTATGGAAGAGGATTAGGGCCACTGAAAAAATAAAAAAGTTAACTGACTTTTAAATATGATTTCATTTTAATATGGGAAAAGAGTCAGAATTCAAATAAATCTCAGAATACTGATTCTAACTTTTTTTTTCTTACTTTCTCTGACTTTGATTTCAAAATTCAGACTTGAATCTCAGAATTCTGACTTTTGTCTCAGAATTCTGACTTTAATCTCAGAATTCTGACTTTAATCTCAAAATTCTGACTTTAATCTCAGAATTCTGATTTTTTTTCTCAGAATTTTGACTGAATTCTGACAGCTAACAAACGTGTTAGCATCAAGCTGTAGCCATGTCTATTTTAGAGATTAGCTCTCTTGTTTTAATGATGTTCTCCTCTTCTGTTAATGAAATAGCATCACCAGGGACTCCTCGGAAATGTAAAAAGGTGCCTAATTGCGTCATATTGAACCATTGTGTTACTGGCCCTCCCAAACAACTGGCATCTTTGTCAGTGAAGCTAAGTGCTCCCACATCTCTTCCTTCATGGTGCCCATCTACATTAAGATCCACAATTCTGAGATAAAAGTCAGAACTCTGAGATTAAAGTCAGGATTCTGAGAAAAAAATCAGAATTTTGACTTTTCTCTCATATTATACCGAGATAAAATTTAAAAATCTGTTAACTTTTTTTGTTTTTTCAGCGGCCCTAATCCTCTTCCGTAAAATGCCAAATAGCCTAAGCAATAATATTACAAAAATAATTTCGAATCATCTTTTTCTTTAGGTTAAAGAATATTATATTCAAATAATACTGTTTTTGGTACTTTGTTTGACTTTGTTTTTATATGTAAAGTTGCAGCATTAAATAATACCCTGTAAATCTTGTCCAATTCTCAGGTATTCTGACAACTCAACCTGCACTAGCAAAGTATATTATGCATCATGAATGATCCAAATAGAGCATGCTTGTTTTTTAGTTTGTTTTTTAAATCTTGATAACATGCCATTAAATAGGCATCTCTTCTGGTAGTTTTTATGATGGTAATTTTATCTTCATCATCTCAATTTGTTTTGTTTCTTTGAAAAAACAACAACATGATTCAACACATTTGGGCTGTTTTCCTCTGTCTTCCCATATTTTTGTTTCTTTTGCTACTTTATAAATTAATTTAAATCAACTGATTTTTTTCTGGAATGTTTGAGTGTTTTCTATTGTCAAATCGATGTAGGCCTACAGTATATATTGTGAATTTTTTTATTTATTTATTCAATAAATAAAAAACAGTCACATTGATGTCGGATGTAGGAATTTGCCTTGCAATCGAAGGGTTGACGGTTTATTTCCAGAATCCGGCTTTCAATGTTGTGTCCTTGGGCAAGACACTTTATAAGTTGAACTTTATTGATCTCACATTGGACAAATGTAAATCTGCATTTAACCGATCCGCTTGGAGGAAAAGTGGGCTGCCATTGTGGGGCGCCCGGGGAGCAATCGGGGGTTATAGGTTTGCTCAGAGAGCAAGAGTGACAGTCTGTGGGATTGGGTTTCAAACTCACAACCTTAGAATTCCAAGCTCTATGCCCTAAAGATTAGGCCGCCACTCCCCCAGATATCCACCCACATTGTATACTGAAAGTGGTCAGTGGGCCCGGTGGCGCCAGTGTACTGCAGCCCCACTTCTGTCAGTGAGGCCCAGGGCAGCTGTGGCTGCAATGTGGTCTGCCACCATCAGCGTGTGAATGACTGAATTTGGTGTAAAGTGCATTGGTCAAGTCTCCTGATTTGAAAAAGCGTTATATTATTACAGATCATTTACCATAACAAATGCAAAAGCAATTCTAATTATTCTTTTTTTTTATGTATTGAGTAAACCTGGTTACTAACTCAGAGTGCTGTTTCCAACTCTCACTCTTTTGGACTAAAGGGTTTCCTCCATTTCCCGCTGTCACTCTCTACCCATGTTAGTGTTGTAGTTATTATATTTTTACACCTTTTGATTTAAAAAGAAATGTAAATTCTGGCTTATAGTCTACCTTAAAGTAATGTGGCTATATGGCCTCAGTAAATCACATGAACCAAACAGAGGTTGCCTAAAGTTATTTGGGCTTGACCAGCAACAATAACCCCCTTAATGAAACTTTTTCAGATAACAATGCCCATTTTTATTATAACCATTGATGTTATGATTAATTAAATTATGTATATTAAAATCAGAAATGAATTAAACTTATTAAATAAGTACATTGTTATATAATGAATTAAAATGAATAGTAAATGGAAGAAGAAAGAGATAAAACTCTTATGTTCTCATACAAAAAGCAGGAAGAATTGGTTAAATGAAGGAGTCAGTCCAGAGTATCTCCGGCCAGAGCTTCAGTTCTGCACACTTGGTCAGGAATCACTAGATGACACATAAGTAGAAGGTGTTGGTTTGATTAAAGAGAAGTTTTCATTTAATTTAACCTTCTTTTTCAACCCTCTAGAGTTACAGTATGTTGCAGTGTTCTAAGTGTCCTCGTAGCTTTAACCACCTCATTGGTTTTAAAGGGAGAACAGTTATCTCTAGATTTCTCACTTCTGAATGTTGCTCAGTCAGTCATTTTGAGTCATTTTTGATCGAAATATTGCAGACTGAGTTCCCCATGTTTTTCGCAGCACAAATAATTGCTTACTGTGTAAAGAACAAACATTTTACTATAATCAATCAGGAATCAACCCTTATTTACTTTGCTAATTGGTCACTATTACTCTGAGATTTTCTTGATATACCCTGCTTGCAGTTTATGGCTGTATTTTAGTTTGATCTTTTATGGTCCGGACTGCTCTAGCTCTCCTAGCTGATATTGATTTTCCCTTGACCTGATCTCTATTTGAATAGTTTTACATCCATTCTGGCTTTTAAATATCAGCATGTGACCAGTTCCTGGGAGCTGATCCAGATGTTTCTATGTGCAACACATGACCTGAAATCTGGAAATACTTATGCAACTAACAAAAAAAAAAAAAAAAAAAAAAAAAAACAATCAAACAGACCTAAAGCAAATACTCTCATATCAAAACAGACACTTTATCGAAAGCAACCTTTCAGGGAGAAAATCTGTACAGTCCTATGAAAGAGGGAGAGAGAAAAAATGACCCCAAATCTTGGTTAACTTAGGCTGATCAGTCAGTGCTGCCTTTGTTTAGCAGTGTATGAGGGCCCCCTGGAATTTTCTCCTCCCCCATGGCTGGCCAATCAGAGCAACATGAAGACGCGCATGCTCCGCATGGTGGAAGATTTCTTTAAAAAGATCCCCAGCGTGGCAACAGCAGCGCCCTGCAAAATCAGCATGAACACTGACACCACTAGTGGAATGAGCTCAGAAATAACAGACGGCTTGGGTGTAGGGTTCTTCAGCTTATCTAAAACTACTACTCTGAATAGCTTGTAGTGACATTGGTCCGTCTAAGGAACACAGTTTAGACTTAAATGAAGGCTTTTTATGAGTTCTGTGGGGTATATTTGCGTTACTTTAAGTATGTGAATGGAAACATTTTTTCCAGTGTGGTCCATACACCTCTAACAGTCATTTAGCTGCAGTTTCTTTAAGAATCGTAGACTTTAACCACAAGTTGGTCTTAACATTTCAAACTTACTGTGAAATATTTCCCTCTCATATGACTCAGCAGCACATGCTGCCACCTATAAGGAAACGTCTCCTCTAAAACGGATGACGGAAATGCAATCATTTATCTCTCTACTAAAGCTCTGAAGTGTTTTGCAAAAGGGTGTGCCTTGCATACTGCAAATAGAAAGACAACAGACAGGTTTGTATTCTTGGGCGTCAACTCTGGTCTGACTCTGACCCTTTACAAATCATTTATCTGGAAGCCATTTCAGTTGAATATATCTCACATGCCTGGTTTAAAACAAGGGTACTGTGGCAAAACTGACTAAATGAATGCCTTTGTTTTTAATTCAATTAATAAACTTAAATTTCAAATTTACTCAGATGAATACAAACATTTCTAAAGTATCAGAGCTCAAGTCCCCTCATTCCTCTGCCCTGTCATCTAGTTGTTCTTTCAGTGGTAAGCAGGAGGCTTTAGCCTTGTGTGGCAGTAATCTGACTCCTTTCTGTCAGAAGAAGCATAAACTTCTTGTCCATTGAATCATGGGACATTAATCATTAATCATCATGCAACGGTAAACCTTGACCTCCAATGACCCCGGAAGGTGTTTATCACTCTTTCTTTTGTGAAAACACAGATGGCCGTAAGTGGACTATGGCAACTGGGAACAAAAGAGCTTCCATTTTGGAGATGCACAGTCAGATAAGTCAAACATCAACACTGGTTAATCATTGCACCTCTGAAGACAGGATTTTCACTTCCTGCTTTATATAACCCACCCACTAACAGCATGTAGTCTGGGAAAAAGATCATCCTTATCTTCCCTTCACATGTTAGAGATCCTAATCTTATGCCAAGTCGGCCAACATAGCATTTATGGATAAAATATAATTATGCAACAAATTTTGATTATCTCATTGTTTCAAATAGTAATTTGCTTCAAACAGAAACTGAAGCTGGCAGATAGATAGTCTTCTACCTACCATGGATCTGTTAACTAGCTTATCCATGCTCCAATCACATGTTTGAAAAGAAGTAGGCTTCACTAATGGGAATGCTTAATGTGACCAGGCTAAATGTGACCAGGCTAAATCATATATATATATATATATATATATATATATATATATATATATATATATATATATATATATATATATATATAGTATTTTCATAACACAATGGATAGATTTTTGTGTAAGGTGTCTTAATGTTTTATGTGTATGATTACCACAGAAATAGCACAGGGCTTGGGTGTAGGGTTCTTCAGTTCATCTGAAACTATTACTTTGAATAGCTGCTGACATTTTTCCATATTAGGAACACAGTTTTGACTTTAATTAAGGCTTTTTGTCACTTTTTCTGGGTATATTGGTGGATTTTTGGGTCACTTTAAGAATCTGAATGGATACATTTTCCTACAGTCTTTTCCATACAATTAAATTCTATGCAAAAAGTTTGAAATCTAGAGCAAGTGTATCTTCTATGCAATGCATTGTTAAACTGCATCAGTTAGTATAATAATATATCACAACAAAGTTGAAAGGCCCCAGAAAACATGGTGGTAGGTGAAAATCTTTATATTTACTTAAGATATTAAGATACAACCCATAATTCTCTAAATTCTGCTTAATAGAATTAAACTAGGGGGGATTTCTAAAATGAAAAAACAAATAAACAAAAACCAACGTAGTCATTTTATATCTAAAGTTGCTCCAACAGGATGATGGCTGAAAGTTCATGTTTTCTGCCACCTAGTGGCATGGATAGAAAATAACCCTTATTTTTGTCCTTTCCTTTTATGCGCACTGATTGTATTTAGACAAAAATAACTATCCCATGTGCTTCTGTACGTAAACATCTTAATAAAAACCTGAAAATAATGTTCCTATTAAAATAAAAGCCAACGATCTGATCCCAAAAGCAGATACATTGTAGATTAAATCAAAGGCAGCAATACTTTTAAAAAGTGAAAGTTGAATTGGAAAATCAAATAAACACTAAATATTTATTATCTAACACTGTTCAGAAAACAGACTCAGGTCATCAATGGATTCCTAGGATTTTTTAAATAGTTGTCACCGTCAGTGCAGCTCTTTGCTCCTGTCTCCATGTAGTCAGTCCCATGGTGCCTTTAGATGCCGTCGGAAATTTGTTAAAAAGCTGTTGAAAATAAGTTTAGAAAGAGTTTTAAGGAAATGTCCGTGTTTTTCCCTTTTTTCCATCATTGATGACAAAAACTATGTTTTTATTTTATTCATTTATTATACTATTGGAATATACCATCTCCAGGCATTAACACTTTAATTAGATGTTTCTGTAATATGTAGGAAAGAATATACTGTAAAGCAAAAAACAAATACGTCTATAAATGACAAAGGAATCTCTAATGGAGATGTTTCAAGTTCTTTAAAAATACATACATTTTTCCGGGTAAGGATAATGTCACATTGAGTATATTTTAATTCAGCCTTTAATGTTTTTTTGAGTGGGGAAACACATCCCACATGCATCCGATTTGCAATTAATGTTAGGCCCACAGTACCTGCTTCTTTCTGTTGATATAAAATTGCTATCTATTATTGCTAACCCAAAACTTTCTGTTTCTTTAAACATAGGACACACATAGGACTGTTTTATTTCTGCAACCTTAATTTTTTACTGGTTGATGTCAAATATATCTTACACACATAATGAGAGTAGAAGTGAAAATAAAAAGCAAAACCAAACTAGAGCAGCATAACAGGTTTTCTGAGAAGCTGTTTGGATGCTGTGTCCTTTGTTTGCTAACAATACTGAGAACAAATATGTGGAAAAGCAACCTCAAAAAGTTTAATAAAATGGATCCATGCATACGGTAGGTCTGGATTCGATTTTTCTTTTTTTCAGTGAATCCTCTTCTGTTGTATTGTATTTATAAATATTAAATGAATAAGTACTGAGCAGATTGAATTATTACTGTTTTTTGTCATTATTATATTGTTCTCTTGATTGTATTATTATTGTTTTTGTTTATACATTATGTAATTGGCCTCTCTTATAAAGGAGACTGTGTCGCAGGAGAAAAAAGCATACATTTTAGCATGGTGAAGGACCTGTGATGCTGTGGGACGATGCATAGCAACACAAACTGTTTAATGTAGCTCAAGATTTTGAATGAAAATCTCACAAACTTTACCAGAAATATAGAAATTTGGTAAGCATTACCTACTGATCAATAATCAGCATTTCAAAAAATGACAAAAACTACAAAGAAATGTCTCTCCACACAAAAACTCTAATTTCTTTTATATATAGAAATGTTGTTATAAATCAGTGGTGGGCTTAAAGGCAGATGACATAAGGATTGCATTGAACTCTGGACAGTCTAGTGAGGTTGTGTAAAACAAAATGGCCAAGGACTCCTCTCCATAAAAGACATTCCATCCAAGCTCTGCGTATCTCGAGCCGTAACGTTATCATTGACCCCTCACACCCCCATCATGGACTATTCTCCCTGCTGCCCTCTGGGAAGAGGCTTCGTAGCATCCAATGCAGCTCCAGCAGATTTTGAAACAGCTTCTCCCCCACCACCATCAGGCAGCTGAATTTTAAAAACACAGACTCTGCATCAAACTGACCATATCAATGTGTTTTTTGTAAATGTTTTTTCCCCCACAATGTTTACATTTGACCACTGCTGCACTTTAAGAAAATGGAAATTTCTGAATGCTTCACTTTTAAAACATGTTACATAACAGAAAAGTAATTGATGTGATTTTGAACATTAAAAATCAAGGCTAGTCATCTTTTTTTTTTTTTTTTCAATTTAAAGGTTTATGCTACAGTAATAGCTCTGTTAATTTTTAATCAACTGTAACATCATGGGTGCCAAATAAATATTTATTTGTTCTGTACTATTACAGCCTACTTTAGATGATGTGACAGGTTCTTATCTGCAGGTGGTTCACAATTGTTTAGCTAATTCTAACATTTACAGACATGTGGGCTACACAAAAATATAGTCCCAAAGCCCTGCAAGATGTGTTTGCTGAAATCTAAATAAAGCTTGAAAGAGGGGAGAGTTAAAAATGATGGAGTTTTTAATATAGTAATACATAAATATGACAGCAGTTCAAAACATTATTCATGTAATAGATATATAAATAAAATAAAATGACCTATACCCACATCTGTTATAGCAGAAAATAGCACAACAAGGAAAAAACCCAATTGGGAATATTTCAACTATCTAAACTCCATAAAGACAATAGCAACATGTTTTATAAACATTTTTGTGTCTGTGCTTCCACTCTTACAAAGTTAAAATTAAAGAAATCCCTTTATTTGGATCCTAGTGGAAGACCGAAGTCTAAGATCACTATAGAAATCCTTTGGGAAGCAGTTTTCACAAAAGGATGAGGTCCTTCTTTTGAAACAGGTACATAGCCAAAATATATGTAAATATAAATATATGTTTTTTTCTTTCAATTCAATTCAATTTTTCAATTCAATTCAATTCAATTCAGTTTATTTATATAGCGCCAAATTCACAACACATGTCATCTCAAGGCACTTTACAGTTCAACCAGATCATACAGTCAAATTGATACAAAGTTTTCTATCTAAGGAAAACCAGTTGATTGCATTGACTCATTGACTCAAATACAATCCCCCACACTAAGCATGCTTGTAGCGACAGTGGAGAGGAAAAACTCCCTTTTAACAGGAAGAAACCTCCAGCAGAACCAGGCTCAGTGTGAGCGGCCATCTGCCGAGGCCGACTGGGGTTCAAGGAGACAGAAGCAGAGATACAAAAAGCAGCTGTAAAAGGCGGCCCCGTCTAGGAAACACACAGCCAGGCAGACGAGCTCCAAGGCAGCTCCCATGCCAGAGGACGAAGAGAGCACATCCACTCAGTCACGGTCAGAGAAACAGGACCACACTGGAAAACAGGCCGATCTCCAACATCTATAAACAAGGGTGTTGATAGAAGCAGCACAGCTGATGTTTCTTTCCAGGATGATGTCACAGCCAAACAGGAACAGACGAGGCAAAGCTACTCTGAGGAAAAGCAGAGAGAGCAGAACGTTAGAGATTGAACTAAGATTCTGCAGAATAGGAGAATAGAGATTGAATGAAGCAGAATGATGAAATGGGGGTCCCTATGTCCTCCAAAAGTCTAAGCCTATAGCAGCATAACTATAGAGATAGCTCAGGATAACCTGAGCCACCCTAACTATAAGCTTTATCAAAAAGGAAAGTTTTAAGCCTAGTCTTAAAAGTAGACAGGGTGTCTGCCTCACGGACTAAAACTGGTAGTTGGTTCCACAGGAGAGGAGCCTGATAACTAAAAGATCTGCCTCCCATTCTACTTTTAGAAATTCTAGGAACCACTAGTAAACCTGCAGATTGAGAGCGAAGTGCTCTGTTAGGAACATAAGGAACAATCAGATCTCTGATATAAGATGGAGCTTGGCCATTTAAGGCTTTATATGTGAGAAGGAGGATTTTAAATTCTATTCTGGATTTAACAGGAAGCCAATGAAGAGAAGCCAGGATAGGCGAGATATGATCTCTCTTTTTAATTTTCATTAGAACTCTGGCTGCAGCATTTTGGATCAGCTGAAGGCTTTTAACTACAGTTTGTGGACTTCCTGATAGTAAAGAATTACAATAGTCCAGCCTTGAAGTAACAAATGCATGGACTAGTTTCTCAGCATCACCCCTGGACAGGAGATTTCTAATTTTTGCAATGTTCCTCAGATGAAAGAAGGAAATTCTAGAAACCTCTTTGATATGGGATTTAAATGACAGGTCCTGATCAAAAATAACACCAAGATTTTTTACTTTATTATCTGAAATCAGTTTAATCCCATCCAAATGAAGCGACTGGCCAATCAGTTTCTTTTTCAGAGACTCTGGTCCAAAGACTATAACTTCTGTTTTGTCTGCATTCAGAAGCAGAAAGTTAAGAGTCATCCAGGTTTTTATGTCTTCAAGACATGCCTGTAATCTATGTAATGGGTTAGCTTCATCTGGATTTATAGACAGATAAAGCTGGGTATCATCAGCATAACAGTGGAAATTAATCCCATGCTGTCTAATAATTCTACCAATTGGGAGCATGTATAAAGTAAAGAGAATTGGTCCTAGCACTGATCCCTGTGGTACTCCACAGGTAACCTTTGAGCGTGTTGAAGATCTATCATTAACATGAACAAACTGAATTCGATCAGATAGATAAGATTTAAACCAGTCTAGTGCTGTTCCTTTAATTCCAACAAAATATTCAAGTCTTTCTAAAAGAATATTATGGTCAACTGTATCAAATGCAGCACTAAGATCCAACAGGACGAGCACAGATACAAGTCCATTATCTGAGGCCATGAGAATATCATTAGTGACTTTCACCAGAGCTGTTTCAGTGCTATGATGAGCTCTAAAGCCAGACTGAAACTCTTCAAAAAGTTCATTATGGTGGAAGTGATCGCAAACTTGTTTGGCAACTACTTTCTCAAGAATTTTGGATAAGAAAGGAAGATTGGATATAGGTCTATAATTGACCAAGTCATCTGGGTCAAGAGACGGTTTCTTAAGCAGAGGTTTAATTACAGCAACCTTAAAAGCTTTAGGTACATATCCCTGTAACAGAGATAGATTAATCACATCTAAAATGGAGGAGGAGATCAAAGGGAATACCTCCTTAAATAACCTGGTTGGAACTGGATCTAACATACAAGTTGAAGGCTTAGATGAAAACAATAATTTTGCTAATTCAGAGAGTTCAACTGGATCAAAGCAGTCTAAACCCGGTTCAGATTCCATGACTACCTCAGGTACAATCGCGGATAGAGGAGTGCTTATGATCTTATTTTTAATAAGATCAATCTTATTTATAAAGAATCCCATAAAATCATTGCTGCTAAGAGCAGGTGGAATGGACGGTTCAACAGAGCTATGGCTTTGCAGAAAAAAAAGAGATTTTGCAATAAGTTTGTTCGGTTTCCTGATGAATGGCGTGTATTTGTCTGTTTTGAGGCATGATTGCTGCCCCAGACTTGTCCCTCTCACAGTTTAAAGGTAAAAAAAAAAAAGAAAAAAAAAAAAAAAAAAAAAAAAAAAAAAAAAAAATATATATATATATATATATATATATATATATATATATATATGTACACCGTATATACACTCACCGGCCACTTTATTACTTACCCCATGCTAGTAACGCGTTGGACCCACTTTTGCCTTCAGAACTGCCTCAATTCTTGGTGGCATAGATTCAACAAGGTGCTGGAAGCATTCCTCAGGGAGTTTGGTCCATATTGACATGATGGCATCACACAGTTGCCGCAGATTTGTCGGCTGCACATCCATGATGCAAATCTCCCGTTCCACCACATCCCAAAGATGCTCTATTGGATTGAGATGTGGTGACTGTGGAGGCCATTTGAGTACAGTGAACTCATTGTCATGTTCAAGAAACCAGTCTGAGATGATTCCAGCTTTATGACATGGCGCATTATCCTGCTGAAAGTAGCCATCAGAAGTTGGGTACATTGTGGTCATAAAGGGATGGACATGGTCAGCAACAATACTCAGGTAGGCTGTGGCGTTGCAACGATGCTCAATTAGTACCAAGGGGCCCAAAGAGAGCCAAGAAAATATTCCCCACACCATGACACCACCACCACCAGCCTGAACCGTTGATACAAGGCAGGATGGATCCATGCTTTCATGTTGTAGACGCCAAATTCTGACCCTACCATCCGAATGTCGCAGCAGAAATCAAGACTCATCAGACCAGGCAACGTTTTTCCAATCTTCTATTGTCCAATTTCGATGAGCTTGTGCAAATGTAGCCTCAGTTTCCTGTTCTTAGCTGAAAGGAGTGGCACCCGGTGTGGTCTTCTGCTGCTGTAGCCCATCTGCCTCAAAGTTCGACGTACTGTGCGTTCAGAGATGCTCTTCTGCCCACCTTGGTTGTAACGGGTGGTTATTTGAGTCACTGTTGCCCTTCTATCAGCTAGAACCAGTCTGGCCATTCTCCTCTGACCTCTGGCATCAACAAGGCATTTCCGCCCACAGAACTGCCGCTCACTGGATGTTTTTTCTTTTTCGGACAATTCTCTGTAAACCCTAGAGATGGTTGTGCGTGAAAATCCCAGTAGATCAGCAGTTTCTGAAATACTCAGACCAGCCCTAATGGCACCAACAATCATGCCACGTTCAAAGTCACTCAAATCACCTTTCTTCCTCATACTGATGCTCGGTTTGAACTGCAGGAGATTGTCTTGACCATGTCTACATGCCTAAATGCACTGAGTTGCAGCCATGTGATTGGCTGCTTAGAAATTAAGTGTTAACGAGCAGTTGGACAGGTGTACCTAATAAAGTGGCCGGTGAGTGTATATATATATATATATATATATATATATATATATATATATATATATATATATATATATATATATATATACATATACATATATAGATATATATATATATACCGGGTATATCGTATTTTCACGACTATAAGGAGCATATAAACGCCTTTTTTTTACCTCAAAATGTGCGGCGCGCCCTATGTGTGTTGTTACTGCGGACGTGTATGAGACCACCATGAAAACGTTAAAGGGGCATTGTGGGCGTGGATTGTGTATAATAGAACAGGTATGTGCTTTATGCAGAACGGAGACCAGGTGGTTTTTTTCCACACATCACCATCGCTGTTAATCTGTTACTCCATGCGGGCCCATCTCACAGCCGATGTGAAAAACATGGTGAAACAAATGAACGCTGTGCTTGCTGTTATTCCGGGAGGTCTGACAAAGGAACTTCAGCCGCTCGACATCGGTGTGAAGCGGCCGTTCAAAGTAATGCTACGTTCACGCGTCTGCTGCTTCATTTTTGTTGCTTGTACCAGTTATGCTACGTTCACACCGGACGCAGCTGGGGCAGCAAAATCGCGTCTGCTGCTGGGTGGAGCTACTCTATTCTTTCTTTTCTTTGCCTTGCAGCTATATTTGCTGTGATCAGTGGGAATAAAGTAGTTTTAATATGTTTTTAAGTGAGAAAGTCCACCTGAAAACTTAATCATTGCAGTCAGTTCAGCCAGATTACCATCCTGCCTTCTAATACCAATCAGCTGGCTGCAGGCAGCCTGCTAATAGTTTTCACACTTTATTGTGAAGTATCTCAAGATGCAAAAACACACACAAATACATCTAAATATATATACATATATATGTATATGTGTTTGCATCCTGAGATATTTCACGTAAATAAAGTATCACCGGAGGGGAAGTGAACGTCTTAAAACCTTGGAAACCAAGTCCAGTGGATTGTTGACCTGGATGACTGAAATCTTCATCAGCATATAAACAACTGTCATCCATTTTTATTAAAATAATTGAATAGATAACTTAGTAAATATAGAATTTCATCACTGACATTAGGATTTATGGCTTTGCAGAAAAAAAAAAAGTAACAGCTCATGGTGGCAGCAGCTCAGAGGAAGCTAGGATGTACGTGACCGACCTGAAGGCAGCACCAGCCCCTGCTCGGGAGCAGAGGGCCAGACCGCAGAGCTCTTCCGGAGGCGGATAATCCCCTCATCTCCTCACGCAGTTCCAGAAAGGATTTGCTCTGACTCACCTACAGGAGGACACCTTCTGGCAGCTGCTGCAGTTTACCACTATAGGAGAACCCTGGATGTGCGCAAATATGGATCCTTGCGTCTCCCTTTGCGCCTTGTGGTGTAAATAGAGCAATTTACTGAGTGGATAATGTTGCAGCTGCTGCCTGGGAGGAACTATTGAAGTCTGTCACTTCTTTATAAACAGTCACCATTTCGGCAGCATGTCGCTGACGCTCAGTCTGGCTTTAGGTGTAACTGTTCTCTGGCGCATCAGCGGCGAACCGCTGACTCCTTCAACTGCGACACATTTAAACTCAACATCCACCTCCATCATCCATGAAGGACAGACGAGTAAAAACGCCACGGAAGATGCTTTGGGATCCCCGATGTCACCTTTGATGACTTACCTGCCAACTCTAAAAAACGTCGTTATTTTGATCTGTGTGCTGACAGCTGTCCTCATCACATGCCTGGTGATCAAAGTGATCAGGTGGGTTATAGTGAACAGCTTTATTTAAATACTATTAATGTGGCTGTTTGATATGATGCTCTGATATATAATCTACATTTATTTTTCATGTTAAGCTTGAGATTTAGTTTGTTAAATCAATTTCACTAAATTTATGCAGCTTCTGCAAACATATTTGGTAATTTAGCAGCCATTGGGATTACATTTGTTCTTAAATTATTATTTAAACTTCTCATCATATTAGAATAAAAATTATTCTGAAATATGAAAAAGAAGACAAACTTTGTAATTTAAGTAAACAAAGTAACCTGTTTTAATATTACTATTTGTTAAGGTTCTGTACAGTAAAAAAATAATAAAGCTGTGTGGTTATAAATAAAAGACAATAAAAGTGATCAAACTAAGAAAACAGAACATATTGAATACAATCTGAGTAACTATAGAATAGAAGACGAGGAACTGATGAAATAAACAAAAATTAAATGCTAAAATGCATAAAGAAAGTTCTTAAATCTAAATGCTTAACAGAACAAAAATGTCTGTGAATTTATATAAAATAATAAACACTACAAACAGCTACACAGCTGTATGAAAAGAATGGCAAAGATTAAATCATTTATATGAGTTCAAATTAAAAAAATGGGTCTTTAGTCGCATCATTGTGTTAGAAAAATAACAAAACAAACCTTGATAAGAGTTCTGATATAAATCTCCTTCCAGTTCCACCCCATAAATTCAGTGTCCTTCATTCCTGAAACCTTTCAAAAAAGCCAATTATATGTTACTATGTGAATGAGGGAAATGTTTTGTAGACTTCTTTCAGCCAGCTGACCAGCAGTGCCCAGCTGCAGATCAGGGAGGAGCAACATTGTGTTACTCCAGAAAAATAGAAATGTTTACAAACTGTAACTATTAACTATCTTAGCGGGCCTTAAAAGGCTAAGATTCCTAAAAAATGCTGAAAGACTTATTGGTCTTACGTTGGTAAAATAATCACCTAAAGCCTTTTTAGCTGTTTTTCTATAAGTAAGAAAAATAATAACAATATGCTGTCTGGTTTAGCCTGTAGTGGTTTTAGACCAAATGTACCAGGGGGCCAGGAGGGGGCCAGCGTGTTTTAATGGGGGTACAGAAAAGTATGAAACAAAAAACAGGAAAGGGATTCAAATATTTTAATATAGCTGCATGAAGTGAAATTTTTATTCAATTAGGTTTAATTAAAATTCAGTATCTTATTAGGTCAATATCCATATTTATATATATCCATATTTTTGACTTAATTCAAGATAAAATTACAGTTTTCTATTAAATCTGAATTAAAACTCAAGAAAAACTGATAAATCCGGCCTAAAAAAATTGAGTATTTTTTTTATTTGTTTAAAAAAAAAACATTTAGCAGATGAAAACTGGGATCTTTCTCAATACCACTGAAGCTATCACCTTATTGTTTTTAAATATTTAGTTAAACAGAATTAAACAGAATTTGTAAAGAAAAAAGACTGAGTAACTGTGTTTGTTCCAACGCATATCATCATTAGAATTTCTTTGAGTATTATTTCCTCAGTAGAGGGGCCATAACAGGGGCCAGGACATGATCTACAGGGGCACTGGCCCCCGTAGGCCCCTGTCTAGAACCGCCGGGTTTAGTCACTCAGAGCGACCACAGCACTTCAGTTCTTCTCTTCTGTTTTCTTTCTGTAGATCTGGCCGAAAAATCAGGAAAACACGAAAATACGACATAATTACCACGCCGGCAGAGCGGGTGGAGATGGCTCCTCTGAACGAGGAGAACGACGACGAGGATGACTCCACTCTGTTTGATGTCAAATACAGGTCTGTTTCTTTCAGAGGACCAAACACATGCAGGATGTTGTTGCAGCATGCTGGTTATTAAAAAACTAACCAGAGACAGTCTTCAGCTTTTAACCGCACTGTCTAACTTTGATAAAAGCAAACTGGTTTATTTAATAAAAGAATTGCTGGTGGTGGAACTAAAGGAGTGAAAAGCAGCAGAGCTGTAAAGGCTATGAAGAGAGATTCCTGTGCTCCTCCCAAAAAGTAAACTTAAAGACAACCCCAGATTAAATTTCTACTGTATTAGTTTTGCATGTACTCATTGCCTCTTTCTGCTTGTGTTATCACTGTGGACATAAAGCTGAATTTGTTTGCATGTAAAGCAGCTCGTACTTTGTCTGTAAAACTTTGCAGATAAGATTCCTGACATACTAAAGCAGCTCGACCTCCTCCTGTTTCTACTGTGTAAAAACTTTTAACGACACAAAGGGGGTTCAGAAAATTACTGTAACCCATGAGAACCATAAAAGTCAGCTTTTTGAACATGCAATCAAAGAAACATGTTTCCTTTAAAGCGTTAGCACAGCTACAATGTTGATTTTAGGTTTCACCCTTCCTTATGTCGATTGTTCCTTAACTCTCGCGCACACCAAAGCACTTCCTGAGGGGAAGACATGACGTCCTGTTTACCTGACATTCCTGACTTCCAAATCAGATGGGAACTTACTTCCTTCTACTTTCTTTATGCGTTACGACAAAGCAAACCTCTAAGACTAACAAGCTTTTCTCCTTTTGATTGCAGGTGAATCCAACTTGGGACAACTGTTGTCTTTCTAACAGTTTTTTCCACCTCAACCCAACGTCAGTGATTTTGCCATCAAAGTGTCGTCATGCCAACAACTTCTGCAGCTTGTGTTTTACCTGCGTTGCAAATGAACAGATGTCATTGTCTGCTGTTATGCAAGGATTGTTTCATCATGCTATCTAGATAACTTGCTCAGTGTTTCTTAAATACGACATCATATGGATGGAACTCCTCCATCAAACTTGAAATGGTTTGGAGTTATCCTTTCTAAAAAACTGTCCTCTTCATTATGACCTTAATATTTGGATCTTGTTCAACCCTGAACTGATGTATTATGATCTAAGCTGGAGGTTAAAGGAAACAAATTTATTTCCTGCCAGTGAGGGTTTTAAAAAGATAAGAAGCACAAAATGTTGGTTTCTACAAACCTCAAATTGAACTTGTGAGCTCCACTATTATATTTATGTTTTACCCACTAACCATCTGATTGTGAATATATACTGTTAGTTTTTTGTTTTTTTTTTAATTTCAGATTCAGTTTTGGTTTGCTGCTATCGAGCTGATCTTAGTCAGTGTTTTCAAGCTGGACTTTAGAATACCCTCAGGATGTCTGTTAAAGTGTGTTTGCTGAGAATGTGAATGCTGTCTGCCGTCATTGAAGCTGTTTAACTAGGACTGATCTGCTGGAGCTGCAGGTTCAGTGATTAAAATAACACCATGACAACATGTTGCCAGTGTTACAGAGTCAAAACAATTTAAACACCTCTCAGTTAGGGTCCTGAAATTTGATCTCTCTTGTGTACATAAAAAAAGGTATTTTCTAGAGTCAAGTCCAACTGTTAAGAGCCTTTATAGAAATCTGTCTTTAGCTGTTGCAGCATATTTTCTCACAGAAGAGCCTTTAGTTTTGTTATATCTTATTAATTCACTAAAACAAATAAAAACACATCTTTTTTTTTCTGAAACTACAACAAAAATGTGCACTGAGAATAAAAACACTCCCCTATAGAATTTCGGACGTTAAAAAGCTGCAGCTAATTCTGTTTTGTATACATTCATGTTGGTGAAATCACGAGGTGCACAACGAAGCCAATAAGCTGGCATTGCTAAGCATTATAGCGGACATGTGACTTGACAGATTTGAGAACCTAAGTTCATGTCTATCTGATTACTTATAGTCCAGTTTCCCCACTCATTTAATTAGGAAATGTTTCTTGGATAACCTTAAATAACTTTGTGTCGACTAGCAACTATTTTCACCAATGCCCCATTTTACAAACCAGGGTTAGAGGTCAAATCCTGCGTACCCTGGCTTTTCTGTTGCAGGAAGCTAGGAAGCCATTTGCCTGGGTACAATTTTGACGACTCTATGAAACAACCCAGTTCAGTTTGGACAAACTCTATGCAATATTTCCTACTTTTTAAGCTGAGAACTGCACAAGGAAGTGTTGAAAATGGCGTCACCTTTTCTGGACAAACTTGTTGAGATCCGAGTGCAGATACTATGGAGATATCTATGTCAGGATGAGGTGCTTAGAATATCTCTTGCTTAAAGACATTGGATTTTAGACATTGGCACTTAATAAGATTAATTTACCATTTTCATGTTCTAATTAACATGAACAATATGGAATTAACAGTGTCAAGAAGGCCTGTAATACATTACATGTTTGGGGAATCACTCAGCAATCATTTATGCCTGGTATGGTACACCTTGAGATATTCAATGCATACACAAAAAAATGTGATGCCCACATTGTAAAACCTTCTGAAAAGGAATTTGAAAAGACATTTATTTGCAAACACAACATATAAATATAAATTTTATGGGTAAATATTAAATCTATATTAATAAAATGTATTTCTAGAGCTGATATCTATATATATAACTGTTACATTTATGGGTAAATCTATATCTTGTATCTAAATTTTACAACTAATAAATACAAATCTTAAATCTATATGTTGGATCTAAATACATATCTTAAATGCTGGGAAGATTTACAGATATACTAAAATATAAACACTAACTTTTATGTGCCACTCTATACGTGACAATCGTCTTCTGTCATTTAAAAAAACATAAAATTCTGTTTACTTTTAATTGTTTAATAAAATCATAAAGGACACAACTGGACACCTGATAATTTCTTTAAAAACACTTTGTAATGTGAAGCTTTAATCTAAGTTAAATGGAAAGAGGTGGTTTCGTATCTATTTCATGTTCTGTTTTTACAGTTAAATCTCGTAGATAAACCAACTGAAGCTGCTATCTGCCCTTGTTTTGGTTTTTTTTGTATTTCAGTTTTTCTAAATGTTTTTAGAAAGAGAAATAAACCACTAAACAGATAACATCCTGTGGCAAATTCCTTTTCTGTGTTGAATTCCAGTTTCTTTTCTGGAATTTGGTCCCTAATCAAATTCTGCTTTTGGCCCCACACAGTTCTGTGCCAGCTCTTTAGATCATTGTTTTTCTTTTTTTTACGAAAATTCATATATTTAGTGGACTGAATGTTTTTTGATTTGTTTAGGACCAAAAATGTGTGCAGAATTGAGTGTCTTCTTTAATCTACCTTTCACAAACTGTACATTATTTCTTTAGCACCATTAATGTGTTTGACCATTCCTCATGTTGGGATATTTTTGAATTATATTTTTTGGCTTCATGACCAGAAACCTGCTGACCAGCTAAATTCCTCTCAGGCTTGTACCGTTGCAGTTGTCATGTATTCCCTTTTTTTGTTGTTTTTTTTAAACAAATAAAATTGTGGAAAAATCGTCATCATGTAGAGATGCTTATAATAGACTTTTATTGGTTTGAGTCATCTGCTACACAGAGTTGCTCTTGTTTAAACAAATCAGTTGTGGCTGTGAAGACATTTAAATAAAGCAGTTAAAACAGTTTTAAGTGTTTCTGGAAAACAAGTTCGACCCAGATGTGTCGTGTAAAGCGGTCTTTTCTTCAGTTTCCATGTCTTTACAACACTACTGGAAAACCGCATCTTTTTAAAGCGTGGAATCTTTAAAGGGAAAAGCCTGGAATATTTCCCGGTCTTGGTCTTCTGTGTTACATTCACACCGTCACAACCGAGCTGTTCAAGCATCCATTAGCCATACCACACAGGTTACAAATGCTACACAGGTTAAGACAACAGTAAAAAAATGACAGATTCTGTACATGATGGAAAAAAACAAAAAAACATCAGAACAGAATCCCCTTATCCCTGTCTGAGAGGGAGCGACATGTTAGAAAGCGTTCCAAACTGCTGCAAATTCCAGATTCTGGGTTAATTAACCCTAACATCATTGGCCACCGAATGTTTCTATATTTACACATCTCAGACAGCATCTCACAAATAAGCCTTTCATTGCTCTGGTTTGCTGACGTCTCTGCTGCAACTTTCATGTCTATTCTTAACTTAATTGGGCGGGGTAATAAAGGCCAACATGCAAACCAGAAGTCACATCTTTTCAAAAACTCCCAGAAAACAGCATTTTTACGGAGGAAAATCACATGGCTGCGAGCGCATGAGACTTATCTTGTTGTGCAGCAGAGAAGGTCTTGGAATACTTCAGATTTTTCTGCTTATTCTTGTTAACAGGAGCATTTTCAATTACAGCGAAATAAAAAAAAAAGATGCATATCTAGAATACAAAAACAGCTGCTAAAAACCTTTAACTCCAGCAAAACTTCAAGAAAGTATAAACATTTTAAGCCACAAAGTGTTTTGGCCTTCAAGTCAATACTTAATGACTTAAAACATGTCAGCCCTAGAGTTGAACATTTTTGCACATCTTTTTAGCACTTTAATGTGAACATGGTTTATTTACTACTACCGGTATTTAGAAATATGAGGACATATGCATCAACATGCTGTTTTTCCTTTTAACGGTATTAATCCTGGACTTTGAATCATTTATTTGAAAAGCTCTTTTTGTGGGTTAAACCATTTTATTCAACATAATATAATCAAGTTCTGTTGGATTCCCTTTAATAAAAAAAAGGACATTTAAACAAGTATTTGCTGTTGTCTGAGTGAACAATTTTCATTCTGGTTCAAATATATTTGAAATAAATGTCCCTAGTTAAGTTGCACCATAAAGCTTCTGGCTGATTTTTCAACGCGTTCTTTGCAGGGTTAGTTCTCATTAATATGGTTGGTAATGATGTTTTAAGGCTATAGTTTAAGTATTTTTCAATGAGGGACAAATGGGGACATGCAAAAATCTATTTTGATGTGTGTTTTGGATCATTGCGTTGTTAAAACAGCCAGAAGTTGTCCAATTTTTTTAGTCATTAATTCCAAACTCTCACCCTTAGATAAAAAAAAAAAACATTGATAAGAACAACCTGAGACCCACAAAGGAAAAAGCCTCTTTCCACAGCAAGTTTTACTTCATCATAGCCTAATGGGGCAACATGGACGTCCTTCAGCTCAGATTTAAAACTTTCTTCCAAAGAACAGTCATCAAAAAAACATCTTCCAAGCATGGCAGTGGTAACACTTGCAAATTCAAATAAAAAAAAACATAAATATTCTTAAAAAGGTCCAACAGGAGCTTCTTGATTGGTCATTCCCCACATGGGCTATTATAAAAATTGTTGTATTTTTGTAATCATCACGGTTGCATGATGATAATCACTCCCTAAAAAAGAGCTTTTCAAATAAACTATAAAAATAACCCAAAATCTATAACAATCTGACATTCACAACAATGGCAAGTCTCTGTCACCTTTTGAGCAAAATGTAAGACCTTTTTTTTGGTCCTGAAACTTTATATTTACAAAACTGTACGTGGTCCTTGTAAAACATTGGCTTTTTTGATCATAGGCACCAAAAAGTGTTAGCTACAATTAAATATATTAATACCACTATCAACCTCTATAAATACTGGCTTGTTATTCATTACAAATCCCTAGAGAAGGAAAAAAAAAATCACACCTAGAAAAGCATTTCCCAAAGATCAAAAAGTTTTACCATCTTTAAAGGTTTTTGAACTAAAACTTTTTCAGCTAAAAGGAATTTAAAGTACATTCTGGCGACTCTTTTACTGTAGTAAAGTCGATGATACATTCAGTTTAAAAATGCTAAAATCTCCTTCCTAACAAGAAACAATTTTTTGACCTCCCATTACTCACATTTTCAGAGTGAAACATTTATTGTTGACTGAGCAAACTTTTATATGTGAACAGCTGGCGCACTGTTCCTTTATACCCACCGGAGATGCAAATAACATAGCAAGCTGCAATTCAGTGGCTTGGTTGTCAGGAGAAACCTATCAAATGCATGACTAGAATTTTAAGGTGCTTTATATAAAGTTAGGAAAAGACAAGAAACTTTTTTTTTTCAAAGAGAAGAAGGATAAGATCATTTGATCTCTTTCAGAATAAAACACAGAACATTAATACATTATTCTACCTGGTTGATCAGTGCTTCCACCCTGTGGCCTGCTGAGGAATAACAGGAGCAGAAAGGCCAGCATTGGGATTAGAATTGAGCCCCAGCAGATCCTAAACTGCTTATTGGTCTCTAATCATTCTATTATGTCTCTTGTTCTCATTTAACCTTCTCTCTAAATTGCTTACTTTACAAATAGCACTGAATAAATTCAGCACCGCAGGGTAGAGGTGATAGATTTTTCCTCTATGCACAAGTTCCTGCTGTGCTATAATAAAAACAATTGACTTTATATTGGCATTAAAGTGATCTTTTCTTTGAAACAGCCGGATTACATTCATGCTCAGTTCTTCTCCCAACCTGTAGCCTCAGGTATAAAACACACACCATCTGCTCTCTTTACGGAAGCTCACAAATGAACCCTTCAGAGCTATCGGTTGCCATAGAAATCTCATCAAAGGTAAAAACACATGTAATGAGACAATATAAAAGGCTGTAATTGACAGTGTTTCCATTCAATTCCTCCTTCAAGCTTTATCAGATAAAGCAGTTACAAGATTAACATTTTGTACCAACAGAGAGGACCATAGTTTCAGCCGAGATCTTTCTGTGTTTCTCGGTCCAGTTCGCAGCTTCCAGTGTGGAGCCGGAGCGCCCCCTGCCTGTGCAAAGTGCTCAAGGTCCTGAACTCCAGTGGCATGGTGTGAGGACTCGAGCTGGACGTGTATTCGTACTTCAGAGTGTCGTAGTAGTGGTATTTTACTGGCCTGCCTTGTGGGTCCAGGGGGAATGGCCAGAAGCCGTAGAGGTGGATCTCCTCACAGAAGCGAGTAGCCATCGTATACATGAGTAGTCCAGTGGTGGGACGCTTGATGTGGACGTTGTTAGTGAGCCAGTACCTGTTAACATAAGCATATGGCTGCTGTTAGTTGATTAAATGAAGCAAAGGGGATGATTTCATTCAAACTGTGCACAGCAGCTCTTATCTGCATATGAGAGTTAACAAAAACACCCCAAACTAACATAGTTTTACATTTTGGTTATTTTACGCCCTGCTAAATGTGGATGAAGATCAATGTGAAGATGCAAGGTTAAGCTGTTCCAACTTATGGTCTTTTAGGACAATTTTTCTTTCAACCAGGTTTGTCCTGATGCAATCTAACAGAAACATTGTCCTAATAAAGGTATATTCAAACGATTAAAGACTCTGATGAAACCAAAATATAATAATTGATGTTGTTCAAGCTTCTGCGATTAGATCTTTACAGTCATAAAAATATAAATATATAAAAATAAATATATAAAAATATAGATTTCGGTAGGTCAGGATTTTACAAACACTGAGTAACATATTCATTTGTGGACTTTGGTACACTTTGTTTTAAACTAAGCTACAGAAAACAAGCATCTTTAAAGAACAGTGACCCTTTATCTTATGAATATTGTGTGCATAGTTTACATTTGGGCGGCTAAATATCAAAATGTCACAATAAAACTTTTTGTGTTCCAGATTAAGCCCTTGAGTTTAAACAATAAAAAAAAATGTAAAACTAGACTGTGACTGTTATTGGGCATTATGACAAATTAATACTTTGACAAAAAAAAAAATACGGACTTATAAATCTAAATGTTCACTAAATATAAATGTTAACTAAGTGTTTCCATCTGTACAAGTCTGTTTTTTCAAGAACATCACGATGATGTAGAGGACTCTAAAACCCATGGATCAAATATGATACATGTTGTCAAAAGGTGGTAAAAACAAGTTTTTTTTCTTTTTTACCAATTCGTGACTAACAAGAAGATTTTGTGCCAGACTTCAAAAAGGTTTGTATGCCACTCATCTACAGAGCCCGGGAATAAAGAGCCTGGGAATAGACATAGGGAAATAAAGGGATAAAGCGTGCACAACAAATACACATTCGTTCCCAATTTGTGGCCACAGCGTAGGTACATGTGTGCAGGAAACACATGATCTTCCTACACAGCCTACCTTCTGTTTAATCTTCAATTAAACAAATAAAGAATGTTTTTTTTCCAGATATGACGAATACATATTCAGTAAAACTAGTACATATCAAACAGCTTGCTACAGCTGTTGTGACCTTGAAAATATTACAGGATTTTTTCTTGAATGTTAGTAGATCAATATATTTATTTAGGTGAAATCTTCTGGCAGCAGGTGAAAATGAAGCCTAAAAACGTTCTAATATATAGAACCTGTGGATCACCTCATGTCTTCCTCCTTCAGGCTTCTTTTACAAAGTAAAATGGTTGTTTGCAGCCACGCATCGGATGTTATCATCCCGATAAATGGCCGTTATAAGCGGCAATCAGTCCCATAGAAAGGCTTCAAATTGTGCCAGTAGGCTCATTAGGTTATTATCATCGAGTGAATCGGAATCCTAACCTTATAGTAATTCCTTTCCCCCTGTGAAATTAATTAATCTATTTACGTGTAATCTGAAAATAATTTCAGTGGTTCTTTACTTACTGTAAATATAACTAAATGAAAATGAAATGATCTGCATCGCGCCCATATTAAACAAACCAAAAACAAGTGATCTCATGCCCTGTTAACTAAGTTGTAGAACCCTCTCCCTATAAATATTTAATTCTCTGTGAAAAAGTGCAGATCATTCTTTAAAAAGATCCTCATCAAACAGACAATGCAATGCTTGTTTTTAAAACCTAATGTGTCTAACGGACCTAATGAATTATATATATATATATATATATATATTTTTTTTTTATGCACAAAATTACAACAAAAATAAGATGTAATCAGGAAATGAAACAGCGTCATTGGCTGTAAGGAGAGCGGAGATAGAAGACACTGAGTTTAATGAACAAAACCTGCTACCCACCAGGTTATCTCTGAGGAGAATGTTACGATGACGACTGGAACAGAGGTTGAGGAAACTCTCTCTGTGAACTGGATAAGTCAGAGTTTCCCTGTTTTCAGGTTTAACAACTTTGAGTTTTCGGTAAACCTGCTTCATGAAACAGACCCCTGCTCCGCTTTTAACCCACTAGCCTGAAGGGTGAAACCGGTATAAAATAGAGCATTCATTATATACTGTCCCCCCTTAGGAATAGCCCAGCATTTAAAGGTCTCCAGTACCGGCTAAATTTATACTGACTAAGACCAGTGTGGACCACTTAGCAGGTGATGGTGGAATAAGGAAATAGGGCTAAATTTCAAAATGTATTAAAGACCTTTATTTTTTTTCTGAGCTTTAAAGAGAATAAAGTTTGCAACAAAATGTTGAACAGTCAGTGCAGTGGGCAGAAAGACTGGCTTGTGTTATTTTATCCTAATGCAATACACAGAGTTAATTTGAGCAGCCCAAATGCAAACATTTGCTCACCAAGCAGCAGACTTGCAAAGCTTTTAACATGTCTGAAATAATTTAGAGCAGAGTTTTGCAGAATAAAAGAGCTGAGAGCAGCAACAAAAACTGCTGAGAAGGATTTTTGAAGCCTGAAAGTACTGGAGGATGGATTTTACAGATCCACAGGAACCAGGTCTAAAAAAAGATCAACAGACAAAAGATCGTTAGGGATGAAATTATTATACAATAAGGCCATTTAAAAAAAAGATTGATTTTATTTTCAGTTTTCCTTCAAGCTCCTGTTAACGGGGAAACACTAATCTATGAATAATGTTAGAAGAGTTAAAGCTTTTATTTAGGAAAATAATACATGCACACAAACATAAAGCTCAAAAACAGATTTCAGCTGCAACCTAATAAAACATAAATGTGTGAAACTGACTGTGTGTTGCTTGCTGTGAACTGGACAGACAACATGAGGTCTATTTGACAAAAGCTTTCCTCCTGCATCTTTTTCCAGTTGCCTGGCAATCTCCCTATGACGACAGGACCCAGTGAATCCTGCTGTTTTTTTTTCATCAAGTCAGAACATCTGAGTGTTTACCTAAGTGGAAATAACTGGCTGTGCCTCAGTTTATGACACATCAGACTTGCCACAAGTTTTAGACAGTGAGGTAGAAATGTATTCTTTCCTTTTGACCAACCTGGAATAAATCTTCTAAGACTAGGCTCAAGTAGGAAGGTGCACACTGGAAAAAAATCAAAATCTAGATAAGTGCATTTGTTCTTGGATTGAGGAGGTAAAGGAGACATTTTGTCAAAAGAACAAGACAATTTACACTTAAAATAAGAAAACACAATTGCATTGTCTCATTTTAAGTGCATACTATCTAATTATCTTATTTTAAGGGTAAATTTACTCATTCCGTGGCAAACTATCTCATTCACCTAATCAAATTAAAGGTATATACATTTAATTTAAGAAATGTTTACTCATTTCTAGATCGTTTTTAAAGTGCAAATATAAAAACATTTCCCTTAAATTTGACATAAATTATATTTAACAAACTTCTATGTCTTAAAAGAGATTTTTGAACATTTTTCTGTTAAATCTGTTCATTTGAGAAACCATGTTCAGCCTTTTGAGGAGATTTTTCGAGAATATTAAGAAAATACAGGTGCTGGTCATAAAATTAGAATATCATGAAAAAATAGATTGATTTCAGTAATTCCATTTAAAAAGTGAAACTTGTATATTATATTCATACATTACATACAAACTCATATATTTCAGATGTTTATTTTGTTTAATTTTGATGATTACAAATGACAACAAATGAAAATCTCAAATTCATCATATCAGAAAATTAGAATATTACTGAAGACCAATAAAAACAAAGGATTTATAGAAATGTTGGCCAACTGAAAAGTATGAACATGAAAAGTATGAGCATGTACAGCACTCAGTATTTAGTTGGGCCTCCTTTGGCCTGTATTACTGCAGCAATGCGGCGTGGCATGGAGTCGATCAGTCTGTGGCACTGCTCAGGTGTTATGATAGCCCAGGTTGCTCTAATAGTGGCTTTTAGCTCTTCTGAATTGTTGGGTCTGGTGTATTGCATCTTCTTCTTCACAATACCCCATAGATTTTCTATGGGGTTAAGGTCAGGAGAGTTTGCTGGCCAATTAAGAACAGGGATACCATGGTCCTTCAACCAGGTACTGGTAGCTTTGGCACTGTGTGCAGGTGCCAAGTCCTGTTGGAAAATGAAATCTGCATCTCCAAAAAGTTGGTCAGCTGCAGGAAGCATGAAGTGCTCTAAAACTTCCTGGTATGTGGCTGCGTTGACCCTGGACCTCAGAAAACACAATGGACCAACACCAGCAGATGACATGGCACCCCAAACCATCACTGACTGTGGAAACTTTACACTGGACTTCAAGCAACGTGGATGAAGTGCCTCTCTTCTTTTCCTCCAGACTCTGGGACCTTGATTTCCAAAGGAAATGCAAAATTTACTTTCATCAGAGAACATGACTTTGGACCACTCACCAGCAGTCCAGTCCTGTTTCTCTTTAGCCCAGGCAAGACGCTTCTGACGCTGTCTGTGGTTCAAGAGTGGCTTGACACAAGGAATGCGACAGCAGAAACCCATGTCTTTCATACGTCTGTGTGTGGTGGTTCTTGAAGCACTCACTCCAGCTGCAGTCCACTCTTTGTGAATCTCCCCCACATTTTTGAATGGGTTTTGTTTCACAATCCTCTCCAGGGTGCGGTTATCTCTCTTGCTTGTACACTTTTTTCGACCACATCTTTTCCTTCCCTTCGCCTCTCTATTAATGTGCTTGGACACTGAGCTCTGTGAACAGCCAGCCTCTTTAGCGATGACCTTTTGTGTCTTGCCCTCCTTGTGCAAGCTGTCGATGGTCGTCTTTTGGACAACTGTCAAGTCAGCAGTCTTCCCCATGATTGTGTAGCCTATAGAACTAGACTGAAAGACCATTTAAAGGCTTTTGCAGGTGGTTTGAGTTAATTAGCTGATTAGAGTGTGGCACCAGGGGCCATCAATTTTGAACCTTTTCACAATATTCTAATTTTCTGATATGATGAATTTGAGATTTTCATTTGTTGTCATTTGTAATCATCAAAATTAAACAAAATAAACATCTGAAATATATGAGTTTGTATGTAATGTATGAATATAATATACAAGTTTCACTTTTTAAATGGAATTACTGAAATCAATCTACTTTTTCATGATATTCTAATTTTATGACCAGCACCTGTAAAAGCATTGTAGATTGGAGGGACGTCCAGTTAGCTGCTATCTGTAGGTTGGCCACAAGGTGTCACTGAATCCAACACATTAATGCTAAAAATGTATTAAATACTTTTTGTTTTCATTTTAATTGCTTATTTTTCTTCAAATCTAAAGCATACCATGTAGAGATTCCGTTGTCTACATGTATCAGGATGTCTATGCCCTACAAAAAGGATATTGCAAGCTAGGCTTCTAAACACTTAATTAACCTCACAAAATTGATGTAATCGGTTTGAATGACCTTCAGTAATTTGGATTCTTTGTGTATCATTAAGCGCGCTTCTGTGTATGTGTATAATTTCTAACAGAGACAATTTTTTTAATTGTATACTCTTTATGGGTCCTACAGCCTTGGTAAGTTTTTCACCTGTGCTACAGTCAGGCCAATACTAGAAACTCATTCTCTTCAATGATCCAGGGCCGGGACCCAACCCCAGAAGTACGACCGCCCAACAGAGCGAGCCTGCAGGCAGCTGCCCAAAACTCAAGAGTCCTGTCAACTAGTAGCCACATTCTTGGAGTTAGCCACTCCAGCTGTGATCATAAAGCTGGGTGTCTGCACAGAAATACAGACAAACTACAATAACGATCCAAAAGATGCTGAGTGAAAATGGGCACACAGTCAGGGAGCAAACACTTCGGCCTGAACTGAATGTGTCAAAAATGCAGACCCTCACTCCTGTTACTTCACTTTTTCAGGGGGGTCGGCAGTAAGAACACTGTGATGGCTAGTAGAGGAAGTCTCCCTTGTGGATGCTGCTTTTCAAATTACACCCTTCTGAAAAGGAATAGCAAATAAAATAAAATAAAATATTTGTTAGAAGGTTTATACATTTTTATGTGTCACATAAAGCATAGGTCTTGTACCCTGCTTTTCAACACCCATTGCCCTGCATGTTTTTGGTGCTTCTCTACACAACACTGAAGTTGACTTAAATACACACTGACTTCAATAACTGGGTGACTGAAAGACCTCTCCAGCACTTCTAGCCTGTTGAGTAGAGAATGCAATCATTTGATCTGATTGTTATGTACAGAGACACATCTGAAATCATGTAGGCATTTGTTTCCTGTATTTTAGTTCACTGGAAAGATTAATCCAGGTGTGTGTGACCTCAGTAACTATAAAATCATTGGCCAGACACACCTGGATTAACCAGTCTGTCCAGCAATGAATTACAGGGAACAAAGGAGCCGGCTGAAGTTCAGGAAGTAGTGGGGCTGGGTGTATGGCCCATTAACTGTCACCTTTCAAGAAAGATTAATTTTCACAAGATTTTTGGATTCACAAACTCCCAAAAATGCATCTTGCCAGAAGCCAGCAAATATCTTTGCCTCTATACAGGAATGTTTCAAACCAGATGCAGTGACGTGTATGATGGCAACCCATCAAACAGAGGCGGAAGGCTGAGGCAAAACAAAGATGGATGCACTGGTTTGAACTGGAATTCCCTCCATTTCTTTTCGAACAATAAGCAAATGGACTTGATTTTTGCCTTTGTGGATGGGAAGATGTTTGCACATTACCCCAATAGATTTGGAAAGAATTTGATTTACCAGTTAAATCTACTAGTTGTGGACAAATCAAGTTGCTACTGCTGCTGTGATTGGCTAAAACCCCAACGTGGGAGGCATGAACCCAATCAGCTCGACGAAACTGGGTGTCCCTCCCTTCTGCAAACACTTTCTACAGGAGGCTTTCCAGATGTAAAATTCTAATTGAACTGCATGTACCAATCTGGCTAATGCCAGATTGCATTAACTGGGCAGACAGGAATAAACCAGGAGGAAATCAACATAACATCAGAACAGAACAAAGATCCCAAAGCAATAAATCAGAAACCTAAAATGATAACTCTAAACATCAATCACCCACAGAGCTTAACAGCTATAGTTAGGAAAGCACAAATAGACAAAAAGTGAAAGTGGATTTTTTTGGACAGGGTATTAGAGGAAAGGAGGTTGAATACATATTTATGCTGAGCTTTTTAGATTCAAATCTCTTTAAAAAATGACAAACATGAATTATTTACCTCCCAGCTTAAAATAATGCACTACTATGTTTTAGTCTGTTAAATAAAATTCCAATTAAATATATGGAGGTGCCAGGTTGTAAGTAGGGCTGCAACTAAAGATTATTTTGCAAGTCAATTAATCTGTCCATTATTTTTTTTGATTAAGTGATTATAATCAGATAGCCAAAGGTTCCTTAAAGATGATTTTTACTCATTTAAGCAGGTTTTCCACTTGAGGAGTTCTGGATAGAGCACATCAACAGATGAAATTTTTTTTTTTTCTATCTTAAACACAAAATGTTTATACATATATATATATATATTCTTTTTTTACAATTTTCATATAATTACGGCTCTACGTGGGTTGCTTTGTCAGCTAAAGGCATGCTGTAGAGTCTCTATACTCCAGTTAATGATTAATCAATTACTAAATTAGTTGGCGATTATTTCAATAATTGATTAATCATGATTAATCCCATAAATTTTTCAGCTCTAGTTAACACATGAGAAAATGTAGAAAGAGTTGAGTGAATATATTGTAAGGCTCTGCAAGTTAAGTTATGATGTATGGTACAGAAATAGATCTCAAAAGAAAGTTTGTTCTCCTGCTGACTGACACCCACTATAAGAGAGGAAATCTATTTGTTCAACAATACTGAAAAGGAGCATAATGCATCAAATATCAGATGATGTATTTGAGCCAAAAACAGACAGCAGCAAAAAAAGACTTATGTTATGGGAAACAAATATAACTAGACATGATAACAAAGAGACAGCCCACTCGCTGAGTGTCTCTGATGAGGAGCTGTAAGGCTGCGTTTAAAAATAGCCACCTGGGCCTGCAGATTAGCGTTCGCGTTGGCTGTGCAGCTCACAGGTGTTTCCATGAGGCGCAGCAGCTGTGCCTGCATCTCATCTTACCCTCTGACGGCATGGAGAAGGCGCAGCGATGGGAAGGCTGTGCGCACGTCAACAGTGTGCACCAGGATCAGTCGGAGGGCCCACTCCACGCGCTCCTCCCCACCCTTGGCCATGAAGGCTGGGATCCACAGCACACTGCCGCTGAGGTCACGAAGACGTTGCAGGAAGCGATCCTTCCATTCTTCGCTGATCAGGTCCTGGAAGGCCCGCTGCACCACAGAGGGGTTCATGGTCACCAGATTAGTCCGAAGGCCCACGTCCTGAGAATACTCCTCCACTGGGGCCAGGTTACACCTTAAAAAAAAGGGACACAAAGCTAATTTCTGATTTTGATTTAAACTGATATTACTATCTTATAAATAATGATGAAAAACATTTCATTCAAATTGGTACATCAGGAGTTTGTTCTGCACCCAAAACGAGGGAAACGAAGCAGAAACCAATCAGGATGTTTACCCTTTCTTTCAGGAGAATGCCAGAAATCTAAGCTGGGTTTTATCTTCGCAGGGTAAATGATGTAATTAGTGCTAGTTGGCAGCCACAACGCTAAGGATGGTGTTTATCTCACCTAGTGATTTTCATGGTGAGCAATCATTGCAAATTGTGCTCCAGGTGAAGCTTTCTGGTCCACAAACTGACACAGGGTAGTCATTAGAGCGTGAATGTGTGTCTGTATGTGTGCAGCTACGTCAGATGGAAGTGGAAGTGTTAGACCGCTGGAAGAGAAAGTAATGAAACTGCAGACGAAATCACAAAACAAAGTAAAGCATCAACTCTAGTCCCACATAAAAACAAAGTTTTTTATATCCTTGTTTATGTTATGTTTCTCCAGAATTAAATTTTTTTTCTTTTTTTTTTCTAAAAAGATTAAGTTAATCTTAGAAACTATCACCTTAACTGTTCAAGATAACTACACTGGCGAGATAAACCCATTGGTTGGATTATATGTTGACCACTATTTGTGTTTTTTCTTGTATCAGCATTGGTCTAGACGTTGTTTTTAGTTTAGTTGTATTGTTCTTCATACTGCACATGCAGATTGCATGTGAAAGAAAAAGTTTGTATTTGTTGTACCAGAAATTCCTCTAGAAATTATATGTTTTTTAATAATAATGAGATAATAAACCCTAAGAAATTAGCAACATTATGACTAAGTAAAAAAGGGAGAAGGCCCAGATTTTTCCTCTCTAAGAACACATCTGAGTCAATCTGAACATGCAAAATTAAAGAGAAGCCGTTTCAAGTGCATATTTCCTTATCCTTTAAAAAAGGCTGTAAAAAAGAGGGCTGGCCATTTTAGTTTCAAAAACAGAAAACTGTGTTTTCCCTTATCATATTTTCAGAGAAAAACATAAGGGAATGTTTATTAATATATAAATACAAAATAGAGGGGATTGAAATTACAATTATTAATGTTTATATTACTCTGGGAAGTGATCGGCCCATTTACAAGCTGATGTTTTGATTTCATGGTTTCCAGATTCTTTCTCACTACAGAGAAGATTTAGGCATGGCTGCCTGGTCTCTGTCCTCGATCGATTTCCAATAATTGCAGGTGTCATTTTAGTTGTTTTTGGACGAGTGAGGTAGTTTTTTTTTTACTCACTCAATAAGATAAGCATGTTACTCCCCAAGTTTGTATGATTTCGACAGTAAGATGCTCCTGTGAATTATGTCACGTCTTTCCATTAGGATTGAATAACTGATTGTAGGTGAAATGTTTCAGGTGTAAGTTCTTGGGTTGTTTTTTGTTTTTAGTTTGCTTTCTTCTTTTTTAACCTCTTTTCTTAGGTTTATCTTGTGTGCTTTACATTCAAGAAGAAAACAGAAATGGAAAAAGGACAACTGAATGTTACATGTGTGAAGATGATAACTGTAATGCTATAAAGACCCTTCTTCCAACCAAAAAAAAAAAGGAAATTGAGGAAAAAAAAGCTAAATCTGTCCCCCCAATAAATGGCAGTAGATATCAGATATCGTAGAGATCAGTTTGACTGATCAGCATTGGCCTTTAAAAACCTGCACCAGTTGATTTATAATACAGAAATTAGAGCTGCGGCGAACACAGTCTCCACTGACATAACAAATATGGTGGTTTGAGGAAGTTTTGCAGAGTAAAATGTCCTTATATTCCTTATAAAATAATGTCAAATTTAAATTGAATCATGTTTTATATATTTCCACTCTCTCAGGTGACAGTTTAGCAGTTTCAGTCGTTTGAAACATGTCAACACATGTTAAAGTCTTCATATTTACGTATGAACATTAAAAATCCATTGATTAAAAATATATACACAAAATTGTATTTGCAGTTAAACTTTTAGATAGTCTTGTTCTGCTTGGAGCCTATTTTCAGTGTTCCTGTTTAACATTCATCCAAGCATCTTGTTGAATGCACAATTGGTATGCAAACACTGATGCTGCTCAGTACCTGGTACCTCAAACACCATCAACCTACTTTTTAGAAACCAAGTGAAGGAAGAGAACTATATTTAGCTGAGACGTTATCTTCTCATCTCGGGTGTGAATGCCAAAGCTAATTCTTTAGCTCTTCAAAGTGACACAATTCCTGTCACCTGCCTTTAGCCAATCATTACCACAGTGATTTGTTAAAATCATCATGCAGCTGGAGAGAAACCATGACCCCTTCCACATCAGCCTATATATATATATATATATACAGGCAGCAGAATCAGTTTCTCCATAAACTCAGAATCTGAGGCGCTCAATCTACCTGCTTCATTTATGCACCAACATTAAAGTGGGTGATTTATGAGAAGGAGTTTTTCACATCCTTTGTATGTTCTGTCAGATTCCATCGAACTCAGTACACAATCAGAGACAGTTTTTTGGTATCTGCTATAGCAGCAAGGCCAAAAACAGGTGTATTTTTCATCCAGCAGCAGCAGCAGCTGTAAATGGCGATACATAAATCACACACAGAGTGCTTTCTGTGCTTGCGCTCCAACACAAACACAGAATACGCTGATGGCTTCATTTAAAGCGTCCTGTTTGGAAATCAGAGCAAAAAGCAGGCATGCTACGAGTGCAAGCTGTTGCATTAAGTAATGCTACTTTGTGCACATTTGAGTATTTTGATAATAAAGTCAAGTTACTGAAATTTTAATGACGGAAAGAAGGAAATCCACGCACCTGATTACAAAGTCATGTGAGTCAATTTCTGGTCCGCAGCTGCTGTTAAGCAGGATCCCAGAGTTCCCCACGATGGCACAGCGCTTATGATACTGGTTTTTTAGTGGCGATGCAGTTGGCAAAAGACGATAAAGATTCTCTGAGATGTTTGTGGTGCTTTGGCGATCAAACACATAGTGGATGATGTCTCCCGGTTTCAATGTGCCCTTTAGAATTGAGATGTCTCTCTCCGGGTCAAGGAATCTCAGAATGTTTTTCCTGCAATTAAAAGCAAACGTGCTCTGGTTTTAAAACACTCCTTGCAGCTGACCTTGAATAGGCAGCTATTACAAGGGATGGAAACATACCTGATGAGGTTGGAGAGGGTCTTGTTGAAAGTCCAGCTGCTTGATGGGTGTTTGGCAGCAGTTATGTTGCAGCTTGGAGGATGGGGGTCTACATTTTTGGCAAGTCTTGTTGAAGCAGTCGGGTTGGTGTCTGCTGAAGCCTTTCTGGAATAGAAAGAAAAAAAGAACATTTTAACATTTAAAGAGGTATTTTGTACGTTTCTAAAAAAAAAAATATTTAAAATAGCCTTTTTATTTGACCCTTTACATCTAAAACATGGTTTGATTTGCTCAGTCATTCAGCGCTGATGCATCTATAAGCTTGTATGCTATTTTACTAAATTTGATCAGGGTCAGAAGTTCCCGCGCTGTTTATGTGACATTAAGTGCGTTATTAAATGGCTCCAACCTAGCAAACAATGAAAGCATTTTATTCAAGACGGATTTTGTAAAAGCAACCGATGCCCAGCTCAACGCAATCACCACTGGCAACTCCACATAAGCTGAAAAAAGTTTTAAAAAAAACGTCCAAGAACGAGCGCGAGAAGACGAGTGCTGCAGTTCTGTATTTTGGCCACAGGTGGCAGCATCTTTAGGAAAAATCTGTCAAACCTCTTTAAAGGTCTGTTAAATTAATGTTTTTTTCTTTGTTTATACTATAATGTTGGTCTTACTTCTTATATGTCCCCAAACAGGTCTTCTGTTCAAATCAAATATTGTTCATATATATTTTTTCGAACAGACAGTTGCAAAAAATGCAAAAAAAACTTTGTATCGTCCACCAGGTCCTTACTCTGAATTTTTAGATGAGTTTTCAGAGTTCCTTTCTGATTTGGTATTAAATACTGACAGGGTCATCATAGTGGGAGATTTTAACATCCATGCTGACATTGAAGGCGATAGCTTAAGAGCAGCCTTTAATGCTATCTTAGACACTATTGGCTTTGTTCAAAATGTGAATAGTCCCACGCATTCTCATCTTCATACTTTGGATCTTGTGCTGACATACGGCATAGAATGTGAAGAAATAACAGTATTTCCTCACAACCCTGTCCTCTCTGACCACTTTCTAATAACCTTCAGGATTACTTTAACAGAGTTCTCCTCCCCCAAAAGAAGGTTCAATTTTAGTAGATCTTTATCAGATAGTGCAGTTATAAATTTTAAAGAATCTGCTTCACTTTCTCTCTCCTCTGTGTCACTGAGCAGTGCTGCAGAGTGCAAAAGTTTAGCTTATTCCCCTTCACAGGTTGATGATTTTGTTGATGGGGTTGCTAGTTCTCTGCGTATTGCCTTAGACAACGCAGCTCCTTTGAAAATGAAAACCGTTAAAAATAGAAAGCTTGCTCCTTGGTTTAATGCAGAGCTGCGTACTTTGAAGCAAAATGCTAGGAAACTGGAGAGAAAATATCGCTCCACAGGCCTGCGAGAGTCCTTCCTAGTCTGGAAAAATGGTTTACTGCTGTATAAGAGGACCCTTTGTAAAGCAAGAGCAGCATACTTCTCCTCATTAATAGAGGAGAATAAGAATAATCCTAGATTTCTTTTTAATACAGTTGCCAAACTCACCCAGAGCCATAGCTCTGTTGAACCGTCCATTCCACCTGCTCTTAGCAGCAATGACTTTATGGGATTCTTTATAAATAAGATTGATCTTATTAAAAATAAGATCATAAGCACTCCTCTATCCGCGATTGTACCTGAGGTAGTCATGGAATCTGAACTGGGTTTAGACTGCTTTGATCCAGTTGAACTCTCTGAATTAGCAAAATTATTGTCTTCATCTAAGCCTTCAACTTGTATGTTAGATCCAGTTCCAACCAGGTTATTTAAGGAGGTATTCCCTTTGATCTCCTCCTCCATTTTAGATGTGATTAATCTATCTCTGTTAAAGGGATATGTACCTAAAGCTTTTAAGGTTGCTGTAATTAAACCTCTGCTTAAGAAACCGTCTCTTGACCCAGATGACTTGGTCAATTATAGACCTATATCCTGTTAGGGTTTATTATTTATACATCATGTGCACTGTTAATTTGTCAGATTAGACAGAGCAGAAGGCCTTCCTTCACATTGTGGATATCACGGTGTGTACGGAGGTCATCTAATCAAGACAGCCTTTGTGTCTCTAAGAGCACAAAGGATATGGGCACATCTTGGAGCCGGTCTGATAGGAGAAGCGGCTGTATCTGTAACCCTGAGACAGAGAGGCAACCTGCATGGAGTTCAAGACATGGATGGCGTGTCAGTTTCTGATACGGACAGCTAAGCATCCACGTGATGTGACACAGACTCAGAAGGTATAAGAAGCAGGTGATGACGTTGTTCGGGGCTCAAACTTTGCCGGACGCTTGCGGACGTGATTTTTGAGACCACAGCTGTGCATAGCTCTAAGCATTTTTCTCTGTCTTGTAACGACCTGATCTGGAATAAACTCTGTTACTTTTTTACTCCTGTTTTTATAGTCCTTTTTCATATGGTTTTACCGAGTTTGAGTTAAGAGTAGTAAATAACTTGCTCCCAGGAAAAGAACCGTGTGAGGAGGCCCCGGGGCGTTACAGCCTTTACTTTGAAGGGGACAAATCCTTCTCACTTTAACAAATTGGTGTTTCCGCCCGTGACCTGGAAGCAGGACAACAGAGCCACCGACGGAAAAAGCTCCACAGCCTGCGGCCGAAACAACTGATAAGGTGAGGAGATTCCTTATTACAAAATATCTCCAGTGTTTTTACTGTTAAAACACTTTGGCTGTGTTGTGATTTTCTGAAGTGAGCTGAAGTTTTTTATGCAAAAGAGGACAGAGAAATTGCTCAGAGTGATTTTAGTTTTTGTTTTTGCGGTTTTTGTTTGGTTGTATTAGTTGGGTTTCTTTTTCTTTTACATTGCGAACGTCTACACATAAAAAAAAAAAAAAAAAAAAAAAGAGAGAGAGAGAAAAAAGTCGTGCGTTCTGCTGTGGGTAGCGGTTGAAAGTCCGACTGAAGGCGACTGCGCAAACGTCTTCAAGAATTATACTACTCACTAGGATAAAGTTGGTTGGAAGCCCAACGGTTTCTGCATGCAGAAAGGGACGGTGATTTTATTCCCGGTCTGCCTGCAGACACGAAAGATGCACTTCTGAAAACAGACGCACAGACCCAGTCACATAGCCGGCTAGAGTTTGCCAGTATACCTCCCATAAGGACATTTACGAAAAACTGAGACTGGTGGGGGGGATCCGGGTGAAACGGACCGTTGGGGGCATTTTTTCTCTTTCCTTCTCTTCTCTTATAAAGGAAAGAGAGAAACGATAAAATAATCCCCATAAAACATATTAGGCCGAGGCCCGAATTAGGCAACTTGTTTGTCTAATTCCATAAGTGGTGGAGTGAACTAGGCGGAACTATATCTAAATCTTTTCTTTTCTCTAAATTTCCTTTCTTTTTTCCTTTTCACTGACGGACGCATTTTTTGACGGACACACTTCCTTGACGGACACAGTTGTTGACGGACGCGCTTCCTTAGCAGAAGAGCGGCTCACTGAAGGTTGTAGGGAAAAGGTTTAAAGCCCAGAGGGATCTCACGTAAGACGTCGAGGTCTGATTTTATACACTGTGTGAACGGAAGGTGTGAAAGATGGATGCATGTGGACTAGAAATTGAATCCAGAAACACCTCGTTAAAAGCGAGTCTGGATAAAGGGAGAAATATGATCATGGCGAGTTATCCATTGAAGGATGCAGAACACCACATTAGAAAAATTGATGAATGGGTTGAAAAAATGAGAGAAGATGGAATGTTTGGGGAATTAGAGGGGCCCCCTCCAAACACTTCACAACGTGGTTTTTATTTGGATACACTAAAAATTAGATTGTCACAAGCTCGTGAAAAAATGGCTGGTGCTGGTGTGTTCGGACGAGACAAACACCAGAAGGAAGAAACAAAACTTTTGGATTTGATTAGACAAACCAAGTTCAATTTTAGTAACTATTTTTCTGACAAGGACCCTGAACAGGAACAGAAGGAGCAAAACGGGGCTCAGGGAGGTGAGCAGGCACTCGACACTTCAGAGGGTAAGAAAAACCTTTCATGAGTACATCTAATATTGCAGAAACAGAGCCTATTATGGACCCCAGTCCACACCAAGGTGTCAGAGAAATGTTTCGTAAGGCTGGTGATGCAATGTTTCCATCAAACCCATGTGTGCAGATGCCTGTTATGGAGTTGCGTGAGGGTCAGATAAATTGTGAAATAAGGCCTACAGAGGAAGAATTGGGACAAGAGGTACGAAAAGAGTTTCAGATGCAAGATTTAATAGAGGAGGCGGTAAATAAAGCATTTCAGCATTTCAGTTCGCTATTGTTATGAAAATGTCGATGTTTCTGTGATTTTTGGAGGTGAACCTTGGAAAGGAAAGCTTAAAATATAAAAGGTTGATATATTTACAATTTACGATGTCTTGAAATTAACATTTTAAAGGTAAGAAGATCAATTAGTAAATTTTCAGTGCTGTAAACCCCAACCCCGGCCCAACATTGAGCTCCAGAAGGTGGATCACACAGAGCAGCCGTTCACTTAGAGGCAGGAGAAAAAAAAAAAAAAAAAAAAAAAAGAGAAGACACAGAGAGACTGAGTGCACACAGGGCCGGTCACAGCAAAGGCAGGGCCCAGGAGTCTAGAAGCAGTTTTTACCTTAAAGACATCTACCAATTACTACACTAGAATGGTATTGTAATCTGCATGTAGAGTGACTGATTCAGGAGCTTATATTTGAAAATGTTAGACCACACAAGCTAAGTTTGTCATACTGTAGCAAAGTGAATATAAATTAGACACTGATCACTGAGGATACTCTAAGGTGGATTAAATGGATCTTTACTCAGTCAACTGTTCAGAATAGAGTGGGTTACATCAAATAGATAAATTAGGACGGTTGAGTTCAGTGGATAAAAGAGAGGCAGACAGCAGTAGATGAAATGGAGGGTGAGTTGGATAGAGAAGGGGAGAAATGGGCAAAGAAGATCGAAGTGCGGGTTCAGTAAGAATTAGAGAAAGGAAGTCAATGCAGCAACACTAGGGAGGCCGGGATCCCACTATTTGTTTAGTTATGGAGGTAGTTTTTGAGAAATTTCCAGCAGGAGTGATAGTTATTTTGATTGAGGGCAGCAACTGTCCTTTTATCGTTGATACGGGGGCCAGATACAGCACCCTGAATCTTTATGTGCCCCCTGCCAAAAAACTACACAGGTAATGGGATTTTCAGGAGAAAAACAAAACATACCACTTTTTCAGAACCCCTTAGAGGTGTTCTCATAGTTGAAAATTCAAACATGTCATTTTTGGGGGACGCTTAGAATTAAAAAATCATTGGGTGTGAAAACTTATTTTGGTGTCTAACGTGAGCAAATAAATCTTAGGTTTCCATAAATGTGCACATATAGTTTAACAAGGATCCTAAAATGAGGCTGAAAAGCACTGGTGCAGAGGTCTTAAGACCGGACTGGTGAAAAGATTATGACTTTTTGTTTAAATTGGGAAAAAATCCTCTAAGAAGATAAATCTACATTGATACTGATGGATTAAACAAACTTTATGTGGCCAATGTCTGTCTGTCTGTCCTAAATGTGGAATGCATGTGAGGTAGAATGTGTGTGGTGGAGTTGGGAATGATTAAGAATATTTTTTGATGTGACATTAACATGATTTGCATTTTTACAGGATTGAGAAGGAGCACTGGGGGCGTAACAGAAGGGTAATCGTTTCAAACATGTTGCTCAGGGGCCCCACCTATGAGAGGCCGTGACAAGGCCAGAGCAGGTTGCTGTTGTAAGGTGTGAGGTAATTTTTGGGTGTGGAGTGCAGCTGAGATACTGTAGATTAGTAGATTATAGATTAGAAAAATAATTAAATATTTAAGTAATTATCCAGAAAGAAGCAGAATGGGTGTTTTTACTTTTTGGGAAACTAAAATCTCAGACGGGGGCATTACATGATTTTAATTTAAAGGTGGTTTCATTTTCAATCATTAGAATTGCATTAGAGATTGATTAGTTTCATTTTTCTCTCATTAGGACTTTATTAGAGTTTGATTAGGAACAGGTTAAATCACACTTCGAGCTGGAACTGGACACAGCATATGGCCAAGATACCCGCAGGAGCTCAGCAGATTAGCGGGGTCAACTTTTATAAACAAGGCTGGAGAGTTAAGAACGATTTCGGTGTGACCTGACCCTGGGTTTTTTCAGCCTTCAGTTTTTATCCATAATTATTTTTATCTGTGTATAATGCCGTTTGGAAACTGCCTAGGCACGAACTGATTAATTTGAATCTCTAATCATTACTAACACTTATCTTTTCACTGTTCATCTGGGCCTTACTTTCTTTGCATGACGTGTTAGATTCTACTAACTTTACAAATTTCTGTGAATTAAGTGCTTAACTATTGACTAATTGATGAACTTTTTGATTGCTTTTTCCTGGTAACAAACCAGAGGGGTAATTTACTTTTTCCCTGCTTGTAGAGAGTGACAGTGCGGCTGTCAGGGAGCAGGCAGGATTATTCAGAGGCCCATTTAAGGAGGATCAGGAGATCGTTTTTCTTAAACATGTTCCTTTATTTTTCTTTTTCAGGCTGTGTTTGTAACAATCCTTAAATGTTAACATTTTTTCTTCCAGGACAGGCTGACAAAAGTCTCATCCTTCATTGTGTTTTGTTTAAGATGTGCATTAACCCTTATTTTCCCAACAGCTGCAGAAGTTCTGGCATGTGAAATGGACAACTTGGCTGAGAGTGACTAGAGCAAGAGAGAGAGGGGGGTTCAGATAGTTGAAAACTTTTTGATAGGAGGATTTGAATAGGTTCTGACTGACTGGACTGACTTGGTTAGCAACTGGACTGGATCGGAACCATGGATCAGGACATGAGAGAGGTGGTGTGAGAATGCAGCATGCCAGAGACAGGGTGTAGAGATTGTGGCTGCATGTTTTGTTCCCGGCGGAAGGCCATTCTGGTGAGCTCTGAGTTTGTTTTAATTCCTCTCTGGTTCTGATATGAGCTATGAGGTACAGATTGATGTGGTGTTTTGAGGCTCACAGACTTTTGTTGGGGTGGAACATTAAGAGCAGTCATGCTGACAGAGGCATTTAAAGAATGACAAGATGAACCAACAACTATTTGGAGGAGTCGGAGGCACCACTGGGGTTTTTTTGTTGTCTTACATGTTTGTCGTTGTTTGTGTCTGTATGTTTGTTTGTTTTCTGTTTTTTGTTTGTTTACTAACATCTTAGACTTTATGAAAAAAAAAAAAAAAAAAAAGACGTGGCACGCATGTAAAAATTTTTTGAATAGTTTTGACTACACTACGGATGGGAATGTTTCAAAATGAACAATGGATCTTTGTTTGAAGAGACATTGGACACTTTCTTTCTTGAGTCACAGGATGGATTAACCTACAAGGCGCACAGAGACAAACTTTGCTCCTAAACTTCAGAAGGAGGGATGGGGACAAATCCTTCTCACTTTAACAATCCAATCTTCCTTTCTTATCCAAAATTCTTGAGAAAGTAGTTGCCAAACAAGTTTGCGATCACTTCCACCATAATGAACTTTTTGAAGAGTTTCAGTCTGGCTTTAGAGCTCATCATAGCACTGAAACAGCTCTGGTGAAAGTCACTAATGATATTCTCATGGCCTCAGATAATGGACTTGTATCTGTGCTCGTCCTGTTGGATCTTAGTGCTGCATTTGATACAGTTGACCATAATATTCTTTTAGAAAGACTTGAATATTTTGTTGGAATTAAAGGAACAGCACTAGACTGGTTTAAATCTTATCTATCTGATCGAATTCAGTTTGTTCATGTTAATGATAGATCTTCAACACGCTCAAAGGTTACCTGTGGAGTACCTCAGGGATCAGTGCTAGGACCAATTCTCTTTACTTTATACATGCTCCCAATTGGTAGAATTATTAGACAGCATGGGATTAATTTCCACTGTTATGCTGATGATACCCAGCTATATCTGTCTATAAATCCAGATGAAGCTAACCCATTACATAGATTACAGGCATGTCTTGAAGACATAAAAACCTGGATGACTCTTAACTTTCTGCTTCTGAATGCAGACAAAACAGAAGTTATAGTCTTTGGACCAGAGTCTCTGAAAAAGAAACTGATTAGCCAGTCACTTCATTTGGATGGGATTAAACTGATTTCAGATAATAAAGTAAAAAATCTTGGTGTTGTTTTTGATCAGGACCTGTCATTTAAATCCCACATCAAAGAGGTTTCTAGAATTTCCTTCTTTCATCTGAGGAACATTGCAAAAATTAGAAATATCCTGTCCAGGGGTGATGCTGAGAAACTAGTCCATGCATTTGTTACTTCAAGGCTGGACTATTGTAATTCTTTACTATCAGGAAGTCCACAAACTGTAGTTAAAAGCCTTCAGCTGATCCAAAATGCTGCAGCCAGAGTTCTAATGAAAATTAAAAAGAGAGATCATATCTCGCCTATCCTGGCTTCTCTTCATTGGCTTCCTGTTAAATCAAGAATAGAATTTAAAATCCTCCTTCTCACATATAAAGCCTTAAATGGCCAAGCTCCATCTTATATCAGAGATCTGATTGTTCCTTATGTTCCTAACAGAGCACTTCGCTCTCAATCTGCAGGTTTACTAGTGGTTCCTAGAATTTCTAAAAGTAGAATGGGAGGCAGATCTTTTAGTTATCAGGCTCCTCTCCTGTGGAACCAACTACCAGTTTTAGTCCGTGAGGCAGACACCCTGTCTACTTTTAAGGCTAGGCTTAAAACTTTCCTTTTTGATAAAGCTTATAGTTAGAGTGGCTCAGGTTATCCTGAGCTATCTCTATAGTTATGCTGCTATAGGCTTAGACTTTTGGAGGACATAGGGACCCCCATTTCATCATTCTGCTTCATTCTCTCTCTGTTCTCCTATTCTGCAGAATCTGTTAGTTCAATCTCTAACCTTCTGCTCTCTCTGCTTTTCCTCAGAGTAGCTTTGCCTCGTCTGTTCCTGTTTGGCTGTGACGTCATCCTGGAAAGAAACATCAGCTGTGCTGCTTCTATCAACACCCTTGTTTATAGATGTTGGAGATCGGCCTGTTTTCCAGTGTGGTCCTGTTTCTCTGACCGTGACTGAGTGGATGTGCTTTCTTCGTCCTCTGGCATGGGAGCTGCCTTGGAGCTCGTCTGCCTGGCTGTGTGTTTCCTGGACGGGGCCGCCTTTTACAGCTGCTTTTTGTATCTCTGCTTCTGTCTCCTTGAACCCCAGTCGGCCTCGGCAGATGGCCGCTCACACTGAGCCTGGTTCTGCTGGAGGTTTCTTCCTGTTAAAAGGGAGTTTTTCCTCTCCACTGTCGCTACAAGCATGCTTAGTGTGGGGGATTGTATTTGAGTCAATGAGTCAATGCAATCAACTGGTTTTCCTTAGATAGAAAACTTTGTATCAATTTGATCTGGTTGAACTGTAAAGTGCCTTGAGATGACATGTGTTGTGAATTTGGCGCTATATAAATAAACTGAATTGAATTGAATTGAATTGAAAAAATGTATGGCTTCGTATCAACATTTATAGGGTACATATGTTTTAACCTGAACTACTGAGAACCAGTATCCTTACAGAAAAATCATCTTAATAAGATCGATGGATGATATAGATGGAAACAAAGAACTGGGCAATTCTAACACAAGAATGACCTTTGCTGTAGCCTCCAATTTACAGATGATAGATCTCCTGTGGAACCAACTACCAGTTTTAGTCCTTGAGGCAGACACCCTGTCTACTTTTAAGGGTAGGCTTAAAACTTCTACTTCACATTTATGCACTAATTTGCCATGAACTTTGATATAAAGTATCCAGATAAAATACTTCCAATTCTGGGGTTGTAAAGTGACTAAATCTGAAATTTTACTCTCCTTTATTTTTTCAAAGTTCAGCATAAAGTTAATTCAGCTAACTTTAGAATTTTATTTCCAAATTAATATAATTTAACATGGTTGTTATTCAGCTCCATTTATCAAACACTATAAGAACACTTACAGGTTAAATACAAAATAGGTAAATAATTAAACAGGTGTAATTACACAATATTGCACTCTAAACAGGACCACCTCTGGTTATAATACACACTTGGATGCAACTAATACTGCATTCAGGGTGGTACTAAAAATATTTAAACATGCACCAGGCCATACCTGAATATAGAGAAACAGACAAAATCTCCTCCACATGTAGGTTCATTTACTGCAGCCAAAACTGCCTGGTCAGGCACATCAATGCTGGTAGTACTTCAGAGCAGGGGTCAGGATAACAGTGTTATGCAAATGCAGCCTCTATATCACCGCTGCCATTTTAGAGTTCGCAATAAAGTTCAAATAAATGTGTTTAACAAACTCTTGAATTTCCCTCCACTTATTGTTCTTATGTATTGGTGTAGTTTTAGCAGGAAGATTGTGTGGCCCTAACTCATTCATAGAGATGTTGAATTTAATACTTTGAAAAACAAATTTCAAGCCAATAGCGTTATTGGAATCTAGAACAAGACCTTATTATCTTTGTAACATTCAAAAAATATGTTTATTTTGATGGCAAAAATGTATGTCAATGTAATAAAAAGTTACGCCAACTTGCCTGAATATATTAAGAAAAATAACAAAAGTGCTTCTATAAGAAATTCGTGAAAAGCACTCTGAGAGTGAAAGGAACACATTGATTTTGGTACAACATAACCTTAGAGGCATTAATGCTGATACTGGTACTTACAGTTTTTAGTCTATAAACTTAATTATAATTATTAACTAGAGTTATTAAATTTTTAACTTTACTTTTTAAATTTTCAATTAGCTTTTTACCTTTTTTCTTAACTTGTTAACTTTTTTTTCCCAACTTAATTTACAGTAGGTAATCATTCAAGGGCTCATCAAATTTTGGTCAAATGCCAAAATAAGATGTACAGCCATGTGTCTCTTTGCTGAATGGCTGGATATAGATTTTGTTCTTCTAGACCTCACAGAGGGAGGGGGGGACTCCATTTGTAACGGGTATGCAATTGATCAAAAATGGTAAATTGCCCTATATAAGGTTAATACAGACGAGTACCTAAAATGAGGTATTTCTTGTATAAAACCCAGCAGTGTTTATTAGGCATATTTCCAGCAGCTGTATCTCAATGACAGTACTGTGTGACACATAGCTGGGTATTTATATCAGTTGGCGTAAAAAGTTAAAACACACCCACAGTCGGTGACTCACTGTGCTGTCAGGGCTGCAAAGGAGTCTGAAACATCTCAAGAACAGAGCTTTCCGGGGTCTAAATGAACGTGACCAGCTGCATATCAATAAATTAACATAAAAGTCAAAAGCTGATTCATCAAAAAAAAATGATGTCAAAGGGAGAGCTTTTTTTCATATTGATACATTACACCGAAAGAGACATTTATTACTGTTTTAAGTTACTTGTGTGATTTAGATGCATCAAACTATACATATGAATGTTTATATGTTCAGCACTGATATTATAGTTAACCAATGAGCACATGTGTGGAAACTTCTTAAAGCAGCTTGGATTCTATGCCTCCTCGCTCTTCTTAGAAAGGAAACTTTCAGCCACTTAGTAACAGTTCAGTGCTTTTAGCCCAGAAAGGAGGCTTCACTGTCAGTGATTGAGGAGTGGTTTAACAAAAGTTCTGCAGTGGTATGAATGGAAGATATGGCCAAAACTAATATCACAATAAATTTCTCAATTTTGGTCAAAACAATCACATTTTTCATATCAATAAAACATATATCATATAATCTGCAAAAAGACATCCAAGAATGCCCACAATAGATGTCTGTTAAAGCTGCAATGATTCTACAATCTTTATAAAATTCCTCCAAAAAAACATTTTAGAGATATTTGCTTAGAAAAAAACAAAAACACATCAAATCCAGGGCGTCAGTTATTGACAAATGCTGTATTCATAGATTCCAACGTACATTAAAATATATCATTAATGCACACCAACAAAATTGAATTCAATTGAATACTGATATTGAAACATTGTTTAGCCATATATGGTAGATGTAGACAATTTCTTTGATATATATGGTGACTTTTCAGTATAACACTTTTTTCAACCACCCAACTATGTCTAATTTTGCTTGGATTTAAAAAAAATGTGAGCAGCCAGCTTTCTTAGCTTGGACTAATAACTTACTAGAGCTGCAAAATAGGGATGCACGAGATAATCGGCCTCCTATCGGTATCGGCCTTAAAACTGAATATCGGACATCGGCCACCCCACCGATATTTAACCTGATATTTGATCAGCTTCTGAGTTTCTAAAGTCTAAAAAAATAAAATAAATAAATAAAAATACTACTTCTTCTTCTTCCTCTAAAACTAATTTTTTACAGCCTTAAAAACTTCTAAAGACGAGGGAAAAAATATTGATACATTAAAATATCACAATATCTTCATATGCTGATATATTGCCATTTAAAAACACCATATCAATCTCTTTTATTAATGATATATTGCTATATGTCATCTTTATGCTATGAAATTCCCCGAAAATCCACGAAATTTTGCCATATTTTTATATGTTGATATATTGACACGGTATCGATCTATTTTACTAACAAAATCTCTCAAGAATTTGCAAAATATTACGAGAGTTTGTAACAGAACAATGAAATTTCACGAGATTTAGAAAGTAAAATTGATCGATACCGCGTTTTTAAAAATCAATTTGATATCAGCATATGAAAATATATTTGAGTAAATTATTTTTCAAAGTGTCAGAAATGGATAACAAAACTGCTATTTTCAATGACTACTTATTTTTGTCCAGCTTTAACATCGGTATCGATATCGGTTATTGGCTACATGAGTTTTAAAATATCGGCATATCGGATATCGGCCAAAATCCCAATATCGTGCATCTCTACTGCACAATCTATTGAATGGCAGCTTATCAAAATACTAGAGCAAAGTACTTTCTGCTTGGATGCAATTTTTAGTATAGCTGAAGTGACTTTAAATGTTCTTTATTTTATTATTAAGAAAAGGGCCTATTTTCCTCAAAGGCTGTGTTGTGTAACACAAGATCACTTTTGCTGAGTGTGCATGTGTTTTCTACCACACATTTTCCATTAGTATTACTGAATTATGGCTGGATTATTTGGAAATGACCGGAAAGAATATTTTTCTGTACCAATAACAATCTATTGCTTTTACATTATTCAAATTTTAATAGAAACTGATTTTTTTATTAATTGCGGGCCAAAAATGTGCAAAGAGAAATTAGTGAAATAAGTGTGAAATATATAACTTTGTGTTTTTAAAATCATTTATTGCAATGAATACATCTTTTAAGCATTTTGTAATCCATTTATATAAACTACTACTTTGCATGAGTAAAGATCGAATTTCTGACCTGTGAGGGGGGAGGAGCTGGTGTGCGCTGGTCTTCTTTGAGAGGCCAATATTTCTGGGAAAGAGAGATTCAGTTCAATTCACTGCAAGCATCTCATATTCACAGCTGTAACATCTGAGACCCTGACTGGATTCAGCCTCATCTAGAGTGAGAGTGAAGGTGAAAAGAACTCTTCTGGGTTTTCTTTTACTGTGAGAAACCCACTGTGAGCCCATTTGCTGATGTAATAAGGGGAAATGTGGCCTTAATGGAGCATTATAAGGGCTGAGGAGAGGTATTCTTTTCACAGAGAAGTGGGCTGGCTCTCTCCAGAGGTGTGAAACCATCCTCTATCATGCATTTAGAGCAAATATGCTTCATGAGCATTCAGGTTTTTCAGCATCAGAAACTTAGATATATAAAAAATGACCTTGATCACATCTAATAAACTTAACCCTCCTATCGTCCTCAAATATAGTAACAAATTTGGTCCTTGGGGTCAATTTGACCCCAGGGATATTTACCTCCAGAAAATGATTTACAGAATATTGTTGACCAAGTTTTTGTGACAGGCACTTTGTTTATTTGTTGAATACATAAATAACCCCTTGAAAATCAGTGAGTTGACCTTCCCTCTAGCGCCACCATCAGGCCAAACCTTTAAATGAAAATGAGTTTATTTTGATTTTTTTATACAAATCTTCTCAAATTTACAGGTTTTGAGCACATTCATGACTCTGAGCACATTCATGACTCTTACCAAATGAACCATATTGATTAATGTTGGTGACTCCCCCTTTCCTCTCATAAACATATTTATTTACTTATTTTTATCTATTTTGTTGTAATATATTTGTTGCTAGTTACTGTAGGATCTTACTCACCCCTCCTCTTTTGTTATCTGGGCTTGGGACCGGCAATGGCAGAGTTATAGAGTTTTTTTGTTTGTTTTTGTTTTTTTATGATTTTTTTTGGTTGTTTTTTCTGTTTTTTTTTGTTGTTTTTTTTTATTCATTTGTGTGACAGAAAATGGATAATGAGAACATGTCACGTAGTAGTTAGAACATGGAACAGTTTTTAGAGAGAAACAACATGGTGGCTGGAAATATTGCCCTTCCAGTCTCAGCATTCCAAAGACTTGCTGTTGCTTCACCTTTTGACTTATAAAGTCCTGCCAAAATTAGCAAGCCAATGTAGGCTTCCAAATCAACTAGATCCAAGTCTTTCCAACTGTCCCCATAAACACGCTTTCCCTCTAAATTTGTCATCCCAAGCACAATATTTTTGATTGATGGTGTTATGAAGAGCTCGAATGATGACGTCATCAACATGGCTGACTGCATATCTGGTGGGTCCTGGAACCATTTTGATTATATTACTTGCGCTATGTCTACCCTGCTGTTTCAGTGGGGAAAGGGACCATATTATTTTTCCATTTTTGGATGAAATTGTGTCTGCTGGTGGTTGAGGGACAACAGGAGGGTCAACACTCTCATTCTCATCAGATGAGAATTCCTCAAAATCAGGGTCCTCCTCAACACAATCCTCAGTCTCAGAGACAGTCTCCTCTAAGTCACTTTCACTGTCAAAGAGCTGCTCCAAAACCTCTTTGACAGTAAACCTTTTCCAGAAGACATTTTCAAAGAGAGAGTGTGCAGATTGCAGTATACTCAGAGCACAGTGAGGAATGATTTGGATAGAGGACTGTAGTGCAAGCTTATGTTTGCTCCTCCCTGATTTGGCATGAACTACCAATGGCGTTGTAGGAATAACCCGCCCTTCACAAGGCGGGAAAAATCAGTTCTACTTTGGCAGGTGTGAGTTCAGAAGGTCACACAGATCCCCAGATGTCTCAGTTCAAATGTATCAACTAAAATGTATCAACTCTGCACCTGCAGGTGTTGTCATGTTAGGTCACTGACAAGTTTTAGCAGCTAAAACAGCTTGGGGTCAAATTGACCCCAGAGGACAACCAATGCGTGTAATATGTATTCAGCACATTAAAAAAATAACATCACAAAAATTTTATGCTTTACCAGTTGTCCCCATCTAATTAGGAAAAGTCATGAAATATGAAGCAAAAAAAAAAAAGTTAACTAATATTTTTTGAATGATAAACATTGAATGGGGTCAAATTGACCCCAAGGACGACAGGAGGGTTAATCTAGACGGAGGGCTGAACTCCTGCATCATTTCAATCCGTGTGGCCTTTAAACATGAAGCCGTTAAGCTGCTATTTATGAATTGGCCCTGGTTCTTCTCCCAAAGCAAATCAAAGACCAATGCGACCTCATTACAAAATAAGCCACAGACTGTAATTGCACTCAAAATAAGATGTGCTCTTCCTTAAAGAGAAAGAAAGTGGGAAACACATGAGCTTTACACAAACATTGAATTAATATTTTCTGCAGTTTTTTTTATTTTTTATGATGAAATGAAGAATAGATGCTCTTGGAGTTCAAGTGCAAGTGGGGAAAAACATAGATGACCTGGAGGGATTCTGCTGCAGGATTTTAAAGTCTGACAATGAGAGAGAAGGAAATAAAATGTATTCATTTATTTTTTTCCTGTTTGCAATCTCCCTCTTAAATCTGCCCCCCATTTCTCTCATAGACACAGTCACACAACCACACATTCTCAATTTCACAGCCTCTCTGCACACTCTTATAGTGGAAATGCATCCTATATCCTGCATGCTGCTGCAATACAAACAGCCTAATCCTTGGAGACCCGGGCAGACAGGCAGGCGCGCTGCTGTTGGAGCAGCTGCACCACAAATCTGAAAAAGAGCAGCTCAACATTCAACCCCAAACTTCAATCAGTTCAAACCAACTCGCTTTGTTGTTGTTTTTTTTTATTTGTACCACCACTCTGCTCTCCTTTCATTGATCCATGCACGCCAGATAAATTAGATCCAACCTGCAGGACTGCAAACAATAGGCACAGAGGGAGGGAGACACACTGATTGGGTGAATTACGCTCGGTCACTTACGTGCTTTCTTTTTCCACTTCAGCAATATCCCCAATTATCAAGAGCACAACCAGCAGCGTTAGGAAGCCGAACAACAGAGAGCGGAATTCTAGCGGCATGGCTGCATCCACCGGCCCGGGAGGGAGTCACTCTTCCTCCTTTTTCTTCCTTCCACTCCGTGTTACATCCTCCCGGTAATCCCAGTCTGGAAACCCAGGACCCGCTCTGTCATCTTTTTTTTTCTCACTCTCTTTGTTCCAATCGGACACTCCCCCCTTCCTTCCCTCCAACCTTCCTCGGATGTTGTGCGCTTTCCACAGGGCGATGCGCCGCTGCTGTCTATTCCCCCAGTGAAACTTTGAAAGCGTGCACCTACACAGCTCTCCACTGGAGTTGCGCTGCCACATGCAGCCTTAAAGGCGCAGGGGGGGCTTCCAAAAATACTACTACATAAAAATAAATAAAACCTCCAAATCCACGTTGAAGGTCGAAATTATATTAGTTTTCCAAAATTGTGACTGATGCATTTCAAGTTGATGTCAAACATTAGAATGATGCTGGAAAAACTAATTCAATTTTAATTTAACACATGTCATTTCAAGGCAATTTACAGTTCACCAGATCACAAAGTAAAATTGATTCAAAGTTTTTTTTTAATCTAAGGAAAACCAGTTGATTGCATCGACTAAATGACTCCAATGCAATCCCTCACACTAAGCATGCTTGTAGCGACTGTGGAGAGGAAAAACTCCCTTTTAACAGGAAGAAACCTCCAGCAGAACCAGGCTCAGTGTGACCGGCCATCTGCTGAGGCCGACTGGGGTTCAAGGAGACAGAAGCAGAGATACAAAAAGCCGCTGTAAAAGGCGGCCCGGTCCAGGCAGACAAACTCTGAGCCAACTCCAATGTCAGAGGATGAAGAAAGCACATCCAGCCAGTCAGAGTCAGAAAAACAGGACTACACTGAAGAACAGGCCGATCTTGAACATCTATAACAGGCATCCCAAAACTCGGTCCTCGAGGGCTGCTGTCCTGCAGGTTTTGGAGGTTTCCCATCTTTAGCACAGCTGATTATAATCTTTGCAGTAGAGCAAAAGCCTGTTAATCATCTTTCAATTAAAATCAGCTGTGCTGGAGTAAGGAAACCTCTAAAACCTGCAGGACAGCGGAACCTCGAGGACCGAGTTTGGGGGTGCCTGATCTATAACAACACTGGAAACACGATGTAGAAATAAGTACAAATGTCTTAAATTAAGTGTATTTACCCTTGATTTGAGTAGATAAGTGAGATAATTTGCCAATGGAATGAGTATTTTTACTCCTAAAATAAGATAATTAGATAATATGCACTTTAAATAAGACAATGCAGTTGTGTTTTCTTATTTTAAATCTAAATTGTCTTGTTCTATTGGCAAAATGTATCTTTTATCTCCTAAATTCAAGAACAAATGCAGTCATTTTAAGAAAAAATGTCTTATCTAGATTTTTCATTTTTTGCAGTGAAAGTTGTTGATGGCAGCAGCACAGCTGATATTTCTCTCCATGATGGGGTCACAGCCAAACAGGAACAGATGAGGTGAAGCTACTATGAATTAGAGAATGAACTAACAGACAGAGAATAGAGATAGAATAAAGCAGAATGATAAAATAGGGGTCCCTATATCCTATAAACATAGTGTTAAATAATTTGTTAGTGAATTTGTTTATGAAGCTCAATTAGTTCGGCTACATTTCAAAGGTGTTGCTAACATTTTTTTCACTCTTAATTTGGTAAAAATCACTAGCCTAACGTATTATAATGTACTGGGTAATGAAGTTGACGGAAAATAACTTCTTACATGCAAAAATGAAAAAAGCTTTACATTTGTTCACTGCTGCACTTTATGGAATAGAAATTTTCATTGACTGTCTGGAAAGCTGTACTAAACGAAATTTGTTTTGTATACACTTTGAATATAAAATAACAATAAAAGTTGTCTAAGTCATCTATTTGCATGCATTTTCAAGTCTTGCTCCATCGGATTAACATCCGGACTTTGACTAGACCTATAGGCTTGGGAAGCAACTACCAATTATTTTGCAAATCCATTAATCTGTTGATTATTTTTTCAATAAATCAATTAATAATCGGATTGCAAAAGGTTACTTAAAGAAGACTTTTGCTAAATCAAACCAGGTTAAACTAAAACCTTTCCACTTGAGGAGTTCTGGATGGAGCATATTGACAGACAAAAACATTTTTCATTTTAAATGCAAAATGTTTACTTTTTTTAAACAACTTTGGTATAATTGCTACTCTAAGTGGGCTGCTCTGTCTGCTAAAGGTAAATTTTAGAGTCTCTTTGCTCCAGTTACTGATTAACTGATTATTAAAATGGTTGACGATTATTTCGATAATCAATTAATCACGATTAATCTGATTAATTGTTTCAACCCTACTATAGGCCCACACATAAATATGTCTCCATCAAAACACATCATCTCAGATCCTTAGCATTCCCAAAGAATAGGAAAACATAATTCATCCATTGAAATGGGTCTCCTCCCAGTGGGACGCATTTAGAAAACATCCAAAGGGGGACATTAAGCAGACGTCCTGATGTATTTCTATATTCATGAAAGATTCTGTTTTCTAAAAGCAAGGATAGATTAAACTGCTCAGCTTTGTGGGACTGCTGCTACCTACCACCGATTACTTTTCTTTTGTCGACCCTGAGAATGCAATCAATTGTGCTTTGCTCGACTTTTTTGTCCATAAATGACACTGATAGAACAAGACAAAAAACAAAAAAGGTTGCATAAGTTTCCCAAAGCCACGGATCAATGTTTCATGAGATGGAAAACCTTACATAAATTGCAAAAATATATTAAAATAAGTAATTTAGTAAAAAATAAAAGCATAATACCAACGCCTCAAAAAACATAGATAAATGGAACCCTAAAAAAATTATGTATCTTATTGTTTCTGTTTAAGATGCACATGAAACCAATTTAGTCCATATTGTAAGAATTAACATTTGCTTTGTTCCCTGATTTGATGACATGTTTTTTTCTACTAGCTTTTCTGTTTTGTTAACAACTCTTCTAAAAATACAAATCAGAACTCAGTGTCAATGTTATCAAGTATCTGTAATAAGCGTTGAAATACACACACACAAATTTTATGATAAAATATAAGGACACCTACAAAAAGAATCGCAGGAGAACAGTCACAGATTGAGGAAGTACAAGGCAGAGTGATGAGTAACCAAGAGGGTAACAGAGAGAGTGAGGGACAGTCAATGGAAGAATCCAGCTGTGAAAAAAGAGAACCTATTGAGCTGGTTCGTTGGTTGGAGAATAAAAAATGAACCAGTGTGACCTGGAGCAACTGGGGCAGAATGAATGCAGGGCAGCATGAGGGAGGGAGACTAATGGGTAGCTAAACTCAGACACAAAGAGACTTCACACCAGAAGAAATATTAACTCTTCAAAGAAATACATACGTAGGTATCATATGTATCATACGTATGATAAAACTAGAGAGTTGAACACAAAATGAACTAAGCACAAAGCATGAATGGGAAAATAGAATGAACACAAATAATCAACATGTCATGATCTTGGCACTGCTCATTTCATCCACCTGTCCAATTCTGCCTAGTTTCTCAGTACCTCTCATCTAATCTGCCTGTTCCTGCCTCTATTTAAGCTGTTTGCATCCAGTCTATTCCATATTGTTCTTGTTCTCTCTAGCCAAGTGCCAATCTTTTCAGAGTTCCTTGGTGTTCCGGATTACCTGATCCTGACCCGTTCTGCCTCTCAACCACTGAGCCTGCCTTTTCAAGTCTCAATGTTTTGCCTGAACCGTCTTTGGACACTTGGAACTGTAAGCCTGCCTGTTCCTGTTCTGATATGTTTGCCTGACCTGGCTTCGGACTCCTGCTTGTTCTAAGGGGCTGCAGCTTGTTCTCCTGGGACACTCTGGGTGGCACCCGTCCCACCTTGTTGGCAGCCTACTGGGTGGATACTACCTCATTCTCTGGGCATGGACTGAACTTGTAAACCAGGTTAGTGACTCATGTTAATAATTTCCTCGGTTAGAGTTACATGGTCACTAACCTGTGATAAGTTAACTCTCTCCAGAGTTTCCTGTGTCAGACGTCCAGCCACTGCTACTTAGATCCACCAGTTTTAAATAAACGCTTTTAAAGTTATTCCACTGTCTGTCTAGTCTGCATATTGGGTCCCTGTGTTCTGGATTGAGACACAACAAGGAAATACTAAAAACATTATTATGAACAGTAGTTCATTATTATGAACGCTCTTTCATGCTTATTCAGGGAAAATGATGACATCTTTGGTCAAGCGTTCCCAGCTTCATCAGCTCATTGCATACATTATCTAATGAGCTCAACTTCACAAACACAGGAGGAAAGTTCTGATTTACTTAGTATTGTCAAGACCACACCAACCAAGACCAAGGAGTACCTAGTGGGGTGTGGTTTTGACTACAACTAGACATTAACTGAAAGTGCAGCTGCACCATTGAGAGAATACAAAATGACAACATGCATAACAAAAACTGTCCAGGTAAGAAAACTAGAAATCATTGTTTCTTGGATTATATTTGCATTATGAAATATGGCTTTGGGAATTTTGCCGTAATCTGCATCCTATACAAGTGTCTAATTTATGTGCAGGAAATTCAATTCTCATGGGTCAGCAGCTATTTTCACTGAAACACAGCGACTAACAGACAGCACATGGTAAACAACAGTCGACGTGCCCAAGTGTCGATTTACTGCTTTGTTTTCTCTGCTCTGCTTGTGTTACAATTTATCTCAATAAAGCACTTGTTAGGCTAACTGACAGCTTTCGATTAAAAGAGAAAAGTCCTGCCTGCAGCTGTCTCTGTGTCAACTGGCGGATTTATATTGTGGGTTTTTGACTTTCAACAAGGACACCTCAAAGCTGCATTCTGTGTATGTGTGTTTGTGTCTCAGAGTATTGTCAGGAGAGGCTGGAGATGCTTCTTTTGTCTTCATTGAAAGTGTCATTGGTCGAATAATTGAAATTTACAAGCTCCGGAGGACAAAAAAAAATGCAGAAACACAAAGAGAAACACACAGCCTTTTTGTATTCTAAAGCATGTTGTATTTAGATGCACAAAAGGCCTGAAATCACAGCAATTGCTGGATGATGTTTTAATGAGTCGACTCTTTTGGGCTGGTTCACATACAAAAGACTCTAATATTACCTGATTGCATTGCAAGTTTTAAGAATTATTATAATTTCATAAACATCTGTGTGGATAGCGAAAAAGGATTTGGTTAGATCCCGCTGTTTAATATTTCTGTATGTCAGGGCTGCCATTCTTTGAAAATTTTACACTCAATGTTTTCCAGCTGATCTTAAGATTCAGTGCACGTAAAGTGTGCGACACTGCATAGAGAATCAGCATGCTAACAAACACCAAAATGTCATTTGAGTCTGTTCACCTTTGTGACCAATTAGCTGGTGGCGAATGGCTCCCTCCACCGCTGTTTACCTGCTGAATGACTTCTGGAAATATGTCCAAGATTTGAGTCATTGCTGAACAAATCCAACCTATATTTATTGCTTGAAATTCTGTGTCTGTTGACAAAATCTGCAATCAAAGTGCATTAACCGGATCAATCTTTTTTTTTTTTAAATATGCACTAGCAGATGTAGTACACCAAAAAAGAAAATCTACATCTAACGAAACAATCATTAATTAAAAGTGAATTGTTTAAAATAAAAGCATTATGAATTGTAATTATTAGGGTCAGTCATTCTGTGAAAAACAGGCATTAATGTGACCTTGATTTTAGGATGAAGCCAAACAGTCTTGTACATGCTGCTTATAATGCATCATTAAAATAGGTCGTTGCAGACATTGCTCGTATTAATAGATAACTTAAAGGTAGAAATATAACTGTAGAGCATATGTGTCAAACTTATGGCCTATGGGCCGCATCCAGCCAACAGCGGCCATTTATTTGGCCCTCATAAAGTAAAGGAATTATGTTCTTTTAGTGTGCATAATGGCTAGCATTGTCCTAGTTGTCCTACCAGAAAATTGTGTTTTTTGTAAATTAAAAATAATGAAAACAAAAGGTTAATTTATACAACTTCAGCTGTACTTTTATAAGACCTGATATGAAAAAGGTTTGACACCCATAATGTAGAGCTAGACTTAAAGAGGTCTGCTAAAACTCAACTAAAGTCTGGGGCTCTCTAAATTAAGCCTTTTTTGTGGCTCAACAGAAAGATATGGATTAGTAAATGGAAAACCATCATTCTAATGGATCAAAGCAGACAAAACAACAGACTCGAGTCAAAGAACAGTTAGAAAAATGTCTAACCTGTGAGTACTTTAACAATTAAAAGTCACCATTCTGGTGCCAATGTGTGACACTAATACATACAGCATCACTAAATGTATAGTTTGTTTCATTACCATAAAGGTCAACAAGACTTCTGGATATATTGTTTAACTTTCCATTGTCTAACAATTTTTCATGCAGCAGTAAAATCAACACTAGATGTTCATTAATGACAAAAAAAATTAAAAATAAATAATAAAACACAGACATTTCCATTTGAGTGAATTTTCTGAAAAATAATTTATTTCCAGAGCTGTAAGTGTAACTGCAGGGAGGATTGCGGAGTAACCTGAAGTTCTGTTTTTAGGTTTAAATACAGGAAAAAGACTCCTGGTTCATTTAGGGAGCCTTTAGAACTTTTTTTTTTCAGCCTTGAACACAAGAGGCCGAGTGATAAGACACAGAAAATTCAAAATGTCCTGTTCATATCAGTAAACCAAAAAAAAAAAAAATACCTTTATCATCATCATAAATAGTCCTAAATCATTTGTGACATAAGACACACACATCCAAAACAGTTATTTATAGATAATTTATACCGCTCTTAGCTCAAATATAGTCTAATAGTAATAATATATCAAAGGCCGTATGAACCAATCATAAGACTCTCGATATATAACAAAGAATTATTTTCTTAGAAATAAATTCCTATACTATACACTGAATCCCTTTTAAGACAAATTAGGCTGAATACACTGTGCAAATTGGTATGAAACAAAAACGGCTATACTGCTCCCCCACAAAAATCCTAAAAAAATGGCTAAAGTTACAAACATTGCACCTTTGTGGAAAGACCTTACAGTCTTTTCCGAGTTTAAAAAACAGTTTCTATGATGCAGCAGAAAAAAAGGAGATCAAACTTTTATCCAGTCTGGTCTCTGCTCATAATAAACCGTCCTGCACTAAAGTGAAGTGTAGAACAGTGACTCATCAGCTATTAGTTTGTAAACACTTGGCAACTTTTAAACATCTGAAGAAACATTTTCTTATCTGTAAAATCGAATATTCTTTAGGGTAACAGACAGAACATACAGTCATTTTTACCACAAAGATCATTGGCGTCATGGCAGACCTAAAACAGTATGGCAACTATAGCAGTAGTAGCATCTCGTCTATGCACTAGTAAACAATCGGACTGATCCAGCTGGAGCTGCAGGGTCCTCTTCTACCACCAGGAACTGCAGGAACTTACTGAAAACCCCCTGCGTTGAATAACTAGAATAGAACCTTTTGAAAAGCTCGTGGAGTGCATTTCAGACTTAAATAGCCTTATCCTTCCAACAGACAAAGAAAAAATACCATATTTTTATAAAACAGATTCCATATTTTCACAAAACTCATGGTTCTCTAGGTTGTATATAAACTTTGTCCTGTCCGCCAGTTTTGGTCCTTCACTGAGGGATGGGTAAAATTCAGTGGGCGTCAGGTTGCCCTCGTTTCCTTTGATGTATTTCTTGTAGTTCCTCCGCAGGCAGTACCAGGTAGTCATGTAAAGCAGGAAAGCCACAACCTTGAGCATGATAGCGAGGCTCACATAGAGGTGCCTGTACAGCTTGTTGTCATACAGAAGGCAGGCTCCCTTGTCGCCGCAGTTGGAGCTCCAAAAGAGGCAGGTGGAGTCAATCCCAGTGCCAAAGATCAGTGGAGGTGGGATGAATCCTGGGAAAACAGAAAAAGCAGACAACACCTTGTTAAAATCTGGTGACATTCGAATATAGTCTTCAATAAGATATGGATCTACATATTTGTTGAAAGAAGTGGAAGTAGTACTTCGTAAAGCTTTGAGCTCAATAAAAAAAAATATATAGTCTGCCTTAAAACTGACCGCCTTTACTTTAAGCACTCTCTTAACTTTGAAAAGAAAAGGAAGGAAGCGAGGGTAAGATTGTTGGATCAATTCCCCTGTGATCAATTCTTACCGAGGAGTCGTAACAAAAGGAATAACACTCCCAGAGCGTATGACTTCAATTCAGGGCTCACAGTCCTTAAAGAGGAGCAAACAAAAAAGGAAAAAAAAAAGGTATGTTTATGTCTTAAAGTAGCTGTAGGATTCATCCAACGCTTTTTAATCAAATGTAGCAATTTTTACCTGATCAGGACAATAACAGATGGAGTCTGGGCCATGGCACCCACCAGGCTGCAGACACAGATAACACACAGGAAGATGAGGAAAACCTCCCGGCAACCTGCTATCGGGCATTTCCCAGGAGTTGCAGTGCCGGGTCCGTTTTCAGAAGATATGCAGGTGCACCCAGTCAGGTTCTGTTACCATGAAAGCAAAAAAAAAAAGGGGAATTAGAAACACGCATTGGTGTAGATACTCATCTATACTAGAGAATAGAAATAAAAAAATACACTCAGTCAGTTGATACTTATAAGAGAACATATAAATAAAACAAGATGATGATGTCATGGCATGTTTAATACAGACACAGTAGAACACAGGGAATTTCGCATCCTTGTCCATCATACATGCACAATATTCAGAATCAAATTACATCAGCAGTGAAACGCCTGACTTGAAGTTCAACCAAACTCCCACTATTACTACCAAAGCAAATGGAACGATGGTGAACTTGTGTGACACTGATTAATACCTGTGATATGTTGGATGCGGTGTGAGACACCCCTGTCCTGGAGCAGCCGGCGAAGCAGGCAGACAGGTAGGTGACCTCGTTGGAGCCACACACGGGGCTTATGGAGGAGGTGAAGCAGCTGCAGTGGCTGATGCACTGAGCCTCTGGTTTCTCCCCCACGTTTAGTGTCCTGAGCAAAAACACAGGGACATAACTTAGTGTTTAGCAGCCATGTAGGTCTGTAGAAACTGAAGGAATATCCGGAGCACTTTGATGAGAAGATTACTCATTTGTTTTGGACCTTTCTTTAATAGGGTGGACTGGAACACATGCTGAGTTTAGGTTGTCAAATAAAAAAGACAAAAATGTGTCAGTTACGTTAACAGATGAACTTGAGGATTTTGAAAAGTACCTATCAATCTACAAACACCACAAAACATTTCAATTGAAGGTACTTGAAAATTACTTTCTGTTCTGAAGCTGCTGTACAGAAAAGTGTCTGTAGATGTATTGGGAAAAAAAGTGGATCACAAATTCAGTTTTGATGCAGTCGATGTTGTTATTAGACCAAGCATCCTTCATTCTGGGTCAGAAACTGGGCCATAAAGCCCAGGTTGATTGACACAGCTAATTAGACCTTGGACCCCTTTAAATGATTTTCTATGTCAGAACTCCGCATTTCTCACATTGCATTGACACATCAATATTCTTGATCTCCTGAATATTACTGTATTTTACCTCAACAAAGTTGTTGGACTATCACTATATTGAAATCTTATTCTGATTTTCCAGATTAAGACCTTTTCCCAGTAAGATTATCATTTTATTTCTAGAAGCTCAGAGTAATATCATTATAGTGACAACATTCCCTATATTGTTACACAATATATCATGTTTGAGATACTGATACATTTTAAGTTTAAATTGTTACAATCAAAAAAGCTAAATCAATAATAAAATGGTGGTATAATAAACATTATACATTACAGCAGCGGCTACATCAGAGATGGCAAAACTACTCACTTTCCGTACTTGAGTAAAAGTACAGATACTTGTGTTAAAAAATACCCTGGTAAAAGTGGAAGTACTGATTAAACTTCTTTACTCAAGTAAAAGTAACAAAGTACAGGCTTGTAAATTTACTTAAAAGTATAAAAGTAACAGTAGAAACCACTTTTTTCATGCCGTTGCCTACATTTTAAATGGATGTCTGCCAATAGGACTAGATCTCCGTTGTGTTCATTTTCAATCATCTCGTCGTCCATACTACTATGCTAACGCCACCGCCACCAAGCTGCAATGATTTGCCGCGAATGAATACAGCCGAATCTGTTAAATTCATCTTGTAGTGGTGCGTCAAATGCAACGTAGATTCCCATCCAATTAGATTGAATTTGGTATTGATGACGTGAAAAATAATAACGGTAACTCCATTGAAATGATTCAAAACTAAAGTAACGAGACAATTTTTTAAAATGTAAGGAGTAGAAAGTACAAATATTTGTCTAAAAATGTAAAGAGTAGAAGTAAAAAGTCGCCATAAAAATAAGTAGTAAAGTAAAGTAAAAAGATCAGAAAAATCTACTTGAGTACAGAAACGAAGTATTTGTACTTCGTTACTTCCCATCTCTGGGCTACATTAATTGGCATTCCCTGTTACAGATGTAAAAAAAAAACAACTTTACAAAAATATCAGATTAAGGGAAAAAAAAACACATTAGGAAATAGGTTTAAGCAAATGTTTCAATTATTGCCAAGCCAGAGGTTAGGGGTGAAAATCCCATTTTATTTATTGGGGGAACAATGAACTGGAACATTTTAGAGAGTAGTTCCTGCACCATCACCATGTTAAAAGTAATAGAATTTATAGTAGGGTTATTTACTAGTCCATGTTTTATGTTTACAGGTTTTCCTATTCTCAATTAGCAACGTCAACAATGAATTTATTGGTCTAATTTTTTCTATAGTCCAGTCAAAGTAGCTGTACAGGTACAGCAATATTAAGGGGTTTAGTCCATATACTATGACTTTCAACATTTCTATTTTATTAGCCATCTCTCGGCTACCAAGGCTTCAGTTTGAGAGCAGAGCCTTTAGAGGATCCTTTAATACTATGTGGTTGCTTCAGGGTGGTAAAAGAGACACAGGGACAAGTTCAAATATGAGAAAGTGCTAAAAAAATATTTAAAGACAAAAGGGAAAAGACAGAAGTAGCCATCGAAATAGAATTATAAACGCTGGTGTTGACTGAAGTAGGAGCTAAGGCTGTTTAGCTTCCAATTGAATGCATGTATAATTAAGTATTGCCAGCAGATGGTGACAGTATATAACATTTATGTCTGCTGTTCATGCCCAGCGCTTAAGTAGTTTTCATAATCAAAAAGTAAAAACTATCAGGACAAACACTTGCTGTATATAGTTGAATTTTAACATGACTATATGCTTTTTTTGGTGTTGTCAGTGTAGACATATAGTACATGAGTGGGTAATTTTAAAAGGGCCTTCAGTTAAATCTACTGTATAAGAACCATGGGGATAAACTTGGTTAAACTGATGAGAAGGAAATTATTTTTAAAAGCATTATATGTGTTTTGTTGGATGTTCAGAAACTTTCATGGTGAGAATATGCTAATGAACATGTTATAAAGCTTTTACTGTTATTATGATAAGGTGGAAATAGTTGGAGAGAGATGAATTTGCTAATTTAAAAAACTAGTTTAGAATATATTAAATAAGCTTTAGCTTACTAGCATAGCAGATTTCAATACTTATTAGTATGTACAGGTAATGCATAAAAAAAACAATGGCAGGGCTGAGGATTAAGGGTCACAGAAGGATTTATTAAAGACAAACATGAAACAAATGGCATATAGAACACCGACAATGACAGAATAAGAGTCATCTGCCTAAAACATCTTGCCATGGTTTGTTTCATCAAAGTTATTTTCCTTCATTGGATTGCTGTCTGACTCAATAAAGCTTTTGCATTCAGCTCATGAAGCCCTCTGGAGTGCAAAGCCAGGCTGAATGGAAATCCTGTTTATAGATGAAATGAGATGATGCAGATTTGTTTGTATAAATGGAAAGCCCGCTGCACCCTAACAAACAGAGGTGAACTGCATTTTTATTGTTCAGGTCACATCTAATAAAGCTGACTCTGGGAGCTTTGGGACTTGATGCTGTTACCTGCTTTCACTGTTGACCTTTATTAGAAAAAAATGACTCATACAGCTCAAAATAAATCTAATCACTGTGATTACACTAAATAATGTACATGAACAAAATATGTATTATTCATTGTGCATATTCAGTGCTTCTGTTATCTGGAGATTTCATTAGAGAATGACATAACTAAGTTTGTTCTTTGTCAAACTAGAACATCCTAAATCTGTCGAGAGAGAGAGAGAGAGAGAGAGAGAGAGAGAGAGAGAGAGAGAGAGAGAGAGAGAGAGAGAGAGAGAGAGAAATTTGCTTTAGCAACATAAGGGCTCCCAAAGGTGTGTTAATGAAAACCAATGAACTAACTTCATGTGGACTAAAAAGCAAATCAGACAGGTCAGGGATAAAGTTATAGAGGGTTTAAAGCAGGAGAGTTATCACCATATCCTATGTCTTGAATATAATATTTTTCAATATTTTTAATATGGAAAAAGGAGGGCAGACTTCCATATCTTCAAACCTTATAACACATAGCAATCGGTCTAAACTAACAGGCTGCAGCATGTAAAACATTAAGAAGTAGCAGCCATGTCATTTTGACTGCTTTGAAGGAGCTGTAGCAACTCAAAGCTACAGACATTATCATATACTCGTAAATCTGGCCTTTATGGGAAAGTGGAAAGAAGATGATGGATAGGAGAGAGCATACATGTGGAAAATGTACCGATCAAAGCTCTATTTTGTTACAAATGTAAAAAAGCTACAGCAGGGAGAAAGAAAATGGCATCGGTGTATGGAAAGATGATTGGGGATAAATGCAGGGTTATCCTGGAAGAATACCTGTTAAAGGCAACATTCAATAAATAACACCCAACGTTTTCAATTTATTGAATTTTTTCACAAAAAAAAATTTACCTTTACCATTTACCTTCTTTTAAGATAAATTCAAAACAAACCTATTAAATAAACATTACATGATCGTATCCAATAATTTAATATAACTTATTTATTTAAAATACATAACTTTCAGGTTTGTGTGTTTAGAATAATCAAATCAAAATGACTACTAATTAGCAAGGGTGTAACTTTGTGATGAAAGTTGATGGAGACACTCTAAGGGTGGTGGCTGATAGACCTACAGTTACTTGACAAAAACGCTTTTAATAGGGTTTGTATTTTGCAAAATTGAGCTCAAACATATCTTTATTGAATGCTTTCCTATTGTTGAGAACACAAAAGAACCAAAATATATTGATATTTATATCTATGGGTAGTTAGACAATAATGAATGAATAAAAGCATGAATAACAGCTGATTCCAATGCCAACAGCAATATATCATGCCTCCCTAGTGTGTAAACAATTTCAGTTTCATTCATCCATCCATCCAAATAAATAGGGTTTGACTGATGGAAGTTTCCCTTTTAGCTGCATCAGGGATTATTTTCCTTTAAAAGGACCAAAATCTAATTTAGAAATTTGTCCGACATATTGTTGGGAGCCAGAGTCTATGCATTTAAAATTTTTTGGTGGGGACATGTCCAACCAATCCTTCAGAAAGTTCTATGCTAATTAGTGTATTTATTTCAAATTCATACGATTAATTGTCTGAATTGAATAATAATCTGGTTACCTTTATTAAATTTGCACAAAACATTTTGTATTTTAGATAAAGACCCTCAATAGTATTAATTTTGAGTAAGTATGCTTTATTTATTCTAAATCTGATTCTCAATCTGATAACTGTGTATTTTAAATAAATAAGCTTTATCATACAAATGAATATCCAGCATGTAAAGTTTATTCAATAGGTTTGTGTTAAAATAAACTGAAACGCTAAATAAATGTAATAAATGTACATAAATCTTAAAAATTTGGTGGAAACATTTATATGAGTGCGCGAAAGACTTGAAGCTGGAGCAAAGGTTCACCTTACATCAGAAAATCAGCTCTAACTCAGAGCTACACGTTTTAGATCCAAGCATATTATTTATGTTAGAACTGCCCAGGCGGCAATGTCCAGGAAAGAATATGAATCTAAAAATCCAAGACAAAATCTTTTAAAGATGAAGAAGACAAAGATGCTTTTTTTTATCTGCTTTGAATGAGCTTTAGTAACTTTCTAAAGAGCAGGCAAAGCAGGTCAATAAGAGCCTCCAGAAGACCTGCTGCTGTATTTGCAACAAAAGATGGTTCTATTAAACATTAAAACAGCAGGCCAAATTTACAGATTCAAAACCTCAATAAAAAGAAAAATTTATATTCATATTATGCAAAACGTTTTGTTGGTCTGTTGTATGAAACTTGGGGGAAAGCATTGATGTTTTTGGATGTAATGAGGCATAAATGAGGAAAAAAGCAAAGATGCTGTAAATACTTTTGTATGGTATTATAATTTTTTTAGATGATTTGTTGACTCTCTGTAGAAAAATAGAAATTGAATAGAAAAATAAATGAAAAACAATCAAGTCCTATTCTAAAGTAAACTTTTATCCCATCCAGAATAATAGGTTCTTCTTTGAAAAGATTACTATTAATGAACCAAGTTCTACCAGGGGACAGATTAGAGGCTGGATTATTTCCAAAATAATTGCCTTTAAATTTTCAGTCCACTATTGTCATTAAAAACAGGCGGATAGTGTCTTTCTTACTCGTTGCCATAGGAGACAGTGACTCCGGCGACTGGCCCGTTGTCGCAGCCCAGAAACAGGAAGGAAACATAGCAGGCAGTGGAGATCAGGTTGACCAGCATGGCCATGCGGATGGCTCCCAGCGCTGAGAGGTTCAGCTTCTTCACCAGCAGGCCACCCATGAAGATACCCAGACACGCACAGGGAATAGCTGTCATGCCTTAACCAGAAAAGGGAGATTCATGTTTACAACACAGGAATTCATGTATTCAAGCTTGAGGCTTAACTAATGATATGCGCTCCTGATGGACAAACCTAACAGTTGGTTTGCAGAAGTGGTGGTGAGGTTAAACTGCTGCTCTAGGTATTTCCCCAGGAAGGCAGCGAAGCCGGCAACCACTGCAATCTCCATGCAGGCAGCCAGGATGATGCAGGTGAAGACAGGGTTGGATAGCAGGTGCTTTGTCACTGCAGGAATCACTGATGGTAAAACACAAAAGGCAGGATGAGCCCTACTGTCCTGACAAATCTTATTCTATCATCTGAGTTTAAAAAGCAACTCACAGAAATTATAACTCAGAGAATACTGCAATAATAGAAAAATAGGTATTTTAACCAAAAGGACAAATATGATCAAATATGATTGAAGAAAATTAGTTTGCATGATCATTACGCAGATTCTAACAATGTTGCTCATATAAAACATGTAAAAACATTTTCTCTAACATGTGCAAATGTAATTATTCTCATTTGACCTTATATATTTATCCAGCCACACAGAAATGTTTTTAATGCAAATTTTATGTGACCATCTCTGTTATCAAGTCAAAGTAAATGAGACGTAGAGTAAACTAAATGGTTTCAGATGTTTGCTAGAGAAAATTAATGAACCAATAGTTCAGAGTTAATGTTTTAATTCAGGTTAAGACATCAAAAAGCATCCAAAGCCACAACAGAGCATTTTTGTAGCTATAATCTACAAAAGAAGGGTCAAGAACAGCTGCTGTTAACCTTAACTGGAACACCATACCAAGAGGGATATGCTAACTCTGGAGGAGCTGCAAAGATCCTCAGCTCAGCTGGCAGAATGGTTGTTAACGGCATGAGGATTAGTAGAATACAACACACAGAAGGACTTTATGGAAGACTGAGAGAAGAGAAGCCAATTGTTCAAAGAAAGTCACAAGCAATTCCTTTAAACCTCTTTTCATGTCGAACAGAGGACATAGCAAACGTGTATGATGTCAAACTAAAATTGCACAGCAGTTCCAAAGTTAAACATGGTGGTGGGGGCATCATGCATGTCTATTTATCCTTTTGTCAACTCTATCCAGTTAATGGGAGGCTAAAAAAAAAGATAAATAAAAATGTAACCAAGTAGGAGATTCTGTTTCAGGCTGGAAAAGTGGAGAAGCTTCATCCTCTACAGTGGAAATAATCCTAAAACACACAGCTGAGCTGCAATAGAGTGGCTCAGAATAACTATATTTATGCATTAATCCAGCCCAATCAAAATTCAGGATTTGATCAAACTGGCTATCGTTGGCAGGTCTTAGCTTCTCTTCTCTTTTCAGATTATGACATAGCTAGTAAGAATATTGGAATAAATGTTGGCCTATGTTTGTGTAAAACTCTACAAATGTATTTAATAAATACTTGCAATTGTAACTAATAAAGATGAATAAATTCTGGGCACAAAAGACTTTTAGATATTTATATGAAAAAAACTGTATCCTTTTTTTTTTTTGTAAAAGTGGTTGAAGACCTCACCCCTCTATATGTATTTTATATGTGAATCTGTGCTTTTCTGTGCTGCATGCTCACCTCTCAGCTGCTGGCAGCAGGTGGGGCTGTTGGCAGCCTCATGGCAGAGCACTACCCCATTGCTGGGCTTTGGAGTCTCATACTCCTGGCTGGAAGAAGGAGGCAGCATAACCTGTTCACTCTCCGCTCCCTCATCCCTGTCCTTCGCCGGCAGGGAGTGAGGGAAGCCGAACATCAGGAGAGCCGAGAAGAACAATAAGGCACCGCAAAGCAGGAAGCCTGCCCACCAGGCTCCGATCCAGCGCGGGTCATCTGGAGTGATGCCCAGCTTACCTGTGGCAAAAGGCATGGAATAAATCAATGAGTTGCATTGAAATAGAAACATAAAAAGAAACACAATATAATGGTGGGACTGATGAGCTCACTGGTGTCAATGAAGAGAAAGTCCACATAGAATTTAGTGCAGACAGATCCGAGGATGAAGCCACAGGCGGGTCCAAACACCAGCGTGGAGAAGAGGATTCCTGCAAAGAATCAAGCGCACACTTTGTTTACTTATCCGACATAAGGATAACTTTCCAATGAAAATTTACTGTGGCTGTGAATTTAAGAAATAAATAAGCACTGATAACAAAGCATGGCATGGAAACCACATACAGGTTATATAGAAATAATTAGCTGTCATATTGTAATACATTCACATTTATGTAAATGAAATATTGATGTTTTAAATTGCATCGTAATAAATATGAATTTAAATCAGACTGGAAGTTATTTTATTCTCTAAAAAACATATATGCTCAAAATAGTGTTTATTTTTGCCAAAATCATCTTCTTTCAAGGCGCCGCGATAATTGCGTTGGCTCCTAGGAAAAAGTATTGTGGTAATGCTGATGAATGCGTTGTGTTTCAGTGGTTTGGTCTGATATTCAGCATGTTGGACTTTGTTTTGTTTTTTTCTTGTATCCCGCAGTGTGTAGCATTCGGGTCCTTGTCTGTCGATTGACAGAGAGGACATAGTCTGTTAAATGTGTTGTGTAATAAATCAGCTTTTGCCAAGGAACAAACTCACTACCTCAGCATGTGAAGCCGCTTTTCTGCACTTCTTTAACCAACTCATTTTCTTTTTCTCTGTTAAAATTATTCCATGCAGTATCTTAAATGCTTCCTCCTATTTGGCCTGTTTTAATTCACACTGAATTCAGGCTTGATCATGAGAAGTTTTTATGACATTTCCCGTCTGACATCAAAAATTTCATGAATGAAATCTGTGTGACGTGTTGTGCTTGCCACACACTGAAGGACCAAAAGGTCAATGCTAAGGAAATCGGCTGATCACAGAGAGCTGGACCAAAACATTTCAGTGGAAAGTTAAGACATAAGACATAAAATATCAGGAATAAGCTTAGGCAAACTGTGGTATTTATTTTGTTAATGCACACCTAACCTATATCTTTATAGTTTAAGCAGCCTAGACAAACTTAACCCATTAATGAATGAAATGAAAGGCTTATGGACATTTTTCAAATTTGCCCATATCGCTCTTCATCCCTAATTCCTTTCAGAGGAAGAGCTGATGCCATTTTCTGAAGCCACTGATCCAATTTTGGTCTGTAGGATTTATTCCAGGACAAGGATTGACATCATTGAACATTGAACAAGCTTAGATCCATCAAAGTATTTTGAAGTTAGCATAATCTTGTCTCTCTGGTTAAGAAACAAACAGAAACAACCTTCTACACATAAAAAAAAAAAAACATCATACTATCAATTACAACCTTAAAATTGCCAAAACTCAGCTCAACTCAAACTTTATTTATAAAGCACATTTAAAACAACCGTGTTTGACCAAAGTGCTGTACAGGAATCACAGTTAAGGAACATAAGATAAAAACTGAAGGCTAGAATACATAAATGCATTACAAAAAGAAAAATTGAATGAAGATAAAATATAGTAGGATCATTTTTTTCAGTTAAAATAAATGTTAAAATAAAAAAATTTAATTTAAAATAACATTTTGCCAGATGTCCACTTAGACTTGATTAAAAGCCAGGGAGAGGAAGTGTACTTTTAGAGAGGATTTAAAAACCTCAAAAGGAGCCTGCCGATCGAATATGTCAAGGTAAGTTATTCCAGAGTTTCGGTGCCGCTGCCATAAAGGCATGATCACCTTCGGTTTTAAGTCTGGTTTTATGCATGACCAGTAGCAACTAATTAGAAGATCTCAGTGTTCTGGCCGAGGCACGGATTTGGAGAAGCTAAGTCAAATACTGGGGAGCTAGACCATTAAGAGCCTTAAAAACAAACAATCAAATTTTAAAATCTATCCTAAAAACAACCGGGAGCCAGTGCAACGAGGGTACAACAGGAGATATGTGGTCATGTTTATGTGTGTCAGTAAGGAGACGGGCAGATGCATTTTGTACCCACAGCAGATGGTGTAAAAGTGAGTGGTCCAAGCCAGCATATAAAGACTTACAGTAATCCAATCTTGTATTAATAAAAGCATGGATTACAGTCTCCAGATCTCTGTGTGGCAGGTACCCTTCCACTTTGGATAAAATTCTTAACTGGTAAAAGCTGTTTTTTTTACGACCAAACTAACCTTGCGATCAAATTTCAACCTGTCATCAAATATTAAACGAAGATTTTTTACTAATGATCGAATGTTAGGTGTAAGAGGGCCCAAGGAGCCAGGAGGAAAAACTGCTGGACAACAACCAAATATTATAATTTCTGTTTTACTTTCATTCAGATTCAGAAGGTTTGAGGTCATCCACAATTTAACATTGTTTAAGTAGTTAGAAAAAGACTGTGTGGGGTTTTTGGATTGTGATGCTAAAGGAAAGTAGAAAGCAACAATGCCCTATACATCTAGGACCCCCATCAGACATATAATCATTAGATCTACTCATTATTAGCAGTGTTACAACCATTTAAACTGTATCATTTTAAGGTCTTGTTAATAAATGTGGTGTGAGCCAAAGTGCATGTTCCTGTCAATCTTCCTCTGACACACCTACTGATAAATCCTCTTAAAAAGCCTGTAGTTTGTCGTTAGAGCTTTCAGGAACTTGGTGTATCATAAGGTTGTAAAAGTCCAAACTTGTACCTTTTTATCAGTGTAGTTTTTAACAGCTGTTTATTTCACTAGTTTATAAAAAATAAAAAAAACTACAAATTTTGAAGTACACAAAAAAAGTTATATTAATTTATATATAAATTATATTTTGCAGCTCTTTGCAGCTCATTAACACGTCTGAGGTAGACAGAGATTTCTGGTCATCTACTGTTTTATCGTAATGCAAAAGCATCATCTGTTCTGCCAGGTAGGAACATTTGGCTTCTTAAATGGGACTGAATTAAGATAAACCATTGGGACCATTTAGCATAATCATACAGTACATTTAAAGATTGGATTTTTAGCGTTCTTGTTATTAATTTATTTATTTATTGTGAATGTAAAGAAAGTTTTTATATCAGTTGTCATAACTTAAAGAAATCAAAATCAACTTTTCAAATATATTGCCCTCCCTGGGTAATCTAAGAACGCATTACTGAAATAGACACATTTTTTGCATAATATTTTAATGAATTCAGGTGAACTTATTCATTCTATTGAATATTTGTCTACCATCATGGCAATACCAATTTGTAAAATGTTCAAATTGCAAGAGACTATTTAAATTGAAAGTATTGTTGGCCTATACATTTAAGGTTTTGTGAGCTTTTTTCTTTGTAATGTAATATTTAGCTAGTTGCATAGTTTCATGGTAGCAGATCATTACATTGGACACAACTGACATTGCTCAAATGCTATGCAAGGCAAGTTTATTTATATAGTACATTTTACTGCCAAGACAATTCAAAGTGTTGTACGTGAGGAAAAAAAGTAAGTAGCTATAAATAATGAAAGAGAATGAAAAACAATAATCAAAATAAAATTATATATATATATATATATATATATATATATATATATATATATATATATATATATATATATATATATATATATATAAAGCTAAAATGATTGATGAAAAAATTGCTAAAGGGCACAGAGATTAGGGAGCACAGGGGACAGAGAGAAGAAAAGAGGATGGGCACAAGCTGCAACCAACATTGTGATTGCAGCACTTTCTAACGTTGGTAACAACCCTCAAAATATCACAGTAAGGCCTGCAATGATTTTTTATTGTGGACAAACAATGGACATAAACCTAATTGTTGATTAATGGTTTGTTAGATAAAATGTTTTTCAATCTGATTAAAGGGACAGTGTGTAAGAACTACCCCCATCTAGTGGTGTACAAAGTGAATTACAATCAAGAGACTCATACCTCCCTACAGAGCGTGCGAGGCCTTCTACAGAAGCTGTGGAGTGAAAATCTGCTATTTCTAAAAGGTAGGGACTCTTTTTAAAATTGCTAAAATAAAAGATAAACACCATGAAAATGTCTCTGGAAAAAAAGGATGAAAGAAGCCTAATTTCGCAAGCTGGTATGACTTCTGTGAAAAATAGCCGCTGACAACTCATGTTTGCTTTGTTTTTTTGGAGCTTGTCTAGTGTAGGATAACTAACAAACAAACCATTTACCAAGAGGACAGACCTAGCTTACTCACCCTTGACATAGCCGTTAAAAAAGATATGAAAATGACTGTAAACCATTTATGAAGACAAACAGTAACTGATAACTGTTGCAACGGAGCTTATCCTGTGTAGGACAACCAACAAGCCAACTACCTGTGCCTGGCGGGACAGACTAGTTGATGGACTCCATTATTAATTATTTTTTCTTTTTCCAATGCTCTCACTGGACAAAGAGTACAGATGGTCAACCAATGCAACAGAAAGTGAAAGGGTGGATGATATAGGGGTGTCTTTGTTCATCCTCTACTGACAAGAAACTTTAAGACACAGGTCACATATGGCTGACAAATTAATCCCCTTCTGCCTAATTATTTGTTACAAACTGTCCCTTTGTTTGATATCATGTTCGTAAAAGGATTTTCTTTCAGTGTAGTAAAGCCGTCCTCTAGACGGCAGTTCATTCTGGAGCGAAGCCTCACTGGTGTTTGCAAGAGCAGTAATGCCAGAGCAAAGAGGAAGAAAGAGCAGAAACAAGAGTTCTGTTTGCAAATATAAACACTAATAAACTTCTTACTTAAGTTCTCACTGAAATACAGCTCAGGATGTAGAGCAGAATCAGACTTACAAACTTCCCTGGCCATAACAAAGCATCATTTAAATACATAAATATAAGCCCAATGCATGCAGGTAAACCTGACTGATTTCAAAATATGTCACAACTTGAAGCAAGAGTTATGAATTCACTGAATTTTTCATTGCCGTCTTTTACTTTCAAATGTCTTCAAGAAAGTAAAGTTGGTTGCAAGATGGCAAACAGGGAACTGCTTTAGCTGTCACCAGAGATCATATCAGCCATATCTGTTGAACTGTGGATCAGTTTAAACACCACAAGGCAAGTGTCAAAGAAGCGCAGGAGTGTGTTCTTTTATTTATCTCTTAAAACATGTGGTGAACACTCAAGCCACTGCCAGTAAGAGAGAGAAACACCTGACAACAGAAAGGGTCGCCTATCTTCTAAAGCAGACAGTTGGAGATGAGAATGCTGAGAATAATCCAAAATTCCAGTTACAGCGGCTCGCAAGCACGGACTCAGACAGATGGACGATAACGAGGAGTCGCTCAATTTGAGAGGCAAATTTTCCTGGGTTTTACTCCTGTGATGTGTGGCAACATTAGTCGACATGTCTGCAGAGGGATGGTGGATGTCTTACACAGAGGGACAATTTGACGGCCGCACAGAAGGATTTCACTGGCCTCAGTGTGACTGTTGAAGAATCTGATTTCAGCAGCAGCCACTTAATGAAGCATGGAAACTGTGACTAAGCTTATGTTGCTCTTCTTGAGCTGAAAGTAAACTCAACAGTCTGCTTCCTGCCATGACCACCCGCTTAGAAAGGGAGGCAACTCAGTCACATAAATGTAGCCTTAATCACATCATAGTTTATTTTTCTCATAAAGGAAATGACTCACAGATTCATGAGGAGGAGCTCAGTAGCTACACCACGCTACACACAGCTCCATAGACTGGAAAAAGAACAAGGATGGACCTCTAAGCTAAACTCATGTGACTACAACTAAAGTATTTTTTTCCATTAATGAAATTAGCAAATCAGAAGTGAACACATGCAGATGCTTCCACGTGGCACCAGAGACTGTTCAGATCTCTGCCTTCCACCCCATGGTAGTTTCTGATATTCTGTAAGATGGGCTAGAAGTATAAATCCCAATTACAAAAACCAAAATAACAGTTAAAATAAAAACACTGAACCCTCAAGGAAACTCTGAAACCCAAAAGAACACTGATGCACCAGAAAGCATTGTTTCCACACAAAGGAGGACTGTTTACTGGAAACCAAAGAAAAAGCAGTTCAGCAGCACCTTCACAGAAAAAAAAAAAATCCCAAGAAGAGCTTTGCCGCCACAACGTGACTACCACATTTGTCAGTGGTGTTGCAAATGAGGTTGCTGTGCTCTGTTTCCTTAGAAACTGAGTGTTGTCAACTTGTGCGAACAACATCACAATAGCTTTCACAACAGGAAACCTCATGGAGGAAATTCAGTTAGGAAAAAAAAAATCACCCTCAGGGAGGTGATGGTTCAGATAAACCACAAGTCAGTGATCTTTGGGGGCAGAAATATTTCCATTGAGATCCATTCTAACACACAGAAGCTTTAACATACATTGGCTTATAGCATAGTTGTCGCTTGGTCTTCTACAACATGAGCAACTTTGCATGTTAATATCTCTCCCTGAAATCTGACTAACCAACACACCTACACACCGCTTTGTTTTCATGACATATGGGGACATTTCATTGACTTGCATTCATTTTTATGGCCTAACCCAGACCCTTACTCTAAACATAACTATTACCCAAATATACCTTACCCTATCCTAAAATGAAATCACACCTTAGTCCTTAACATAACAACAACCCAAAGAAAATAACTTTACCATATGGGGACCAGTTGAATGTCCCCATATGTACCTTTAAGTCCCTGCATGTAGGATATTTTGCAAAATATGTTCTTTACATTGTAGGTAAAACAAGACCACACCCTCACACACATTTTCAGTTTGTGGTACAATACAACAGCATCCTGTGAGTTTTAAAGCTGGTTCTAATCTTTACCACGTATTAAGTCTTAAAGCTAAACAGTAGGTGAGTTGGATCAACATTTTTCTTCTTATCCCCCTAACCTAACCAAAGTTGCAAACTGAAATGTTTCTCAAATGTTGAAAACTGTCGATTTACCGAAGTTAGTCTCGTTCTGAACTAATCCCTCCCAAGGAGAACCACCTTTCTGTTTTTGTCTGTGGGACAGAAACCCTGTCTACTTTTAAGATAAGGCCGTCCTTTCAGACAAAACAAACAGTTTAGGTGACTTAACTGATTCTGAGCTGTTGTAGCTGTTATGCTGCTATAGCTTTAAGCTGCTGGAGGACATAGAGACTTTTCATTTATTACCAAAATCAACATTGTTGACTGTGTGTTTTTTGTCTTTGTCTTTTTCCTGTTGAAAGGATGCCTCACTGGTGCTTTTGCCTTGGACCTTCTTTCTTGAAACACCGTATTGTTGGAATGGTGTTACTATAAACCTTGTTTTTTGTCTCTGTTATTTTTTGCCACTGAATGTATTTTTGGTTTGAAATTTCTCTGTTAAGAAACTTCTTTCCTGGACAGAGACACTGATCAATCTATTGTTACTATTTACTTTAAATATCATCCTGTTTTTTAACAAAGGCTATATATGGCCTGGTGGAATAGAGAATTAGCCTTGCAGTGCATCTCTCTCTTTTTTTTAAGCAGGTAGTACACCTTTTAAAGAGCTTCTTTGTTTAGCAATGTCTCCATCACAAAACAATTCATGGGGCTACTACTGTATTCAATTACTTTTTCATTGATTCCCCTTTTATAAGTAGGCCTTACTTTGTATTGTCTCAATATTCTTTTTTCTGTTGGAGGCAGATACAAAATCACAGGATCTGGATTTCTATGGTTTTGTACCTGAAACGGTTCATTAGATATTTAAAAATCAGATTTGTATAGCATTTCTTTGTCTAGCCTAGCGTGTTTCCTGAATGCAACCATTTACTGAACCATTGCTTTCATTGACTTAAGATTTCATCTTTTTTCATTTCAACAAAAGTATTGTAAGGTAATTAATCTGTAATTAACATCACATTCTCAGAACAGTAATTGACAGCACTATTGCTGTGAGTAACATTTTCTAATCTCCCTTGTTTTTCTTTCATTGCTTCAGTCCTCTAAACTCCCAGCTGGTTGCAGTAGATTAAACACATTCAATTAATATAACTGATCTGAATTTGGACCCAATTATATGCTGCATAACTAGTATGAATCAGTTTGTTTTGACGGATGCCTTAGGACAAAACTTGCTTAGAGCTCCAGTTTTATATGTAATGAAAGGCGATAGGAAGATTTTTATAAAATTGAGCTTGACCTGATGAACAGACTGTTTCTGTGTTTATTTATGCCTTTTTTTGTCTATTGTATGTTGGATCCACAAGAAAAAATCTCCATTGGTGCACCTGGTCACTGATCAGGATGGCACAGTCAACAGATCAACTGGTTTTGGGGTTGATTCTGATTCAGAATACTGCATGCAAACTCTTTATCCATTTTATTAGAACCTCAGTAAAGGTTAGGGAACTCATGTCTCCAAAGGGACATTACTATCAGAACTATGTACAGGTAGCAGCCATACATTCCAGCTTTATACTAATGTGTCTGGGGTTTTAAATCTGCATTTGAATGCCCCTCCTTAGAAAAAATGGGGAAAAGTGTCCTTCCTGTGATCCTTGTGCTTTCCCTAAAATCCAATGCTGACTTTGTCCACACTTTATAAATGGATCAAACAACTTCTGCCTTCAAATTTTCAGAAAGGACACATTTCATTTTAATGGATTAGGATTAGGCACAACATCATTTTCAATAAAGTTTTATATACAGGTACCAAGCAGAGCCTTATGGCAACAGTCAATGCTCTGCTTGTGAAAGCAAATCTGTTGGGCTATTATCTAACTCTGCTACATCTATTCCCAGGACAAAACAGGACACAAAAAAAACAACACAAAGTAAAAAAAATAAAAATAAAATAAAAATGAAATATAAAAAAAGCAGGATTACGCAAAAAGTTAGAAAACCTACATCATCATGAGAGACAACATGAACTTGGTTGTAATCTTTGCAAAAGGCTGCTTCCCTGAACAACCTCTAAATCTCCAGTTTTCCCTTCCAGCAGGCCTGCTAAAAGATAAGAACAAAACAAACTAATTTGCTCATGCTGTACTTTGCTGGAGCCTTTTAGTTCGCTGTGAATTGCGGTCTCGGGGGAGGATGTCAGAAATAATTCGATAACAAAGCTTGAATCTAGAGTTTTTGTCTCACTCTAATTTACTTAGGAACCGATGGAAATGGCAGCAGAGCCACTGTGCATGAAGCCTGCGCACTCCAAGATATTAATTAACCAGCAGATGGTTAGCAGAGCCCCTGCACTGCAGCTAAAAAGTTTAGAGTAAACATTAAACATTCACCATCAAGTAACTCCATCAGGCTTTCATAATCATTCACCCAGAATATTAAAGCATATTGCTATGTAAAAAAAAGATTACTGTCAGACGAATCACAGAGACCAATTTACTGCATTTATATAAGAATTTCTCCCTCAAAAAAAGTTTAAAGATTAAAATGATAAGAGACACACTGAAAAGGTTCAAAGGAAATGCTACACAACTCTCATTTCCTTATCTCAGGTCACAAAGGGAACTATTCCTTCTCTTCTAATCCTGCTCAAGTTGATGCAGTAATCTTCTGAGCTAAATGGAGTAGCCTGGACAGCCAGACAACAGGAAGAGCCCCTTTCTAGACCAAGGCCAGTTAAGAGACTGAAAGTAAACCAAATTAATACTGATGATAGATTTGAGAGCAATTTCTAAGCATCAATTCATCTCTGTAGCCTTAACATAAGTTTTTAAACATGCTCAATAATAGGCAGAATGGGGAAGGTCAGAATGACATATTAAAGCTGCTTTTAGATGTGCAGATTTACTTTGAAAAGAATATACTGATATTTAAGTAGGTCCTCTCATCTTCTCTCTACAGTAATTTCGTATTAAACTGAAACACCTCAACAAATAGTAAGAATAGTATTTCTATTTCCTGTGATATCCCCCCAAAATTTAAGCAGCAACAATAAGGTGCTTCACCTCCACTGCTGTAATAATCAATGTTTTAATGTAATTGCTGCTTCTTTTTGCACATATTTTAAGGTGTGCCTTAGAAAGTTGCATAAACTTAAATACCCACATATTAATCTAAATGATTGATTCTATTTATTTTCATATGTATATGTACAGTATATACTCGAATTACATGCATGCATATTTGATCACCAAGCATTTTTTTGCCTTTTGTTGAACAGTGTGCAAGGTTAAATAAAATTAGACTATATTCTAAGTACTGCAACAGAAATAGCTCCTAGAATTGAAAGATATCTAAACTGATCATTAATAACTTAGATATTTAGGTGCATACATAATCACTTTTTATCGCTGCAAATTCAAAGTGTACCATCTCAGCACATATTTGCTTGTTTAATAAATTTTGTTGCTTACTATTAAAATTAGCCTCTTCTGTATAGCCATGAGTTGTTCTCAAAGGTTATAAATGTGAGAAACTGGTGACATGTTTCACTTTGAGTACTTTAAAAGTTTGTTCAACCTTTGCTTGGTTTCCCTAAAAAGCCACAGCCTATAAAAAGTTATAGAAAATAGTTCTTAAACAAGTAGCTATTTCTGGTCTACACAAACACATAACCTAGCCTGACAGGAAATAATGAGTGGATTGATGAGAGTCAACTAGACTGGCCTAAAAAAGAAGTGTGAAGAGGGCCAAATACCAAACTGATGTCATTTCTCCAGTCAACTGATGTCATTTCTCCAGTTAAGTTATAAAACACGCCATCTTATAAGGAAGAAAGATGGACCTTCTACTGACTCAATGCTGTAAAGTGGACAGAGCCAAACTGTCTGCCAAAAAAAAAGCCAGTTCTCCTTAAGAGGTATAATGTTTTTAACCTGAGGCAGTAAAATATTAAAGGATTACATAAAAATGTTATTAGCCAGCAGTAAGTCTTTTAATGTGTAAATCAAAGTCTTATTCTACAGCAGTGGTGTCAAACTTATTTTTATATTGGGTCACTTTACTATCACCAAGTCTTTGAAAGAGCTAATTGCAGTTACAGAAGAAACCTTTGATTTCACAGGGTTTATATGGGAATGGGTAACTCCGATTTAATTCTTTTTAATGCTCTTTAAATGCAGATTTAAATGCCATGAAAAAGTACCCATGATTCTTATATATATATATATATATATATATATATATATATACAGTAAAACACAGCAAAATCTTTTGTCATCTTATTCATCGACAGGCTGCAACCATGTCCCGAATTCCTTGTTTTCCATCCACTTTTGTTGAAATTTGCATTGCTTTTTCCATCCTGTAGCTTTTTCTCCGCCTTAAGCTTCTTTTCCGAACATACGGCTTTGCGATCAACTGCAAGCAGTTGAAATTGTTTTTATCAATGTTTTTTTTTTAAATAAAGTATTTTAAATGCCACTATAAACACATTTAACGAGTTTTAATGCCAATTAAGGCCTTAATTTAAAGAATAATATTTGAATGATTTTTAATGACCCGCAGAAACTCTGTTTCATCATTTTATTTACAAAGTGCACATTGTTTTGGTATAATAGATTTACTCCCATTTAGTTAACAGGTTTATTCACTTTTTACAACATACGGCTCTACGGCAGGGGTCTTCAACGTTTTTCAGGCCAAGGACCCCCAAACTGATGGTGAGATGGTGCGGGGAACCACCTATATATATATATATTGTATGAAATTATGTTATATCAAACTGGTCCTATAGTCACTCTAATAAAGATGGAGTAATGTAACAAAAGTAATTTCGGGCTGGGATTATTAAAGTATTTCTGGTTCTGATTCCTGGTTGATGGGACAGGTGTTGTGAATGAAACGGTGACCAGCTTAAAAGAGCTCCTGTGTGTCGCTGAATGTGCATTGATGACTGAAAGACCTCTTCTGCCTCCATTTATCTGTTTACTACAGTGTGTCAAATTCATATTAATGTGTATTTAAAGACACTTCAATTAGTGGAAAAAATTGAAGGTGGGATTATAAAAAAAAGTCTAATCAACCAAAACTTTCACGACCCCGATGCAATACCTGTGTGGAGCCCCTAGGGGTTGCGGACCCCCTGGTGAAGACCTTCGCTCTACAGTATGACATAATATCCCATTTTTAAGGACCTGATAAATTGCCCTGGCGGGTCTGGAGTTTGACACATTTGTTGTCTACAGTATGTATGTAGAAAACTAGATGTGGACTGACTTCATACTTCCAAACATGCAAATTAGCATGTAACTAACATAACACACGGTTAGTAAATAATGGTTACTGCAAAGAAAAAAAGAAGTGGTTTTGAACAACCTCAAAAAGATGTTTCAGATAAAGTTTTACACAGTCATTCTGTTTTTCATCTAGTCATTTATAAAAAGGTTACTGTCCTCATCACTGCAACAGGAATTAACAACATTCTTATCTCGGTGTTCTTAGCAAATATTTATCAGCTGTAAACATATTCTGTCCCAACACCTACGGATGTTGCTTAATATGTCTGTTTGACACCGACAGTGTCAACCTCTGAACGTATGAGAGAACCTGACAGGATATACATACTAAACTGAACTAAAATATCCTTAATAATAGAGAATCTCATAAACTAGAATATAGTTATGTAATGTAATCTTATCAAAAAGAAATTAACCTTCTTAGTTAAATCTTCCAAAGATTTGCACATTTTGTGATGGAGCCAAACTTGAATTTTTGGATGGTGCCAAAATATTTACACCAAAGCACCCTAAGCTTTAGTATTGATACCATAAACCTAGGGCTTGGCTATATGGCTTAAAATCTTATTTCAGATATTTTTCACTACCATATCTGACAAATCTATATTCTATTAAAAATAAAAAAATAAAAATTATATTTATAGTTTTCAAAAAATAGCTTTTAATTGAATTTTTCCCCCAGGGAGGTCACCTTAAATTATAGCGTTACAAAATTCAAGTAGTGAAAATTTTGAAAAACTATGATGTTTCACAACAAAGTATGAAAATATAACAAATTACATGTTTGGAGCTAGTGGTATAAGCTCGTTTACTTCTTATAAGTAGACATCTAAGAACAAGAACTGAAACTATGAAAGCTCAAGGTATGGATAGGTGAAAATTTTTTTTTTTTCCAAAAATCAAATCTTCATAAACAAGAAGTTTGATCAATCAATTCTATAGATTAATCACCCAGGCCTACATTAACCACAGTGAAAGACGGTGGTGGCACCATTTAACCATAAGCTCATTGTTATTTACATGTTTTTAGGAAAGTTGAAAATTACTTATTCTTTGAAAAACATAGTCAGACGGTGTCACCCATATTTCTTTGAAAACCCATTTACTCTCATACTGCCAGGGCACAAACAGGTAAGGTTTCTTGTCTTCACTATGTGGTTTAACTGCATCCTAAAATTTTGAATCTGATTGCATTAGAATAGCTGTCACCAGATGAAGTAAAGGCTTGAACTGTCAGGGGGGCCTTTAGAAGCAAAGTTAAAATATTTAATCAAAATTGAAGGTTATTCACCAGTAAAAAAATATATCTGTATTATTGCATTGGATTTTAAATAAGGTTTTAAGGAGTGTGTGACTGATAATTAGATAGAAATAATCACAGAAAAAAAATAAAAGGTCTGCTGCATTCAATGATAACCCTGTTGAGTGCACAGTCATGACCTAAATAGCATGCTAAAGCTTATCACAGGCTCTCCACTCACATTCAAATGCCATTACATCAGGATCATCCGACATTAACTTCCGCTTACGTCAAATCATCTAAAATTTCGAACAGGACCTTAGCACACAAAAAGTCTTAATCTGATGCTGAAATAACGTCCTCCTCTGCCTTCCAATCCGAACCAGAGCAGATAGAGGTTGAAACAGTTTCACTTGTGCCATATGGTCGCTGAATAAAACTGCAGCGTGAGGACACGTTTAATGCTTTTAGCCGTTTGACCTGCTGAGGATGAGCAGTGAGGTTACTACAAAACAGACTCTATCATGCACTTGGCTTATGCCAAGGCTTTTAGCAAGGGTTTTTCCTAAACAAACTGGATCGACTAAACTAAGCCCTGACAGTTTGTGGCTAGAAAGAGGAGGCAAAGCATCAAGGATGGTTTCATTAGTATATTTTACCAAAGCACTGCAACCGGCTCCTGATGGGGCCCTGTAAGCCTCACAGTAATGGGATGTTTTTAAAGATGTGTCTGGAAGCAGGAAGAAAACATGACTAGATGTGTGGAAGCATTTTATTCTGCGTGTGTATATGTAACTCAATTTTCTATCCTTTAAATAAATATTTAGAGCTGAAAAGGAATGTGACAAAAACATTTATTGGCAATACGGCTTTTTAAAGAGTTATTTAAACACCTGATGTATTCCTATGACCTCCAATTTTGTTTTCTGTTCATGAAACAGTTTTAAATAGAGTGCTTTTTCTTCTAAGTTCATTACCAATTTGGAAAACCCTATGAATCATTTAGGTCCCTTGGCCTTTAGGTTTGTGCAGCAATGATCAACACTTTCATGAGCTACGCTCATTTTTCCTCTCGACTTTTTTAAAACTTCACGCTCAAATGAACCAATTCATATATTTGACACATTTTCTTCTATTGGGACGAAAGTGAGCCTGGATAGTAGCAACGCTGATGAGTAGTTTGAGCGCCAAGCACTGTTTCTTTATCACCAGACAGCCGCCACACACCTGAGGTTTAATGTGACATCCTGCCTGCTCAGAGCAGCATGGTAAGAACGAAGTATCACATTAAAAACAGTTTCATGTTAAGTAGGCTTTTTCTTTTTGAGTTTATTTGCAACTGGCCAAATATAACAATAATAATAATAATTACTATGACCTTTATTGATCTCACACTGCAGAAATGTACCTCTGCATTTAACCCATCCCCTTGGGGAGCAGTGGGCTGCCATAGTGTGGCACCCGGGGAGCAGAGTGGGGTCAAGGGTCTTGCTCAGGGACCTAGAGTGGCAGTCCGTGGGAGTTGGGCTTGAAATCAGAACCTCTGGAACCCAAGCGCAATGCCCTAACCCCTAAGCCGCCTCTCCCGCTGTACACCAAATGTTATTTGGTATACATTACCGACACCTACCATTTAGGAGTGTGGATCAGAACAGCATTTTTTAGAAATGCTTTCAATTGCTGATTTTTAGATTTTATAATAGGCTACATATGTATTGATTTTAAAGATTGTCTTTTACTCTGTTTTAATGTTATGTTCTTTTAATATTTGTTTTAATCTTCCCTTTTTGAACTCTAGCACTTTGAGATTTGAATTCAAATGTAAAGTGCGTTACCAATAAAATTCATTATTATTAGTAATATGGTTTAAATATGATAAAGAACAATGAACAAAACATGTGAAGTACCCCTGTTTCCAAGAGGAAAGATGATATTTACATGCATTTATTTCAGTCTAAATAAAGAACCATCATGCTTTATGTTGTGGACTCCATGTTGACCACAAGTATTTATTTTTTATACATTTCATTGCTCACAAATTTTATTGTAATACTGAATACTACTTTAATGTTAAAGAAATATAAACCATGTTAAAATTTAAGAAATAAAAACAAACTTATTATTCATATGCTACTTATTACTAGATCAATTAATTTAATTTGATATAGTAACTGTAAACTTAATTTTTTATTGATTCAATATGAAATCAAATTGTGACCCAAAGATTAAAACCTGAAATAAAATGATGAGGTTCTCACTTAGCCCTAGTGTCCTGGGGTTTTCATTTTATTCATCAATGACCTTTGGGCAACTCAAAAATAAACGAATCAGTTAGACCTCATGGTTCTAATCAGTTTTGCAATACAGGATGATGCCAACTGGACCTTAGTCTGCAGTGGAGGAATTTTATTTTTAATTCTAATTAGTGTTGGCTCAAAACTAAATCCAGGAAGCAGTCAGAGCCCTCAATAGATTTCATTGACCTGGGTTTTTAATACCCATTTCCGACTGGCCAAAAAACCTGTTTAAACCCGGGAACAGTTGGCTTTTAGTGGGAACCTGTGTCGACCCGGGTCAAATGACTCGGCTAGCGACCTGTGTTAAAATGAGCTGTGATAGGCATTACATTCTGATCAAACAACCACAACAACTCCACTTATGCAATAGGTAGGGAACCAAATGCCGATTGCTGGCGGGTCGAATGTGTTTGAAAAACCTGTGTTAACCCACTAATTTCAGTGGGAGAGGCTCTAGTTTCTGTTGCCTGTTTTCAAAAACTAAACTTTTTATAAATGTAACAGTGGTTATAACTTCTGTATATTAGTATAGCAAATTTCTGTGCATTGCATCTAAAAACCACCACTGCCATTTTTCTTTTTGTTTATAGAGATTTTTGAACTGACAGGATAAAAAAAAAAAAAAATCAACGGTCGACACAACAGAAACTGTGACTTGTTTGAGTCATTAGATTATGGGTCAAGGATGGGCATGTTTCCAAACAGAGCAGTTGTGTGACAGCGCCATTTATGAGGTCTTGTCCGGACAGCCAACAGAGCAAACACAGAGTCAAGTGAGGAGGAGAGACATAAAGCACGGAGGGTCGACAGAGGGTTGGTGGGAGGGAGTTAATGCAGCAGAGAAAAACCCCGCCAAACAGTTAACCATTTATAACCATCTACAGATGTCGGAACAGATATGGAGCCCGACACAGCTTCCATTGTTGGCAGGCCATGTTGGTGGGATGAAGGCAGAGGGTAAAACATCAGAGCAGGCTACTGGTGGAGAGCTGCAGCTGCTCTATTGAAAGCGATAAGCAGGAAGAGGTTTGAAACAGTTTGACAGCAGCTGGTAACAGCTTCCTCTGCAGGTGGTTTGGCCTAATTATCAGGATAGAGATGCCAGCAGCCTTTTTCCCCCTCCATTCCCAGAGAGAAAGAAATCATTGGGCTCATAAATTGCAACTGTATGCTATAATGTCTAGCTCAAACGAAGTGGTAGAAAAACTGTGCTACATCCTGAGGAAAAATGCCATGGAACAAAAAAAGAAAAATGTCTAAACCATGGTTCCTGATTTTTTTTTGTTCTCTATGAGGTGATACTTTCTCTTAAGACTTTTGGGGATGGCCTTTACGATTATGGGACGGATGTGGTCAGGAATGCTGAACAAAACAAGCAAGTAAAATGTTTATTATTTCTCTCTGAACTATATCATTTGTATCTATGTGTCTTTATAGTTTTTGCTTTTACCTTTTCTGTCTCTCTCTATAGGTCTTCATGTACTTTATCGTTTCATGTAAGAGGCAGGGCATGGATCGCTGGGCATATTGTGTAAAATTATCATGCTGTCATGTTAAAAGATATTCTTGCCTGCTTTGCTTTGCATGTGATCTGTTTTACATAGTTTTTGTTCGGCATATGTAAAATTTTGCACTTCAGAGCTTATGACATATTTTTGCATGTTCTCTGTCTGCTGGCAGGAGCACATGTGTTCACCTACATACGAGCACAAGCGACTCGGCATTATTCTACATTGGTGACGAAATATGAAGCGCATATTTTCGTCCAACTTTTCGACAAGCTTTAAATAGTCTAGCGATTAAGTTTTAACAGAAATAGCTCATGATGTGATCTGTGAAAAAGGGGTATTTGGGATTTAAACAAATAATTGCTAGGCAGAAAAAAAAAATCAACACAAAACGTTTAGCTGTCAATTTACGGCACATTGGTTGAGCAACTCCGGCCTCTTTAGAGTTAAAGAAGTACTAAATAACTTTCAGTTTTGGTCGATATTGGCTCAACCCAGTGGACAATAGCTATATTGATTTGCCTAAAGGAAGACAACATTTCCCACGAGGACCAGCATGGTTAAGGCCATAGGGTGGTAAAATCTTGAACTCCCGTCACCTGCAGTTGGACTGAACTACATTTCTTTTTCCAGTGGCTGTGTGAAAGATGAATATTGATGAATCTATTTGTTGCAAAACAACGTAACATGACAATGTTGAAAATAAACGTATAACTTTGTAACTTTGGTTTGCACCGTATTTCTTCACCTACACACCCATCTCACCCGACTCATCAGTGACTGATGTGTAGCCCTTCAGCTAGCAATTCACACAGGCATACATTGCACACCCTTTACTAAACATATTAGAAATTGTACGGCCTGTTTTTGGGATGTACGGCTTTGGCAGACCCAAATTTTTCCCTTGGAATATGGTGGAATATCTAATGTCCCTACAGACAACTTCATTGGTAGGAACAAGCTTGTTTGCAAGACGCTTGCAAGCAGGTAAGCTTGAAATTTACAGAAAAAACAGGAAGAATTTTCTATCTTGCACAGTCAAATGTAGCCAACCCCACTTCAAGATTTCTATGGAAGCAGCCCTAGTCCCGCCTCCTTAACTTCGATGAATGTGAGACAGTTTAAAATAATTCAACATGCGTTTCAATGCAGGAAAATAAAATAATTTACTAAATCATGAAGTAATTAGATTGTTTTTATCAAATAAAACCAATGTATTCAACTGATTCCCAGATAATTAAAATTAATTATACATTTGTTATATACCTCTGCTTTTAATAAATTTAATCTATCTATCTATCTATCTATACATATTTAATTAGGTGTTTGTCATGGTGGAGGTTTTTGAGGACCAAAATGCAGAGATCAGGAGGCAGAGGTGAATCGTGCAGGTTTGATTACAGAACTAAGACAAAATACAAAAATACAAAATACAAGGACCAAAAAACCGGGAAACGTCAGGAAAAACTTACGTGGGAAGCCAGAGATGAGGAAGCAACTACACAACAACAAGGAACCAAAGTGACTGCAGAGGTGGTGTATATAAGGGGAACAGAACAAAGGATGGGCTAATGAGCTGAATATGAAGTGGGTGTGAATGGAACTAACTCAAACATCCCAAGTCTCCCAGAAGTTCCAGGAGTCTCCCTGATATTGATAGTTGTTCATGGATGCCCGCGGGGTCGGATAAATTATTCCGGATTTTACACTCTGCGAGGTGGTGTTTTCAGGCAATAATTCATGCATCATGTGCGGATAAGAACTACTTCGACTGAGCAGACAACAAGACAGAGCTGAGTGTGAGTAGGAGGTTACTTGTGAAACCTGTGCAGCGTATCTGCCCAAAGCGATGCTCTGTTCAATGAGCGTTCCAGGCGACTGGTTGATCAAAGAGCTGATTGGATCAGTCCGATAAGTTTCTCTGAGTTACTCTCTGGCAGTCACCTAGTTACCACTCAAAGCTGTGCATCCTGTGAAACGGCAGAGGTTGAATCCTTAAGTAAAAAATGAAAATATAAGACTAATTTTACAGCAGAATTAACTAAAGTATATCCACATCTAGTGAAGGTGAGGAACAGTGGCGGATCTAGACCAAATTTACCAGGGGGCCAGGAGGGGGCCAGCGTGTTTTTATGGGGGCACAGAAAAGCATGAAATAAAAAACAGGGCAACAGATTCAAATATATTAAGAGAGCTGCATGAAGAGGAATTTCTTTTCACTTAGGTTCAATAGAAATTCCATTTCTTATCAGGACAATATACATTTATAATTTAGGAATTTTACATATTTTTGAATTAATTTAAGCTAAACTACTGTTTTCTATTAAAATTTCAATTAAAACTGTTAAATTTATCTGTAAAAATTAGAGAATTTTTTAAAAATTTGTTGTCAAAAAAACAAACAAACAGAATTTGTAAAGAAAAAGAATGAAGTAGTTCCAAAGGACCTATCAGTAATCATGTCTGTTCCATCATTAGATAGTTTGGCATCTCCCTGAAATGAGTTTTTGGAACTTGGGATGTCTGCTAACTAGAAGGAAGCCAAGGGGAAAGTAAAAAAAGCACAAGGGAGCAACAGAGAGTAACTAAAGACTGCTTGAATATAATGGAAAATAAACCTAAGAAACATTAATTGATAACTGAAAAGAGTTCTAAAAGGCGAGAACCAAAACAGTGCTGTTATATTTGCTACATAATTATCACTGAATTGAGATTTATGTGCTGATCATACTGCCAATAATCCAAGACATTCACAGCACTGTTAAATACCATCCAGTTAATTAGGTCTTGGGTTTGCAGTCGATCCATAAATACGGCTTACATGAGCAACTGTTAAGACGAAGGCCATTTCTAATGAGCAGTTGTGTCCACAGAATGTCATGAGAACATCAGATAAGTCCTTGCTTGTTTTAATCTCTGAGGATCTGAAAAGCAGATTGATGTCCTCTACAGCAGCAGCAGTAGCAAAAAAAAAACAAAAAAAAACAGCCTGTTTCTGTGGCTACAGCTTCCTGATGCTGCTGGGTTTATGATCTGCTTCCTCCCACCCTTTTCCCTGGGCTCCTCCTTCGGTGGATGACATAAAGAAAAAAAAAATCCCCTTTCTAATCAGCGGTGACAAAGCCTGACCCAGATTGCCTCAAGAAGACTGTCTGGCACCATAGTAAGGTTTACATAGTACATTAATTCATGATATAGACTAAAAAGTGTCCGAAGCTACTTGAGGAATGAAGAGACGCTATAAAGCGCATTTTAGGCATGCAAGCCTGACTGTTGCAGATGGCAAGCTGATGATTAACAAACTTGGCAACGGCTGGGAGCTTTCACATCTAGTTTAATAGATTGTGATAGGACCAGAGGGTGTCATAATTGTAATCTGTGATGATCCAGATCATACAGAGGTCTGACGTATTTAGAGCTCACACACTTTTCATGTGTCCTTAACGTCCAAATATGGATCAAAGACAGATGATGCCAAAAAAATCAGGTCCTGGATAGCAGGACCATTTAGGGTAAAATAAAGTGATCTAATTCATCAATGGAAATCTGCCTCTTGATTACAATGCTTTAAGATTAAAAAGTGATTATGAGCAACTTGAAATAGGCAAAATGCTGCAGTTGTTCCTTAGATAATAATGGTGCTGTGAATTAAACCGAAGTTGTTGGTAACACTAGAAAGTTGTTTTTAGAAAGAAAGCAACTACGGAGCACCAAAAGCAGTCTGTAAGTTTTAGTGAATTAAATACTAAATCTATTAACTATTAAATAAAAAAGTAAGGTTAATAAATGACTTTATAAGCTATTTGCAATATTTGATTATAAGAAAATTATAGTGGGATAATTTCTCAGAGGATTTGCAGGGATCAACAATGAAGGCTGTTGTAGTTTTGTTGCAGTGTAAAAAACAGCAGACCTAAAACCTTAAGCAGAACTACAAAAAACAAAACAAAACAAAAACAGTACATTTGCAGCGGAGGTGAATTTCTTAAAAAAACAAATAAATAAACTTGTAATACAAATAATTAAAAGCCCGACTGTTTAAAAAAATTGACAAAATTTCAGCCTTTTTAAAGATTAAAATGTAGATTTGCAGAGTAAAGACATTTGAAGGCTTTTTGAGAATAAAAAAAAAATTTTTTGTACACAAATGCGATCTGAATAATCTAAAAAAAAAGCCCTCTTTTGAACATAAACATATCAATATTTTAGTATAACGCATCCATTGAGCTGTGTAGATCTTTTTGAAGCGCACTGACACAATTACTCATCATAGTTTTACTATTACCGATACATCCATTTAGTTTAAAATGTCCCATCCCATTTTGGGATGAGAGGTATTATTTTTAAAGACAACCAACATAAGAAAAACCTCAGTGTCATAGAAAATTACTTTAAGAGTTTACATAAAGGAAATAAATACATTTTTTTCATTTGAATATTCAGTTACTGAAATGTGATGTCTGTAAGTGCAAAGGTTGCAAGCATGAGCGATAGGGAATTACAACGGTCCTTAGACGGTGTTACGCTTTGTCTAATTGCTACACATACATTTAATGAAAATACCAAAGAAAACTTGCTTTTTTGGCAATTCTTTATTGTTAAGCATTTCCCAATTCTTAAACACATTTGAAAATGTGTTTAAGAAAACTGAAAAAAAAAACTGCAATATACTTAATTAATTAAACGATCAGTGTAAGGTATAAGTTACAACTTCCAATTTGCTTTATTGAATAAAAATGGACAAAGATAACTGTCTGAGACAAAAGTGACTGCTACATTTTTAATAACATGGTGTTCAAGTCTAAATGACATACACTTTAAACCTCTTCATGTAAACAGATTTACTAAAAGCGGACTGCTATTAAATCTGCCAAAAGGATAAAATACTGAATCCGATCTACACATGACCTCAGCTCATAGAAAACATAACTTCAAAGCTTATCCTATAATGGAGCTTTTAAAAATTTGCTCCTGTTCAAACGTAATGAGGCTTTTACTTGGGAAAGTTTGGTATCAATAACTGATGTTCTTCACCACATGAAAAGGCTCTGAAGTGTGCAGGCCTCCTCTGCTCAACAATATGCCGAAGGAGCCGCCCCCCCGTCTTGATGAAATAGAGCGTTTATGGATAATTAATAATTAGCTATTCAGCTAAAATCTAACCCAGCTGTTTGGCTGGCCTCTAAATGTAGACCTGAGGCTCTGGGCAAACATATCCGGGTCATTCAGCTTGCGGAACAGATGAGGAAACGCTAAATGCAAAGGAGTCAAGTTTGTATGATGAGAGTTTGCTGCATTGTCATTCATCATCTTAAGATAACCCATAGTAGCGTTGCTAGGCAAACTCAGCATGCAGATTATGCCAGGGATGGAAAAACTCCATTGAGGATCTAATCCTTCAAGATGACATTAACATGCTCTGAGTTTAAGTAGCTTATATAAAGGCCCTGCTGCAGCAAAAGCTTGGACTCGGAGCGTTTCAGCAAGAATGTTGACAAGCCTCTCGAGGATGGGATCAGTTTTCCCATCAAACCTGAGGCTGCAGAGCTAAATGCAACAAGAAATAAAGGAATTAGCTTCATAGATGGATACAACCCTAGGTAAAAGACAGAGGCTGTGAAACGTTGAAACTGGTCACAATTAATCAGTGTAGGAGGAAATTCATTCGGCCCTGCTGAGTTGATGAATATTGTCAATGTTGATCCATAAATTATCATTACTTAATCATTTTTTGTTTAAAATTATAAACGGTGTCAGTGCTTGCTTTTAAAAAAAGATGGGTTGGCACTGAAAACCCTCCCGCTGCTTAGCAGCATAAGTGGGCGAAGCGATTTAGTCATTTGAATGACAGGTGAATGTGTTTAGAAATTAACGAAGACATGTTCTTTGTTTAAGAATAAAGCAAACTTTTAAAATCTAAAGAGAAAATCAGTTAAAGCCTCGGCTTGTTGATGGCTCTGTTTCTTATCATGTGCAGACTGATACAAAACAAAATACAAAACAACTCAGAATATCAAACAACCTTCATGAAGAATTTTGGAAGATTTCCTGGTTTTCCAACAACTGTCAAACTTTTTTGTAGACGTTTGGGTGAGCTTGTCACATGTGGATTATCTACTGTGTTGAAACCGTATATAAATAATACGTCATCAAATAATTTAATGCTAACTAATAATATTAGCTTCATTAGCACTGATATTAACTGATGTTAATATAGGATGATGGTTTTTTAAGTTTAAAACAGGTCTTATCCTCACATTCTGCCAAGTGTCAACTGTAAACCCTCAAAAAGTTGTCTGACTCCTGCTTTCTGTTGTGCCTTTTGCAGCTGAAAAACATGTTTGCGAATCAAGACACTAGCTACAAAAAGAACAATTGCTGTCACTGTGCAGATTAGATGCAAAAGAATCACTTCATCTTATCTTTGAGCAGAAATAATTCTCCCACATCAAAACTCTCAGATTGAAGAAAGTCAGTGCGTTGTTTACTGGGCAGGTGCAATGCAGTCTAGGCAGGTCTTTCCTGATAGGGCAGGTTTTCACTGCCCCATGTAAAATGGAAGGAGGAGCTGCTGCTCAGAGAGCAGAATTAGTGAGGCTGACTAGGACATGTATGTTTCAAAGGAATAATGACATTAGGCATTAATTTGATGAGGGAATAGCATTGTTTGTTAACAGTTTAAAAAACTTAGTTTGTTCCTTAGTTAAGTGTGAGTGCTGGCTACGTTTATAGCTAAAGGTCCAACCTGTCTGCGTTGGACATCTAGAGACTGAAGATATTTCATTATTCTTTTAGGAAAAATAACTCAAGGGGTAAGATCGGGAGGAGATCATCCATGAGAGGCAGTTTTCAATTGAGCCAGTATTTTGTCTCTATTCTAAACATGGTGCCTTGATCTAAACCATATTACTCTCTGGATGTACAGTTAGACCAGGGTTCTGAGGTTTTCCTCCATGATTGTTCTGTGGCTCTATTCATTTTCACATCAACTCATATTATCTTTCCTACCCCTACAGATAAAACAGATTTGTGGAGTACACAACTATCAGTTTTCTTTTTCTAGTTTTGTAAACTCTACCGCACCGGTTTTATTCTATGTAAACACTTCCCAGGTAACATTAGCTGCCAGATATCATAAAATATATGACTTGGAAATTAAAACCAAGCTCTTTTCTTAACCTACGACTCTAGAGCTGGCTTGATAACTTTGAATACTTGCAGCATGCTTTAAGCCAGGGTTTCATTATTTTATCTGACAGCAGAAGGAGAAGGAATATGCAAATCATAGGAGCTTTATGGGGAGTTTGACTGAATTCATGAGGGAACATTGTGTAGGAGAGGAGTAAACTGACTACACAGAATGAAGATGCTCATAATCAAATTACATAACACTATTATGACTATCTTCACACTGAATATTTTTAAATCAGCACTGAATAATTATTAGCTTAAGTAAGGCAGTTTAAAAATAGGTTTCCAACTGTACTAGTAGAGGAAAATACTTTTTAAAGAAGTAAAGATTGATCCCCTTTAACCATTTCCATAAGCTGCACTGATTATGCAAAAATAAGAATTCAAGAGTTCAAAACCTTTGTGATTTCACATAAGAGGTCCTCGGCTTTGTTGATAGATTGAAGCTGTTTATGTATCATACTGCAGGCGCTACATGCTTTAAATGACACTTTGATGAGGGAATCCCAGGCTGTCTAAGAGCTCTCTTAAAACCAAGGGAGGCAGCTGGGTGAGGTTTTGTGCGCCACCATGTAGTACGTGCTGCACTAAAACCTGGGATGTGTATCTTCGCTTGTGTGTTTATGTAGTCAGGGGGTCTTGTGGGAAGATCCAGAATTAGCTGTGGGTATGGAAAGGTCATTTAACAGGGCCAGTGGAGAGGGATCCAGATGAAGCAATGTATCCAATAATATTTATAGCCTTTGTTCTGTGATTTAGAGCCAGCATCTAAAAGTAGGAGACAAACCCAAACAATGCTGAAGTTTGCCTCCTGCTTTTAAAGTTCAACATGACAGAAGTTCTCTTTAAGAAGAACATTTATCACTCATAGGACAGAGAGTCTAATAAGACATTTAAACAATGAAAGAAAACATAATCATGTTTCTCTGATGAGCCACAGCAGGCCTTGCTGGAGCGTGAGAGTCATGCTTACTAAAGCGCACACGGTGAAAACAGGCAGCCAAAACCTCAGGAGGAGTTGTTTTTCACAGGCCTGTGTGGTATGCATGTGTGCCTTGACCCAGTCTGGGCCAACTCATGGCAGGCTGGTTGGCATTCCTTGCTCACTCTGTAATTGTGGCTCTGCACCGTATCACTCTGCTCTTCTCTCATCTGCTCTCTTTCCAACAACCAGTAACGCACATTTACAGCAAATAGCTCCCACTGTTCACTCGGATAGTCAGTTCAGGATCCAAATCTAAGAATAGGTTGTTACCAGTTGGGATGAAAATGGGCCAGCAGAAGCTACATGTTTGTATACTGTTAGATGTCTCTTTTTGTATTTTGCCTTTTGTTTCTTATTTTCGTAAAAATGAAGCATACAGTAGCTGATCAAAAATGATTGACCTTTAAAGGGTATTTGGTGTTGGTTCTTAAGGTCTCTGAACAGGGTGTGTAACATTGGTTGGGCTGGAAATGGCATATTTACTGTTCTATGAGCCCTAATGCAAGCCTGGTTAAAAGCCCTAGAATGAAACGACAGGTTTTTCTTGCTTTTATGGTATGCTCATGAATATTTAGATCAGCTGTGCGCTGATTGGTTGGTTTAAAACAAGCGAAGCTGCTGAGCAAAGAAGCATCATAGCAACAAGCACTCACTCACTGAAACATCGAACTTGTTGATATGCATAGAATGACCAGACGTCCTCCTTTTCCAGGGAGGGAAAAAGAGGACGTCAGGGAGCCAGCGGGGAATAAAGCCACTGAACCCGACCCGGTGACGGTAGCCTGGACCCAGGCGACCCCGTGCTTCCACCCGCCTGCCTCCCCTCCTCTGGCTGAGGACAGGCGGCTCATGACTCTCTGCTGAGGTCTGGTCTGGTCCAGTCAGCGGCCCCGGCAGTCGACACTTCATAACCTCCTTTCTACTGTTACCACCACTCTTCTCACTTAAAGAAGTATCTGCTTCTAATAAAAAATATCCCAGCAGAATGGGAAGCGAAACGTCTTCAAACTCACTTAAAGTACAGAGGATTTTTTTTTACTTTTTTGGAATTACCTCAAAGATTAGATATAAGGCCTATCATCATTCTTTGACAAGAGTTCTTGGTTATTAAGATGTACCATTCTGAACACCAATGTGCTAACGTCTGTTTCCACTTATTTACTTTCAAAGCAAATTATCGGTTATTGGTCCGATATTAGCCAAAAAACTAATATAGGACTTTATTGGCAGGCATCTAAAATCTCCTATATTTTCATGCTGATAGAAACACTCTGCTTCTACTAAACGGTTCTGTAACTCATTGGTTAATTTTACATGGGTCTGTTGTTTTCATACCTTTTGTTGTTAACTTTTGTTCCCCGTTTTAGCAATATTACTTGATCAAGCCTTTTGTAGTATTTAAGAGTATAAGATTCATGCTAATATAGTATTGGGTCAATATTGGTATTGGCCAATTCTCAGAGGTTCAATATCACTATCAGATCAGAAATAAAATAAGTTGTATAAGGACATCCCTCTCTATTACCCAACATTTCTCAGTTATAGATTTCTGAAATCCTACCAAAGATAATAAACAAGCAGTTAGGAAAATAAAGACCCAAAGGCTAAGATACACAAAATAGTTAACTGATGGCAAAGATTGTTAGCTCTGGCAGCATATAAACTATACTGAATGTGGACTGAGATTTTAAAATGAATGATAGAATGACAGTCTCCTTGAAATGTTGGCAGCTACAGTACAAAGTTTACATTAACACTATACAGCTCATACAAATCCACCGTTCATGGGACGGTTGTTGAAATATTCAAATGCTGATCTCCCCTGAACATCAGATAAGAACAGATTTTTTATCAGATAAGATTTCTGCCACAATTCTGGGTTTAATGCTGGTTTGTTAGCTCTCCAAGCTAATGCTTTGAGACAACATTCCTGCTAACTTCCTCCCAATCAAGTCCAATTTGCTATAACACCAGTATGGTATTCAAAACCACTACCATTCTGTATCTTGAGGCTTAATCTCTTTGTTATACATATTTTTTTCTATTTCAGACATATAACCATCATAAGCTACAAGCCTGAACTTCACTCAAAAGGAGACGATGTATAACTGATGAAACATGCTGCATTAAGAAAAGCCTTTAAATTTTTTCCCTTCATATTCTCGAACCCTGTGCAGTGGAAGAGTCTACGTGTCTCAAACCACGTTGACACAAACCTCCAGTGGTAACAGAGGAAGTTGCTCATGCCATGTACAACTTTAGTTAGAAATACACATCATTGTAAGTTGTTTGTTTTCTGTAGTTTATATTCAACAGTTTTTGCACACCACCTGTCATTTCTTCAGAGTCCTATAATACTTGAATGCTAATACATCTTAGCTGTGTTTTTATGCAATATAAAACCAAGGCCAGAGGCAAATTTGCATGAAAAACATAAATATTTGGCAATAGCAAAACATACAGACTCACAACACATCTACTGTATATGAAAGAATCTCTCAGAACTTCAGACAATCTACTCCATTCATGCAGGCGAAGGCACATGACAGGCCTGCAGCAGAAGGATTAGCACGATCAGATGAACAACACTCAATACCACATTGTTCCTCACAGTTCAACACTTGTTTTTCTCCCCCCTCGAAGTCTCCCTGCAGCTTATCAGACGAACTAGAACCAAATCTCTCCCCAAACTTCAATCGCCTACAGCCCATTTCCTAACATACAACTGTTAACAATCTTCAAATCTGCAGTGCAAGAGATATCAAAGCTTTCTATTGTACTTTTCTCGGTAAGGTTATGAACGTAGACCCTCTGTTCTTTCAAATCATCTGATATTTGGGAAACGTAAACAGTCAATTTGATAAATCTGCTTTAGGCTGTGCTCTGTTGACTTTGTTTAATGGTGACATCTGCATCTGGGTGATAAAAGGCATCATGATGGGTGTGTACCACGCTGAGCTCGTCATCTCTGCTCCATACTGATAAACATCCAGCTCCGCTCAGACAGATCTACTCCATCACAGGTGAATGTGACGGTCTGGAGAGTGAATTAGCGGCATGTGGTCCTGCTTTAAATGCAGGGCTTTTTACAGTGCCTTTTGAGAACAGCACAAAGTAGAGAATATTTATGGTGTGGAAGGAGAAGACAAGGAAAAAAGGTTCTCCAGATTCTTGGGGAAAAAAATCTGTAAACTGTGGCATGCATTTGTATTTAGCATCTGCAGGAGCACCTTTTGCTGTGATTATGGATGTAATGTCAGTACTTGAATTTAATGCATTGGGGGGAAGTAATCTCTAAGGTAAATGCATTTCAGTTTACAGCTTGTAAACCCTCCTATTCTCCATTATCACAAAGGCCAAATGTTACAATGACAAAAACAATCTTCTACTCAGTGTTCTGTTCAAACACATATAATCAAAACATATCATCCTCTTAATGACTGATTTAAAGCTGCATACACAACAATGAGCAAACCAAGCATCAAAGTAGGAAAGTTTAACTACTGCTGCAGTTAAACTGCTGGTAGCATCCATCTTGAAAGTGGAGGTCAGGGGCAATTCTGCTGCACCGACTTTCCAAAATGTAATTCCTACTTTTGGAGGAGTTTAAGTTGTAATTTACAACTTATAAACAGAAAAAAAAGTCAACTTCTGATAAGAAATTGAAAGCAACATACGTCTCGTGGTAAAATGTCCATGATAACTCTGCACATCTAGTTTTGGATCTCCACAGATCCTCTAAAGTAACCAAGTTTCCACCGATGGTCACATCTTAGTTGGTTGGCAGCTCTACTGCTTTTTAAGCTGGACTAATCAGCGCTCTGTCTAAACCTTTCAAATCTTTACCTGAGTGGTGCTCCTTGAGCTTCATAATACTTTACTGTCTATAGAAAAGGTCTGATACCTTCCCAGAATCAATATATTTGGGTTACTGAACAAAAAGTAACAAGGTGACTGAGTGGATTTATTTAAGATTATAAAAGTGAAAGGAACACAATACATACCTTTTAAATTTTAATATGTAAAAGATGCAAATAAACAAATTTCTCTTGCATGTGTCCAAAAAAAATATCAATTTGTGATTATATTGTAACAAAATGTAAAACAAAACAAAATAAAAGAAAAATAAAGCTGTTTAACTACTGGCACAATGTAGTGCAAACTAGCCAAAATAGTCAGCGTGTTTAAGGATAACAGGAGAGAAAAATACCCAAATAGCCAAGGAAGTATATCACTAAAAAGTCAGCAATAATATGTATGCTGCACAGGAAGCAGTTTGTAAAGTGCCTTGAAAATTGACATCATCAACATTTTTCCTTTGAGAGGGGATAGAGCCAAGCAGCCCCGCCTCTGCCCCCCTCACCTCTTAAATGGCTGTAATGGAGATTAAAAGCTCCAAGATGTGCTCACCTGGCAATGGTGTAAACAGGCCTGGACTCGCCACAAAAGAAGAGCATGCAGGCGTCCTCAGTTGACTAAAACTGAGCAAACATTGCACCTGATGGCAGTGTGCAAACAAAGCCATGTTTGATGTTTTGGGAAATCAGAGGCAAATTTGTACCTTTCACGGTGATGATGATGATGCCTTTTCTCTGCCCCCAAGTTTAACTGAATCATATATAATGAAAATGTAAAAATGATTTTCCTACCTGCTTTTGTTTTTTAATGAGATCAAACAATTTCTTACCTATATACAGGGAGGAATCTTTCTTCTTCACATGATCATCAATGTAGGAAACTCCAAGGGGCTGCACCGGCGTTGCCCCGATCCCCAGCAAGACCTGGGCCCCGATGAGCAGCAGGTACATCATGTTGGTGTTGGGCTTGTGGGCACATTGAGCGTCCTCCTGAGGCTCACCAGAGCTGGTGTTGGAACAAACATCCCGACCAATGTCAGTCCTTTGAATTTTGTCCATCTCATACTGGTTTGTCAAGAACTCTGGGAGTGCTGAGAGGAGAGCTCCCAGAGCCATGATGATACCCCCGCAGCCGATGAGTCGGGGCCGGTGTGCTTTGGCCCCAAAATAGCTCACAAACAGGATCAGCGCCAGATTGCCAATCTCAAAGCTGCTAGCTATCACTCCCACGTCGGCACTCTGCAGGTTGAACCGCCGTTCCAGGGTGGTCAGCACACTCACCTGAGATCAGAATGACAAAAATGAGTCAAACAGTGACCTCAAAGGCTGACTGATTCTCAGTCAGGCAGGTCATACTCATTCCAAAAAAGTTAAAAAACAATCCACTGGACTTTGTTTTCGAGTTTGAAGCCGTTTTGCTTCCCGTCTAGGAAGCTTTTTCCTAAAAAAAAAAAAAAACATTCCAAAGGGGCAGACCTGTTCATCTGCTTTAATTTGCATGTTTTCTAAGGAAAAATAAGGCTTTGTTTTTGGTCCACTCTATAAAGCCTCGGACTCAATGCTTATTCTGACATTTTGAATTGAAAAAGCTTCCTGGATGGAAAACAAAACGTCTTCAAACTTGGAAACAAAGTACAGTGGATTGTTTCTTTCTAACTGTTTTGGAATGAACTCAAAGATTTCTTGGTTGTTAAGATGTACCATTCTGAACACCTAAGTGCCAACTTCTGTCTCCACTTATTTACTTTCAAAGCAAAAACTTCTGGCAGAGAGAAAATCAACCGAGCGTTTGTTCAAAGCAATTTGTTTGCAACACTGTGGTAGTAAAGTCATCCCAGGACCTGTTATTAAAGATTGAAAACTGTGTGAATTCCACTCCAACTTCTTTAACATACAGCAGAGTTATATATCATGACCTTAATTACAATTCGGACACTACCTTATCCATATATATTGAACTTTTTAACCTAAGGTTTCTGGTAAAGTTTCTTTCCACTTCTATGTAGGTTCACTTGTATCTGAACGTATTTTATATTATGATGTTATACTGTACCTATTGGCACCTAAGTTTGAATATGTAAAATAAGTACTTTCATATTTCCCAATTACTTTAACCTGAATAGAGTCCCATTGGGAGCAAGAAAAATCCAATTAAAATATGTTGCTATGGTATTTTTATTCCTGTCATATTACACAGGGTGTAAATATTTTGTTTTTGTTTTTTCTGTATCTTTATCTGCCTATGGCTTATGGTATGGTATCAATAATTACTTTTATATTAGAATATTTTCTGTGTTTTGTTTGTTGTTTCACCTTGATGATAAATTGACACAACTACTTAGGCTAAGCTACCAATCACGAGTCAGTCATTAGTTTTTTAAATGGGATGGCGCACAGGACAGAAAGAGGGAGAGGATCCTACTCTTCAGGGAGAGAGTATCAGGAAGAAAGCAGGCGGCCATGTTGAGGAGCGCCAGAAGAGAGGATGATATGGAAGACAACCAGTAGATTAAGGAGAGTAGCAGAACAGGAGAAGCAGTAGAAAAAGCAGGAGCAGTGGTTTTAGGAGGTGGGAGTGCTGTAAGGGATTAAGGGGAATGATCAATTAGCTCTCCTCTTTGGACCAAAAAGTTTCCTACTGTATTAGGAACCTTTTATCTAAGTTTCAGTTATCTTTTAAAAAGGGGTTTTAAGATAAACTTAAAAAGATAAAATAAAAACTTAATTTAAGACTTTTGTCTTTATTTTACTGCAGTAAACCTTATAACTATTTTATTAGGTAATTTCTTGCTTTGCTGCCAGATTTGCTCCTTTTAGCTTTAAAAAAAGAGGGTGATTGCACACGTGTTTAGTGTGGCTCCTAGTGTTAAAATTAATTTTTAAGTTAGTACAGTTGTTTTCACACGAGCTTTAGTCACTCAGGACCAAACGCCAGAGTACTTGGAGAGCATTATGTCTCCATGACAACTGGTTGAAATCCGGAAGCGCTGCCACTGAAAAAGTAACAGAGATGAAACTTTCATGATGGAGACTGAAGTCTGCAGTTATTTGCAGCTCTCGCCTTTTTTTTTTTCTATTTGGTTTGCATGTACAACTACTAGCAAACTTTAAGTGTTAGAAAATCTGTTAGTTCAATCTCTAACGTTATGCTCTCTCGGCTTTTCCTCTTAGTAGCTTCGCTCCATCCTGGAGAGAAATATCAGCTGTGCTGCTGCCATCAACACCTTTGTTTATAGGTGTTGGAGATCGGCCTGTTTTTCCAGTGTAGTCCTGTTTCTCTGACTGTGACTGGCTGGATGTGCTCTCTTCATCCTCTGACATTGGAGCTGGCTCTGAGCTTGTCTGCATGGCTGTGTGTTTTCTGGATGGGGCCGCCTTTTACAGTTGCCTTTTGTATCTCTGCTTCTGTCTCCTTGAACCCCAGTTGGCCTCAGCAGATGGCTGCTCACACTGATCCTGGTTCTGCTGGAAGTTTCTTTCTGTTAAAAGATAGTTTTTCCTCTCCACTGTCGCTACAAGCATGCTTAGTGTGAGGGATTGCATTTTAGTCAATAATTTGATGCAATGAACTGGTTGTCCTTAGATAGAAAACTTTGAATCAATTTGACTGTATGATCTGGTAACTGTTAAGTGGCTTGAGATGCCATGTGTTGTTAATCAGTGCTGTATAAATAAACTTAACTGAATTGAAAATGAAGCATGGCTGTGGCAACATGCAAGATCCTCAGTAGAAACACATACCGATGGCTGACATCAACTAGTGCGCACTAGAGTTCAGATGGAGCCAAACCAAAACCACCTCTTTAGGTCGCACTAGTTTGGTGTGCATTAATAATAATGGAAATTTATTGATCTCACATCGGAGAAATTTACCTCTGCATTTAAATCATCCCCTCGGGGAGCAGTGGGCTGCCATTGTGTGGTGCCCGGGAAGCAATTGGTGGTTAAGGGTCTTGCTCGTGAACCCAGAGTGGAGGCAGTGGGATTCGAACTGGGTACCTGCAACTTTCTCAGAGCACAAGCACAGTGCTCTAACCCACTAGGTCAACACTCATTCTTAGAGTGCAATTGTGCTTTCATACTGACCCACACAGGGCCAATTATAGATCGACCTAAACATGCAGGTGAAAATCTTGTCAACTTTAGGTCAATCTAAACCTGCAGCTGCAGGTGTGTTTTCACACTGGCAGCTTTAGGACTGAATTTAGGTCAATGTAAATTTAGATCGACCTAAGCTTATTTTTAAAAGTATGTGTTAGTTTTTCACCATTTTATGTTAATATCACTTTTACATGTAAATATTTTATAAGAAAAAAACAACCCTAACATAACGATGGGTTAGTGTTTATGAGGTCATTGCTGCCAGAATGGGGGGGGGGGGGGGGTGAGGGAGTCATCAGTGTGCTTTATTCCTCTTTATTGGCTCTATGGTCCCTCTCACCAGTGCTGTGCATATGCATGTTAATCGAATGCAAGCAGAGTTGTTTTGACTTGTTGGACGCAGCTGCCCTGATGTACATACACTGCGCTCAGTTGTGTCACGTAAATTAGTAGGCCGATGTGGTTCTGCCATTTGCTGATCGGAGCCGAGTTGTTTTAAGGCAATTTTAACCCACATCACTAGTTTGACCCAGGTCAACGCAGGTCAGTTAGCCGTTCCAACTGCCACTTAAAGCTGATTGATCGTGGGTTTAAACAGTTTTTTTGGACAGAGGGAAAGGATATATTAAAGCACATTCGGACTCTAGTTCGGCCTGAAGAGGTGGGCTCTGTTCAGATCCAGCTGAACTAGGCACACTAGTCGATGTCTGAAAACAGCTGTACTTTGGTGCAATAATCATCAAGAAAGTTTTTTTTTCCATTTATCTCCGTTACTTTTTCTGCGGCAGCGCCTCCTGATTTCATCTGGTTTTTATGTAGATAAGATGATCTCCAAGTATTGTGACATTTGGTTTGAATGACGAAAAGCAACTGTACTAACTGAAAAATTAAACAATGTATCATTTTAAGTAGGCCTGAAACAATTAATCGGATAAATCGAAAATTGAAATAATTGTCTACTAATCTAGTAATCGATTAATCGTTAACTGGAGTGTAGAGACTCTAAAACCCACTTAGAGCAGTAATTATACCAACATTTTAAATTTCTGTCTATCAATAAGCTTTTTCGAGAACTCCACAAGTGGAAGTGGACTTTCACCTGGTTTATTTTCATAAATTGCCTTCTTTAAGTAATCCTTTTTATCTGATTATTAATTGATAAATAAATTAAAAAAATGTTTTTAAAAATTGTTATTTTTAGCCCTAAAACAATGTATCATTTTAACATTCGGAGCTGCTCTGCCGTGTGCACAAAGCATGTGTGCAAACACCCTGAATTAAATACAATTCTTTGATGCACTTTTCACAGACTCACTTTTATTGAGTTACCCATCCTTTAAAGTCAAATAAGAAAAATCAAAAGCAAAACTTTACTGTAAATTCAGGCCTTCTACAAAACCTTCTACAGCAGTGGGGCTTCAAATAGGGATGAATGGGGTAACTTGTTAAACTTAAAATGCGAACGCTAGATTTAAAAAAGTAATGATCTATCTGAAACAGAAGATGGCACATGAATGAACTCTCACACTTGTTGCTCTGTCTTCAGCTAAGGTAATAAAAGTTTGCATCCCCAGCCATGGCTGTTACCCTTTTGAATAGACAACAGAGAGTATCTAGCAATAGCAGTAAAAGAAGTGGAATGTGAAGGCTGTATATTTACATTATGATACAGATTGAGTATAAATACATCTTACAGTAATAACTGTAGCAGCATGAATGCATGGAACACTACTAAAGATGGAGAAGATAAGCCGATAAAATGAGAGTGAAAAAATATACAGTAAAGCTTGTGTCTCCGGCTACACGACTTTAGAGTTTCTCCTCTTCTTTGATATCCAGGTGTCAGAAGTGATGGATGCAGGTAGGTCTTGCAGCTGGTCTCAGCATGAGCGCAGGAGGACCCTCCTGGTAGTTCAAAGCAGGAGGAGAGTGACTTTTGGGAGCACTCAGACTCTCCCACCGATTTGAAGGGAATGGAAAAATTTGGTCCCTAGGGTGGCTATTTCTCATAAAAAAAAATACACTGAAAACACAGGGCTGGCTCTTCCCAGAGAGGAAAATATCCAATCAGATCCTTTGCTCTTATGGAAGATCTGAGTAACACCTCTTCTAAGCAAGATAGATTCAACATGTTCATCTCCTCAGCTCTGACCTCAACAGTCAGCTTTCCAGGAGGAGTTAAACCACCATGAATTATACAGGGAAAAGAAAGCAAATGGAAACCATTCGGTCACTGGTTACAGCCACATTTTGCCCAGATTGCAGTGGAAATGTTTCCTCTGCTCCACGGCAACAAGCACACTTCATAACACTGAGATGCAGCCTGCCTCATCCGAACAAGAAGACTTAGAGTCACTTATCAGGATTAGCTGCAAAGGTGTTTATACCTGCACAGGCCTAGTGCAGCAAATTTCTCCTGTAGGACATTATGGTTTAGTTCCAAGGTGGAAATGATAAAATGATGGGGTTTTTTGCAACGGTCCAGCAGCTCTGTTTAACCCAAGCTGAGGCTGTTTGGAAAATGTTCCACTCTGGTTTATGAGGTGGAACTTACTGACTGTTGGTTCATGGTACTTTAGTGACGAAGAGCAATCAGGCTAAAGATCAGTTATGGACAGGAAGAATATCATCTGCTGTGATTTGATGCCTTCTTTAAATATTATAAGCACACTTGGATTCAAATAAGAATAACCCAGTGCACATGTTGGGGAAAAATAACCCACAAACTTCGTCAGTGTTGCTTGATGTCAAGTTCTCTCACATCTAAACCTCTGCACATAAAACCCTGGGCGACGTGACAGAATAAATAATCAAACTGTACAATTTTCCATTTATGTCTCCATTATCTCAAACATAATTATTACCTCTTTTAGAAACTCATCAAGATATTATACAAAATACTGTAGGACATAGCCAGAAACAATACAAAGGGTTTCTTGTTGGGCAGGGAATGACTCTCCTTGGTTGTTGGTTGGAGGCAGCACAGGTCACTTCAGACATAATAGTTGAGGTCTGGGTGTTTGCCTCACTTCCCAGCTCCAGATTTTAAGTGTCATATTTGGCTGTCGTCACAGACAAGTAACTACTCCCAACAAACCATATATTCTCAGCGGCTACGTCTGGACATGAGTCACAGAGAGAATTTAGCTCTCGATTGCACATAACTCACTGTACCTTCAGGTATAATTAAACTGATTTGTGCCAAACTGAAGAGAACTTAACTCATTAGAGATTTGAGAAATTATAAAATAGGGTTTAATGCAACGTTATTAGAAAGTAGCATAAAATTAACCTAACGAAGACGCACGGATTGTGATAGTTCTACTTGCTTAGTTCGATAGATATTAAACTGCAAAGAAAAATAGGCAGAAAAGCAATTGCTGCGTTTATAGCTGCCAAATGGTTTGCTGACAGGTAAAAATAAAGGATGGATGAAAATCTTTGCAAGTTTGTTTTGTCTCGCTCTTGCAGTCAGATGATGAATAGGAATAGAACATCTCTGTTTGTCTTGTAAAGTAATGAGCTCGCAGAAACGCAGGGAGGCAAGGAGACAATGATCCTATCAGAGATGCCATAGTTAAACGCTTAAGTTTACACCAACTTTTAAGCCTGACGCCATGGCAGGTAAAAAAAAAAAAAAAACTTCAAGGAAATTAGAAAGCCCAGGTCTTGACCCAGTGCCTTTATTCACTGTTTGAACAGGTGTCCAGAACTAATGTGCCATAAAAGAGAAGGTTGGAGGCTTGCTTTATCTTAAAGAGCGAGTAAAAAAAAGGATTATCTCCTTTTTTTTTTTTTGCTGTGTGAGTTAACACAATGTGGCACCATAATGCTCTGGGCTGCTGGATCCTCAGCAGGTCCACTTATAGAGAAGATAAGATGTTCCAGCCCATATATGGCTGAGGCATTTAGTTTGGCATCACCGCCTTCTCTCATAGAATAAACACTGCAGATGTTGAGCCTACATGTGTCTGCTTGAGGCTGTGAATCTCATCCCATGTCTTGATGACTAATGCAGATTGCTTTAGAGTTCTTAAAATGATTCCATAACTTTTGATATGTCATCATGTGTTTCCTTCTTTTGACATTTTCATTTTAACTGCATCCTTAAGAGGCATTAGGAATTGTATCAGGGAAATCTGGAAAGCACAGCTGGAATAATGAATGATTGGAGTATTGACCTTGAATGACATGTTTGGACAAATTAGTTAGATGGGAGCAATTTTCTGATCTAATTAGTTGTTATCAGTACAGTTAATGGTTTGGTTCCTTCAAGGCATGGTGAAGTTTTTTTTTCCTCAGCATGACAAGTAACAGAGGCCAAACATCTGTCTTGCAGCCGGGTTCTGGGTTGTGTCATTACAGCCCTTTAGAAAAGCCCAGAGTGGCAGAAAATCTGCTGCAGCAGCCGTTCAATGGAGCTGCGCTGTGCTGCACTCACCAGGTAAGCTCCGACTGTTCCCTGAGCCAACATGAGGGCGCATTCCGATATCAGGAAGATCTTGATGTTTGAGAAGCATGATGAGCTTTTACGCAGAGCGTCTGTTTCCAGCATGTCTTCGCCGCCGCCGCTGCTTCGGTCCCGGTGCTTCTTCACCTGCATCCCCGCCGCTTGGAACAGCCTGAAACAGTCAGCGCAGAGGAGGAAGAGGTGGAGGGAGACAGAAACCGGCAGGGAAAGTCTGTTGAGTTGATTCTTCCACCCTTGAAGGCTACATCCGAATACACTCAGCGCCGCGTTTCATTGAGTCAAACAAACTGAAAGGTTTTCATCTGACAAGCTATGGAGCGTTGATCCAAACTCCGCGGGGCTCCGTCGCTGTTCCGCTGCTAAACATCGCTCCCTCGGCAGTGCGCGGAAACCTGTGCGCTTCCAGAAGCGCTCATTGAAGGCACGGCTGAACCGCCTGAATGAAACCCTCCGTCGGATTGCATGGTGGGGCCGCGGAGTTCTGTGGGCTTTCGCGGCCGGTGAAGGTTCTTCTTTAACTCCAGGAGCGGAGGGCTGTCACGGAGCTCCAGTCAGAGCCGCTGCTGTGTGTCTGCGCCTCCTCCTCCTCTCAGTGCAGCTATCCAGTCAGTTACACCAACATGGCGCTAGAGGCGCTGTACTCTGCTACAATTAAAAAAATACAAAATAATCCAAACTCTGCAAAAGTATGGAAGAGGGTTAGGGCCACTGAAAAGAAAAAGTTAACTGATTTTTTAAATTTTATTTCAGTATAATATGAGAAGAGAGTCAAAATTCTGACTTTAATCTGATAATTCTTACTTAAATCTCAGAATTCTGACTTTTTTTCTCTGAACTCTGACTTAATTCTGACAGCATGTTAGCATCATGCCAAAGGTGATGTCTGTTTTAGAGACCCTTCTCTCTTGTTTTAAGCACCTTTTGCTCTTCCATTAATTAAATAGCATCACCGTGGACCCCTCGGGCACGTAAAAAGTCACCTAATTCCGTCATTTTCTAACAATGTGTTACTGGCCCTCCCAAACAACTCACACCTTTGTCAGTGAAGCTGAGTGCTCCCACATCTCTTCCTTCATGGTGCCCATCTACATTAGATTTTAAATTCTGTTAGATTTAAAATTTAAATTCTGAGTTTAAGACCAGAATTCTGACTTTTTTCATATTAAACTGCAATAATATTTAAAAATCATTTAACTTTTTTTTTTTCAGTGGCCCTAATCCTCTTCCTTACAAAAGTCATGTGGACCACTGTGCATGTCTATTATTTATAGTAATTGATATTAAGTAATAATAATATGTACATTAAGCTTGACAATAATAGTTGGTTGGCACTTGCAGTGATGACAGGGGCATTGCTAAAGTCACACTGCTTGGGTACAGAGCCTTAGCCTGGGTGCCATTCCGAACTTAGTCCCGCCCACAAAGTTTGAGGTCGGGGAAGTTCGGTCTGGCTCTGCTCCATAGTAGCGCGAGTATTATCGCCCACTGTCAGGCGATCCAATCAAATTGTCAGGGCGGGCTTTATAGGATGATGGACAGATGACAAACAGTAACGTCATCAACCACGTGACCAATGCGCGCTTGGGTGACAACAGTAATGGCTGCCGCTGGAGAGTTTAGGTGAGTAGATTCTGCTATTAGGTCTGTTCTAGAAGATATCGACAGCAAATTAATTTTAAAAGAGGAACAGAGAAACGCAATCAAGTCTCATCTTCTTATTATAGGCGTGCAACTGCACGCTTTGATTTTTGTGGACAACAACTATGCCTTGCTTAACATACGTCACGCACTCCGTTGCTCTTATTGGTTGTAGGTCTATCCAATTGAGTGTAGAGGCATTTTTTTTCCTGGTTCGTTCGAAACACGCCCCATAATCACAGCTCTATGGAGCAGTATCAGACTCATATTCTGCCTAGAATTGAGTCGGACTACGTCAGGCTAACAGAGCCTACAATACAGGTGAGGTTTTTGATAAGAGTCATATAAGCAGCTCATGAGGTCCTACAGTAAATTAGGGTTAGAAAAATACCACTTATTTGTCAGTGGATCATTCAAAAACATTTTTTTATGTGTAGGATTTGGGAAGTAGTGCCCCCTGTTTCATTATTTGTTTTCATTATTTAATATGTCTTATGGCAAACAAAATTTTTGATTAGTTTAGCAATTCAGAAATATAGCTCAGCCAAGATTGACTTACTAGAACCACCACTGCATTCATTTTCTATTTTATTTCATTCATACATATTTCTTTATTACTTTTTAATTGCAAATGCTCCTTTCAGTAGTTCTGGTTAGTCCAGAAAATAGAAGAACCACATTCAATATATAGATAGATGAATTAAAGCATGAATACAGTAAATAGATAACTAACTAACTAACTAACTAACTAACTAACTAACTAACTAACTAACTAACTAACTAACTAACTAACTAACTAACTAACTAACTAACTAACTAACTAACTAACTAACTAACTAACTAACTAACTAAATAAATAAATAAATAAATAAATAAAATAAATAAGATATTCTTTTTCTCTGATGAATAGATGGTCACAAGCTTAATATCCTTTTTAGCAGGGCTACACTTTGGAAATGGCTCAAAGTACCCTGAAACCTCAAATTTTTATTTAAAAACATTTCTCAAAAGAAAACCTATGCCCTTATTGGGTAAATCTCTTCACATTTGAAAGGAAAATCACCTCCAGTTCTATTCACCACAGCAAGCATGTCAAACATACCCAGAATCATTAAAGGGTGGTTTTGATGTTTTTTGTAAATATGGCTGACTTCTGTTTATATCAGTCTGCTTCAGAAAAACCAGTTAACGACTGACTTGTGGACCTTTGTCAGAGTATAAAATGAATCCAAGCAGTTTGAGGTTTTTGTAATCCAGCAAAGTTGGTCATCACTTTTATTGTTGTTCTTAACATTTGAGACATTTGTTGAAATTCTATTGAAGCACTGAATATGTCTATTTATCATTTACAGATATTTGTTTAAAAGCTTATGTCCAGATGTGTTACAACAGTCAATTCTTTTAATAGTGAAGTTTTTAGATTCTTTAAATGACACAATAATCTCAGTTAATTCATAAAATGTTGGGATATTTCTTGTTATTATCATGTGTCTAACAAATGTTTATTTTGAAATCCTCAGAAAGATTCTAAAGATTCTAACCACATTTGAACCCATCACGTCACAAGGCAAGTGCCACCAAGTGATGCCTTTGTCCCATTCATTCACTATTAGCCTTATAAGAACCTTCATATTAACACTAAACAAGCCGGACAAGTTCCTTCACCCCTAGTTGTACAGACTGATATATCCCGGTAGAACAATCCTACATGGGAATTTTAGTAATATTATGTTTACTTGTGTTCATTTATTGCATAATCATCTAAATATTGAAGTTTTATGGGAAAAGACATTTAGAAGAACAAACATGTCTCAGTAGAAGGGTAGTGGCGGCCTATTGGTTAGGGCGTTGCACTTGGAATCCAGAGGTTCTGAGTTCGAGCCCCACTCCCACGGACTGCCACTCTGGGTCTCTGGGCAAGACCCTTGACCCCACATTGCACAATGGCAGTCCACTGCTACCCAAGGGGATTGGTTAAAGGGCAGAGAGTTAATTTCATTGGTTTTCAGTTGTGACAGCGTAATGACAATAAAGTTGAATTCTATTTTATTGTAGAACTGTCAAGATGTTTTTGACTTTAGTCTAAACAATATGTTTGATTTACCAACACGCCTTACACACATGTGGGAGAAAATCCTGGTAGGAAAAGCTACACAAGTTGTAGTGGAACCAAAACCTTTTTGCTATATGGTGACAGTGCTGCCTTATCCATAGGCCATTCCCTGTTTGGAAGACATGGGAGAACCAACTGCTGCTGTTTAAAAGGAATAATGGAGCAAAAGTTTTGTTGTTTGCTCATCATGTGTCTACCATTTATTATTGGATCATCGTGTCAGCGTGTCTAGGATGAGGTACCGCCGTGGCTATGAAGTAACACAACCACATAATGTGATAATTATGGACTCTGACAAACGAAAAACAAATGCCATGTTATGCCTGCAAATATTTTATGAACTATTTTATATTCAGCAGTACAGGCAGGAGGCTGTGTAAATTAGTAATATTGTAAAATAGGTTTAATAGGAAGAAAAGTAGCCTAAAAATGGTTTGTATGATCAAATTTTTTTAAATTGTTTTTTTTTAAGGATTTCTCTTTTTGATTAGATTTGCTGTATTTTCGGGTTAAAACAAAGACGGATGTTTTAAATATTTAGTTACACATTTGAAAATGAAAGCTACAGATGGCAGGCCAACCATGTCCCACTTCCTTAGAACAGAAAACTGGAAATTACACAAGAACGATTTTAGATTTAATCTCAGCCTCCTCATTCTTTGACTTTTCACTTGGTTGCACTCCAAAGTAAAGTAGTTGTGAATTTCAAACACTTCCATACTTTAAACCAGCATCACTTCCACAAAACAAAACGAAAACAAATGCCTAACTTATCTTCTTTCTGCTGAAGAATTGAACTATCGACAAACATGAGGACAATTTTAACGCTGTATATGTTAATCAAACCAACATTGACAAAGCTTTCCAGCTGAGCAGAGATGTGAAAACCAACAACAAGTATGTAAATACTGAAAGCTTAAACCAGCGGTGTTATGAGAAATGGAAATCTAACATGCGAACGACTTTGTGACCCAGCTGAAACAGCCACCTGGACATGGCTTTCTCTGTGTGTGTGCAAAGTTTCTGTACTGTTATTGTTCACTTTTGATTATTATTCAAACTCCTCACAACAAAACTTGGTTATTAAACACAAAATCACTAACCTGTGATATCACTGTTTTTTTTAAATTGGTTTTATATTCTTTTTTATAACTGATCTTTTTTACTTTTCAGTTGTAGTTTATTTATTTTTTCTAGCGTCCCTTTTAAATGCACTAGCTATAGTTTTCTGACAGGATATTTTCACTGGAAGTTAAATAATTTTCTCTCTTTTATTTTATTTTGGAGAGAAATTGTTTATTCTGTATGTCTGAGATGGTGGCTGTTTGAAAATACCACTGTGTGAATGTTCTTCTTTATCTGTTGTTCTATGATCCTACACCTCTCTTGGCAAGTATTCACAAAACATTAGGTGACAGATACTGAGATATCTGCAGCTCTGATTTTCACACAGGATTTCCCATGTACTTTAATTCATAGCCAAAACAAGCCTACTGTTGCCCAGCAGTCTAAAGTTGTTGCTTTTTGACATCTTAGGCATATTGACAAGTCTCTTTCATGTTGAATACTGTGGCTAAGAATTATCCTGGGAGATTCAGGCAAATAAAGGTTAGAAGCCAGTAGGACACAAAAGCATTTTCTAGCATTTTCAGGTCTATTTCTGATCTACTTGGAAAGAGTTCACTTTATTTGTTTTTTTGTTTAATATGTAGATTTTTACTTGTTTTTTTACTGAAAACATGCAAGTTAACTCCATCTAAAATGAATGAATGCTTCCTTTAAGAGTCCTAACTCAGTACCCATAGAGACTAATACTACCTGGCATTCTAGCTTGTCCTGTGGCAGACAGAACCTCTGTTGCGGTAGAAAGTTAGCCACTCTACTGTACCTCCAGCCAATGGAAACGGAAGTTAAAGAAATGCCTCAGCAGAAAAGGCCAGATGGTTCTATTAAAGCTAGACAGTCCAACTGATTCAGCTGCTCTTTGGATGTTTGGCTACAGTGGAGCTAGGGCATAGCGCTGATGGTTTTAGGTGGTTTCAAAGCTTGGAATAGTTCTTACCTTTTCTTTCCCATCTCAGAAGAATGTAGAGATTAGAACTCAAGTTTCTAAGTGCCTCTTTCCTTAATGCCAATACATATTCCACAAGAACAGAAAGATTTGTTGCACTGTTAAACTTCTGGGTGACACTAAAACTCTTGATAAATTTTAGATAAAATTATTTTAAATCTTTGTTCCTCATATAACATTGACCTATTACTACAGTAGCTTAAAGGGGGTCATGCATTTATCTGACAATATAAAAATAAGCACTCATAAAAGTCTGAAACAAACTTCTTGTACAGATAAAAGGCTCTTTGTTTTCCGGCTCACTCGGTTGTTGGGCATTAAACCTTGTTAAACACTGGAGTTTTGTATAACAGGTTTTTTTCGTCATTGTACATGAGACTCAGATGGGCATTAACAACAGTAGTCCGTTGGAATGCAGAAATTCATGATTGTGAGAGTGTTTACATACAGTAAATGTGCAGGGATATGAGTCAGGTGGAGGGCGGAGATGGCTCGGGCTACTGCCAAGAATGTATGAATGGTGAGGCCTGTGCTGCATTGTTCTGCCCTGTGAAACAGCTGTTATTTATAGGATTTGGGAAAGGGTGGATAGTGAAATCGAGGGCCAACCCATCTGCTGGGAGATACTGGGAAAACTGAAGGCGCTTAAGGAATGAGTGGGAGCACAAACAACGTTGTACTTTGACGTTTCCTGTTTAAACTATTGAAGAAAGAATTGTATTACCTGTTATTCTTTTGGGCTTTGCCTTGGAACGCTACACTGAAAAAAAACAGTCTTTTTTTTCCCCTCTCCTCAACAATATTTTTTTTCTTTTTTAAGTTAATTTTGGATTATGTAAAAACACCTGGATCAAATATTTGCTTCTCTCCCATTTGCACAAGCTGTTTTTTCCCTAGTTTTTAGCCATATATTTTCTAACCACTCCTGTTTTTTTATATTTGGAAGAAACTACACCATAAAGTAATACACCATATAATTCACCATAAATGAAACCCTATCATTGGAATGCTAATGCATTAAAAACAAAATAAAGTCTAAAATTATATATCTCTAAATTGGTAAAAAAAAAAATATATACAGTAATCTAACAGTATTTATGACGATTTAAACTCATTGGCTTTTAATGGGCCACTCACTGCTAACAAGAATTAACCAGGTTTCAAACACAGGTCTCTGAATAAAAGAAAAAGCATTTTTAATCTTAGATTTTACATTTTAAGGTCAGTTTTCTCTTGTAACTGTTCATCTCTTTACTCTACAAGTTAGTGGAAACAAACTTTCAGCAAGTTAAAAGGAGGTTACAACGACATCAACATGAATTTGGGATTTCTGGCCAAGAAAAGCATGTATGGTAATGAAGCTGTTGATGTGTGGATTATGCTTTGGCTGTCTTTGGCTGCTGCTGTGTTCCATATTTCCTCTCGTGGGGCAATAAAACCTGAACTGAACTGAAGGAGTACTATCCATCAGCCTTATTAGGATAATGCTGTTTTGGAACATCAGGAGGCAGATTGCAAGCACCATCTCTGTTAAGTGGCCGACTGCTATTTCCTAGCCAATAGCCTGCCTAATTGACTGTTGGGTCCAAAAACAGTTTCAGCCTTTCAGCTGCACCTCTCAGTGTTTTAATCTAAACCTTTTGCAGAGGCGAATAACCCAGGTCTAGAAAGTAAAAACCTTGCCATGTTTTCCTTCATTCTGTTCATTTAACGAGATGATTAGCCCGTTAATAGGTGATTAGTTTGTGTTGTCGAGCTGGAAATGCAAATGGTTAGAACTGATCTCTATACAGGTTCTTCCAAAAAAGTTACAAAAAACAATCCACTGGACTTTGTTTTTCCAAGTAGGACCTGGATGACTGAGAATCTTTACCAGAATCTCCGTACAGGCTTTTCATTTTCTGGAACTCCATAATCCACCTCTAAGCTTTTGTTTACCTTTGTTGTATTTTGAACAGTTTTCCTTTTAGACACAAGAGGGTTCTAGTTATTGGTTACACTAACTAGGACTAAATAAACCCTTGTCAGCCAGGTGTACATTGATAGTCTATGGCTGTGTTAGGATGTGGAGGCTGCGTCCTCCGAAGACCAGATTGGCAGTCAACTACATCATAGCGATTTACTATGCAGCCTTCCTTTTTTACAGTTGGAAGGACAGGTCTGGTGTATCCTTCGTTGCCTTGGGTATCCCATGATTCACTGTGAGTTCAAGTGATCTGGCTGCCCCATGCTAAGAGAAAAAATGGAAATGGCATTGGGGCCTTTTACAATTGCTTTTTGTATGTCTGCTTCTGTCTCCTTGAACCCCAGTTGGCCACTGCAGATGGCCGCTCACACTGAGCCTGGTTCTGCTGGAAGTTTGGGAGTTTTTCCTTTCCACTGTTGCTACAAGCATTCTTAGTGTGAGGGATTGCATTTGAGTCAATGAGTGGATGCAATCAACTGGTTTTCCTTGGATAGAAAACTTTGAATCCATTTGACTGTATGATCTAGTAAACTGTAAAGTGCCTTGAGATGACGTGTTGTGATTTGGCGCCATATAAATAAACTGAATTGAATTAAAAAGTGGTGGATATTGTAAGTACAGTTTAATCTAATACAGGTATGAGAAAAGTTTCATCTTAAATTAATGGAAATAGTTCATTTAAATGGTTAGTGAGTCAGATATGTTGCTGGTAATGTTTGTTTTATTGAAAGGTTTTATCTCGCCCCTGTTCAAATGGGTTTAGCTGACAGTTAAGCACAGGTACAAATATCTGTGTCGTGTCGGGAATATAAATCTGCATCTGCAACAACAGTACTGCTGTTAAGCTCATCAGAAAATAAATTAGCACATAAAACAGTAGTAAGAAGTTTGCTATCCATTTTTGCTTACTTTGCAAGTCAACTGTCATGTTTGCTAGGCGACAGAGCTTAAGATGAATGAAGGGCGGGGAGAGTTTGGAAAGGTTCAACCTGTTCTATTCTATTTCCAAACTCTCCCAACCTTATTTTCACAGCCTGTGAAAAAAGGATCCAGGTAGACTGGGTCCTTTGGAGGACAAGTGTTGAAATTGAACACAGCCAATCAATGCATGGAAATAAGCTGACACTCACTAAGCAGTATGGTTTTAATTTGGTTAAAAAAAAAGTCTGAAATGTTCACCAAGAAGCATATTTTTGTTTGGTGAAACAAAACAAAAGTTCAAGTGGAATGATAAATTAAATAGACCAGAGCTACTAGACCTGCTGTGTGTCATGATGTTTGTTTGTTTTGTTGCTTGATTTAAGTTGTTGGGTTTTATTGGGCATTCTGGTCTAACACTATTTTGACAGACATTTCATTTGATCTATTCAGAGTTTTCAGATCTTGAATTGAATTTAAGTTTCTTTTCTGATGGTCATTTTGAATGGAACATCTAGTTATTTTCATTTCTTTAATCTTATCATTATGGGTAACTTGCAGTCATTAGTACTGGATGGAAAATCTTTTAAATTAGTCTATTTATTATTCAAATTATTATAAATAGTTGCATGCTTTACAATGCTTTTACCTTTATTTACAGTTCTAAGAGACAAGAATAAAGTTGCATTTCGAAAATTTCCAACATAATAAACAAAGATTAACTGAGTTGAGCCGATGTCCGCTTTCTACCTGGGTCTTTTTAAGTTGGACTAGAATTGATTTGAAAATAAACTTGACATTGACCAACTAATATCTGCACATTAATCATAAAGAGAAGAACAGAAAAAGGTACAGAGTCCTTTTTTCATATAAAAAAAAAAAAAATATATATATATATATATATATATATATATATATATATATATATATATATATATATATATATATATATATATAGATAGATTTTGTTTTTTTTCTTGTAATGAAATTTTCCTACCCATCAAACAACTTTTAATGTCCTAAAAACAAAAATAAAAACCAACCTGATGAACATACTGTAGTTTTCATTGGTGATTTACTAAGTGAAAAAAGTTATCCAACAGAACCTGGGGTTAAGTGAAAAACCAATTGCCTCGATTGTAAAAAGAACTGAATTAACTGCGATTAAATGCATTTCTGTGGTTTGATATTTTCCAGCCACTCACGGCCCTGATTGCTACCAGGCATGTGCAATAAAAAGAAAGGCTTAATTAAAACCTGTTTGAGAACATGTACTTGAGTGTAAAATACTTTGAAAAGCAACCCTTTAAGTCCCCATCTAAAGAGATTCAAAAACAGATGAGAAACAAAGTCTGTTGTCTGTCAGTCGTGAAGCATTTACAAAACTCAGCTGCAAAATTCCTCACAAGGAAGTAAAAAGATCCTTAAAAGAGTTAATCTCTCTGCATTTATTACTGTTCATTTTGGAGTTGGTGTTAACATCTCTTATACTGTAGGCATTGAATACTTTTGTTTTTCTAAACTGTTTAAGGTTGGAGTGCCCCGTGGCGCCAATGTATGGCAGCCTTGCTTCTGTTAGTGAGCCCCAGGGCAGCTGTGGCTTTACTTTAGCTTGCCACCATCAGTGTGTGTGTGTGTGCGGGAATGACCTCTGACTTGAAAAAGCACAATATAAGTACAGGCCTTTTTCCGATTTAACCAACCATCTTTATGGGATCCAAAATTGCGCCAGAGAGATGTGAAAGAATTATTGCCAGTTCCAAAAAAACACCTGATCTTACAGAGAGTGGAAAAAGCAGTTCTAAGGTTCAGTCAAGGTGAGAAACTTGCATGCTTACACAACGGAAATCACCATTTGAAAACTACACTTTTTTTTTAGACCGGTTTTCTTTTTTTGATATTCAAATGTGTTTAATGATCTGTAACTTTTAAATATGAGTAATTAGAAACTGAAACATGTGGCATATGTTAGTGGAAAAATATATCTTTAACACACATCTTACATTTTTACCAAAAAAAAAAAAAAAATCTAATTGCCGATTATTCCTTAGTTTTTCTGAGGAGCATCTGGCAATAAAAGTAAATTAATAGATGTAACTGGCAATGTTAGAGCTTTGTTAATTAATATTTAATATTATTTTTTTTAAAATAGGACTAATATATGCTTTCTATAAAAAAAAAAAAAAAATATTTGACTTTATCATGATTTCTGTAAAAATAAAAAAGGCATCTCACACTTTAATACCATAAAATATGTATTTTTTATGAAGTAGAAAGATAAGGGATTATTTTCTGACAGTCATTAAAAATTACTAGTAGTAAAATAATATCCTGCATATAAATCTTTTCAAAGTTTTCTTTTAATTGTATTGCATATGTTTTTTTATTGCTGAACCTTGGGTTAATGTTCACATTTTACTAATTAGAACACGGGCCAAAACATAGACACCTGCTTTAGGACTAGACTCTATGAGTACTGCAAAACTTTGCTGCAGGAGTTTTCATCAATAGCTGTGTCTTTCTTTTTGATTTTAGTGCTGAGTTATGATATTATCTCTATAATTATTGTTCTAGTGTTGCAGAGGTTGTGACAGAAAATGTTCCTGTTCAAGGCCAGTATCCACAATAGAAGACAGGTGTTGCAATTTCTCTGTGTTTAAGACAGGCTTTCAAACAATTATTGTATTTAATGGATCCAGATAAATTCCAATCTTTAAAACTTACTTTAACGTGTTTGTATATTTTGAAGTGCCTCTTTTGCAATTTTCTCTTTCTGTATGTGCCTGTGCAAATTCTCAGTAATCTCGGGCATGGCAACTACAAAACAGGCTTAAATTTCAGCAAAAGTCCAGTTGCCGCTGATATAAGCCTGTTTTCTCCATTCTTTTACTTATATTATGTATGCATTGCACTAAGAGAGTGTTTTGGGGCTTACTGTACTGCATTTTGATAGTATTTGATTTGTCACCACTATTCCTTTAATTACATATTAAAGGTACTGTATAGTGGAGGATGTTCTTTTTCCGGGTGATTGATCAAAATAAGTGGTCCTTCTAATTGTCAATCATTCTGGTGATATGTTTACATAAGGCCCTCCTACGTGCTCGTCCCCATTTTCACTTACCGGTGGTGAGTCTGACATAGTGGAAAAATTGCAAATATTATTCTGGAAAGTAAGCTTGTATGAGCGACACAAACAGCAACTTTTAAACAGAGCTTGCACGCGGTTAATAGGAGTTCCCTCTCGGGAGCAGGTACAGGGTTATGCATGTGTATTTTTTTTAAGTGGAGAGGGCAGGTCTTTTAAAAAATTCATGAAAATCCTCCACTATACCTTTAAATACCAATGTTATTTACAAGAGATGGTATTTAAACATATACAGTTGCAGAAAAAGTTCACAAAAGCTTTCAGCTCATCATCAAACCTGGAGTTAAAGACATGATATGCTTTAGATGAAAACTAGAATAACTGATTGATAATCCACCTGAACTAAGTTTCTATTTACAAAGATTGGTTTTAGCATTACTGAAGAAGAGTCCCTACTTCATGGATGTTTGGACTTTTATTTTACCATTCCTTTATCAACACTTTAAATCCTGTTTTTGATGGGAACACAGACAGAAACGTCCTGTTAAAAGGAAATGATGCTAAAGACTCAAAAAAAAAGATACAGATAACCTACTTACTTTTGAGAAATGTTATTTCAAACAATGTAGGGCTAACTAACTTAATTTCCCTTTGCAATTAATACAACACATAAAATAAAACTTTTCTTTGTGTCTGCATAGTGATTTGTTTACTTGCACAAGTTTTGCGTTAAAAAGCAGACATGCCTCCTACTTCTAAAAGAGACCATTACTATCATGAGTTTGTGTAAATAGTTGATTTATCTACAAGAAAAATGGCTGCTTATGCTTCATTAACCCCAAAAGATGCATTTTTCTTAATGTTCTGCTCTGCTTAGGCTCTGTTCAAAGCTAACTATTGGACTTTCTTCTTTAGGTTAAATTATTCCTAAGCTGTGGTCTAAAATAAAATAAAAATAAAAACACTTTAAAATATTTATCTAATAGTATGTAATTAAATCCTGTAAACTCTTTTTTTGACACACTTAGCCTGGACTCTGGAAAGATGTGTGTACATTTCAGTCTTTTCTAAACATAAAAACCCTCTTCTCCTCTTTTAGTAAGGAGAGCTGTCTCCTTCAGACCAATGTCCTGTCAGTTTGGCTCTGGGCAATATTACATCCAGCCAATCAACTGCTGCTGAGCAGAGCTGGAATTTTACCTGGAGGGAGGCAGCCTTTGAAGAGGATGGCATTGACTACTACTGGAAGTATATAGCTTTTTCTATGGAAAATTCCCAGCATTTCTTTCCTGCAGTGTCAGATGTTTTTTTTTTTTTTTTTTTAGAAACCCCTCATACTTTTAGAAACCCGTTTTTGCATTACAGTAGTTTCATAAACTGCTGCTCAGTAGCTGCAGAGAAAACAGTCCAATGACTTTTTGTCCCTTTAATAAATGTGACTGTTTTATGTTATTATCCTTAATGTTGATATGATAATATGATCCAATAAGCTACAAATTAAATGTGCACACCTATTTAATGTAATAATCAATAAGCATTGCATATTATTGCTCCTCAAACATACTGTGGTTATCTCCTTTAAACTCACAGGAGATCTTGAGGGTACCACCATCCTTTATAATGTAAGGATGGTCAAACAGCAGTCAGCTGGGAGTTGGGAAAATGTCACCAGGCACTTTTTATAATTGCGTTGTAACTAAATATAGAGTCCTGCTGTCTGTTCTACATTTTGAACCATTTCATGCTGCTGTGCTGCTCTTTATTTTTACACCAGTATGAAAAGAGAGGGCAAAGTTCTGTTTCAAAATAGAATAATATTATCTGCACTGCTTGGGAGAGGGTTTGAAGCATACAGTAGCATGTGTACAACAGTGAGATCCAGTTTCCTCTTGGGAACATAAAGCATGGGTATGTTTTCCTCTGACACTGTGCTTGATTGTTATAAATAGCATGCTGTTCCTTTAAATTTAGTTGAAATAATCTTCCAGTTACGCTTTTTCAAGGGAAAATCATAAGTTCTTCAAATCGGAAAAACATTCAGTTAAATTCCATTCAAATACACATACATTTCCATGGAACAACACTGTATTTCCAATGGAAACACAGTTATAGTGTTTTTTTTTTCCAACAAGTTCTTGTAGATGATCATGGCTGTAGGCAGGAAGGATCTCATATCTTTTTGTATCACAGCCAAAGTTGCGTTATGGGAAAGTACAAACACTACAAACCAGCAAAACCAGTTTTTCTGCATTCAAACAAAGGCTTAGGGAGGAAGAATTTCAACCTGCCAGCTGAGGATGGTTAAAAGAATACACAGGGCAATTTAGAGTTTCAAGAAGTTTGAAGGGAAACAATGACAAGACCTAACATTTGTCCTTGGGGGGCACCCTCTGAATAGAAAAAAACAAAAAAAAAACTTCTGTGGAAAAACATAAGGGCAACATCAATACCACCCCCCCAAAAAAAGGATATTAATATTAATAAAAACACTACTGGTTTTTGGTAGTTTTAGTCTAATTTATTTTCCATAATGTCTCCTGAATTGTAGTGTTGTACAGTTTCCGGAAAAGCAAAGATGGTTACTAAACATTATGCATGTCAGACTTGCTAAAGAGATTATCGGTGGAATTGTTCTAGGTTTGTATTTTTCCAGAGCTGTAGGAAAACAAATTATGTAACCTTATTAACACATGTCTTTGCATTGTATGAATATTTGTTGATTAAAAAAAAGTTTTATTGGACTAAAAACCAAAACATTCTATTTTTTCCAGATAATAAAAAAACAGATATTTTCATACATTGAATAAAAAGATGGGCTGCTCAGTGGTGCAGTGGGTAGCACTGCTGCCTTGCAGCAAGAGGGTTCTGGGTTCGATTACCTTAGCATGCCTCGGTTTTCTCCAGGTACTATGGTTTCCTCCCACAGTCCAAAAACATGCGTGTTAAATTAATTGGGTTTTCTAAAAATTCTCCTTAGGGTGTGTGTTTTTTTGTCTCTGTGTTGCCCTGTGATGGACAAGCGACCTGTCCAGGGTGTACCCCGCCTCTTGCCTCTCCCACCAGCACCCCTTGCAACCCCACTTGGGATTAAGCGTGTCAGAAAATAGTTGGATGGATGAATAAAAAGAGAAAAATTGTCTTGTACAATGTCAGTTTAAGAATTAGGCCTTCTCAAGAATAGAATTATTCTCATGGTACATGGTGTAAGGGTATAGAACAGAGGACCCAGTATTGAAGACAAGACAGACAGTGGGATTACTTAAAAAAGTGTTTAGTATAAAATGGATCTGCAGTAGCAGTGGCTAGAACGTCTAAGGCAGGAACCTCTGCAGAAAGGAAACACAGGTTAGTGACCACGATAATCTGACGTAAGAAGATTATGAACTTGTAAGTCACTAACCCTGGTTTTATAGTTCAGCCTGTGCCCACAGAATAAGATTGATTCCAGCCTGTCAGGTGACAAGACGCAGCGGTAGCTGCACAGAGAGTTCAAACCGCTGAAGCCCTGAAGACTGCGTAACTGAAAGGAGATCAGATCCAAGCAGATGAAGAAAGGCAGGATGAAACAGAGGGTGAAGTCAAAGCTAGTCTCGAGGACATGCTCAGGATTCAGAACCACAAGATCAGAGATTCAAAGTGGTATTGAAGGGAAATCCAGGTTGAGGTCAGGAAGCAGATCTAGGTTCAGTCCACAGGCAAAATCCAGCAGGAGTCTGAAGACAAGTCGGGCAAACAGATTTAAACAGGAATGGGAAGGCTCCGAAGACACAACAGGCCAGGATGAGGCAATCAGAACACAATGAGGTATGTTAGAGAACTCTCACCAAAGGCTTGAAAGTAATCTTGAACTGATGACTGGTTAGAGGGCTGGTTGAACAGAAGCAGAAGCAGGTGGATCAGATGAACGGTAATGAGAAACTGGGCTGAGCTAGGCAGGTGAAGGGAATGAACAATTAAGCCGGTCATTAGCACCAAAATCATCACGTGTTATAGGGGATGGAAGGGTCTGAAGCATCGATAGACTGAGGAAAATTAGAGAAACAAAGAGCAGAAAAAGTGACCATTGTAAATCAGGAAGTATAAAAGATTAGTAAGGATGAAGGACGGACGGCATTAGAAGGAAAAATTTTAAGGGTAGTTGGCCTCAGACAGGTATATATTTATTTATTATTTTACCAAATTGTCTGTCTCCTTGAACCCCAGTCGGCCTCAGCAGAAGGCCGCTCACACTGAGCCTGGTTCTGCAGAGGGTTTCTTCCTATTAAACGGGAGTTTTCCTCTCCACTGTTGCTACATGTATCCTCGAGGTGAGGGATTGCAGAGAGTCAATAAGTCCTTGCAATCAGCTTGTTCTCCCTAGAAAAAAACATTTTAAAGAATATGTTACCTGCATAAATAAATTGAATAACACTTTTTTAATTGCAGCTTTTCTCTCCAGGTTGAAATAAAGGATTAGCAGATAATTGAGTCCCTAAACATTTCTAAATTAGATCAGGGTGTGTAAGTTAGATGTGTATAGGTACTTCAAGCCCCTTGATTCATGAACATCTGGTAACATTTTATCTGCATTTTCTGAGCTGAGGGGTCTGGGGATTAAGAGTAAAATAGTTCTGGTAGGAAAGAATTTTTCGACCTTTTTGCGAGACCTGTTTTACACAAGGCAGTAATTCTTGTAATTAAAGCCTTCTTTCTTCAGTGCGACTTAGACTGGGAACTCACAAAGAAGCAAGCTTGATAACTAAAGACTTGAGGATAGAAGCAAAACCATATTTAAGATGGGTGGAGTCATCCATGCAGTGCCATTTGACAGCCACTTATAATATACAGAAAGCAGGATTATATATTACATGTATGCCCTTTGAGCACAAAGCAGCAGAGATTGTAGAATATTATAGGCCTCTTTCTTTTCAGTCAGAATATTTCATAGCTGGTTGTGCAGAGGGATGCATTTATATTGGTGACATTTGGATTGTCAGCATTTGGCAAAGTGGTGGGCTGAGAATTCACACTGAGGAGCTGACTAATTGGGCACCACATCTAAGGGTCTCACTGGAGACAAAGAGTTAGGCTAACTTTGTGTGACTGTGAAGATTATTTTGCAAAACACAGTATACCGAAAATTATTGTCATGCAGTAATGTTTTGTCTCTTTGTTCCTATGTATCCATGCAAACATCCTTCTTCTAATTTGAAAATACAACACAGTGCCAGGATTCTGATTACAGACATAGAAACATGCTGAATTTGTTTAGCATTGTTGCCCCAGTCTCCATTTGATTTTGCATACTTCCCATTCATGCAAATGAAAGATGAATTGCCCGGTGACTGAACCTTCCTGGGAGAGTCAATCGACTCCCCTCAGATTAGGACAAAATTGTCAGATAAAAGGATCAGACCATAAAAACTCCCTGAAACAGCTACAGCTAAGCTGTATGTATTCATAACTGCTGTGTAGAGAAAGATGCACCTATTTTTAGGGCTGCAACAACGAATCGATAAAATCTATAAAAATCGACTTTTAAAAGCGTTGGCAACGAATTTAATCATCGATTAGTTGTGTCGCGCGATTAATGCGTCATCCGCCGCCGCCGTCATCCGGGGGAAGAAAAAAAAATATGGCGGAGCGAGTCAGCGCCGCAGTTGCAGTGTTGCCAACTCAGCGACTTTTCAGACCCCTCCAGCGACTATTTTTCAAAAAAGCGACTAGCGACAAATCTGGCGACTTTTTACGGTGTCACTGGCGGCTTTTGCCTGCCGTGGGGCGCCTCCCCCATCCCAACCCATTTCTCCCTCTCCCACAGGAATCCCTCCCAGCGCGGCAGTCAGAGCCGCAGGATTTTAGTGAGGAGTTTACCCTCAGCGTCCAGACTGCAAATGAAGCGCGCATGCGCCGGGATTGACGGCGCAAATTGATCACAATAATTAAAATAGCCTGCGCTTTGTAAAGTGAAAAAAGTCGTAACATGCAACTTTTGTAAAAACAAATGAACATGGCACGGAAGCACCACTGTTATGACGCAGCACCTGAAAAGAAAACACGTTGGAGCCTTCAATGGCAGTGAAGAGAGCTGATCAGCAGGATGAGTAACCATGTTTGTTTCATTTTAAAGAGGGGAAACGTAACGTTAGTTTCTCAGGTAGCTCATCTGATGCTTTCCTTACCTTGTTAGTAGGTTACAGACAGGGATAAGGTTGGCTACTTATTTTACTTTTAATTTCATTTAAATTTGTTTAAGCAGCGTTTATATTTTCTTTATAAATAAATTAACTTGCAAATTATGAGGGCAAGGCTTTTAAAGTTTAAATCTTCTGGCAAAGATAAAGAAAAGAAGATCCTGCAATTTATGGAAGTAAAGCAGAACAAAATCCAGCAAGATCAGTAATATGTCAATTAATTATATGCCACATTCCTATGTAAATATCTGTCTTTGGAGGATGTCTTTTTTTTACCACCCCTAGTTCTCTCATTTTTATTCCAAATACAATTTATAATTTGAATCACAGGGCTATTTTTATCTCTATGGTTAAGTATTTTCTCAAGCAGCAACTTTAACTGCTATACTTTCCTGTCTTAAAAGGCAGAACTCTTCTAGTCTAAAAAAAACCCATTTGTTGAAATGGGGGGACCTATTGTTTGAACCCCTTAGGGGCTTTAAAAAACAAAAATGCCTGTCTCTTTTTGCGCTTTATGAAACAAAGTAGCCTATATTTTGTGGATGTACAGCTACGTTTCTCATGTAAGTTTGCCTAGTTTTTACACAAACATTTATTTTTCATATTGCACCAGTACAGTTAATGAGCAACCTGTACTTTAATTTTAACCAAACATATTATGTCTTGATAAAACTGCTGACATAGTTTAGAGCGGTAAAGACAAATTGTATTTTTCCACCCATTATTTTAAACAAGGTAGCTCAAGCTCCGGTAGATTAGATGAAGAGCTACTTTGATCAGACCAAAATAACACTTGGTCATAGTTTTGTTAGTCATTCCATCATAGTTCTGGTTGGATGTTGTGGCTTATTGTCTTGCTGCAATTTATACCCCCACCCTAGGCTAAAGGATTTTGCCTTATGCAACAGGTTTTTCTTTTAGCATTGTTCTGAATTTACCTCAACCGATCCTCTCATCAACTGGCCCTGGTGAAAGAAAACATCAAAGTGAGATGATTCCTTCACTATTTTAACCATCGTCTGCCTAATCTTTCTCCAGACTTAACACGTGTTTCTAAATTGCTTCTTTTGACGATAAAGTGTTTCAATTTAGGTTGACATCCTTGGCTTTAGATTTGCAGCTGTGTGATAATCTTCCTATTTTGGGATAATCTATGAACAGACCTACTTTATGAGAAAGAATAAAAGCCTTGGATATAACTGACTTAACATTTTTTTTGTCAGGTTCTCTACAAATTTCTCCCTAAGCTGCCTGGTTTATTCATTGATTATCATGATGCTTTTTGTTCTCTAAATAGTTCTTGACACACATAAGCTCTTCACAGATCAGCTGTATTTATCCTGAGATTAGATTCCACACAGATGTACTTGATTAAAAAAAAAACAAAAAAAAAAAAACTTGATTTTATCTGTTGGTAGATGTATCCCTGCAACTCTGTTCATATTTATATAAAGTAAATATGGAAGAAGAACCAGTTTCTTCCAATAATGTTGAGTATTTTGTGTTTGTGCACCACATAACCACCTTTATAAAATTACATGAAAGACTGAGGTAAGAATAGGCCAAAATGTGAAACAATTGAGGCTGTGTGATTGCTTTTTGATAGGCACTATATAATTTTAGATTGGCAGTGATTAGAAAACCCAACAACAGGTGCCAAAAAGTTTTGATTTTATTTCTGGTGCATGCGATATATAGTAGGATTTAAAATTTAAAGGAAATATACATGAAGAATTTTTTTTTTCTTTTCACACTCCTGCAGACTGGGGCTATTTCTACCTCCTGCAGCTCTGAATGGCTCATTGAATAGATATTTAGAAACCAAAAAATTGTTTTCTGTGAATGTCTTTACTGGAATTTGGAGGAAGATTTTGATTCAGCGACATTAGAGATGTCTAAAATGAACCTATAATAACCCAGTAAAAGTACTATTTTAACCAATATATCTACTTGATATTGACTATTTAATAAGTTGGTCTGGGGTTTATTGTGATAGAAACTTCTGTGTTTAAGGCTGTGCTGTGATTTATTAAAAAGTAAAAAAAAACATCCCTGAATATTTATTATGTAAGGCTTTTCATAAAATGCTTGCTCCAATCAATACCTATATGCATCTTGGTTTTTATGCAGTTATTTGAAAGGGTTTCCATCTCTAACACTTTTTAGTAGAACCATCTGTTGCAATAGTAGACTATTGTTTACATTGATATGATCAGTTAGCATTATAAAATCATGTACGTTGCAAGAGTAAATTAAGAACAACCAGAGGAAAACCAATAGATTAACTTTTAAAACACAATCCATTGACACATGTTATCATCAGAGTACCTTGACTTTGAAAGATGTGTAATTTAAAATTTTAAATCTATTTGTTGGGATCTGGAGGCTTGTCTACCTTTCTCCACCAGAGGGCGCCTGAGATCTTCCTCCTGAGGGCATGAGCTGACTTCTACACACCTGTTTCCCATCTGCTCATCTAGAGGCCTTCTTAAGGAGGAGGAGGCTGACACTTCCCTGCCAGAGTGTTTGCCAGTAATGGTAGCAGCAAACCTGAGCCAGCCTAATCTGATCTGTTTTTTCCTGATTTTTTGTGAACCCTCTGACTCTGTGTTCTTCTGTCTCTCAGAACCTGACAAACCTGTTAACCAGTCAATTCCTGGAGAAAACTCTCGCTGCCTGGAACCTGCCTGTCTGCCCTCCACCTCAGCCTCCGTCTCCGCCCTCAGCCTGCCAACCAGCCTCTGGATCCTCAGGTCCCCCCCCTGCTGATTTGAATACCCTCGGAGCAGGTATAAATCCAAGCCGTCGTTAAGCAGCAAGTTTCTTGCCTCCCCTAGTTGCTTCCCTCCTGTGACCAGCCTGACGAACCAAGACGACGTTCACATTTCTCTGAATATATTGTCAATAAACCTAACTTTTCCCCTGTCTGCTGAGTGTTTCTGCATGTGGGTTAGACGATTAGACCCCAACATGACACTATTAGTGTTTTGTGAAATTCTTCCAATATCCTTTAACATGAATTTGAATAAACAGCATTAACATTTAGGAGGAATAAAGTTTTTTTTTTTTTTTTTTTTTAATACTAGTTTCAGTTAACTACCTGCAACCCCCTTAGAATGTTGGTGATTTTTGCTAAATATGGGAATAATGGCTTTCTGCCCAAGGGGACACACCACGGAAGGGATAAGGTACTAAATATAAGATTTATTATTGTTCTTCTGAGGCATCCAGGCTCCATTTGACCATATCTAAGATCTGTTGTTTTTAGACTGGTTAGTTAGCAGCCAGTTTCTACGCTGAATAGAGATTCTTCAAAAGACAATTTTAATTTTTGGAATCCTTTAATAAATCTGCAGGAAGAGAGTAGAAAGGATGTCTGGGATCATGGAGCTGAGGGCTCTACCTTTTACTGCTGCCTGATCCGCTTAGCACCAGTAGCTCATGGTTCGCCCTGTGGGTGATCGGCCCACAGGGGGATGGCCTCGTGTTAAAAGCTTAGAAGCAGTGAGCCAGTTGTGTTAGAGCTCAGAGGAATAATCGGAAACTGAAAGGGTTGTGGGGTAGAATAACTCAGAAAAAACATGCATAGGCGTCGGAATTTTAAAATGCAAGTCTGATAACATGAACACACTAAAGATTTTTATTTATTTCTTTTTGTCAACTAATACATGCATACATTTGACATCAGTCTATCTGTGAGAATACCAGTTTAGAAGTTATGAATACAAGTTAAAAAGTTACATCTTTGAAAAAAATACAAGATTGAAAGATTTTTGCCAAGATCATTTAAATGAGAAGATCATCTGTCGATCATTATTCTCTGCATATGTTGAAAAAAAAAAAAACATCTTAGCAAAGACATAATGTCTGATCAATGTTTTTTTTTTTATCTTCTAAAAATGTTTGGAAAAAAGCTTTCAGATTTATTACAAACTCTTTAAATTGTATTCTCGTTACTTCAAAACTTCCGTTCTCACACCTGATGTTACATTTATCTATGAGTTGACCACAAGGAAAAAATTCAAATCTTAAAATTAAACATCTTTATTGATATCTATTTAGAAATGCAGACAGCTACGCTGAAAAAAATAATGCAACTACTTTTTGGTATTTACTTAGTCATATCTAGTTACTTTAACACAATTGTTTTATGTCCTACCCTGCTAACATGAAAAAAATGTGTTAAAGTAATTATTTATGATACAGTAAATGCCAAAAAGGTTATATTATTTATTTCTTTTCAGTGTATATACTTCATATAATGGCAGTTATTTCACCTCATAACAGGCCTGTAAAAAGAATTCCTACTACTTAATTTTTCTTATAATATTCGACTGTATTTTATTTAAAAAAACGCAATATTCTTTAACTTTATCTTCCAATTTTAGTTTCAGAAACTAAAAAAATAGATTTCTGTTAGAAGAAAAACAATAGAAATTTGAGATGCTTGGTGCATAATTTATGACCCTTTAACTCTGATGAGTACATATTTTAATTATATCACTAACTGGGACAGTGTGTCCTTCAACAAAAAAAATTTAGCCATCGTAAAAACTTTTGCAAGGTGCTGTACCAAGTTTTTTTTTTTTGGTTGTTTCTGTCAGAAGCTGGCTTGAAATAATGGAAACCACTTTGGTAATATATATATAAAAAATGTAGAATAGGACATAAAGAAGCTTTTGTTGAGTACTTTTATCTGAGCACATTCCCTGACACAAGATGGGAGGAAGCATAGCAATGATGGAAGAGATGTTACGTAAAACTCTGACAACCTTTCAAGGTCCATTACGAACCACTTAACGTTTTTTACAGCATAAAATATTTAAACAGGACTTTTCTGGTATGTACATTTTCAAATCAAGTAAAACTCACTATTAACCCCATCTCGACATATAATAGACTAAAAAATGTTGATGTTTTAGGACAGGAAGCTGGGACTGATGGAATTTTACATCATGATGTCTGAGACAAAAGACATAATAGATTTACAGCAGCTACTCCTACTATACGCTTTTAATAAGCAACTAAAAATTATTTTTAATTGAGGAAATTGTAAATGGGTGTTAAACACCAAGTCTGTGTTTTCCTGCCCACTTTGTAGTCTTTTCCTGCCAACTCCGGAGGGCCAGAGGATGAATAGCTTCTGTCTGTGAACTGAGGCTGATCTGGTATCTTCACTCTCAACCTGTAATTTTGACAGCTCCAGGCTGAAAGTTTCCTTCCTCTCTAGGAAATGACATACTAATGGCTCACTCTTGCCTCCTCTCCAGTCTTCCATCACAGCTGTCTAATGAGAGCATCAGTGTGTAAGTGGCTCCTAATGATGGATGCCTTCAATGTCATCAGTCGGAAGCAAATGGCAAAAGCACTCAAGAAAAAACAACACTTTTCTAACAGTGAAAGAAATGAAATATTCTTGTGATTCCAGAGGGATCCGTTTCTGTTGTCCATTTCAGTTATGACATTAAAATAAAGATCACTCCAACTGATTCACTTTGATTTAGAATAAAAAAAAAGACTAACTAATTATAAATGGAAGCTATAATAAGTCCCACTTACAGTGTGTCATAAGGCATGTTGCTTTTCTGATCAGATGGAACTGATAGATCACTCCTTGTAGCTGGCATTTCAATAATTACACATTTGGTCTTAATGAATAATCCAATGTGATGCCAAAAATGCGTCCCCACATTATGATGTTAAGGTGCATTTCTTTGGATATAACCATGATGGGCTTAAAACAAACAATCCTTGAAGAAAACCTTTGACAAGCTGCAAAATATGAGACTGCACTAAAGATTCACCTTCCAATAGGACAAAAATCCTGGACATACAAACAGAACTACAAGTGATCAGTTTTAATTAAAACCCAGGAAACCTTCATTCATAAAGTCTGTTTAAGGTCATGTCTCAGCCACTGTGATTTAAACTGAGCCATTAGGTTAAAGACAAACTTGCAAGCTGGTTGAGAGATTTCCAATTAGAAACCTGTGAAAACCTGAAGTGTGAATTTAGGGGAAGTGATACACGTAGAGGCCAAGAAATGACACTAATGTTTGTGGTTGTAATATCACATTACGTGTCAATATAAAGTGACATAAATACTATTTGTCTTTTATTGCTATTTCTAATCTATTCTACGGACACAAAAGTATTTTTTACTGTGATAGATCATTAATCTTTCTTAGTATCTCAGTGACACATTATTTAAATTCATACATATTTAGTAACTAATGATTATATTGATATATAATATATCTTTAATGAGTTATATAACATATTTATAGGATAAGATATGAAGTGCTATGATTTATTTTTTTCCTTAATATTAAAGATCCAAATAAACACTTGCTTTTTGCCTCCACATAGTGTATATTTAATGTTACTACAGGACCAAAAGTATAGATAACATCTGCTGGGTTTTCTGCTTCTTAATTATACAAAACTCTACATTCCTGGGAAGTTTTAAAAAGTTAGAGTTTATATTGGAAATCTGTCATCGGTCTCCTGCATGACTGAAAAGCAAACAGGGTCATGACCATAAAGAGGTGGGAAAAAAAAGCAACACATCTCACAAACCCAAAAAATGTATTCCGTCCAATGAAACCTATTTTCTGCAGCAACCTTCATCCTGTATCATGGTTGGGTTTTTTTAGACAATATTTTCAAAATCAGCATTTTTTCACATTTCAAATGGACTCAGAGTCACCTCAGCTCATTCTTATACTCTTGCCTCTTTGAAGCTTCCCTGATGAAATGAAACTGCAAATCATGAGTTCATTTAAATAAGGAATAGCATCCGGTGCTGTTCACTGAGAGGATAATATTCCATTTCTTTTCTTATCACCACCGTGGAAAGAGGGGGCAGGCAAATTCTCACATGCCTTAACTAAGTGTAAGTCTGTAAGAAGATTTATTTGCATAAGCACACACCGGCTAACCAGCTTCCTGTGAAACAGCTTTGGATAAAAATAAAATAAAAAAAATGGTATAATACCCATGCCTCTTCCAAGGAATTCTGCAGCAGCTCTCCTCCGCCAGCTTCATAAAGTAAAGGAGTTTTACCAAGGTGTTTAGCAGTAACCTAAAATAGCCATTTTTATCTTATGGCAGAAGACCATGAATACTGAAACACTCATAAAGAGGAAATCATGCTTTCACACAGTGGTCTCTAAAGGCACTTCAGTTTAGTTGCTTGGTTGAGTTTTACACTTAAAGGATGAAATTATTCCTATCACCCCTGCTAAAGATGTCTAAAGGAACCAAGAATAAATTGGTTCTTTTTACAATATCATGAAACCCGTTACGTGCTCTTAAAAGTGAGCTTTGAATCATAACTCCTTAACAACCTAAATGTCATTGACCCGAGTCCTGTCCAACTTAATAATTTAATACCTTCCTGCAAATAATACTTTTATGCAGCTCTTTTTCTAACAAGCAATCTTGGCCTAACTTGAAAAACATTTTCTATTTGTCAAAGTTGTGTTGGAGGTTTGTGTGAGGACCCAAAAGCAGAGGCAGGGAGGCTGAGGTGAGTTGCTGATTTAATGGGATAACACAGGTAGCAAAAACAGGTATCCAAAAATCCAACTTAAAAATGAAACAAACCAGAACAATGGAGACGTCAGAGAAAAACAATCGCAAGCAGCCAGGGTAAAATGAAGTAAGACGAGGAACCAGCACTGAGGGAGTGCAGAGGGAGTGTTTTTATGGCTGACTGAACAAAGGCAGGACTAACGAGCAGATAAGGAGCAGGTGTGAGTAGAGCTGATGAGGAAGCCAAAGGAAAAGAAAACAAAAGGGGGAAACGGAGGACAAGCAAAGAAAAATCCTAAGAAACTTAAATAAATCCAGAACACACTAATAAAGCTAGAAAACAAAGAAAAACATGGATAAACGTGAAACTGAAAACTTAGAGAAAACCAACAGAACCAAGATCGTTACACTATTGTCCAGTTCCTGGTATTGTGACTAGAAGAAAAAACTCTTTTTGTCATTTCATATTTCTATACTAAGGAAAAGAACATTTTGAATGATGAGCCAAGTACTCCTAAATACTCAAATCATCATAAACGAGTAAGTGCTGTTAAGTTTGATTATTTTGTAAGAACTGTGTGTGGTTTGATAATTTAAAACACAGGGGTAACTTCTGTTTTTATTAAATATACTCAGATTAAAGGTGATTTTTTTTTTCTAAATTTGGCATATGACATTGTGTTCCTAAAATAATCTATTTAAATGTTTTCTACCCATGATTACCTGAGACACCAATATATCAGAATATACTGGTTCAACTCTTCCCTCTGTAGACTAAAGGCTTTAAGTATGTAAAATGACCTATTTCTAATGATAAAAATATAATTTTATAGGAAAAACGACACAAATGACAGGATCCTGTTACAGAAATAAGGAAAATAAAAGTTTTTTTTTTCCATTCAGAATATCTGAAAAACATTGAGTCAAATGTAACTCCGTTCAGTATGCAGTCAATAAAAAGACCATTCTTGTTTGTTAAAGTTGCATCAGATCAAGAAAACAATTAAAGGCTAAACAAAACAGGGGGTGGTAAAATATGATTTACCTTTTCTGTTATCAACAGAAAATGTTGTAACAGTAAGTACACCTGTCTGAATTTTCCCAAAGCATGGTTGCTGACCACCAGACATATTGTGTATTTGATAACCGTGTGAAAATCAGCATTGATCATAGCCAGTGCTGGTGTAGATAACTGGAACTACTTACTCAAAACTGAAAGAAAGTTGGATTGGATTGTAAAAAACTGTAAGTAGCCTAATTGTTATCTTTGCTTCTTTATGTGTGCATCCTGTACAGCCATAAAACTGCAAAAAAAAAAAAATAAAATAGAACTGTAAGCAGGTGACCTCTCGGCTGGATTTTCAGTGAGAAAATGAACCTCTTAGGCAGAGTGAAGTTGAGGCATCAGCAGGTTTATTTGGCTCCACAGCATTCAGACTCCATCAAACACACAATCTCTGGCTTAAATAGACACAGCTGATGGACTAAACCATTTACATGAAAATTAACTCCTCACTTCCATCTACAAACACACATTTAAATCAAATATCTACAAACACACACTTAAGGTTATTTTTTTATAAACATTTTCTGATTTAACTTACACCTAAATACTATAGAAATCCCACAAACTATGCACAACTCCCCCTATATTTTCCATGGTCTCTCCCAGAACCTATAAATGGTACCCCCGGGAAGCGTTCGTCCAAACACCCTGGAGAGGACACAGAAAAGACAGGTAAGTCACTTTCTCAGCACCACAACACTTCTTTTGCACTCACTTCTAACAAACTCTACACTGACATTTGCTGAAGTTTCTAAACAGGAACCCTTGCTTGCTCTAAACATCAATTCTCTTTTCCACAGACAACCACCCCAATTACTAATGGAGAGCAGCTGTGGAGAGCCTGGAACAAAAGGCTACATGCTAACTTTTAAAATACACAATAAATATTCAATAAATATTTCAAAACCTTGTGTGCAAACTGTTCTTTATGTGCAAATCTATGCTTAAAGTGTAGTGCTAAATAGTGTCCTAGTGCTAAGCAAGCTGATTTTTGATAAAGTGCAAAGGCCCCTTTACAGTTCTACAAGCCATTTACATAAGAAGCTATATGCATAAAAATAGTCCCAGTAATGAAGACCTCTTCATTACAAGAACATATGGATATTTAATTTCACTTTTGATAGTTAGATGTTCAAGCAACATAAAAAAATAAAGTTTGAATAAAAGCTTCTTGAAAAGTGGAGAAAAAAAAATGCAACCTCTGATGACCCCCACTTAAGAATGTTAAATTCAACAAAGGCATATAAAATTAAATCAGAATGAAACATTAGTAAAGCATAGTTACTCAAACACTGGAAGGTCTACTCGACTAAAATGTATAAATATCGCCATGTGTTTTCTTTACTATTAAAGTAATAATGAACATCACAATAGAATGTGAAGAGCTACCTAAGGCCATAAGAAAGAAGATTGAAGCAGCTTTCTAGTCTGGTAAGTGATCTGAAAAGGTGAAAGGAATTTAAAATCCTCAATGTGGACACTAATCTTCAAGTGGAAGACACCCAAAACAGCTTCAAGCATGCTCAGGTATGTCTGTCTAAACAAGTTCAACCATGGAAGCAGATTGCCAGCAACAAAAAAAAGTAAAAAAAAAAAAAAGTCAGCTTAGAACATGCATCATTCCTACCATTGTTGATTTGAAAGTACATTGTTCTTTAAAGGTTTAATTGTAATGGAATTTCTTTAGGGAGCCAATCTTACTTCTTAAATTCACTGAGGCAGACTGATGTTTAGATAACGTCGTAGACAAAGAGCAGGACTTCAGGAAAAAGGTTCTTTTGAAAGATAACACTAAAAATCAAATACCAAAACTGTTAACAGAGAACATGTTTGAAAAACAGGAATATGCAGCTCAAGATAAGAACCTCCATCGGCTGTGAATCACAGAGTAGGCATTGTTAGGCTTTAGGGATGGTTTGCTGCAGCAAACACTAAATTAGGAAAAATGTCAGATCAACTAAAAGAAATGAAATCAAGTTGAAACAGAATTGGATCTTTTAACATGACAATGATCCACTGGGAAATCCTATAATGTCTGCCATAGAGTTAAAACATACAGTAGCAGGCTCCTAGCCGAGTCAAAACCCACATCATGAAATATTCAAGACGCTGTGTGATAAAGTAAAACAGGCTGTACATGCAAGGAACCTCTCTAACCTCTCACAGCAGAATGTGTTAAAGTAATCCTTACTTCATAAACTATCAGTTCTACATCAAAAACTGGTGTTTACAGAGAGCTTTTGAAAAGACTTTATACTGTTAAATTAAAAAACTATTTTGGTCAGTTGGCTATTTTCTGTTTTTGTATCATGTTCCTGGTACCTTTAGAAATGAGAAATATTTAATCGCTGAACATTTTTTGTGAATAAATTTTTTGTGGGATTTTAATAATCAAAATCATGATGTAAATCAAAATAACCTTTTCAATTAAAAGACTTTTTAACCCATTGTTTGTTATAGATCAGTTCTTTTGAGCAGATTGTTGTTTTTTATATTTGTTAATCTGCTTCAATATGAATTATTTCTGGTAAATGCAATGACTTGTTCCATATCTGTATTCATGTGTTTTTATTCTCTTTTTCCTTACCATCAAATTGCCATTGGATTAAACTAGTCCTTGTAGCTAAATCTGGAAAATGTACATGCTATTTGAAGCACTTGTGTTGGTTAAAATGCGCTATCCCAATATTAGACAAAAAATAATCTCACTACAGTAATTTCAGATAACAGTCCATTTTTTTTTTCTTTTTCCTTTATTACAATACACCAATTTTTGAAAATCATGCGTGAAACATGAGTGATTTGCTTAATGAAATAATTTTTTTCTAGACATAAAATAAAGACTGGATATCGATATGTGAGGATTTCCTCAAAAATAACTAAATACTCATTATAGTGTGCCAATGGAATGCTATGTGTTTTCAGGGTAATAAACCGCAAAAAACAATTTGAATAACTACTAACTAATGGGTTTTTCAGTGACGAATAAAGGCGGTTATTAGTATGTAATATTGGAAATATTTATATGAAAGCTCTCTGTAAGCTGCATTTACTATTCCAACCAAAAAGGAAATGAAATGCGACGAAAATGGAATCTAAAGATTTGTTTATTAACATGTATTTTCAATACAGCAAAAGGTTCCTTAATACATTTATCAGAAACCAGGTTACAGGAGAAAACAGATTGAAGCAGGAAATTGCAGAGAGCAGGAGGAGTATTTTAATCTGGATAAAATAAATACATATGGACTCACTAACACAGTGTGTTTCCGGTGCTACCGGAAACAACACTCTCTCTTCCCCAGGGACTTTAACCATAGAAAACCCAAATAACCTCAACTCTACATCCTAATTTAATCTTAAACTTTGTATTTACTATATAATTTTAATTTCTACTTTATGTAGAGGAATTTCTTTGCCCAAAGGAGAAGGTTAATGGAACATTGTTAATATATTTTTTTGTTTTGAAAACTCTTACTGATTCAGCAAAGGTTTATCCTTTACTTGAGCAAAACCTTAAATTTTGCTGTCATATTGTTTTACCCTGAAATAAACTGTGTATAAAACTAGAGCAAAAACAGAGAGCGGTCCTTGTTTTTCATGAAGTTCTTCACCTCAGAAGTAAAAACCAAAAATATGGTCCTCACAAAGGTAGCCAAACATAGATCTCTCCCAAACACACAGGGGGGCGGGGTGTGTAGTTTCTCCCAGCCAATTATCTGAGGGTCTGTTATTGTCCAGCCAATCAATGCCCAGAATCTTTATTATCGCTGTCGTTCACCAGAGGAAACGTCTAAAAAGGGTTTACAATTTATTAAACTGTACTTCCCTCTTGTGGTATTCCTGGGTATAACTTTATAAATCCACTCAGTGTAAATAAAGAGCTTTGATTTAGGACATTTACTGAATAGAATAATTTTCAAATGCTAGAAAATGAAAAATAATATAGGCATTTTACTTTCAGTGTGTAAGATAACTAAACTTCAGTGTAATATAAATATTTTAAACTCTGCCTTTATTTCCCTGAGGTTTAGGCAAACACATTTTATTGCTAGAAGTAATGATCCACTTGTGGAAATCATTGAATCTAGCTGTTTTAGAGACTTCCAAGCCCTGGGGTTATTCAAGGTAGACCCTGTCTTGCAGATTGATACTAATGAAGAACAGCGGATACTTTTATCATACCATTACATAATGAAAACAGAAAACAGTATGTAATTGAATTGATCTTGAAGAAAAAAAAAAAAATCTAAGAATTGCAGAATTGTTTGGTATTCTTTAAAATTATGGTTGTGTCCTCCTTCAGTTAAAACTCTAACTACCGCAGCCTCATTTTTGGATTCTGAACACTGTATTGATTTGTCTGTGTGTATATATGTTTTTGTGTAAGTTACATATTTAGAATGATTTCTTTGGTAAATTTACTAACCGTTTGAGGACCAAATGTGGTGGACCCCCATTTTCAATGTGCGGGTGACAGTTTAGAGGTATGGTGTGAATTAACTTAGGGTAAGGTTAGAAATATACTAGGAATGGTTAGGGTCAATGTCAGGGTGTGGCATTAATGCAGAAACTAAAATGATTGTAAGTCAATTTAAAGTTCTGACAAGATAGAGATACAAACTTTTATGTGTGTGTGGCGCATGGAGTCCAGTGGTTAAAATCAATTTCTTTAAATGTGAACTTAATTAAAGAAAAACATTGAAAATAAATCAAAGCCAAAAAAAAAAACAATAAAATTTTTTTAGGTCTAAATTTACCTCTATTTTGTCTTACAGTATATAACAATGGGGCACAGAGGGGATTCCTTCTCTCTCCTTCCACCTCATTTTTAAACTTTATAGTAGATTAAGAAACGATTGCAAAGGGATTGCAATATGCTGCTACTGTGGTACTAAAATCTTTATGGTTAAAACATTTCTTTTTTTATTTTAGCTTCTGTCATGATGGGCTCTCAAGGGGGACCCAATTATGCAGAACACCACTGAGGCGGAAACAGGAGTAAAGGTTTTAACAGAGTTTATTTAGACAAGCACTGAGATTACGACAGGTTCGGGTTCAGGCCTGGGAAACTGGTTCACTGGGTTCTTGAGGTTAGCTTTGGGAGAGTCACTGTTGGATCTGGAGAGGAGTTGCTCAGCAGAGTCCGCTTGCTGCTTCAGCGTCTCACGTTTAGAAATTAACAGACCTTGGCTTTGGGTTTTCCAGCTCTTAGTCCTGAGCTGCATGGAAGTTCTCTATGGTTCTTCAGGTTTGGCTCTGAGGGTCGGCTCGGCAGGTTAGCTCTTCCAGAGCTTCACAGACGAGACACAGGTTTCCAACTGGATCAACACTGCGACATTGAGGCAAGCTGTCTGAAGACAGCTTATATAGTGGATCCTCTGATGATGGTAATGAGCAGCAGCTGTGCAGGAGGCTCTGCTCAGGAGGATCCACGGCGGACTCTGCTGGAGAAAGATGGTACTACTCCAGCTCCCAACAGCTTCATTACACATTCCAGAACCTGATGTGATTCTTAATGTTTTTTTTTTTTTTTTCCCCAAAACTCCTGTTGTACCTGGTAAAGACAAAAATAACTGAAGTTATTTTTAGCAGAATCAATTTTAAGCAGATGAAAATAGGAGTGTGATGGTGTTGCAAAATGCCCTTATAGATAACAGGTGAGACACATGATTAAAAAAAACAAAGAATTATGAATACTTCATATTCAAATAATTATAGTTCAAGTTTTTTTAATACAGTGAACAATAAAGTTGACCTTTTTCAATAATGAAAGGAAAAATCTGTCCAACCATATGGCAATCGAACCCTTTTAAAGCTAAATATCAATATAAAGAAACATTTCCAACTGTAAGGTTACTGTATGGCAGTTATTATTTTTTTTTTGGATTAAGTTGATAGATTCATAGATTTACTTCTAATAGAAAATTAGCCTTGCTTTTTTAGATACAAAAATAACAACAAAGCATAACAAAAGTAAACAGACTCAATATTTGATTTATTTCCAGCCAAAATGCCTTAGTAGGAATAACAGTTTTAAATAAAACTGATGTTTTTTTACTCAAATAGTTTTACATAGTATAGATTACATAGTTTTTCAAACTATGTAATCTTAATGCTTAAGACAAAAGAGAGAGAACAAGAAAGAAAGAAAGAAAGAAAGAAAGAAAGAAAGAAAGAAAATCTGCTCTGCAAAATGGGAGCATTAGTTGGACCTGATTTGGTTTCTTCCCCCCTGCTGTCCCTGAACATGTGACTCAGAAATCATTAATTCATGGAAGTGATTCTAACGTTGTTTTTGTTTTTTAACATGAAAGCTCCGCCCACCTGTTCCTCATATAACAGCTGCCTTCTGACGGCTGTAGGGACACAGCAGTAGACCTGCTCCTCATCCTCACATGGACTCCCAACAAGTTTCTCACTGAAAATGGAAGCAAATATAGTTGTCATGGGGACAGAGAGCGTCGGGAAATCAGGTAAAAACATGTTTTTTCTAATGAAAACGCAGGCTTCTGGTGTTGCTTTTGAGTGGAGGTTAATACAATTGTGATGTCTCTCCAGCAATGACTGTGCGTCTTCTGACTCGGAGATTCATTGGTGAATATGGAGACATCGGTAAGTTTCCACTTCGCCTGCTTAAACTTGATGCCGATTTAATCAGTTATCCCAGAGGTTCAATGTTTCTTTGTTTCTTTGTTTTTCAGAATCCATCTACAGTCAGAGTTCTATAGTTGATGGGAGGGAGGTTACTCTGAATATTTGGGACTCACCTTACTCTGAGGTACTGAGAAACTGTATAAATGTATTAACATGCTGCCACACAAAGTCAATCTTCCAGTTTTTTTAGCCTGGCATAAGAGAAATTACTGGCCTGCCTGACTTAACAGGATAAAGACTGAGAAAGATGAAAAAAGGTTTTACATTATTACTGGATCTGGAGTGCTTTGTATCATCACACTTTGAAATTGAAGTATTTAGAGTGATTAATCCTTACTGGACATTGAGATTAAACTGCACTGTTTTGTACTACTGTTTTATCATTGTCTCCCTTTTATCTCCTCTTTCTTTCATCTTTTCTCATTTTCCTGTTTTTCTTTCCTGTTCTATTGACATTGCAGTGTCCATATAACCTGTAATACTCTCTGCATGAATTATAATAAAGCTATTTATATGCATAAATCAAGCGGAACACTATGCCGATAGCCGTACTGCTCCACTTGTGAAAGCAAAATCTGTTGGGCTCTTTTTGGGCATCATAATTATTCTTATTGCCACATTGCCAGACAGGACACTGTTAAAAAAAAAGATAAATTACAATAAAAGAAAACAATTGAAATGTCACAAAAGTCCCTATGTTATTTTTTGCAGGATTTGTCTGTGGAAACCTCGCCTCTCCATAAAAAGGTCCAGTGGGCAGATGGCTTCGTCCTGGTGTACAGCATCTGTGACAGAGCCAGCTTCAACGCCATCAGCAGGCTGGTTCAAAGGATCAAGTCCACCAAAGATTGTCTATCTGGGAATAAGGTCCCTATAGCAATAGTGGGCAACAAAAGGGACCTGCACCACAGACGGACAGTGCTGAGCGAGGAGGGCAGTATGCTGGCCATTAACGCAAACTGCCTCTTCTATGAAGCATCGGCTGCAGAGAACTACCACAGCGTTTGTTCTGTCTTTAATGGCCTTGTGGACAGGATGAAGGATGCCAAGCTCACTACAAAGAAGCCTCTGAGGTTTAAGGGCATTGTGAAAAGCATGTCTGCGGTTTTTGCAAGGAGAAGGACAGATTCCCTTTGAGGGCATTACGAAGCTGAAACAAGAGACTTGATATTGTTATACGTTTGACCAGATGGACACAATATAATGATCAGACTGTGAATTAGAAAAAGCATTTAAACTTCAGAAAATATGAACTAAGACACATGTTGCAGATGATCACTGGACCTTAACATAAAGAAGAAAATGACATTTTTTAAGTCGTTGGGGAAAAAACCCACTGTAATTAGTTTTTTTTAAAGAAAAATGTTACCCCAGATTTGAATGTCAATAAACCTCAATGTGGATCCAAATGTATTCCTGCTTGAAGCCTCTGTGAGAATCTTGTAACAAACAAACATTCTTAAAACAACTTCTTCAAACGTATTTTAAAGCCAAAGTCTGCATGTGTTACTGCGCTTTCTGTGTCTTATTTAATTCATCTTAGAAAATGTCAAGAAAAGCTGTCAGTCTTTTTCTAAAAGTAAGATATTGGTGCACAGATGGAGGGGTGAAACTTTAAGTATAATGTATGTCCTGCTAGAATAGAAAAAAAAATATTTTTTTTAAGTTCTTTTTTATAAACATGCTTTTTCAATTTCTGTGAAGGATTTTTGTTTACAGCTGGAAATAAAGCATAAACACAACACTGTTTGAGTTCCCAACCTTTTTTGCTGGCTTCATGCTAAGGGTTTGTTTACCTGCCAGTGTTACAGATATATTTTACAAAGTGAGTGAAATCAGTTGAGGACTAAGTTTTCATCTGTGCCTCAGGTGTCAAGCTGGCTATAGTTCAGTCTGTGTTGGAATTGTTATGTAATCACAACAGATTTGTTTTACCCTCTCCAGCATTGCTGTCATTTTCTTTTCCTGTAAATTACTGATAAATTTACTGTATTTCTACTGTGCAACTAGGCTAAATTAAACTAAACATGATGATAAATATCCAAATATAGCAGCAAAAAGGTCAGCCTTTTTGCTGCAAAGGGAATTTGTTTAAGTATTGTTATTAATGATTCCTTTGAGTTTTTTCTCATCATAAAGAATGTCTTCAAATCATTGACTAAAATTCTCTCTAAAAATATTTAAGGTAGTTACACCTAAAGTCCTTCTAACTGGTCAGAAATACGCTCCAGTAAACTTGTTCTGACCCCCAGAGATTAGGAAGAACCTTTTGCCATTAGGTGTTGGGAAGATGTCCATAAGTAGCTAACAAGGCAGCTGGACATGAGGGCAAATGGCAGGTAAGCCGGTGCCGCTGGTTCTATGAAGAATGTGACAGGAATGAGGCAGGGGTTAACAAAGCTTTTTGCCCTTACAGGTCACTGTCACTGTCTATGAACCCAGAAGATTTTATACAAAGGAACCATTAACAAGCACCAGCTAGACTGGGATGTTTTACCTATGACATCTAATTGAAGCTTCAGTGGAGCTGAACTTTGTTTCACCATTGTACTAATTAATATGAAATTAGTTAAAAGATGTGACACATTGCAACTTATGAGGAAATGCATTCAGAATGAGTTTCAGCATTGTGGCTACTACAGGCTTATGTAAACTTTCGGTTAAGAATGTCTGTTGTCCATCCATGCTCTGTAACTCCCTAAATCTTAATGTGGGAGGCTTTGTTGTTCCTTTTCTTTAGTGTTACAGAAAGATATGTGACAGAGTGTACTCTGCCTATTCAACTCAGAAACAAAACATATAACCAAGCATGCGCACAAAAATCCAGTAACTACAGTTCAGAAGGATAGATGTACCTAACATGTAGGATTTAAAATGGTGAGAGGAATCTGGAAAACTATCCAAAGGAAGAACATGCAAACAAAAGGTCTCTGCCACAAACTGAATATAGATACTTTGGTTAACTCTAATCCCAGAGAGTTCAGACTAATCCCAGAGACTTCAGACTATTATGTGTTTGTCGAAATCCTAACAATTTGCATCTGGTCTTCAAACTATCATCTGCATGCCTTCTAACTGCTCCAAATGGTGGTTTCTAGAATTTGTAACAGTAGAATGGGAGGTAGATCTTTGGAGTCCATGAGAAAGAAACTTCGTCTACCTTTAGGGCATGTGGTTAGAGCAGTCAGGGTTCCTGAGCAAGACCCTTAAACCTCACACTGCTCCCTGGGCGTCAGACACTGGAAGTCCACTGCAACCCAAGGGGCACAATAAAGGGATTGAAATATATATATATATATATATATGATGGTGACACAAAGAAATATATAAATGATGTAGCATCTAATGAAACATTAATCACCCGCAGTAATCCTAAACTGGACAATTTATTGCAAACATTTGTGTGACTCTTCTGGCTGCACGTGCTCAGCTTGTTTGTGACTCAAAATAAAACCAATAAGGAAATAATCTGCTTCTCTTTGTTTTAGCCTTTTTCCTTCCGGTCACGGTTTAGACATAAACACACTTCTCTGTTCAGTTCTGCCTGGCAGCAGGTTTTGACGAGACCCAGCTGATCAATGCACAATGTGATTTTCTTTCTCCTTATTAAATGCAAGCAGGGTTTATTTCATTACTGTAAAACTCGGTACCTTTCATGTTCTCAATGAGGTCAGCAGGTTCACAGACACAGTAAACAAAGAAAATAACCATGGCAAGTCAGTTTTAATATTTTCATAGAAAATTGAATCCACTATAGGAAAGTATTAACGATCATCAGTACTCACTTTAGTTTTTGTGAAATCTGTTTGGTTGGAAAATGACAAATCCCGTGCCTTTGGAGGTGAATCTGTGTAATGCAACCAAGGTATTATTTTTAATTTGCACCCAAATAATTCTGTATAGCCAAAGGTAACTGCTTGTCTCCTATACAAATACACAAACATGATTTCTATTTTTTATTAAAAGGATTAATCGAATGCTGGGAGTTTTAGGAAGGCTTTTCAAAAAGTTTAGTTGTATGTTTAGGGAGAGTTTTTGACAATTTTTGCAGAAACCCTGCAGAAGGTCTAGTTCACAGTCTCCGCTCCAATTAATCTCTATGGTGTTCTGCGTGTTAAGATTGAAGAATCTGCACTGGTTAGTCAAGTTACACACCAAACTCAGTGATGCAAAGATGTTTGGACATTCCTTTTTGCACTGATACAAAGTCATGTTGAGAGATGTAGGGTATCATCACCGAGCTGTCCCCGAAAAGTTGGGAACGTAAAAAGGTTCAGACTGTCAATAAGGCTTGAATGTAGTTTCTTGGCTATTAAAGCCAATCCTATCTTTAAACTGTTTAAGGGGTTATCAGGAAGACCCTGATAGTGGTGATCTATATTGACTGTACCAGGTGTCTGCAACCGGGGTCCTTCAGGGTGGTGTTTGGATACATATCTAGTCCAGAAAACCTGAAATAAATAAATGGTTAATAACCAGGCATATGTAAAACTTGCTGCTATGCAGAGGGGGGTAATTAAATCACTGGATCAGATGTGTTGGAGCAGCGATACATCCAAATGTTGAAGAACAGAGATACTCAAGGTCTGGAGTTGCAGAGCTTCTGTGCACTATGTGCATCATTATCTGCAGACCACTTTGGGGTTTTGTAAAGAATGAATGAAAAAGAAAGGATCAATGGGACAATAAACAGGTACACTGTAATGCTGATGATATCCACTGACCTGCTCGACTCACATATAAGCATTGAGTGACATCCCATTTCTAATCTATAGGGGTCCAACATGGTGTTGGTCCACCTCTTACAGCTAGAACGTCTTAAGATCTTCTGGAAAGGCTTCTGACCATTCTTCCAGAAGCTCATTTGGCTCTGGCTCTCATTCTCCACCCCAATTCATCCCAAAGGTGTTCTAGGGCATTGAGGTCAGGACTATGCAGGCTACTCAAGTTCATCCACGCCAGACTCATGTTGTTATACGAAGAGGCCAGCTCTAAACTTTTCCAACAAGGTTGGGAGTAAGAAATTGTCCAAAATGTCCTGGTATGCTGAAGCATTATGAGTTCATTTAACTGGAACTAAGAGGGTAAGCCCAGCTCCTGGAAAATAACCCCACATCATAATCCCCCTCCACCAAGCTTTACACTTGGGCACACTGGAGTCAGACAAGTGCCATTCTCCTGTCAACCGCCAAACCCAAAGTCATTGATCATATTTCCTGATGGAGAAGCATGATTAAGCCTCTTCAGCTAATCTGAAGGCCTCTAAAATTTTGGATATGTGTACTGATTGACTCTGCAGAAAGTTGGCGATTCTGGAATTCACTGAAGGTGACTCTCTTTCACAAATTTCTGCAACAACAGTCTGCACTCCTAGGTACTTGGTTTTATAAACCTGGGTGTATTATAGGAACTAGAGCACCTGATTCCAATAATTTGGATGCGTGATCAAATACTTTTGGCAATATAATTTGAGTCTGGTCACAGGAGGGAATGACAGCAGGACTGGGAAAAACAAACAAACACTTGGAAAATACTTGAACATATATATATGGAAATTGACTTGGTGCAATATAAGTTCAGATAATTCAAATGAAACACCCCCCCACAAACCAACAATAAATATATAATGCATAGATAGACAGATTCAATGGTAAATGTGTCTGGCTAAAAGAGGTAGAGACTAAGAGTGTTGTTCGGCTAATTGGATTACCTTGAACCCACTCACACATTTTCTGTACCCAGTTAGTTCTGTTCATCAGTCAGGACAGCAGCTTATCCCAGCAGTCAGTGGTTGGATGCAGGGGACACCCTGGACAGAGCCATTGCAGACACATATAAGTTGCTTGAACCAAACATATACCAAAGATCCTTTTATCAACTATCCTAACATAGAGTTTTCTGGACTGTGAAAAAACAAAAATGGAAAAACCCAAGAATGCACAATCAGCTGAAAAAGAACATGATGAGTCAACTGAGCCAAAGTGCTTCTTGCTGTTGATAGTGCTAGCCAGCTCAGCACTGTGCAGCCTTATAGCATGTCCTCGTTGTCGGAGTCTTTTTTTTTTAATGCTATCTTTAATTTTCAGATTAAGCTATTGAATATCTCTGTAAAAAGAAATAAAAAGATGTTCTATACAATGTTCTCTTATAAAAAATAACATTTAGAACAGTATCCTGTGTACTTTTGTGACACTTTTTGCTTGATTATATAGGCCATAAAAAGCCATTTTAATAAATGTATAAAATAAAAATATTTGTGTTGATGAAATGTGTTTAATGTCCCCAGCTCAGACAGGTTCACAAGTGTTTATTTGCATTTGACAATGCAAATAAATAGTTATTCAGGTGGTCGAAATGGTTAAAACAAAAAAAGAAATACTTGGGGCCTTGGATTACTCAGTAGAATGTGTTAACTGTTCAAAAATGTCAATTATTCCTTTACTGTTGCCCTTTTGCCTTTGCTAAGCTCTCCCACGTAGCCTTTTATCAGACCTCCTGCAGTGCCCGGCTGCTCAGCAGAAGATCTTCATGTTTAAACACCGTGACCATAACTTACCCCCAGCAGTGAGCGTACTAAGAGTTCAAAGGTCATTTGCATTTGTACTTTCCCAGTCAAGATTACTGATTTGTGTCATTCTAACCTCTAAATGTATGCTGTATTTAGCCAAATAACCTAAAACCTCCAGCAGTTAAAACACTTTAGAGAAATTCACTTTTTGTGAATAACAGATTCAATAGGAGTCAGCGGGTGTTTTAAGCTGTCGTTATTTAAACTTTCCCTCACCTTTATGTAAAAGACCAGTAAATAAGTGATGCATCATGTAAGATATGAAGAAAATTATGCATTAATTACATTAATTCTACAAACAGAAAACCTAAAACCTCTAAAAATTGACTAAACAAACATTAAAGCTCTGTGAGTTCGTATTTCTGGATATTATTCAATAACTGAAACCTGCTTTAAATTTCTACAGAGATGTCTGATGTGTTTGTTGCACTTCATCATCTTGCTTGTTCCTTAAAATGGCCATACCTCTAGGTTTTTTTTTTTTTTATTTAGCAATTGAAATCTTGATCAACAGTTTCCAAGCTATATCCTGTTATATCCAAAGCTCAAACAGATCTTTTAAGGGGAAGAAATAAAGATTATGTAACCTAGTTGCATAACAGTGTACACCATTACTAACTCTTTTCTAGAATATATATTTAGTTTTAGAATTTGCTTTATTTGTTTGTATTTGATCAATTTTTTTCATCCCGATCAATGGCAGATCTAGACATTTTTTTCATGGGGTAAAGGGTGCTATGTTGGAAATGCTTAAGTAAATCTCTCATGTAAATCAGCAAAAAATACTCTTAAACTTGTATAATTTTCTCTTTTTAGAAACAAAGACATATTTGAGGCAAACTACATTCTTACTTCAAAATAGATAAAGAAATGAATAAAGTCAGAAGATGAACTGAGAACTTTAAATACCATACAAAACTGATTTCAGTAGTTATTTTTAGAACATCTTAAGGCAGAGATTGCTGTGCTGGCAGGCAAAATGGCAGGCAAAATGTCAGGCAAAATGCAGGCAAAATGTCTCGAAAAGAATTTCAACGCTACCATCTCTGCCGTGGAATTTATACAGAGAATAAATAAAAACATAGCAGGTGGTCCAGTTGGATGAGCTGGATCATGATCTGCAATGTATAAGTATCAAGATATGGAGAAATTAACCCTCTTTCTATGCCAGTCTATCGAAATATGAAACCAGAAATAATTTATTACATACCAGATAACAAATCAAGCACGTAACACAAGCATTTCTATTTAGAAATCTTGTTATAACAGCAGAATTTTTTTTTATTACATAAAGGTACGGAGGCAGTTTTTTGGGCGCAGGACTCCGACTTGCCACTGAGGAAATTTCCTCACTTTACAAATCTAACAGTTTGTCAGTAATGACCTAGAGCAACACTAAAACTTTACAGGCTACAGTCTTGGTTAGGCTTAGGGGGTCATGGTATAGATTAATGTTTTTCCTGCAAAAATGCTTGATCAATAATGTGGTTAATTTGATAATACACACAAATGCACAAGCTTGGCAAGATGATAAGATGGACAACAAATATTCCTTAATGTAGGACTTAGACAACAAACCAAATTTTCATTTTGTACAGCTTTCATGACAATCCCATTTCTTAAAGTTCAGCAGTGATCAAATGTAAACAGTGTGGGAGAAAAAAACATGGTACAAAATAAACGCATGGATGTGGAACTTCAGAGCATTAAATACAGTATATATGGTGCAATTATGCAGATGGCATTGAATGCTTAGAAGCCTCTTCCCAGAGGGCAGCAGGGAGAACAGTCCATGGTGGGAGTCTGAGGGGTTATTTATAATGTTATGGGTTCAGGAAACGTGGTGCTGGGATGAAATGTCTTTTATGGATTGAAGAGGAGCCCCGAGGATCTTCACTGTTGTTCTCACCACTCCTCTCACCTTCTTCCAGTCTGAGTCGCTGCAGCCTCCACACCACACAGTGAGACAGCTGGTCAGAATGCTTTCATTGTGTCATATTTTCCTTCAAATCTAAGATAGCTGAATATTGTTTTTTACTAAAGAATACTACTGGAGGAGCAATGATATAATAAAAAAAACATAAAATAATTTGGTTGGGTTTGGGTCTAACATCTGTTTTTGTCATGCTGCAGGTCTGGTGTCTGTGTCTTTCTCTTCTCTGCAGGGTGTGATGGGCAGGTGCAGCTCATCTCGGTTAATTTTGGAGCCTACTTAAGGAGCTGGGACCAGGAGGAGGGCGTCAGTTCTTTCTCGCTACCAGCGTGGTATATGACCGACCAGCTTCCTAGATTTGTGTTCAAACCTGATCTAATCCTGTGTCTCTGTTTTTCCCTCCTAGCCACCAACCCAGCCAGTTTGCCGCAGCCCTCCTCCAGGAGCCCACCTGCCTGTCCACCCTCCTACAAACCATCACCTGAGGAGTGCAGAGTCAGTTGCCCCTGGACCCTGGACACATCCTTCCTAGCTCAAGACAACCTCAAGCCCCGTGAGTTCAGCATCCTCCGCCTTCCCTCCACCTCAGACCAGTTGTTCACCATCACCCATCTTTTCCCTAGGCTGTACCAGGAAGATCCTGCCAGACTCCATTTTCTGTTCCCTGTTTCAATAAACATTTTCTTAAACTGATCTAACTGTCTCCGTGGTTGCCCTGATTCAGAGTCGTTCTTCTCACATCATGACAGAAAGAACTGACCATTCTGACTCTGGGGAGCAACTACGGAGCGCGGTTTCACACCAAGGTCTATTGTTAGGACAGCATGAGACCCTTTTACAATCCATGAATCAGCAACAGACGCAATTAATCCAGGCGATGAGTGTACTAACCCATGAGTTCCAAGATCTTAGAGGCCAACTAAATATGGTTCAGCCTACCTCCGCTCCCCCGCCTGTAGTCCAGCCGCCCGCTGATCCTGTTGCTCCCGTGTCGCTGACAGTTCCCTGCGTCGGGGTGTCCGCTCCCACTCCTGAGCCTTTTTCGGGTGATTTAAATAAATCCAGGGGTTTCTTGTTGCAGTGCTCCTTGGTTTTCTGTCGCGCTCCTCAGTCGTTTCCTGATGACGCGGGGAGGATTTCATATATTGTGGGTCTCCTTCGCGATAGAGCCCTGAGTTGGGCGGAATCATTTATCGATGAGACCAGCATACTTGACCTTAGTTACGCTGACCTCCTCACCCAGTTCAAAAGAACTTTTTCCTCCTCGTTAAGTGAGGAGGAGGCAGCGAAGAGGCTGTGGGCGTTGAAACAGGGAAGTCGATCGGTGGCCGATTACGCGGTTGATTTCCGAACCCTGGCTGCGCCGTCGGGTTGGAACGCTCTCGCTCTTAAAGCGGCGTTTCTAAATGGTCTTTCTGAGAGACTTAAAGACGAACTCGCAAGTCGGGACAAGCCCCAAAGCCTGGAGGATGTAATCGAACTAGCGGTACGGGTAGACGATCGGCTCCGGGAGAGAGCTCGAGAGAGGCGGAGTCAGGCTCCACCTCAGGTGCTGCAGCTCGCAGCTCCTGCTGAGATTACGTCATCTAGACCTCGTCCAGTTCCCTCAGCATGCCAACCAGCAGAAGAACCGATGCAACTAGGAAACACCAAACTAACTCCTGAGGAGAGGGACAGACGTATGAGAGCTAAACAGTGCCTTTACTGCGGTGCTTACGGGCACTTCCGGTTAACCTGCCCTGTTCGCCCAAAAGATTTTGCCCGCCAGTAGTCCAGGGGATCCTGGCAGGCGCCTGTTCAGAAAACCCCCCTCTTCAGTTAACTTTACAATCTGTGATTTGCTTCCAGGAATCAGAACATCCAGTTGCTGCCCTTGTTGATTCAGGTTCTGAGCAGAGCCTAATTGACCCAGCTTTAGTTAAGAAATTGCACATTCCAGTTCGTTTACTAACCTCCCCTATCTCAGTTGCAGCACTGGATGGCAGCCCCTTAGCCACTATTACTCATCAGACTATTCCCCTAAAATTTATTGTTTCTGGCAATCATCATGAAAACATTTCTTTTTTTATTTTTCCCACCAGATTTTCACCTGTAGTTTTAGGTTACCCTTGGCTGACCGCTCATGATCCGCACATAAATTGGAAGGAGTCTCGGGTTGAGACATGGAGTTCCAGTTGCCTGGCTTCATGCCTCCACTCTGCTCTTCCTCGTTCCTCTGTTGATCCTGTCTCCTCCGAGGTTCCCCCTGATCTGTCTCTTGTTCCTTCCGAGTACCTAGACCTCCAGCGTGTTTTTAGCAAAGACTTAGCCTTGAGTCTCCCGCCTCATCGTCCCTACGATTGCCCCATTGACCTCCTTCCTGGGGCTCCCCTGCCCTCTGCTCGTCTTTATAAGTTGTCCCTTTCTGAACAGGATGCCATGGAAAAATACGTTGCAGAATCACTCAAAGCGGGTATAATACGCCCTTCATCCTCCCCGGTTGGGGCAGGATTTTTCTTTGTTGCTAAAAAGGATAAGTCACTACGTCCCTGTATAGATTATCGGGGCCTCAACCAGATAACAGTTAAGAACAAATATTCGTTACCCCTGTTGGCCTCAGCTTTTGAGACAGTTAGGGGCGCCACTGTCTTCACCAAACTCGACCTTCGCAATGCCTACCATCTGGTCCGTATCCGTGAGGGGGATGAGTGGAAGACAGCCTTTAAGACTCCACTCGGCCACTTTGAGTACCTGGTCATGCCGTTCGGCCTTACCAATGCCCCAGCCATATTCCAAGCCCTTATTAATGATGTTCTCAGAGACTTCATCAACCACTTTGTTTTTGTTTATCTTGATGACATCCTTATTTTCTCTAAAGAACTCAGCCAACACCAGCAGCATGTTCGCCAGGTCCTCCAAAGACTCATGGAGAACCGCCTGTTTGTCAAGGCTGAGAAATGCGAGTTCCACCGAAAGTCCATCAGTTTCCTTGGTTTCATCTTCGAGGGTGGACAGGTGAAGACCGACCCAGCTAAGATCAAGGCTGTGGAGGACTGGCCTACACCTAGGTCCCGGAAGGACATCCAACGCTTCCTGGGGTTTGCTAACTTTTACCGTGTCTTTATTAAGAACTTCAGTGTTATTGCCTCACCCCTTTCTGCACTCACCTCCACCAAACAGACTTTTTCCTGGACACCTGCTGCAGAAAAGGCCTTCCAATTCCTCAAGGGGAGGTTCTCTCAGGCCCCTATCCTCACATATCCCGACCCAAAGGCTCAGTTCACTCTGGAGGTTGACGCCTCGGACTCCGGAGCTGGGGCCGTTTTGTCACAAATGTCTACCTCTGATGGAAAGCTTCACCCTTGTGCCTTTTTTTCTAGGCGTTTTTCCCCTGCTGAGAGAAACTATGATGTGGGAGACCGTGAACTTCTAGCTATAAAGCTGGCTCTGGAGGAGTGGCGTCACTGGCTGGAGGGAACAGAGTTACCCATCATAATCTGGACAGATCATAAGAATCTTTCATACATCCAATCCGCAAAACGACTCAACCCCCGCCAAAGCCGCTGGGCATTGTTCTTCTCACGCTTCCATTTCACTATTACCTACCGCCCAGGTTCCAAGAACGTCAAGCCTGACGCACTATCCCGACAGTTCTCCACCACCTCAGAGTCCATGGATCCTGAACCCATCATTCCCACGTCCTGTGTCGTTGGTGCCCTCACCTGGGAACTGGAGAGAAGGGTCAGACGGGCACAGGAGATCGAGCCAGACCCTGGAGGTGGTCCTCCCCGACGATTGTATGTACCATCTGCTGTACGCTCCCTAGTGCTCCGCTGGGGACACTCCTCCAAGTTCTCTGGCCACCCGGGCTCCAGCCGCACCATCGCTCTTCTCAGACGATACTTCTGGTGGCCGTCTCTAAACAAGGACGTGTCAGAGTTTGTCTCGGCATGCTCCATCTGCGCCTGCAACAAGGGGTCCTGCAGACCGCCTGCTGGTCTCCTCCAACCTCTGCCAACACCCAGTCGTCCTTGGTCTCACATCGCTCTGGATTTCATCACCGGGCTCCCCCCGTCCAGCCACAAAACTGTCATCCTCTCCATCATCGATAGGTTCTCCAAGGCTTGCCACCTGGTTGCTCTCACCAAACTTCCCTCTGCTCTCCAGACTGCCGGGTTATTGGTCAACCATGTGTTCAAACTCCATGGTCTCCCAGTTGAAATCATCTCTGACCGTGGCCCACAATTCATTTCCCAGGTCTGGCGTGACTTCTGCCAATGCTTAGGGTCTAAGGTTTCTCTCTCTTCTGGGTTTCATCCCCAGTCCAATGGGCAGTGTGAGAGACTCAACCAGGAGGTTGAGAACACCCTTCGCTGCCTCTGCTCCCACAATCCCACCACCTGGAGTCGGCATCTCCCCTGGGTTGAATACTGCCACAATTCGCATATATCAGCTGCCACTGGATTGTCCCCTTTAGAGGCATCCCTAGGATACCATCCCTCTCTTCTCCCCTCTTCATTCCCAGATTCAGCTCTTCCATCCGTCAGGTCACACCTCAATCGATGCCGTAAAGTTTGGGATCAGACTAAGGCCGCCCTGGAGCGCACGTCTGCCCAAAACAAGAGGTACGCTGATCGCAAGCGCCTATCGGCACCTACTTACACCCCTGGGCAGGAGGTGTGGCTATCTTCCAAAGACTTCCCTTTAAAGGCTTTGTCGAAGAAGCTGGGTCCTAAGTTTCTTGGCCCTTTCAAGATCGACCGCATTATCAGTCCCACAGCAGTCAGACTCAAGCTCCCAACTCATCTCCGTGTTCACCCTACCTTCCATGTTTCCCAGATTAAACCTGTATTTTCCAGTCCATTGTCCCCTCCTTCCAGGCCCCCTCCACCCGCCCGGATTATTGATGGTCATCCCGCCTTCACAGTGGACCGTATTGTGGCGTCCAGGCCGCGTGGTCGCGGTCTCCAGTACCTGGTGGACTGGGCTGGTTACGGGCCGGAAGAACGTTCCTGGGTTCCGCGCTCCTTCATTTTGGACCCGGACCTCATCTCTGCCTTTGAGGCATCATCTTCCGGACGGCCGCCAGGGGGCGTCCGTTAGAGGGGGGGTGCTGTCATGCTGCAGGTCTGGTGTCTGTGTCTCTCTCTTCTCTGCAGGGTGTGATGGACAGGTGCAGCTCATCTCGGTTAATTTTGGAGCCTACTTAAGGAGCTGGGACCAGGAGGAGGGCGTCAGTTCTTTCTCGCTACCAGCGTGGTATATGACCGACCAGCTTCCTAGATTTGTGTTCAAACCTGATCTAATCCTGTGTCTCTGTTTTTCCCTCCTAGCCACCAACCCAGCCAGTTTGCCGCAGCCCTCCTTCAGGAGCCCACCTGCCTGTCCACCCTCCTACAAACCATCACCTGAGGAGTGCAGAGTCAGTTGCCCCTGGACCCTGGACACATCCTTCCTAGCTCAAGACAACCTCAAGCCCCGTGAGTTCAGCATCCTCCGCCTTCCCTCCACCTCAGACCAGTTGTTCACCATCACCCATCTTTTCCCTAGGCTGTACCAGGAAGATCCTGCCAGACTCCATTTTCTGTTCCCTGTTTCAATAAACATTTTCTTAAACTGATCTAACTGTCTCCGTGGTTGCCCTGATTCAGAGTCGTTCTTCTCACATCATGACAGTTTTCCTGTCTTTTTTATTTGATGTAAATAGTATATGTAGAGCTTAACCCTTCATAGGGCACACAAATATTTCAAAATCTAAATTTTAAGCCAGATGTGTTATTGGGGAACAAGACAAGACCTTATTAAGTTTGTAACATGAAAAAATATATATATATTTTGATAGTAAAAATGTATGTCAATGTAATAAGAAACAGCTTGCCCTAATATATATAAGAAAAAAGAAATTCACGAAAAACAATTCTTTTTGTTACAACATATCCTTAAAGAAATTAATGCTGATACAGGAACTTATATTCTTTACTATTTTAACTTTACTTTATAACTTTTCAATTAGCTTAAACTTTTTTCTTGTTAACTCTTTTTTCAACTTGACAGAGGTTTAGCCAGAGAATTTTTATGAAGGTGGCCAGGCAATAACCAATGTACACTGAGGGGGTGGGGGGGGTGTACCAGATCTCCTAACGGGTCAATCTATACTATACTAACAGGAAAATTAATGAGCAAAAAATCCATATTTTGTAAATAAAGACAAACTATACTTTCCTACAGCCTTTGCTAACAAATAGATGCATATATTTAAACATAATTTCTTGATAAAAGATATAGTGGATAAAACTCTTTCAGTTTATTGTAAATCCTTTCCATTGTCATTACTTACCTGCTTGTGTCAATAAACATTCTGCATAAAATTGATATTTACAAGCACTTATATCTACATAAATTGATTATTTGATAAGTTTTTATTAAAATTGTTATTTATCTATGATTTCACTGAAGACTTCTAGATGACTTGCAGAGACATCACTTTTTCTTTACCCCATATAACACAAAATCTTGCTCTGAAAAGAGCATAGATTCTGTACTTATCATATTTGATGTTAGTATATTGATGTTTATAATTAACCACAAAAAATTTAAAAGTTTTGAATATTCCACTTGAGAGTATTACTGCTGCCACCATCTGTGTCAGAGGGAAAAAATGGTAGGGGTGGCCAATGATTTGCTAAGGGTGACGTAAAGGGACATTAAACCAAATACAATAGCGTTCAACACTAAGCAGGTGACTTCTAAATAAACTTGGTTAGCATAAAGGACTAAACGTAGGCCCTTGCCACATTTTTAGATCATCATTTTTATGTGATTATTTTCTGTATTGTTTCACCCGCTTCATAATTATGTTCTTCTTTTTTTTTTTCAATCTTTAAAGATAGCAATAAAATACATTCAAGTTTAAAGGTGAAATGTTGAAAAATGCAAGACCACTGATCAGTTATATGTTTGTCTGTTTTTAGGTATTTCAGATTAAAACAATTTTAAATTCCTTGGTATTATTTCTATGTCACTTCTACCTAATGGATATAATAGACTTGACTGATGTTAATGAAGCAAAGCATTTAAAAGCAGCAGCTCATATAAGGACCCTTCACTTGAATAAAAATGATTGAACTGCTTATTGCAACCATAGTGTGGATCAATTAAATCATGCTCTTTGATCTTTTAATAACTAGACTCCAGACTCCAGACGGGTTAGGCATGTCTAAAGGGTAGAACTGATAATACTTTGATCTAATATAAGTTGAGAGAATGGTTAGAAACACACTCTCTTTCAAACAAGGGCACACATGGAGGGAAAATAAGACTGAACTTAGCATGTGAGCTGGTAAATGCAATCAGGCGTGGTGTCTCAGTGAATCATTACTCCGTGAAGGCTGATAAGACACTCACTTGTTGCTGCTGTATGGCAAATAATACCTTTTGTGACCAATCTGGAATCACTATAAATGCAATTAACCCATTTATGTTGAAATCAGAATTATTTGCACAAAGGCTGGACTGAGTGTATTATTGAATTTTATCCAGAATTTTGACTTTGTTATATTTAATATATGAATACAGAAAATAGTGCCAAACTATGCTTTGGATCTCAAGAAAACCTCATACTCAGTAAAACTGTTAGGCAGACTTTGATTCCAGTTCAAGGAACACAAAGAATTAACACTGACTCCTGTGTGAAGACTTTAGACATAGTATAGAGACTTATTCCAGGATCAACAAGGAAATAAAAAATGGCAATGATTAGTATCTGATCTTTGGTGGTACCGTGAAGTGTGAAGTATAACACAATAATAATAATAATAATAATAATTATTATTATTATTATTATTGTTATTTTAAAAATAATTTCTCCAAAGCATTTTTCACTTTTAAAAAAAGTTTGTCAGGAGTAGAAATGTAAGAATCACAGTCACTGCAATAACCTGGTGCACACTCTTGTCAAACCTTTTGTTAAGCACCCTTTTTCATTTAATTTCAACATTCAGTACAACATCAATTACGTAAAAAAATCGAAATAAGCATAAAATATAGTTTATCCTTCCATTTGTTTTTTTGTCTGGAGAGAGGGCACATTAGCTAGTAAAGATTTAATTTTTCAAAGGTACAAAAAATAATATGCAGACATAAGAAGAGGTTGAATTAACCTAACCTGTTTTGAAAGGTCTTTTTATCCTAAATAATAAGGAATGTGTCTTTCTACATTGTATGCTGAACACCTCAAAAGTATTTGTGGTACTTAATTGGATTTATTCTATGTCAAAAATGTTCAAGCTGTCATCTCAGTCTGTCTGGATCAAAAACCCAAGATTAATCAAATATCTCCAACCTAGGTCAACTTATAATGTAAGCCTCTGAAAAATGTTACAGGTTTTAATTTTGAAATGTGTCGGTAAGACATCTATTATATACTGAACAGTCGATTTGTTGTGCATGCAAAAGGTAACACAGGACTTATCCCAGGACCTCGCTTTGGGGGTCTGTCCTTTCATGCGATACTCATTTTCTGAAAAATGCTGCCAAAACAGGAGGATTTGTGGAGAGAGAGTTCTCAATGTGAAGAATGCTATTAATTACATTGCGGCATCCAGGGTCACACAGAAAGGCAACACTTGCAGAGTCAACTTTAACATGTCATCGAGGATGCAAGGGGAAAATACAGTGGTATCCAGAATTCATCAATGTAGGACATTCAGCTTTCTTGCATTTGATGAATGTTGTGAAGATTACACTGACTGTTTCAGCTTAATTAAATCTAGCCTATTTACATTTCAAAGCATACTTCTCTATTTCTGCATTGTTTTTTTAATGAGATCTGCCCTCTTAAACAATAGCAGTCAGAATAACTCTTGATGCAATTGTGCAGTTGGTAAACAAGCTTTTACCCTTGGGTTTCAGTATTATTGCTGATCCAAGGAATTTATTTGAGATGTGTCAAATAAACCTGTACAGATTTTAAAAAAGTGAAAGGAAAAACAGACCAGTGTGGACTGCTTGTTATTCTCAAAAACAAAAAAACACATCTACAGGTTTATTTCATTCTTAAAAGACACCTCTTTAAGCCAATAACTGGTTAAATGAGGCCCAGCTATTACATGATTCACCACTACAGACTCTCCCAGCACGATTCAGTTTAATAACATTTAGAGCACTTCAGCAAGCTTAAATCCAATTTCATGAGTAAATGAGCCAAATGCAATCAGCAGTGTCAAAACAGGGGTGTACTGGAATAATGAGCCATGCTGTGTGGGATATCATAGGGAAATGCCAAGAAACATATTCCTAAAATTTATTGATGCTAAACAATTTAAAAAGAAGAAAAATGAAATTGTGTAGTTAAGCTGGTCAAATCTAGGGAAGAGGAATAGGGCCACTGAAACATTAAAAAAAGTTAACTGATTTTTAAATTTTATTTCAGTATAATCTGAGAAAAAAGTCAGAATTCTGACTAATCTCGGAATTCTGATTTGTTCTCACAATTCTGACTTAATCTCAGAATTCTGACTTTAATCTCAGAATTCTGAATTTTTTTTCCCAGAATTGAGACTTTAATCTCAGAATTCTGACTAATCTCGGAATTCTGATTTGTTCTCACAATTCTCACTTAATCGCAGAATTCTGACTTTAATCTCAGAATTCTGACTTTTTTTTTCTCAGAATTGAGACTTTGATCTCAGAATTCTGACTTTTTTCTCACAATTCCTAATTTTTTCTCACAATTCTGGATTTAATCTCAAAATTCTGACTGCTAACAAACATTTTAGCATCTAGCCATGTCTGTTTTAGAGACTAGCTCTCTTGTTTTAATCACCTTCTGCTCTTCTATTAATGAAATAGAATCACCAGGGACTCCTCGGGCACATAAAAAGTCACCTAATTCTGTCATTTTCCTCCAATGTGTTACTGGCCCTCCCAAACAACTCACCTATTTATCAGTGAAGATGAGGGCTTCCACGTCTCTTCATCAGGGTGCCCATCCACATTAAGATCCAAAATTCTGAGAATAAGGTCAGAATTCTGAGAAAAAAGTCAGATTAAAGTCAGAGATCTGGAAAAAAAAATTAAAAATTCGGACTTTTTACCCATATTAAACAGAAATTATATTTAAAAATCAGCTAACTTTTTTTTCCCAGTTGCCCTAATTCACTTCTGTACAAATCACCTGAAATATCTGGCTCATATTTTCAGCTAAAACAAATTGTGTTATAAACCAAAAAGTGTAGGTTTAATTAAACTTTCCTCATGTGTAACTTTTCTCCTCCAAGGGACTATTCTATTCTATTCTATTCTATTCTATTCTATTCTATTCTATTCTATTCTATTCTATTCTATTCTATTCTATTCTATTCTATCCATAATGTTTTTTTTTAAAATGCACTAAATTATTTTTAAAGGCCTGTTATTCATATATTAAATTTTAATTTGTTTGTAAGAATACACACAAAATCTATATCCTGATTGTTATGAAATACAGATTTACAGAAAACATGAATCCAGAAAAACAACACAACAATTCATGAAGTAGTCACTAGAGGGCACATGTGTCCAATGAACCTCCTTCTATATTCAGACCTCCAACTCACTCATTTGTCCTTGTCTAATTGTTTATCTACAGTATATGTGTGTTTATCCCTCTGGTTGCTCATCTTTTGTCTCCCTTTACTTCACGGAATAAACCAGAATTCTGTTTAATAAATAAACATGATATTTTAGAGAGTGTGCAGGCATCACCTCCAGGAAGTAAAACCAGATTGTGAATCACAAAAATTAATTTTTAGTTGAATGTCCAGACACTTGGGTATCATGTTGCAGGAAAAACATAATTAATTTCTATGTGACTCATTTCCTAAGCACCTGAGTGTTGCCCCATAGCAAAGGTGCCATATATAATGAGTAATACTTCCTTAGTGATTGCTACACAATGCATTGGAAGGCTGACAAGAATTCAAGCTATGGAGGGCAATTTCAGAGAATACATTTAGTTCAGTATTCAGATATGGGTCTACTGCTTCAGTTTTTATTCCACGGGCCTGATTAAAAAGTGCTCAGTGAGAAAGATGCGTTCCACTGGCGGTGGGTGACATTCACGTAGCAGATCAGAGAGTAAAGGTGTGGAGTTCATAAAGCCAGCTCGGTCATGCTTTCATTTTTAGCTAGAGGCAAACAAACGTTATTTCCAAGAAATGGAAAACGACAGTAGAGTCAAAAGCTGTCGGACCCACTGAGCCGTTGATCCCAACAGCTGCAGCAGGCCTGGATACAGTTAAAATTGGTCCACTGTTACCTGGTCAACGGTTCATTTTACAATATGCAATTTTACATTCAGATTATTACTTTGAAATCCCATCAATCACTTCATAGTAGCAAAATTTTAGCTATCCACATCATTATTAGCAATATGATTAATTATTATGGGCTTGAAATAGACTTAAGCAAGTAATAACAATGCGTGACATGAAGAAATTTGGCCCAGTTGGTTTAATGTTTCTTCATGCAGATATAATTTTTTGCTGTTAATTAACAGCCACTCGAGAAGCAGGAAAAAAAGAGAGTTGGTTTGAAGCATAGATAAAGCAATTCTGTTCCAAAAGAAAATGATATGAACAATATATGTACTTGAAACTTACTGGAAGCTGTAGACCCTTTGTGTTCCATTATTAAACTTAACTTATTTTACTTTATCTACTCAGCTGGGGCAAAGAAACAGTTCAAGGAATCAGGGAAAACTTTCATCTGTTAGGTTTTAATAGAACAAGGAAAAAGTACAAGAAGAGGTTGAGGCTTTGCTTCACTCAGAACTAGCTGGATCTCTCTAGTTGTAGAGTCACTCTGCTCTAATCTGCTAATGGGGAAATCTTGGACAAAACAGCTGTCGTTAAGGAATGAAAAACATTCAGAGTGGTGGTGGTTTCTTAGTTTGGATTTCAAGGACCAGACTCCAAAGAGAGCTTAAAGCTAATTGAACAGGGGAGGTATCTGCGGAGAGGTACGACTGAGACTGCTGCCCCCGCAAGACGCAGACGATGACAAACATAGGTTACAACAGCATTTGATTGCATAACATATATGCTCGGGGTGGGCAATGCATCTTAAGTTATCGCATGACAAAGTCTTTCCAAGATAAACTTGAATAAAGTTGCATATCACTTCAGAATCTTGATTTTGTTATCAGCCCTGGTTCTAAAAGCTGGACAAAGCTTCCTCCTCTGATCCAGAATTTAGTGTTTAAGATTCTCCCCGGATACAATTATTGTCCTGGCTTCTGAGTTTCTAAGAGCAGAGAAATAAGAAGTGAGTGCACAGCAAATCTTGGTTTAACGTATTAGCAAAATCCTTTTCACTTGTGATGGAAATCTACTCTTGTATTTTTCTAAGCCCTGTTCTTTAGATTCAACAGACACCAAAATATCAAACTTCTTTATACAGTAGGTAGAATACTGTTCCATGAGTTGGATAATCCTCACAGTTTCAGACTTTAATTTCTGACTGTGAAACGTTAAACATGATGATTCATGTGTGCTAGAAGAGATAAAGTTTATTTTACTACTAGATACAATCAGCTGATTTTCCTTTGACTGGAAACTTTTAAACAATCTCTAAAAGTGCCTTGAGATGACGTCTGATAAATTTTTACTATATAAATAAACTGAATCGAATTCAATTTTGTCAAAAGCTTACAGCTCAAACTTTTCTGATAACTTATCTTGTTAGTTTATCGCTTATGTCAGTCTGCCCCGGGATAGTTTTAACTGAAAACGTAGCATGGCACCATCAGTGTGTGAATCTGTGCGTGAATGACTGAATGTAGTGTAAAATATTATGGAGTCCCCTATTTGAAAAGGCATTATATAAGACAAGGCCATTTACCATTTTTTTTTTTTTTTTACCATTTTTAGCAATGTCTGCTTTGTTGTTTTCTCCAAGGATATGGTTGACAAATCACAGACCCATTACTAAAGCTAATATTTGATTGTGGGGTAGAAGTTATAACAAATTCATCAATTAAAGAGCTCATAGTTGTACATCAAAGGTGATTTATTTTTAAGCCTCTTGAATAATCAGTCGAGTAGTAAAACTGTGGCTGCAAGCAGAATAAGCAGTGTGGTAGTGATAGACAGAATTGGTGTAATTAGTTATATCCGAGCCTTATTCACACATTTGAAGCTGAAACTCACAGGAGGTGTGATGCAATTAAAAGGGAAATGGAATATCTCTTGCTTTAATTCCACTATCTATTGCTCCCTCTTCATTTAATCATTGAGCTGTGTAATGTGTGCTTTTCCAGCCTCAAACATCAAGTCATGAGGTGAGACTTTCTTTTCAGTTTTAAGAATTAAAAGATTCTGAAATCACTTGAAATAAATTACCTTGAAACAAAAGATTGTACAAACATAATTTGGAGCATATTTTCTATAGAGAAATGTGTATAATTGCATCATCTCGCACTTCCTTCATATGACTTTCTTTACACCTAAACAACATTAACTAGTCTTATAGTTGTTCAATATCTGTTGCTTTGAGGAAGGTTTATATTTGAATAATCTAAAAGTAAAAACTGGGTGGTGAGCCAGTAAAGCAAATGATCTATAATATTTTTGCATGCATAAAATATTTTTGCACTAGACATAGATTAGGGTTATTTTTTTTTTTTTTTTATAAAAGATAGATAGATAAAAGGGAACCAGCTTAAACACATGGATTTATTATGAGATATGGTAAATCTTTGCAGATATTAGGAAGGGGCTGAAAAATAATTTTCAACCAAAGGCAACATTATACCCCCATCAGCAGTTTGTTAATATGATGAGTCTAACAGATCAAGAATAAAATAAAACAGCAAAACACCAAAAACAAATACCAGCTGATACCTTTGTGTGCATGAAATTGATGTAGGATGATGCAGCTGAGACCAGCTCAGAGCATGAGCCAAGCTCACAGTTATCACAGCTATCACAGTTTAAAGGAATAGTACACCCAAAACATGATTAGCCTTCATTTTCTACTCACCCCCATGCTGAACAACACTCTGGAGTACTTTTTTGATATCTCAAATGCATCTGGAGATCTGGGAGGCTTCTTGCTGTCTGCTGACATTCAAATAATGGAGGTCTATGGTGACCGAGACAGAAAGGTCCATAAAAGTAAAAAAAAAAACGTGTCAATATTCCTCCATACTGCTCGTCCAATGTATTCCAAGTGTCCTGAGTGGGTAGCATCCAGAATTTACTCGAAACGAAGTCATTTAGAATGTTTTTAGAGCATAAACAGTAGTGTATAGGATTTCCTGAAAGCGCGCACACGCGCGCTCACGACGCTACGGAAGCCGGCAGACCAAACCAGATGAAAGTGCGCATTCAGCGTCTGCTCTGCCAATAATGCAAGCGTAGAAGAAGAAATGTGCTGTTTACCTGTGCAAAGAAAGAAAAAACGAAAGAAAAATATCTGAGGACTTCAGTGTTGAGGAAGAGCAGGAGTTCTTTGCCGAGCTGAATGCGCTGGTTTGGTCTGCCGGCTTCCGTAGCGTCGTGAGCGCGCGTGTGCGCGCTTTCAGGAAATCCTATGCACTACTGTTTATGCTCTAAAAACATTCTAAATGACTTCGTTTCGAGTAAATTCTGGATGCTACCCACTCAGGACACTTGGAATACATTGGACGAGCAGTATGGAGGAATATTGACACGTTTTTTGTGGACTTTTATGGACCTTTCTGTCTCGGTCACCATAGACCTCCATTATTTGAATGTCAGCAGACAGCAAGAAGCCTCCCAGATCTCCAGATGCATTTGAGATATCAAAAAAGTACTCCAGAGTGTTGTTCAGCATGGGGGTGAGTAGAAAATGAAGGCTAATCATGTTTTGGGTGTACTATTCCTTTAATGGTTGATTTAAACACTACTGGTGTCAAAAAGGTTTAACTGAAGTGACACATAAAATGATTTGTGTAAAATTGTGAGTAATCCCATGGCTGGTGGAAGTAGAATCAGCTCATGACTTTTTCATTCCTTTGCTGAGATGTCTTCAGCTGAATACTGCAAAGAGAGGGAATAAATGCATGTAATCAGAGAGGTATCTCCACCTTTTTCTACCGGGGTTAAATCTATTAATTTACCAGTTGTTTATATATCTTGATTACAGACTTATTTTCTATTTAAGTAAAGAAGTGTGTATAGTTAGAAAGGTTAAGCTATTATTCCTTACTGGCAGAGGTGTCAAGTAACGAAGTGCAAATTCTTCATTACTGTACTTAAGTGGACTTTTTAGGTATCTATACTTTACTCCATTACTTATTTTTCTTCCTACTTTTGACTTCTACTCATTACATTTTCACAACAGTATCTGTACTTTCTATTCCTTACAGCTTACCTTCCTTGTCAACCTGCCCCTGCTTCCAGAGACGCCACCTTTCCCTGTTCGCCTTAGAACCACATAAAATACAGGTGCTGGTCATAAAATTAGAATATCATGAAAAAGTAGATTGATTTCAGTAATTCCATTTAAAAAGTGAAACTTGTATATTATATTCATACATTACATACAAACTCATATATTTCAGATGTTTATTTTGTTTAATTTTGATGATTACAAATGACAACAAATGAAAATCTCAAATTCATCATATCAGAAAATTAGAATATTACTGAAGACCAATAAAAACAAAGGATTTATAGAAATGTTGGCCAACTGAAAAGTATGAACATGAAAAGTATGAGCATGTAAAGCACTCAGTATTTAGTTGGGCCTCCTTTGGCCTGTATTACTGCAGCAATGCGGTCGTGGCATGGAGTCGATCAGTCTGTGGCACTGCTCAGGTGTTATGATAGCCCAGGTTGCTCTAATAGTGGCTTTTAGCTCTTCTGAATTGTTGGGTCTGGTGTATTGCATCTTCTTCTTCACAATACCCCATAGATTTTCTATGGGGTTAAGGTCAGGAGAGTTTGCTGGCCAATTAAGAACAGGGATACCATGGTCCTTCAACCAGGTACTGGTAGCTTTGGCACTGTGTGCAGGTGCCAAGTCCTGTTGGAAAATGAAATCTGCATCTCCAAAAAGTTGGTCAGCTGCAGGAAGCATGAAGTGCTCTAAAACTTCCTGGTATGTGGCTGCGTTGACCCTGGACCTCAGAAAACACAATGGACCAACACCAGCAGATGACATGGCACCCCAAACCATCACTGACTGTGGAAACTTTACACTGGACTTCAAGCAACGTGGAGGAAGTGCCTCTCTTCTTTTCCTCCAGACTCTGGGACCTTGATTTCCAAAGGAAATGCAAAATTTACTTTCATCAGAGAACATGACTTTGGACCACTCACCAGCAGTCCAGTCCTGTTTCTCTTTAGCCCAGGCAAGACGCTTCTGACGCTGTCTGTGGTTCAAGAGTGGCTTGACACAAGGAATGCGACAGCAGAAACCCATGTCTTTCATACGTCTGTGTGTGGTGGTTCTTGAAGCACTCACTCCAGCTGCAGTCCACTCTTTGTGAATCTCCCCCACATTTTTGAATGGGTTTTGTTTCACAATCCTCTCCAGGGTGCGGTTATCTCTCTTGCTTGTACACTTTTTTCGACCACATCTTTTCCTTCCCTTCGCCTCTCTATTAATGTGCTTGGACACTGAGCTCTGTGAACAGCCAGCCTCTTTAGCGATGACCTTTTGTGTCTTGCCCTCCTTGTGCAAGGTGTCGATGGTCGTCTTTTGGACAACTGTCAAGTCAGCAGTCTTCCCCATGATTGTGTAGCCTATAGAACTAGACTGAAAGACCATTTAAAGGCTTTTGCAGGTGGTTTGAGTTAATTAGCTGATTAGAGTGTGGCACCAGGGGCCATCAATTTTGAACCTTTTCACAATATTCTAATTTTCTGATATGATGAATTTGAGATTTTCATTTGTTGTCATTTGTAATCATCAAAATTAAACAAAATAAACATCTGAAATATATGAGTTTGTATGTAATGTATGAATATAATATACAAGTTTCACTTTTTAAATGGAATTACTGAAATCAATCTACTTTTTCATGATATTCTAATTTTATGACCAGCACCTGTATAGTTTGCTCCTACCTCCAAGCCTGGTTGTCCATTTTGTGTCCAGCACAGAACACAACAAATCAACTAAAAGCAAGTATTTTTTATTATTATTTTGCCTTACTGTAGCTAATACAATAAAACCCCAGCTTGTTAAATGTTAATTGGTTCATATTTATTCATGATCAATGGAAAAGCAACACTAAAAGTAAAGGAAGGTTTAAAAAAGAAATAAAGAGAAGTAATAAAACTAACTGAGGTGCCTAAGCACAGGAACAGGAGCAGCCACCAAAACACATATGTATATATATTTGCATAAAAACTACTCTTTTTTATTGATATGATCTAGTAAGAATTTACTTGCAATTGATTTTAAGTTGGGTTTAAAATCAACAAATCTATCCCACATGCCACCTAGTATGCATGGCACTGGGTAAGAGTCCCAGGTTTTGCAAATTAAAACTATTTCATGATAAAATGTTCATGAACAGAATGAAACCTCAAAACAGTAAAATATGATAGGATAAGAACTCCAATAACAAATATATATATCAAATAAATTAATGGAAACCACATAGTGCATCAGATAAAGATCCCCCCAGAGAAAGGAGGTTTGAAAAGAAACATCCAAATCCATTTTTTTCTCTGCTCCATTTCAGGTTTTCACAAAGAGAAGCCTGGGAGAACATTTTAGCATTCCTAAACACCACAAAACCAGCATCCTCTGATACATCTGTCATTTTGTCAGTATTCAAGCTATGTCTCCTTTGAGCTATTCAAAGAAATTGTCTTTGAAATGGCAATCATATATGTGATTGAACTTCTCTCCTGGGGTGAGACTGCCTATAGCGTGTAGAATACTGAGAAGAAGAGGACAATTTCCATGAAAATGTTTCATAGCACACTGAATGTCACCAGACCTGTCAAAACAATAGCAACAGTGATCGGTTTAACATGTCAATCCTAAAAAAATCTCCAAAATCAAGCGCTGACAGATATCAAACTAAAGTTTTTTCTGTTGAAATGTGTGTTAGAAACAGGAAAAAGTTAATACTTTTTGAGCCAGAAATTCCTGTATGGCTCTCCGGATGATCTGGACATTTCTAAATATTAGATCTGATTGGTAAGAGTAGATCAAAAATTATGTAAATCAGATTTTTCTTGTATAATTTATTTATTTATTTTAATAAAATAAACAGATTACCCCACCCAAACAGTCCCATTTGTTCATCAAGGAAAATTATTTGGCTTGAAAATAATTCTGAAATGGACTCTACTAACCCATCATAGCAAACTCTTACCACATCTTACACCAATTACCTTATATTTGTAGAAACAGATCTAAGCTTTGTTTTTTGAGAGATAAACTTTAAATATTTATAATAACTATGAGTGAACCTGTGTTTTGATTAAAAAGCAACAATTAAATGAAATGGAAATAAAAAACTTGAATATGAAACCGATTCAGGTAATAGATGGTAGTTTATCCACAATGGTTTCTTAGTTTCTGGCTCTCTCTGGTGTAAACAATGAAAATAATATTGGTGAAATGGCTAAATATGGCCAATTCTGATTTGATATTCATTTAGTTACTTTACATAAAAGTAATTTTAACATCTTTTGAAATGGTTTACGAGTTATGTAGGACTTTCAGAGAAATGTTAGAACCACTGTTACAAAGATTTTTCAGTCAGATAAGCTGTGAAACAGGAAAAAGCTTTATAAACCATAGTTCAAGACAGTTTTGTCAGTGGGCAAACAGCTTAATTTTTAATCACCAATGAGGTACTTTTTTTTTATTATTGTAGCAGTTCTGGTGAGCAAAATTAACAACTGTTTTCTATTCATACTCAACTAAACTCTCCCCTTCAGGTCGTGTTAGTTCTTAAAACTTAGAATGTTGAAATAGGCTTTAGGCTTCAGTGTAGTTAATATGGTGATCATTTAGTATTCATAATTTTCAGTGGTCCCATTTCCTACCTATTTCATGATCTGCCCTGATAGCTGACCTTAATTGTTCATATCACTCATCTGCCTAACTCTGTCTAATCTCTAATTATCACTCATTTCATTCACCTGCTCGTTCTCTATTGCAGCCAGATCATTGTTTGATGTTTGTTGTATTTTTGTTTGTTATTTTTAGTTTGAGGGTTTCCTACATTCATGTTTCCGTCACTGGAGGCCAGTGGGTTGAGACAGTTTTGTTGTTTGTCTTGTCTCCTGACCGTGTCCTGGCTCCTGGGTGGGAGTACAGTTTAAAGTCCTGTCATCCTGGCTCCCAGGCGGAGACCAGGTTAAAGCTCTGCAGTTTTCCTGGTACCATGTCTTGTCTCTGTCCCTCAACCACTGAGCCTGCCTGTCTGCATCTGTTAACGTCTGCCTGAGCTCGCTGTTGGACTCATTGAACTCTGAATCTGCCTTCACACTCTGTGGATTCCTGGATCTGTCTGTTCCTGTGTGGATCGGAACCCCTGACCGGGCTGCGGACTCCTGGATTCCTGAACTGTCCTGTCTGATCTGTCTTCCCTGACCTGCATAGGATGCCTGCCTGCTCACTGAGGTTGCTGCATCGGTGACACTCTGGGAAATTCTGTACCGCAGCTTGTTTGGCAGTCCATCTGCTGTATCCTGCCTTCCTCAGAGAGGATGGACTCATACAGATAATCATCACCTGTCAGATGATCGTGGTCACTTACCTGTGTTTCTCCCTTCAGAGTGACAGTGATTGGGTGGTGCCCCGCCCCCCTTCTGCTAGGGTCTGCAGATCCACAGATCCGCGCTTCTGTTTTGTCTTATGTTAATAAACGTTTTGAACGTTCCCGCTGTATGTCTCACCTTGGATATTGGGTCCATCTGTCCTGTTTTTCTGACAGCCTACAGTAGTAGTCTGAAGATGTTGTTTTATTTTTAACTAAATGAAATATCTATTATTAGTTAGATTATTTAGAAATATTAATATAGATTTAAGTAATTGTTTTTTAAAGATACATCTGCTCAACATTTTGAAGAATAAACAGATACATATGTATTCAGTGTATCTAAAGGCCAAATTAGAGAAATGTTGATGAAGGAATACTAACCCCTGTAACCATCATTAAGGACCAAAAAAAAGAAAAGAAATGAAAGCTGCTGTTCATTCAACAAACACAACAGGAGTAACATCATCCGTCACCGACTTCTTTGACCATTGACATGGCCTATGCTTTATATCAACTTCTGCTAAAGAAAAAAACTCAAATGGCACTTTTCTAAAAGAACAATTTTCCAAAACAAATTTTCTTTTCAAACCAATTCAGGAGGAAATATTTTCTTTTTTCTTTTTTAGTCCTGCGGTTACTACGTTTTTTAAGTCGTTTTTTATGAATCCACATGACATTTCCCTTTCAGTGCCAAACTCTGCTAACATCAAAGATTTCAATAGGACCTGCCTGATAACTACAGTATGTAGTTCTTCTTTGACTTTTAACCAACATGTCCAACAATAATTCAGCAGTAGATTGCAATACAAATATATTGTACATTTATGTGTTTAATACTATTTATTTTGGATAATTAGAATCAACAGCTGGCCAAATTCCTTTTCATCAGCAACTAAAAAAACACATGCAGAATAACACAATATCAAAAAAATGCCATAAAAATAAATTAAATATGGGAATTATGACTGCAAGGATGTTTTCTTCATTTTATTTTGGTTTTGAATCACTTCATAGCACACTAATATGTGCTCATATAATAAAAAACCTTACTAAAGCTTTAAATCGGACAAAATCAACATCAATCATTTGATCCTACTGTCACATGACTTGACTGGTGGCCGCTTGGGCAGTCTGAGCTGGCAGCTTGTAGGGCCTCAGGATAGCCCTCAGTGTCTGACTTATTGATTCACTTGTGATTATGTCCCAATTCTGGGTCAAAATAAACATAAGATTTTACACATGACAATATTCAGGTAGAGCTCTCAAAAACACCTGTATTCAAATTAATCTCTTATCTAATCTGCTAACACAACAGATGCTTTAATTACAGTAGTACCTATAGTTTGTTACCTAGTGGAAATTCTGGGTATCGATCATTTACAATGGTATTAATTTTAAGAGATTTTTTAGTTTTTGCATTTTTATGCAATTATCTTTACTTTCTACTCTTTTTATTTTAAAGATAGAAATTAAGGTTAAATATGGTAAGAGTAATGACACGCCAATCAAAGGTCACTAAAATCAGCGTTGCTTTGGTGTGTAAATTTGCCATAATACTCCATAATTTTCTCTGGTACCCTCCCTAATCTGACCAGTCATGATGTAACCTGCATGTCATCATTAAGCTGCTAGATGTCTAGGAGGTGTTTCTTCTTTCATCTCCAAAATATTGCAAAAAAAAGTTGAAATAACTTGTGAAGGGGTTATAATGAAAAATTAGTCCATACATTTGGCTCTTCAAGGCTGCTCTATTGTAATTCATCATAATTCATCATGAAGTCCACAAACTGTAATTAAAAGTCTTTAGTCTTTTTCTGATCTAAAATGCTGCAGCCAGAGTTCTGATGTAATGTAAAAAGAGAGATCATATTTCTCCTATCCAAGCTTGTCTTCATCTTCTTTCATTTGTCAAGCTCCTCTCCTGTGGAACCAACTACCAGTTTTAGTCTGTCAGGCAGACACCCTGTCTGCTTTTATGGCTGGACTTAAAACTTTCATTTTTGATAAAGTTTATAGTTAAAGAGTTAGTTAAAGGTTACCATAAGCTATTTCTATAGCTATGATGTGATAGGCTTAGACTGCTAGAGGATATAGGGACAACTTTTCATCATTCTTCTTCATTCTATCTCTATTGTCTAACTTTGTGCCACCTTTATTGGAGGTTGACCTGTTTTTCAGTGTAGTACTGTTTCTGGTGAATACTATTTATTTTGAATAATTGAACAGGCTTTATATATATTTTGAGTCCATCTCTTAGTAGCACATAGGAAATTTAAAGTAATAACTTTAAGTTTTTACTATGACTGAAATTGCTGTTAACTAACTAGCTTAACACTTTTTCCGTGGTTTAAATTGCAGTGAACCCACCAAACTAATACACCGTTTGTTCTCAGTCCTGGTATCACTTCCCTGCATGCTTTAGACATTCTCTGTTACAGCACACCAGATTCAAATGATTACATAGACTTCTCAGCAGCTATCAAGTGCTGCAGAGGGCTGATGTATTTAAGTAGGGCGTGTTGCAGCAAGGAGACATCTAAAACACACACAGGACAGTGCTACTTGAGGAACAGGCCTGTGAACCATTGCAATATATATTAAATTAAAAATGGTGTAAGTCAAGAGAAGGATGAAATACTGGAGCCAAAAATGCAGATGAGCTGAAGGCTAGGAATAAAGCTACCTGAGCTTCCTTAACACCTCAGTTGAGCCATAGACTGACTCTTTACATATGACTCTGCATTGATTTAGTTTTTGATGCAAAAAGTGTCCCAGAAAAAATGGGCAATACATTTTTATTGATATACTGATATGAATATATATTCTGCTGTGCTTTTCACTGTTTGCACTCCTTATAATTAGAGAAATTGCAAATAACACACACCTTGCTTAACATGAGAGCCTTATTTTTTATGAGTTAGCAACCTTCTCTCTAAAATGTTGTTTTGTGTTTAACAAAGCGAGGCAAAGTAGAAAAGCTAAGAGTCAGATAAAGCCCAGAGGTGTGAATTAAAACGTAAAATAAGCTTTTGCTTTTTCAATATCAGTGCACTTATTTCATTTCTGTACAATGTACTTTTTATTTGTTGGACTGCAAAATGTATATTCTGTTAAATAAACTTTTTTTTTTAATTTTTTTTGTTAAAGAAACATTATTGTTTTCAAGTAAACCAAGTTACAAGAATTTCTACTTCTGTTATGTTTTTCATGCAAGAGAATTATTGAAAAATATACTTTTTTGAAAGTCATTGATTAAATAAAAACACAAACACAACACAAGGTTATCTCAGACTCTTTTCCAAACATGTTCTGTCTTTTGTGAAATAAAATTAGTAAGACAACTGTTCTGCAGTAATATGCCTTTTTAATTAAAAAAGGAAAAACAAACCATTTACAGGAAATCCATTCACATAGGTTTTCAGTGAAGTTAAAAACCCAGCACACAAGTGTTAATTATCATTATTTAGGATAAAAGGAAGAAATTCTGTAAAACCTGAAAACAAATTGCAGGAACAGTCATTTCTATGCAACAATCTAAGTTTAGCACAAGATGTGTTGCTTTTGTGAGGCTTATACTGCTTGTGTCTTGCATTGTCCGTCGACTCTAATTAAGCTTCCTCCAAACTATTACAAGGCTTTGATAATTACATGTATGTTTCTTGGCTGTAGATAATAGATGTTGAGTCATTTGCTTTAACCTATGAAAAATTACATTTACATAACGTTTATTTATAGTTCTTTTGTACTGGTTCATATAGGCTAATGATTCAACAGCCTTTCATGGCTCAATCACTAAAGTAAGACCTTGTTTCAGTGTTGGAAATGAATAAAAGGATCTGCATATGAACTTACAGGTTTAATGTGCATGTAATTTTATTTGTTTGTATTTTCTGGTTTTAAAAGCATTGACAGAATCATGCAATGTATTGGGTGCTTTTTAAAATTATTATTCTTGCATGGGAAGAAGCATACAGCATTCTCCACATTTATTGTTGCATCTGGAGGACATGTGTGAAGAATTTTAAAAGCTTTCCTTTATTGTAGCAGCATACTCTGGTATTGGAAATTTGAGAAAATCTGAACTTTAACTTTAGTAAAATTACTATTTCCCTGTATAGGAGCTATAAAATAAATGAAACAGAGGCTTTTTAATCACTCTGTTCTTTTTTAGGTTGTTTATATTGTTAAGGATCGTCTAACTAGTACTGTAGTTTCTTACTTTGTTTATATCAGGGAAAATAATAGTGAGACCATAGAGAGGCTAAATTATTTTACTCATATGCAGCTAGGCTAGATGAGGACTTGTCTTACCTTGCCATCACCCCATGCAATTGATTGGATGAAAGGTTAGGGGGAAATAAATCTACAATGTTCATTGATGGGGAGGACAGTAAGGACATTTTGTTATGACCATCACTCCTTAAAAACCCAAAGACACTGTCTCCATGCCAATTACAAAAGGCATTTAACAGGCATGCAAGGAAAAACCTTTTCCGTCCTACAATTAAATATGCAAACATTTAGATTTTAGTAATCATTGGATGAATAAGGTGAAAAGCTAGTCTTTCCCATAGTGGTGTTCAGCTATTTAATTCACCCTATGGATGAATAAGTCTTCTAAAGGTGACCGCATTGTGACTCTGTGGCCCAGCACTGCTCCTGAGTCTGAAGAATGCACTGTTTTGCATTAGCAGTAAGGTCAATTGCCGCCATATCTGGACTTTATAAACCTGTTCTAGTTGAATAAATAGGATGACCAGAACATTTGGCTGAATCGTTTGGTCAAAGCCTGTTCAGTACAGCCTCAGTCAGTTCCGTAAATGGCCTGTACTCATAAAGCGCTTTTTCAGGTCAGAAGACTTGACCAAAGTGCTTTACACTACATCCAGTCAAACTACATTGTAGCCACAGCTGCCCTGGGGCTCACTGACAGAAGCGGCTGCCATACACTGGCACCACCCTTCCCTCTGACCACCATCTGTGAACAATGCAGGTGAAGCGTTTTGGCCATGCACACATTGACAACGTCAACCCTTCGATTTCAGGGCAAACTCCTACATCTGACGCCACTGTTCCCCTAATGAGACAGATGCAGACATCCAAAAGGAAGCATCCTTAACCCCTTGAACCCTACGGACCCACCGGCGGGTCCAGCTGCTACATGACCTCGTAGTTTTACCAAACCCCCAGTATTGATGTAAAAAACATATTTGGCACAGTTTGGTGACATTTATGGATAAATGTGCCAAAATGGCCTCTCCGCCTAAGAAATTTCTCACTAATACCATTCTAAAATAAATATGATTCATCTGATTGAGTCCAAATTTGGTATATTTTTACACATTTAGATTTGAAAGTCTGTACTACTTTTTTGTGCTATAAATAATATTTTGGTAGTGTTTTGCAATGTTTATTTCAAAGAAAATTTTGCCGAGGTTCAAAAAATGCAAAATATTTTGTATTTTGTCTCTAATATTTCAGGCAGGGTCCAAGCTACAATGGTACTGACACCAGAAAACCATTCTATGACATCTTACCTTTACAGACGTACCAAAAGTTTCTTCTTAAATCTAATAGCTTTGAGGCTATAAGTTATTTACTTTTGTGTGTTTTTGTCAGGCAGAAATTTATTTATACCCCCTTAGGGTGTAAGAGGATAAAAACTTTAAATTATAGAATATGTAACAGCAAACTAGCTCCACAGGTGGGTCTGTCTGGGACAGAAACAGCTAAGCAGGCAAGCAGTTACACACTTTTCATGTCAAAGGAGTGGAAAGTGAGCACCAATAGTTATTCACAGTAAATGCTGAGCCCATAGCTATGACTAGGAAAGAAACAATTCAATTCAGTTTATTTCTATAGCGCCAATTCACAACACGTCATCTCAAGGCACTTTACAGTTCACCAGATCATACAGTCAAATTGATTCAAAGTTTTCTATCTAAGGAAAACCAGTTGATTGCATTGACTCATTGACTCAAATACAATCCCTCACACTAAGCATGCTTTTAGCGACAGTGGAGAGGAAAAACTCCCTTTTAACAGGAAGAAACTTCCAGCAGAACCAGGCTCAGTGTGAGCGGCCATCTGCCGAGGCCAACTGGGGTTCAAGGAGAAAGAAGCAGAGATTCAAAAAGCAACTGTAAAAGGCGGCCCCGTCCAGGAAACACACAGCCAGGCAGACGAGCTCTGAGCAGGCTCCCATGTCAGAGGATGAAGAGAGCACATCCAGCCAGTCATGGTCAGAGAAACAGGACTACACTGGAAAACAGGCCGAACTCCTGCATCTATAAAGAAGGGTGTTGATGGCAGCAGCACAGCTGATATTTCTCACCAGGATGGCGTCACAGCCAAACAGGAACAGACGAGGCAAAGCTACTATGAGAAAAAGCAGAGAGATCATAATGTTAGAGATTGAACTAACAGATTCTGCAGAGTGGGAGAATAGAGAGAGAATGAAGCAGAATGATGAAATGGGGGTCCCTATGTCCTCCAGAAGTCTAAACCTATAGCAGCATAACTATAGAGATAGTTCAGGATAACCTGAGCCACTCTAACTATAAGCTTTATCAAAAAGGAAAGTTTTAAGCCTAGTCTTAAAAGTAGACAGGGTGTCTGCCTCACGGACCAAAACTTGTAGTTGGTTCCACAGGAGAGGAGCCTGATAACTAAAAGATCTGCCTCCCATTCTATTTTTAGAAATTCTAGGAACCACTAGTAAACCTGCAGATTGAGAGCGAAGTGCTCTGTTAGGAACATAAGGAACAGTCATATCTCTGATATAAGATGGAGCTTGACCATTTAAGGCTTTATATGTGAGAAGGAGGAACAGGACTAAACACTAAAAAAACAGGCACAAATCTATAATTTATAACCAAAGGTGCAAATGGCAGAAGTGCAGCTGATATTTCTCTTCAGGATGACATCACAGCCAAACAGGAATGGACCAGATAAAGCTACTATAATGACAAAAAATATAGAGAACATAAAATTAGGGGCTGAACTAATAAGTACTACAGAATGGGAGAATATAGATTGAATGAAGAAAATGGTCCATATGTAACCTAGCTACGTAAGTCTTTAGCATCATAAAAAATATTGGTAGCACAGGATAATCTGAGGCATTCACTTCAAGTTTTATCAAAAAGGAAAGTTTTAAACCTAATCTCAGGTTGTCTGCTTCCCTAATATATATATAAAAAATCTAGTCATTGCATGATGAGGTCATTAATGTATATTTATATAAAATTATGTTAAGTCACAGAGCAGGCAGTTTCTTTCCACTCTGAAACCCAATTAGGTTTCTCTAAGCTTTAAACATAGTAAGCGCTAGATTGACTGTGCAAACAAAAAATGGCACATGCAAGTAGTGGATATTATTCAAAATGTCTAACCAGTGTTTTAACCTGTTAAAAATTTGTAAGACCACTGTATTTGAGCAAGGAAATTGCATTTGTAACTGACCAAGAACTGCAATGCGCTTCATATGAAGTAAGTTATACCATAGCCACAGGCAAGGCAAGGCAAATTTATTTGTATAGCACAATTCAGTACAAAGACAATGCAAAGTGCTTTACATGATTAAAATACAGGAAAATAAAACAGAATCAAAGCAAGTAGGAAAAAAAATAAATAAAAATAAAATAAAAATCGCAGAAACAAAAAAGAATATTAAAAACAGTTGGACTAAAGAAAATAAAAAAGTTGAACTAATGATGTTTTAGTTGAACTGTCTAACTAGAACAGTCAAAGGCAATCCTAAACAAATGTGTCTTTAGTCTTGATTTAAAGGAACTCAGGCTTTCTGCACTTTTACAGTTTTCTGGAAGTTTGTTCCAGCTAAGTGGAGCATAGGAACTAAATGCTGCTTCTCCATGTTTAGTTCTGGTTCTAGGCATGCAGAGCAGCCTAGAACCAGAAGACCTGAGTGGTCTGGAGGGTAGATAAACTGATAGCAAGTCTGTGATGTATTTAGGTGCTAAGCCATTCAGAGATTTATAGACTAATATAAGTATTTTAAAGTCTATTCTCTAAGATACAGGGAGCCAGTGTAAGGACTTTAGAACTTGGGTGATGTGCTCTACTTTCTTAGTCTTAGTGAGGACGTGCAGCAGCGTTCTGGATCAGCTGCAGCTGTCTGATCCACTTTTTAGGCAGACCTGTGAAAACACTGTTGCAGTAATCAATTTGACTAAAAATAAACGCATGGATTAGTTTTTCCAGATCATGCTGAGACATTAGTCCTTTAATCCTGGAAATGTTCTTCAGGTGATAGAAAGCTGACCTTGTAATTGTCTTTAAATGCTTTTGGAGGTTCAAGTCTGAATCAGTGGTTACTAGCTGAAGCGACTGAAGCTGTGTTGCTAACTTTAGATCTCTCTTCTATTGGTCCAAAGACTATTACTTCAGTTTTGTTTTTATTCAATTGAAGAAAATTATGGCACATCCAGGCATTGATTTCTTCTAAGCATTTCCTCAGTGCTTGAATTGGTTCATAATCACCTGGTGACATGGTGATGTAAAGCTGTGTGTTGTTTGCATAGTTATGTTAGCTGATGTTGTTTTTTTTTATTAACTGAGCAAGAGGGAGCATGTAGATATTGAATATCAGGGGACCCAGGATGGACTCTTGGGGAACCCCACATGTATTTTTTGTCATCTCTGATGTAAAGTTGCCTACTAATACAAAAAAGTCCCTGTCCTTTAAGTAGGATTTAAACCAGTTTAGAGCTGTACCAGAGAGGCCAACCCAGTTTTCCAGGCGTTCTAACAGGATGGAGTGATCGACAGTATCAAATTCTGCACTGAGGTCCAATAGTACCAGCACTGTGGTTCTTCCGCAGTCTGTATTTATACGGATGTCATTAAACACCTTGATAAGGGCGGACTCTGTACTGGTGCCACAGGTGCCATGGCAAAAACTGATAGTAGCAGATCTTCCATACCCTGAGTACAATCGGGAAAATGTCACCAACATGGGGCCAGAGAACGAAGTGGAGATTGAATATCTATCATAAAAGCTGAAGAAGCCGATGTCAGCAAAATATTGCAAACCAAATTAGGATGATCATAATTAAATACAAAATATCTGTGCTTTGTATGAAGCCTTTAAAAAAATCAAAGAAAAATTGAAACTTAAGTCTTTAGGTTTCTACTTCTAGATACTTTGCACACTTTCTGCCACATATGAACATTACATTTTTTGTTTTCTCCTTTCATGTCACTTTTCAGGCTCCATGATGTTCTCTTGTTCTCTGGTGGCTGTTAATGTTCAGCATTTTCTATAATATGCTACAACATTCTTTTTATTATGTTGTAGCATATTATAGAATGCTACAATTATATTATAGCATATAATCTAGGAATTATTGCATAAAGACTATCTGCAATCCTGCTGCATTAACTTGTTGTGCACAACAACCCCCTCCCCACATTGTGGAAGATGTTGCTGACAATAGTAATCTCCATTGCCTTTTCTGTTCTATAAAGATGTCCTACTCGAGTGCAAATCTTACCTTGTGAAGGACTTGCACTCTTGCTGGATCTTACGATTCCTTTCAAGAATATCCATATATATCCCTCTATTGATCATTGATTAGGTACTATTAGATCTGCCAGAACCATATGCAATGAGAAGGCTCATGTAACAAGTGTTTTTTAGCTACAAAACCTTATTCCATGCATGATCTTTTGGGCTGGAATTACTTAAAATAAAGCTTGATGTAGTTTTGATATTCATTGTAGGAAGCCTCTATAAACAGATTACTGCCTCATGTGCATCTAACTGTAACATTTGATGCAAATCTAGAGCAAACTATAAATGCTGATGCCTATAGCTAGAACCATCCTCCTCTGCAAAATAATTTAAAATATTCTGATTTGGGAGATAAGCATATAGCAGTTGAGTGCGAAAAATGGGAAATACTTTTCTGTCACTCCTTTTCTTCACATAAGTCATCTCCATTTTTTTATGTTTGTCAGTGCAAAAGACGAACAGGTTTTTATTTGTCCAGGTTGGTCAACCTAAGGAGTTTTGTGTTAGTTTGAGGAACCTTGTTGTGTGTCACTTAATACATAAAATAATAATTAAGAAAAACAGAATAACTAATGATATTTCACACTAATTGCATATTATCTCTTGCTGACATTTCTATTTCATCACCCTTGATATTTAAAAAAAATCTCTGAAACCCATGTTTATACCTCATGTTTAATATTTTTCCGAGCGAGCATGTTGGTGTGGTTGTAATGCATTTTCTTTAAAACAAAGGTAAACCAGGTAAGTGAAACCAGGCTTTAAACCAGGTTAGTGTGACTAACTCTAATAATCATCTTCTGTTCAGATGATCGTGGTCAATTACCTGTGCTTCTCCCTAAACCAGAGTGTCAGTGGTTGGGCGGTATCCTGCCCCCCTCCTGCAGCCGCAGCGAGAAGCAGATCCACTGCAGCGTGCTTCTGTTCTGTTATTTTTATTTTTTTTCATCAATGTTTCAAACTGACGGCTGCTCAGTAGCACAGTGGGTAGCCCTGCTGCCTTGTAGCAAGAAGGATCTGGGTTCGATTCCCGGCCTGAGTTTGCATGTTCTCCCTGAGAATGTGTGGGTTCTCTCTGGGTACTATGGCTTCCTCCCACAGTCCAAAAACATGACTGTTAGGTTAATTTGCTTCTCTAACTTCTCATTCAGAGTGAGTGTGTGCATTAGTGGTTGTTTGTCTCTGTGCTGCCCTGCAATGGACTGGCAACCTGTCCAGGGTGTACCATTGACATCTGGAGATAGGCACCAGCCCCTCGTGACCCCACTTGGGATTTAGCATGTTAGAAGAACTTTCCTAGTGGCTGCCTCACCTTGAGTACTGGGTCCTTCTGTTCCACTTTTCTGACAGGCATACTGAGAAAGGAGAATGTTATAGATATTTTAGCTTAATTTATTGGCTGCTTGTCCATTTTAGAGTTAATTTGGAAATAGTATGATTTGCTTTTACATCCCAAGTTATTCCAAAAAAGAAAATAAAAATGGGATGACTATGACCCGGATGACTGAGAACCTTTTTCACCAGCATCCCTAAGTAATTTAACCTGCATAAACTGCATTTTCTCTGCCTTCTCTGTTGCTCACACAATCTGACAAGCTGCTCTTGGACGTGCCAGTGACACATTGGAACCACAGGGAGATTGTTAACATCTGTTTGACTTTGGCTTTAAATATTCTGTTATTTGCGAGCCATGAATATGTACTGTAGTGGACTCACACATTTATGAAAGTTTGAATTTTTCAGATTTTAGTTTTCGCTGTGGTTTATTGTGGTTCCTGTATTTTTTTATTTTTTTTTTCACAGGCAGTTTTAGTTCTCAGCATTTTAGCTGTAACCTGTTACTGGTTAGTCTCCTGTTTACCCTCCACCAATCACCACTCTCACTATTTAAGGTTGTCTTGACTGCTTCTGCTTTTTTTCCATTTTGTTTATGCAGTCCTTATTCCTCTGATACACCATGTTTTCTGCTAGGGTTTTCAGTAGGGATCCTTTTCCTGCCTCTGTCTTTGTAAATTTAGACACTTCCATCATTTAACCACCCATTGCCATACAACCGTGTCTCCTACCTGCATATGGGTCCTACTGTACTGTATGGTAGATACAGTTTGAGGATGCATCATGTCTTGCTGACAAGTTTTAATATGTATCCGATTTTAGTTTATTTTCAATGGTTTAGTAAGAACTTACTTTATTTATAAAGCTGGATTTGCTTGGTTAGCACGATGCCATCTGCTATCATTGCAAATGAAAGATATACACTTAAAGGTATGGGAAAAGTATTTGCTTAGCCATCTAAATGATTGGAATCAGTTTCTTTTTTCAATCACTTCCATGGCCACAATTGTATAAAATTAAGCACCTACAGTAGGCGTGCTAGTGGTTGTTCATGTTAGATGCACACGCGTTTCTCCTATGCAACAAATCCAGCCGTGAAATGTCTTCGCTCCTAATTATTTCAACTTTCAGCTCTAGCATGAGAAAATGGAAATGTTTGGGGATGGCACTAACTAGGCCATGTAAACTGGAGTTGGTGCAGTCGATGCTGAAGCTCATAGTGTGAAAAGGTCATCAACTTGCTGCAGAGTCAGTCACTACACACTTCCAGAGTTCATGCAGCCTTCAGATTTCAAGATCAGAGGGCTTTGTGGAATGGGTTCCCATGATCAGGCAGCCAAGTGCTATGCAAATTGCCAGATGCAGTGGTGTAAAGCATGCCACTACCGTACCCCAGAGCGGTTGCGATGCTTAACAAATCATTCTTACCCATCCAGAAATCTGATGGTTAAGTCGGTTGCAACAATGCGGTCAGGCAAATGTCTGAGTGCATTGTTCCAAAATTTGGTTGTTGTTCAGGAGCTTGGCTTTCCCCCTTACGTCCAGTTAATTTAACTCTGAATGCTTCAGCATACCAAGACATTTTGGACAATTTCATGCTACAACTTTGTGCAAGTTGTACAAGTTTTGAGCTGTCCCCATCCTCTTACAACATGAATGTATGCCAGTGCACAAAGCAAGGTCCATAAAGACATAGATGATAGAGTCTGGTGTTGATAATCTTGACTGGCCTGCATAGAGTCCTGACCTCAACTCCATAGAACACCTTTTGGGTGAATTAGAGTGGAGTCTGAGAGGCAGGCTTCCTTGTTCACAAATATGCTTCTGGAGGAATGGTCAAAAATTCACATAAACATTCTCCTACACCTTGTTTACAGCATTCCCAGAGGAGTTAAAGCTGTTCTAACTGCATGAGGTCACCCAAAGTCACATGGAGCATATAGATCAGAGATGGCATGTAACTAAAGCTCATATGCGAGTCAAGGCAGGTGAGAAAATGCTTATGGCAATATAGTGTATGTCACATTTAAGGTTTTTCAACTAGGCTGCACAGTGGAACTATGTGCATTTGAATTCAGTTCCTGGCAATGGGTCTTTCTGTATGTAGTTTGCAAGTTCCATCTGGCTTCCTCTCATAGTCAAAAAACATGAATGTTAGGTTGAAAGATGTCTCTAAACTTCTGTTAGGCGTGAGTATGTCTATGTCTGTGTTGCCCTGAATTGTACTTATCCATGAACCTGACAAACTTGAAGTTGAATGAATGCATCTTTTTATCTTGCAAAAAACTAAATCCTCTGAAATTTACTACAATTTTTTTTAGATAATGTGAGACAAATTAAAACAATGGTGAGATAAGGAAGAAACAGAGAAATTATAAAGAGGAGAGAATAAAAAACAAAGAGAGTGGTATGATATATAATTCCTTGACATCTAAAGATGTTAGATGAAGGAAAAATTACAAATAGCATTATTTTTCTACCATTTGAAACGCCCTGCAGTTGTCTGGATGCTTGATTAAAAAGGCCACAAAAGCTGTACTGTATATTTAAAATAAAAATATTATATAATTTTATAAAGTTTGAGTTTGGCAGGCATGCTTATATAATGTCTGAACAGTATGTTTGTCTTGACCATGTTTAGGAATTAAAAACGTTAAATCAAAAGGCTGAAATAGTAAATAAAATTAAAACTAAATGTTGGAACACCCCATCACCTCAGCTGCAGAAATAGTTCTTGAACGAGAAATTAGTCTGCCGATTAAAAAATATACATAACACACAATCTGTTTACAGCAGCAAATAAGGTCACCCTTGACTGCATGTTTATACAAGTATAAAGTCTGCTTAATCAAGGCGAGTTCTTTTCTGATGCTTGGGCACCAACCTTTCAATTTCTGACCCAACCAGCTGCCCCCATGGACCACATCAAACCTTTAACTGATCTGAGATCACATTAAAAAACTTGAAACATTAGGAACTAAAGGAAAATGTTATTAGTTATCAAAATGTAAAACTTAAATCTTTTTGAACACCACACTAGTTTGATCTCTAATTAACAACTATCCCGTTAACATTTAAGGATGCCTGTGTAAGTTCCCAGTCAGCTGGGTAATGGCAACTACAAAACAGTAAGTAAGTGATCAGATCTTTGCTCAATTTTCCTGAAGATGTTTCGACACCTGTCCAGGAGTCTTCTGCCAGTTCTGTTGACTCTCACTAGACCAATATGAGATTGAAGTGCTGACCTTTTAAACAGCATAGAGGTCCATCTTCCCTAAAGGGTTCATTATGGTTGAGGCATGTACAATATGCTTGGAAATTGAGTCGCACGTGACAGCGCCCGCAGTATTTATACGGCTTTCTCCCCATTCAGACTTGCTCCTGGGAAGGGTGTGTTCAGCACTGCAAGCTGACAATACCGCTATACGAAGAAGTTAAAAAGCTAGCCGTTACAATTTTCCACTTCATGCTCTCCAAGAGCGACACTCATTTCTTTCCGGTAGTTTTTCCACATCTGTTGATAGTGTTATAAATCACAGGCTATCTCAATGTTTACATGTGCGATCCTTTGCCAATAGGAGCTGTTGCACACTTGCCATGTTTTTCCAGGTGGATCTGTTAGCAAAGTTATACTTTTTTTTTCAGTGAGGAAATATATCATTAAGTATTAATAATATTAAAAACTTTATATTTTCAATAAAATAGCCACACAATATTAGATATAAAAACTTTTATTAACATTCAAATAAATTGTATTTGTAACACGTTGCAACTTTGGTTTAAACAACTGAAAATGTTTTTGTTTAATTAGGTCAATAGTCAGTCTATTTTTTAGGGATTCGTCATGTTCCAGTAATTTTGATTTGTCTAATCCAAACCATTTCTGAGTTACAGAGTCAATGGAAACAATATTGCAACTTTCCTCTGCATCCCTTACTCTCAGTGTTGGCAAATCGAATATGATGCTAAATTAGTATGAAGATACTTTTTTATTAGCCTTCTTTTATGATGTTTCTGGGACTTGTGCTTGATCTGAGCCATTGTTTCAGCAGTTCGTTTTCTTTTATAGCAAATGCAATTATGTACTGCAGCTGTCCAGAGAAGACTGTATACTTTATTTCCTTGGCTTGGAATCAGTACCGACAGAGACAAAAGGCTAAACCTAGTCACAAGTCATCTACAAAGAGACACATTATACAGACCATAGAAAAGATGTTTAAATATGTTTGCACTAGTGACAGATAATTTATTGCAAAGTTACTATTGGAAGATAATGTAGATTTCTAGTTGTTGATAAATTAAAACGAAAATAAAATATACTTTTCTAATGAAACTGTTTAACATACAAAATCTAAATTCAAAAAGCTGAAATCTGCTATATACAGTATAAACAGAGAAAAAAATACAGCAGCTAATGTAACTCTATCTGAGATCAGCAAAAAAAAAATTCATATTGATATTCCAATTTCTGGGAGATGTTAAAAAAAATCTTCTGAACTTTGTTGTCTTAAGAAAGATGTGTAATTCACTTTAGATGTGCGCCAAAGCCATGTATGCATATGTGTGCTGTAAGATGTACTGGAGCACAGAAGCTAAATCCTGGGGCCAAACAGTGACTTTTTTCTTAACAGACCTAATCTGTCTCAACAGTGGTCAACATGCTGGTGACAGCACAATGGAGATGTTGTCAGAGATGTCATGATGGGTTCAATGAAGAGCTCCACGAGTGTACATCAGTTCCATGTAATTAAAGTCAACCATGTATTTTGCCTCATGTTGCTTTAATGGTGTCATACGGCTCTGTTGACACTTTGTTTTCATCAGCTCCAAGTTGGATGTAAGCAATGGGGATGAACACTGCAGTAAATTCCCAAAGCAGACAGTATGATCAACATTTCACTGTCATACTCTGTTGCCTCGGAGCAGTAGCTTTTAATCAGCCATAGTTAGAACATCCAATCTTTATTCTCTTACATACAAAGTGCTCCTCCCCATGTTTTTCCCAACTGGGGGTCCCAATTTTTTCCCCAGAATTGCTATTAAGCCAGGTTACCGTTAGGCAAAGAAGCACTCAGCCTCAGATTCACTTTCATATCCAGTGACACTGACATTGGTCAAAAAGAGTCAGAATTGGTGACTTTTTAGTCTTTTCAGAGGATAGAAGCTAAAAGGTTATGTTATCTTCAGGTTAGATTCTCAGATTGGTTCAGAATAATACTCAAGAAAATATTCAGAAAAAGTCAGTCTTTACCAGTGATGTATAACATTCAAGGGAAGAGTGACTCATTATACTTTTGACACAAGTAGCCTACTTTAATTGAAGTTGTTTTTAACCAGACGTGCCCTCTTAATCGCTTGCAGATTTTGATTGTTTCAACCACAACTGGATTCATGGTTGTATAGCCAGAGGAGCTTTAGAACAGACCAATGACCCTACGTGGGCATGGCTGAAAGCATAGGTACCCCCTGGACCAGCTGATTAACTTCCTAAGAATGGACCCAATGCAGTGTTATTGTATGTTGCAAGACCAAAGATAGTTGCAAAGCCGTACAGATAGTCGAGGAGTCGCCATTGCTTTTTTCACCTTTTAAAGAGCAGCCTTTTTTATTTGATCAGAGCTGCCTTTCCAGATGAAAGAAGTTCTAAGTTTATCAAGCTGTTTGAATGATTACTTAATAAAAATAGGAATGTTATGGAACAGGTACTTGAATTTGGACAGAATATTTATTTGAAACACTTCCCTTTATCTATGTCAGGTAGGTTTTGGACTGCTCCCGTGGATACTTCTACCCCTCCCAATCTGCTGGCTGCTGCTCATCAGCCTGCTCAGCTTCTCTCTTGGAACTGTAGGGGCGATTGCTGTGGAGAAACAATCCTTCTGAATTCTACTCCTTCCTTTGGGCTCAGGCTGAACTCAAAACCAGGTTAATGACTTACATGCTCATTGTAGTGGCCTGTATGATTTTTTTCACTAGGATCCAGTAAATATGCCCCTGCTGCTGAGCCACTGAGCACTGAGCTATAAAAAAATGCTTGTTTTGATAAAACTCTAAGCTGTCTGTTTGAATTCTGGGTCATACGTTCTGAGGGCCTGACAACACATCCTTTTTTATTAGAGAAAGGTGCAGCTTAAGTGACTTGGTGCAAAATGGCTGAAGGATCTTCTAATTGAATACAGTGACACTGATTTAAGGAGGGCTTTGATGTAATCCTGTTTGTCATCCTCTTTTTTCCCAGCAGAGTTTAGACTTGAGGAGAAAAACAGCTGAAAACAGGGCTATTTTTGTATCAATAATATTTCATACTTTATCAACCAATGGCCAATTATCAGTTGTGATAAGTCATTTTTAGTAGTCCAGGTCTTGCTAATCAGAATTTCTAAAGTTGGTTTTAGGGTCCCATAATAACAGGTGTCATTATCTTGTTGGATTTCGGGAGCAACTGTTTAAAAATCCAACATACTCGTTAACAAACTACTTTTGTTTATATGTGAATTTGATTTGAACTTTGTATAAATGTTGTTAATGACAGAGGGAGAAGTCTCTGCAATCCATGAATAGTTTTTGAAGCAAGAGATCCAATGAATTCCCATAGGAATAATACATTTTTTGCAACCAAATTCCTCTAGGTGCTCTGATACAAATTAAGGACTAGCCTTTGTCCACATTGGTGATAATGTTTCTGTGGCACTGTGGTACATACCACTTGATTTTGAATTGGAACCTAGTTTTTCACGAACCTCATTGTTTGCAATACGTTTAGTGTATGTGCAGCACATCCATGGTGTGGGAACAGTACACAAAAGCTATTTTGTACATCCTCAACATATGTGGTGAAAATAGTTTGAATATCAGTAAAAGTTATATCCCCATCACTTTGAATCTCCTCAGACTCAGCTTGATTCCACTGAAACACCCTTCACAAAATTATTTCCACTGTTTGTCACAAAGACAGCCACTTTTTCGTGGGCTAGTCCATATTGGGAAAAAATGCCCTCTAGCTCAGATGCAATCACATACTATGTATGTCAGCTCCTGAGACTTCTACAAGTAATTGCAGCCTTCTTCTGTTGTGGGGTATTTAGATTATTCCAGTTTAAAGCCACTACCTAAAAGCTTTTATTATTTCGAGTCTGTATATCAGCAGTTGTTGATAAATATTCCCATGCATTAAATGTTTTCTTCTACTCTGTTTCCATTGCAGCATAGGGTTTATCCAATCTTTGAATATTTACTTGTCTAATTGTTTGGTAAAAAGTACCAATATTGCAATTAAACTCACCACTATTCTTGCTCATGGCTGATTCTGTTTGGGGTCTCACAAAACCGATGTTATAGTGTTTGGTCCAAATTGCTCCTGTGACTCCAGTTTTATAGACCTAGGACCCCTGACACCATATTTTGAATATATATTTACGAACTTGGGCTTTAAGCTTGGCAACTTCTTTACCCTTGCTTAGCTCCTCTATCCCTCAACAGAACAACAGCTCCTCCAGCGCCTGTCGTGATTTTGGCACTGATGACTGGCTAAATGGTTAATTCCATTTAGCTGCCTAGCTCTGCCCATGGTTTCATTACTGTTAAACTTATCCATCGGCACCTGCATCTATTTAAGCTGCTTGCTCCCAGTCATCAGTGCAAGATTATTCAAGTCTTCTGTGACAGTTCTCTAGCGTACCTTGCTTGTTTTTCTAATTGCCTGATTCTAACCTGTTCTGCCCGATTCTAACCTGTTCTGCCCTTTGGACATCTGAGCCTGCTTGTTGTCATTCTGATCTGTTTGCCTGACCTGTCTTCAGGCTACTGCTGATTTCTGCCCGACTTTGACTTGGATTTCCCTTCGGTACCTATTCGGGTATCTGATCTTCTGGCCTGGTCTCCTGTTTACCATTTCAACACTGGCTTTGGATTTGCCTTCTGGAAACTCCTGCCTGCTAGGATCTGCTTGTCAGCCAGTTCAGCAGCTTTCTTGGCTATAGCTCCTGGAACTCTCTGGTCGGGATTAGCTGTGTGCTGTTGGAAGCTAGCTATCTGGATTCCACTCCTTCTTCTGGGCAAAGACTGAACTCTAAAACCAGGTTAGTGACTCACAAGCTTGAATCGTTCTATGTCCGATTTACGTGGTCACTAACCTAAGTTTTCCCCTTACAGAGATTCCGGCCATTGACGCCGTATCTGCTGATTCGCAAATACGACTTAAAATAAATAAAGATTTTTTTGAATCACATCTGTCTGTCTGCTTGAAATTCTGTGTCCACAGTTCTGAGCCTTGGCAGTACCGAGGTTAAAAGATAGCTCAGAGGGGTGAGAGCCAAAATGATTTGGCAGCAAGTGAGAATGACGTAAAATATACAGTTAAATCATATCTGGGGCAGTTCTAAACTGTTATGTGTAACCTTAACCAAATAAAGCATCCATTTATTGTATGTAACCTTTTGATTCTGCAAATCCCTCAACTACTTTGTCAAAATTGATAGAAAGGCTTCGGCTTTCCCCATACTCGCATTTCATTTATTATGTATTTAAAAGAATGTGTTTTAAAAGCTACAGAGGCTTGTAAAGGTGATACATTGTCTCTGATTGTCCCAAGGGCTTCAATCTCAGGTAGGAAGAATGTTATATATAAATGGATTTTAAAAAGTAATGAGTTACAATGCCTTTGCGGAATCAAAAATAATGTCATAGAGATAAAACATCCAACATCAAAAGCTTTAAAGTTATTTTAGTCAAAGAATATACAGGTGCTGGTCATAAAATTAGAATGTCATGAAAAAGTAGATTGATTTCAGTAATTCCATTTAAAAAGTGAAACTTGTATATTATATTCATACATTACATACAAACTCATATATTTCAGATGTTTATTTTGTTTAATTTTGATGATTACAAATGACAACAAATGAAAATCTCAAATTCATCATATCAGAAAATTAGAATATTACTGAAGACCAATAAAAACAAAGGATTTATAGAAATGTTGGCCAACTGAAAAGTATGAACATGAAAAGTATGAGCATGTACAGCACTCAGTATTTAGTTGGGCCTCCTTTGGCCTGTATTACTGCAGCAATGCGGCGTGGCATGGAGTCTATCAGTCTGTGGCACTGCTCAGGTGTTATGATAGCCCAGGTTGCTCTAATAGTGGCTTTTAGCTCTTCTGAATTGTTGGGTCTGGTGTATTGCATCTTCTTCTTCACAATACCCCATAGATTTTCTATGGGGTTAAGGTCAGGAGAGTTTGCTGGCCAATTAAGAACAGGGATACCATGGTCCTTCAACCAGGTACTGGTAGCTTTGGCACTGTGTGCAGGTGCCAAGTCCTGTTGGAAAATGAAATCTGCATCTCCAAAAAGTTGGTCAGCTGCAGGAAGCATGAAGTGCTCTAAAACTTCCTGGTATGTGGCTGCGTTGACCCTGGACCTCAGAAAACACAATGGACCAACACCAGCAGATGACATGGCACCCCAAACCATCACTGACTGTGGAAACTTTACACTGGACTTCAAGCAACGTGGAGGAAGTGCCTCTCTTCTTTTCCTCCAGACTCTGGGACCTTGATTTCCAAAGGAAATGCAAAATTTACTTTCATCAGAGAACATGACTTTGGACCACTCACCAGCAGTCCAGTCCTGTTTCTCTTTAGCCCAGGCAAGACGGTTCTGACGCTGTCTGTGGTTCAAGAGTGGCTTGACACAAGGAATGCGACAGCAGAAACCCATGTCTTTCATACGTCTGTGTGTGGTGGTTCTTGAAGCACTCACTCCAGCTGCAGTCCACTCTTTGTGAATCTCCCCCACATTTTTGAATGGGTTTTGTTTCACAATCCTCTCCAGGGTGCGGTTATCTCTCTTGCTTGTACACTTTTTTCGACCACATCTTTTCCTTCCCTTCGCCTCTCTATTAATGTGCTTGGACACTGAGCTCTGTGAACAGCCAGCCTCTTTAGCGATGACCTTTTGTGTCTTGCCCTCCTTGTGCAAGGTGTCGATGGTCGTCTTTTGGACAACTGTCAAGTCAGCAGTCTTCCCCATGATTGTGTAGCCTATAGAACTAGACTGAAAGACCATTTAAAGGCTTTTGCAGGTGGTTTGAGTTAATTAGCTGATTAGAGTGTGGCACCAGGGGCCATCAATTTTGAACCTTTTCACAATATTCTAATTTTCTGATATGATGAATTTGAGATTTTCATTTGTTGTCATTTGTAATCATCAAAATTAAACAAAATAAACATCTGAAATATATGAGTTTGTATGTAATGTATGAATATAATATACAAGTTTCACTTTTTAAATGGAATTACTGAAATCAATCTACTTTTTCATGATATTCTAATTTTATGACCAGCACCTGTAGCTAATGCAAAATAAAAAATTAATGGTCTTTCCAATCAATGTATAAAATGTATTTTCTTTGTTGTGGCTGCATATAGATCCCTTGTAAAGCTGTATTGCAAGAGATATAAGTCAAATTAGTCAGAGTTTTTCTGAGTTTTTCTGTTAAAGAAAGATAAAGCTTAGCGTGTTTGATAAGTGTAAGCCTTTGTTATTTTTTGGACTTTGCAGGCTTTGATTAGCAAATTATCTTGATTCACAAAAAGACAAAAAAAATCTTCATAATTTACATGATTGTAGTAGTAGTTAAAACCACTTATTATTCATTAAAGTGTTTTTACCTCGCCAAATTTTTCTGATTAATGATAGTAAAAATGTACATCCAAAAAGCAATATTGGAGGCTTCTCTGTTATGGCTTCATTGACTGCAACACAAATATGAATGAACAACTTTTCCTGTATCCTTTCTTCCTGCTGAACTCTAATCATTATAGAAATGATTAGAGTTCAGCAGAAAGGCATATTGCAGAAAGGAATTTTAATCTGAGAATAGATATTTCACTTCATCATTAGCCAATGCAAAAGTGCTTATATTTTCTTGCAATGCTCATGATACACAAAGAGAAGCAGAAATAATTGATTTAATGAAGCTTTTTTTTTTTTAGTTGGGCCATATATTCACAGGCATCGGAATAAGATTTACTTTACTAATCCTATATATCCCATACCAATACTGAGACTATTCCCATGCATGAAGTGCCTTCTACCTACCGCACTTGCTCATTGGTGCAAAATCAACCCTAACCATATCTGGCAGTTTTACAATATGCATTGAATATTCCTAAATCTCTCCTTCCTTTTAGCCTAACAGGCTTGGTGTTATCCTGGAAACACATCTCCACTCCCCCCTTTACTCATCCATACACAGTAGAACCTGGTTAACTTGCTTTCTTTTCTGCAGCATCAAACAAGTTATTCCCTCTCACTTTTGTTCACAGTCTTATGCACTTCTCTGCAATTTCCACTCCTCTCCACCCTTGTACCCCAGAAAATTCTCCACAAAGTGCAACTAGTAAGAAAAGACAGCATCTCCTTTGATTTTTATATTAAATTTAAATAAATCCTATGGACGTACGAGTCCAATATCAACTTTGTCCTTTCATAAATTTCTGACTTTCATATCTATCCAAGTTAAAGCAGGTTCACTTCCTCACATTAGGTTCTTTCTGAAACCCTATTTACTCAGGGTTACCTTCTCCCTGCAGGTTGGCCAGCCTGAACAGTATCTTAACAGTGGACATTTGGTTTTATGATTATTCCTTTCTTATTTTCCCATTGTTTGGTATGTTATTTGTGTTTTTATTATTTAATTTAATGCCACATTTATCCAGAGGGTGATCCTGAAAGGAGCTTATGATTCAAATGTATTATAACAGCTACAGTACTGACAGGAAACAGGAAAATCATTTAAGTCTTCAGCATGATAAAATTAAACCTTTTTTGAATGGTAAATGGCATGTACTTATATAGCGCCTTTATTCAAGTTAGGAGACTTGACCAAAGCGCTTTACACTACATTCATTCACCCATTCACGCACACACTCACACACTGATGGTGGCAAGCTACATTGTAGCCACAGCTGCCCTGGGGCTCACTGACAGAAGCTGGGCTGCCGTACACTGGCGCCACCGGGCCCTCTAGGTTTCTCACAAGCATTTTTTATGTAGGGGGAGCAAAAAGACTTTTCTTCTCTGCTGCATCCATATTATAAACCTTTTCTGTATCTTTGCTAATTAAGCCCACTTGTATTTCTTATTCAGTATTTAAAGGTAACGTTTATAACGCCACATAATATGCAAACAATCAGATTGACACATTTATTATTTTTATCTCCATTTATTGTTAACCCCACTGTCAACAGTCAATTTATCGGACCCTTCTTGAAAAACAAAATGTGTCCATGCTTAGTTAGCCCTAGCAAGAATGTTATTCTCATTAAGTTTTAAATAAAAATGTGCTGATCAATAACAAGGAAATCCTTGATTGGTTGCACACATTTAGTTTTTAAAGGCAAGGGAATAAAAACTGAGGATAATAGCAAGTGTTGAAAAGACATGGCCGCTGTTTCAAATCCCACTAATTAATCTAAAGCCCTCCGCCCCATAAATTGTGTTTATCTTATCTGTGTGGCTGCAAATGCAGCCATATGAGAAGTAAAATCTGCAGTAGTTTAAAAATATTATATTTACCCCTATCTCCTGATAGGGTGGCTATGACACAGGGTAAAGTGTAGCTTAGGCAAGCTTTTTTCAATATAATTGGAAGTCAGAGAAAATGTTGACAAAGGATAAAGTAGGGAATGATCTTAAGAGGTTTGTGGGTGGCTTTAAAAAAACAGACATTCTAATATAGTTGCATTGTCCTCACTTTGCCCCAGTGCAGAGACCAGCCAGGTGCTGCCAGCTCTACCCACTATGGTGCACTCTGCACTGCAGAGTTCTTCGATCTACCACTGTCCTTCTTTGATCCCGAGCTGTTAGCCAACTGAGCAAGCGCCAGCCAGCTGCTGCCTCTCTCCACTCTGGCACACTCTGCCCAGCAGAAAGAAGAATTTTCTGGGTAGAAGCTGCTGAAACAAGCATTCTCCATGCGGAGTAAGGCACTCTCTTAGAGATAGGAGGAGGAGCTTGATCAGCTGGGAGAGGCATGGAGTGGTCTCTTCTCCTCCACATCGAGTGGAGTCAGCTGAGGTGGCTCTGACAGCTTTATTGGATGCCCCCTGGACTCCTCACGAGAGAACAGTTCCAGGCATGATCACTGGGAGACGGACCAGTTGACGACTCAACAAAAGCTGAAAGGACTATGCCCAGGATGGTCTGATAGTGCCTTGGCCTTCCTCAGCAGAGCTGGAGGGGGGAGTCTAGGTAGTGGGAAATCTCTGCAGAGACTTTTGTCCCCATGGCCCAATCCCTTGGCTCATCCACAATACAGAACAGGTCCAAACTTTAATGAACAATCATATTCTTCTAACAGGATCATCTGCACCGTTTTACCCTCTATCCAAATCATAAGGAAAACTAATCAGGAGAACAGCTAAATCTCTGGATCCCACAGAACTTACAGTATTTAGGCGTTTTCTTTCAAGTTGTTACTACAAAGGTCTCTGCAGGGGGAAAAAAATAAGGATAGGTGCCTCTCTTTTTATATATATATATATATGTATAATGAAATAAACTGGTATTGTATGCACATGCATTGTTTTTCTTTAACCTCATATTAGATTTCCTTCAAAATTTTACATATTTAACAAATGTTGATATGGTGATTAAAAATTGCTGTCATTTCCTATTTTATACACTCAGACAGGTCAAATAAAGATGGTTTAGTGAGCACATGGCTCAGTAACCAACCAATTTATTGAAAGGAACATGAGCCACTGAGGAGATTATTAGTTCATTGCAGTAATGGGGAGCTTACAATAGATCTTATTTTATTTCAGTAAGTATATTTATTTTTCCTTTTCACATGAGTCTACTTAAAGCTTGATGTGGGACTATTTGTTTTGTGTCTATAATAAAAAAAAAAAATCATTTTTTTTTATTTTAACACAATTGTGTCATGTTAACAGGGTAGGACATAAAACAATTGCGTTAAAGTAACTGAATATAATTAAGTCAATGCCAAAAGCGGTTGCATTATGTTTTTCAGTGCTGCTGCCAAAGTAAAAAATGAAATCTTAAAGCTCAAATGTGTAATGAAAGAAACGATTTTCTCTGTTGCAAATGCAAAATTCTTGAAGGGTTTTGCCTTTTTTTTCTTCCAATAAATGTTTTGTGTGATTAAATGCAGCTTCTTTCACTCAACAGTGAAGCTGAGCCCATTGGGCTGATGTAGCAAACAGATCGACCCCAGCAGCGAGCATCACAGCGTCTGAATGAAGCGGACTGAGAAACAGCTGCAGAGACTGCAGAGGAAACACGCTCAGTGAGATCACTATACAAGCGGCTTCCAGGTAAGACAGAGATATTTGGTCAAATTATGACAAAAAGCCAATGTTTAACTCTCATTTAGATTTTTAAAAAATATATATTAGTGACCTAAAATCAGGCGCACAAATCATTATATAATATAGAGTACAAGTTCAGTTAATTACTCAACATGTTTCTGGTTTGTTCTTTATTTTGTTTATGATTTTTTTATCTGTAGCTTCATTCCTAAGCTATTTTTTCAGTTGTTGAAGGTAATTATTATGTTTTAGGCGCACCTTTAATTACAAGCTTTTAGCAGCCAATTTCTATTAACATTCTGTTCTGATGTGATGACCTACAGATCTTTATTTTCTCATGTCGCACGTGATGCGTCAACAGGACTAAAAAAAAAAGACTATTAATGCTCTTATCGTTTTCATTTTTCCCAGTTTGAGCTCCAGCTGAAGATGTGGGATAAAAAGCCAGTCTAGGTGCAGCTTTCATTAGTTCCCGTCAGTCAAACCCCGGGGGTTCATTATGTTCCACCAGCTGATGGATCAAACTGTGAATGGCAGCTGTCAGGGAGCCACCTTGGACTGCAATAAGAGCGCTGATGGAAACGCGCTTCAGCTGCCTACTTTTTCCACCGCAGCTAAAGTCCGTGTGATCATCACCTTCACTTTGTGCGCGGTGTCTGCCGTCTGTAACCTGATGGTGCTATGGGCGGCCGGCAAAGGTGGGAAGCGCAAGTCGCACGTCAGGATCCTGATTATGAACTTGACGGTAGCGGACCTGCTGGTGACTTTCATAGTGATGCCCGTGGACGCGGTGTGGAACATCACGGTGCAGTGGCTGGCTGGGGACGCCGCCTGCAGGCTGCTCATGTTCATGAAGCTTGTGGCCATGTACTCCTGCGCTTTTGTAACTGTGGTTATCAGCCTGGACAGGCAGTCTGCCATTCTTAATCCGCTGGGGATCAGCGAGGCCAAAAGGAAGAGCAAAATCATGTTGACCGTGGCCTGGACCATGAGCGTGATCCTCTCCCTCCCTCAGGTAAGATGGAATAGATCTTAACTTAAAGTAATAGTACACCCAAAACATGATTAGCCTTCATTTTCTACTCACCCCCATGCTGAACAACACTCTGGAGTACTTTTTTGATATCTCAAATGCATCTGGAGATCTGGGAGGCTTCTTGTTGTCTGCTGACATTCAAATAATGGAGGTCTACGGTGCCCGAGACAGAAAGGTCCATAAAAGTCCACAAAAACGTGTCAATATTCCTCCATACTGCTCGTCCAATGTATTCCAATTGTCCTGAGTGGGTAGCATCCAGAATTTACTCGAAACGAAGTAATTTAGAATGTTTTTAGAGCATAAACAGTAGTGTATAGGATTTCCTGAAAGCGCGCACATGCGCGTTCACGAGCCTACGGAAGCCGGCAGACCAAACCAGCGCATTCAGCTCGGCAAAGAACTCCTGCTCTTCCTCAACACTGAAGTCCTCAGACATTTTTCTTTCGTTGTTTCTTTCTTTGCACAGGTAAACAGCACATTTCTTCTTCTATGCTTGCATTATCAGCAGAGCAGACGCTGAATGCGCACTTTCATCTGGTTTGGTCTGCCGGCTTCCGTAGCGTCCTGAACGCGCTGGCGCGCGCTTTCAGGATATACTATACACTACTGTTTATGCTCTAAAAACATTCTAAATGACTTCGTTTCGAGTAAATTCTGGATGCTACCCACTCAGGACACTTGGAATACATTGGACGAGCAGTATGGAGGAATATTGACACGTTTTTGTGGACTTTTATGGACCTTTCTGTCTCGGTCACCATAGACCTCCATTATTTGAATGTCAGCAGACAGCAAGAAGCCTCCCAGATCTCCAGATGCATTTGAGATATCAAAAAAGTACTCCAGAGTGTTGTTCAGCATGGGGGTGAGTAGAAAATGAAGGCTAATCATGTTTTGGGTGTACTATTCCTTTAACATTTATCTACTCTAGAAACACCAAAGCTCCCTGTTACCTGCTACAGGTGCCTTTTCATGAGTTCAAATATAATGAAAAAGTGCATCCATATCAGTTATTGAATTCAGAAAGTCATAATAATGACTCAGTTATTAAGTTCAAATTACATAATAATTAGAAAAAAACAATTCAAAATTTTGAATTTAGAAATATGGCTTTATATACAGAGGCGTAGCCAGAGTATTTTAATTAAGGTGGCCAGGCAAAAACCAATGTAGACTGAGGGGTGGCAGAAAGGGGATAGGTGCCAGAACCCAATGGCGTAACTATCGGTAAGCAGAGTATGCGGTTGCCTAGGGGCCCCCAACCTCTTAGGGGCCCTGTCACTGACACCTGCTTGGGCCCCTACATAATTGTGGACTAGGACGTCTCTGCAGATGTAATGGTGCAAAAAAATCCTCTTGAACCCACCTGATACAACATTAACTGACTGGACCATATTTATACCCAACCATATGACAGATTTCAACATGATGCTGAGCCGTTTAAACACGACCCAATAACAAAGCAGACAGTGGTACTTTTAATTACTATGTTTATAACTGTGTATAATTCATTACACGATTGGTAAAAAAAATACACTCATATAATATGTTTCAAACCGCAATAAAGATCTTAAAATAACAATGTATTTGAGTATTTTATTTTTTACACTACGACTTGGAATTATGGGTACTCCAGAGCGTAGATTAAAACCGTTACGTACAATGTGTTAGCGATGATTTTATTAAAGCAGTTATCTCTAATTTCACTGAAGAGTCAGAGGTGACTTAGATAGATGTTATTTTCTCTTCACCCCGTAAGACAAAATGTAGTTGTGAAAAGAGCATGAATTCTGTATTTATCATCTTTAAAGATAGTATATTCAGGAGCATGATTAATCAAAAGGGTTTTTGTTTTTTAAATAGTTGTCAATATATGAAGAATTAAAATATTAAATAAGTTAGAACATTCCACTTAAGAGTATTACTGCTGCCACCATCGGTATCAGAGGGAAGAAATGGTAGGGGTGGCCACAGGGGTGGCCAATGATTGGTTAAGGGTGGCCATGGTCATCATTGGCCCACCATCTAGCTGCGCCCCTGTTTATATAGGCCTAATTATGGGAGATGGGGCTGACTTCATACCAGATCGTCACTTACAGTCATTGCTACTGATGTGCTTTATCTTATAGATAATAGGTTGAAAAAAAACTGGTATAAAAATCTATCATTTTTATATATATATATATATATATATATATATATATATATATATATATATATATATATATATATATATATATATATATATATATATATACAAAAATGACATTGGCGATATGTAAAGTGTGTATTGGATCCCAATGAAATCTTATCCCCTACACCAGTTGCTGTTCTGTTTTTTGGTTAAATACATGTAAAACTGGTGTAAAATGTTACTCAAATAAAATTGCACAATACCCACCCAACATGTGATTTTAAGTAAAAGTTATTTAATTACTTTTTGTATGCAGAAATAAAAAGAGGAAGTAAAAAAAAGGAAAAGGGAAGATTTAGGTCTTAAACAATTTCATCTGTACAGTTGCAAAAAATAAGAGTAAAAATTCAAATCTTGAAATAAACTTAACTAATATTGGTTGATAAGATAAAATGTTAACTTGTCTCTATTTGTAAAGGACTCTATTTTGCATGTCTGTTTTACAGATATTTATTCTCCCATTCATAAATACCAGTACATTTACATGTGTACATATGCCATGTTGAGTTTCATGGTATACTTACACTGAAGGCCATTTTCGGTGGTGACTGATTCACATGCAATCCCCATGTAGAATGCAGCTCTAAATAGTGACTTTTTTTGGTGATTATAGTGAGAGTGACATCGCACCTTTGAAGGACGTTGAAAAATCTGAACTTGTGTGCCTTTGCACATCCCAACAACCAGTTAGGTTCTAGATGTGGCTGTGATGTAGTATGAAGAAACTCAGTGGAGACAAGCTTTTCAATCAAAATGGAAGATAGAGAAAATAATTTTGATGAAGTAGGGAATGCTCTCAACAAGTTTGTTGGAGGATTAAAAAAGGCGATTTAATTTAGTCCTAGAGGGACTGTTATGATGTCGTGATTCTTCACCCTCCCTTAGTTTCAGTGTAGAGACTATCCACCCGTCACCACCCCCTCTCCCCTACTCTTTGACAGGTGGTCATGTGCCTCCTATGTGTCTGTTCCTTTTCCCACTGTTAACTTCCAAAGCTAGCCCTAGCCAGCTGATGTATTTCCACTGCTCTGGTATGCGCTCTGCCTGATAGACTGCTCTGATCAACCACTGTTCTCATCTGATCTTCTGCTGTGGTACCTTAGCTCCATAGGGGGGTACATCCTAGAGCCTTGCCCTTGGTCTGCTGCTCTCTCTGCCGGGCTTCTGGCTCTGATTTCATGCTGCTCTTTTCTGAGCTCAAAACGTTACCTCACCTTATATCTGTTGTCCAGGTGACTGGTTCCCAAAGCAGCATACTTTCAGGGCCAAGGCAGAGTCCCTGCGAAAAAGTACCATCTATTGAGAATGGTGGACCAAGGGACGCTGGTAGCTGTGTTCACCTTTTCGATTTAAAGATAATTCTCTGAGACTCACTCCATAATATTCAAGTACATCATGTTGAGGTATAACAAACAATCAGATTCAATGATGTTGTGGAATCTTTCACGCGCTGAATAAATTGCTGATGCTCGCCAAGCAAACCACCAAATCAAATTGCATAAAGAAAATTTATTTGGCCTTGCATTAACTTAAATAAATAAAAGCTTAGAAGCATTAATTGCAAATGATTGAGGATTAGGTGCTGTTACAATAAAGCCCTTTTTGCAAAGGATAAGCATTTTCTGCTAACTCCATGTAATAAATAAATCAAAATTGATTTGCACAAGATGAGAGGAGGTGGAATGGGGTTGAGCTGTCTTTGAACTTTTTAAAAAATAACAGAGACAGCTATCATACATAGATATATAATAGTACTGGTGCTGGGTAAAATATTATGGCTAAAGTGACATGGGATTGTTGAGGCCAGGTCTAATGCTGAGAATATACTTTACTGAAGGAAACTACATCAAGCTTATTGAAATTTTAAGCCAGAGTTATCATGTTTTGTGTATGTTTTTAAATATTTTATATCTTTATTTTTTATATTATTTTTAAAGTTAACACTATGAGGCTTGAAGTTAATATTTTAATATTTTCATCACACTTTGAATTTGGCTCATATAGATTGACATAAACTATCTTCATAATTTTTCATTTCAGTACAATAAAATTATTGATCTACAGTATTGATGTTAAAAAATATAAAAAATATTACCCATGTTTCTGTCACATAGTTGCATGGCATTAAGGGGAGTATCAACACTTTTCCCACTTAAAGTAATGGCGATAAAGATATTGTATATAGCCTATATGCAAGTCACAAACACAAGCATTAAAGAATGTTGGTCCTGGAAATATACCAATTACAGTGTTTAAATTAGCCTGAGACGATGAGGCTGCTCTTCATCTAGATTAAGTCGGATGTCTGATCAGTTGCAGAATGTCTATGCCTCATCTGTGCAGACTCTCTGCAGGTTCCCAAACATTGGAGGAAATAGCTAATCAAGTCTCAAAGCACTTTAAGAAGTTGAAAGCTTAACAAAATGTTTGTCAATACTTGTAAAACAGCAGTGTTTCAGAGCATGCAATGAATCAGAAATAGCCTATAATAAGCAAGACATCTCTTATCCAAATCTATTAATTCAAACAATATAAATTAACTGCTAAAAGGTGATGAATAAAACTATTAAATGCAGGTGTTATGATTTTATGTTACTACACTTAAATATTTAGGATAGAAGAGAAATACTTCTTAACCCAATTTGATTTAATTATTGATTTTCTATCACAGCTCACCCAGATATCTTATTAAGACGCACAAATAACACATTGATGTTCTGTTTTCTGCTTTCTGGATAAAATGAAAAATTACTTGTTTACAATAAAACACTTATTAAATAGAGATATCTTCAAATACAGGTCAGCTAAAAGACATTTTAGTGTTACTTATTTATCATTTTATAGAACAGATTAAAGTTTACTCACATTTACTTTCTTTGCAGATCTATGTGTCTAGTCATGTATTTATCTATTGTTATGTTATGTTATCAATGGAGAAAGTGTAAGCCCACTTTCACAGGAACTTTCAGACTGTCAGTCAGTTCTGATGTCACTTACACTCTAAAAGTGTCCAAAGTACTGTACTATAATATTGGCATAGGCTGATCTTTTCTCAGTAGGGGTTGATTAACAGACAAATACCTACATGCGCTTTGGCATAAAGCACACCCAGTTAGTTTAGTTAAGTTTTCACTTGATTTCCATCCTTCCCCATGCTTGTGCGCATTACTATTCATAAAATACTACAAGCATACTGTAGAATACTGTTTTGTTTAGAGTTCATAAAGGTCATCCAGCAGTTCATTAATTAGTTCATAGCTTGAGCAAACACCATAATCTTTAAATCCCACCGCAAGCACAGTTCTTCGGGTCTATAAAAAAATGTTTAATAGCAACAGGTAGCAGGCAGCCCAGCCATCAACAGCTGATAAATACTCATGACCCAGTAACAAAACCCTTGAGGAGCCAACTGGGCATGTGCTGTGACACTTATTGTGCAACTAACCCCAATATCTATGGGTCTCAGCTACAAGCACATCCCCAAAACAGAACATAAAATGATAAAAGCACTCATAGAATGCAGATCATGACCAAAGTGAATGTAAAAACGGTTCCTTAAGATAAAGCACACCTTTAGTAAAAAAGAAAAGGTCATTAAGATTAATTTATATTTTTTAAGTAATCTTGCTAAAAAACAAACCACCCAACAAGCCAACACTGAAACATAACGCACTTGGCAAAGGCATTTATCCCCCCCCTGCTTGGTGCCTATTATGTATGTAAGGTCAGACTGGGTCATTACAGCCTTACATTTCAGCTCAATTTGAATTGAAGCCAATTTAAAACAATGCGTTTAAAAAAAAAATTTATGGGACTTATACAGAAACAAAAAAATGATGGATTTCTCATCTATGATCATTTTACACTAACAATAGAAGTGTCAGAGTTAAAGTAATTCCCAAGCTCACAAATTTCATAAAGAAGGATATTCCTTTGGTTAGCCTTTTGGCTAGAATACCATCATAAGTAATCGTTTGGCAAAGAGAGATGATCATTCGCCTCATTATATATGTGCTCGTCAGCTTGATTGAGAAATTACAAACAAGGGGTTTGTCTTAGCCACCAGCAAAGATCTTCTCTACCACAGGTAGCTCACTCACACCATAGAAGCAGCAAGAATCCAGAGATCCGATACGTTTGCTATATATGTTTTATTTTGAGTCCTACAAAACAAGCCTTCCCACACATGATAGGGTCTCTATAACGCCAATGGTCTGATGTTATGCTTACAAAGTGTGTCATTGATTTCTGTCTCAAGGAGTCTTGTAACATACATTTTTGAATCACAATATGCTTAAACCTGCTGTTTGACATGGAGATTGTATGTCTGGAACAGATTTGCACTAAACAAAAATATTAAAAGCAATATAAGAATTAGGAGAAGCAGACTGTTTATCTAAATAACTGACCCTCCAGGTAACACCATAATTGTCCACATAGACCTCGATGGCACTCCTTCCATAAGACATTCAGACACTTAAGAGCTCTGGGTAATCTGAACTACTGTTTGATTCAAAGGCACAAACAACTGCCATTACCTTTCCTTTTGCAATGAAGAGAGCCATACTGAGTAGAACACTAACCCTGGGGAGCTTAGCCAAAACCTTCTAAACTGGCTCTTACCAATTCCTCTTTCTGTGCAACTCTCTTAAATAAGAAGAGAGTATGAGAAATTGGCCCATTTGCAGGAGTTTGGTGCCATGTTTGTTATTAAAAAAATGCCTTTTTGAGCCGAAAGTTTCTAATGTATTGTGAGTTTGAGAATTAACATGCAACATCATTGTCAGAACGAGACATGGCAGCAGCATCCTACAGAAATTCTTTATTTTAACTACTTTTAGAGAAGATAGGCAGAGCTTATGGAAACGTCTTATTCCAGATTAACAACAAAGATGTAAATCAATGTGGTTTTGTTAATCTAAGCAAGGTAAATCTAAAATTGCCAATTCTCTCCCTACACACCTTCCACCCCACTTCACACTGGATGACGGCTGGGTTAATACATGCCAGTAAAAAAACAACAACAAACCACTCAAAAAACATATGTCTGTGATAAAAAACTGCTGACCCCTGAAAACCTCTCTAGTATCTTTATTCTTCAATAATTTCCTTTAAATCTATCACCTGTTTCATAGAGCCCATTTTGTTGTTTATTTTCTAACCTTTGACAGATCAAAAGAAACCAGTCTTCTGAAAACTATTTTACATATTAATGTATTGCCACAGCCTCTGAACGCCAAGACTTTTATCTCACAACAATCAGAAGAAAAAAAGAACAGCAACCTTGAATGGACATTTCAGATTTCTATGAAAGACCTTTTTCCTGTATTGTATTATCGTTGTTATAATTAAACAGTTTAACGCCACCCAATATCTAATCACTAGAGCAAAGAGGATTTATATACTAAATACTGCATTTGTATCACTTCTCAGTATCTCAGCTTTGGAAGGTCACAGTATCAATTTGCATTTTGCAAACAGAATGAGACAGCAATTAAAGAAAGGTCAAAGACACTATGTGTAGTTTGCACCTAGTGTTTGTGATTTAGTGGGCACTAAAATGAAGCCAATCTTTCTGCTTAGATACATCTAAATTAAAAATGATCAATAGTTGAACCTCCAATGTAAAAGACTGTGTTCCTTAATACAAAATATATATGAAATATATATGAAAAATTTTAACAAAATTTTAGGATTGCTTTTTCTCTTACTTCTAAGATTCTTAATTTCACGAAGATTGCAATCTGATTAATTTAACACTGACCAATAGCAAGTGCAAATCCAGTACAGCATTAAAGCAATAAATTCATTGCTAGTAGATACTTCAAACATCAAGGACAAATTCATAAAGGTGTTTGTTGTATGAGAGTAAATCAAGTTCATTTGTTCCTTATATTGAAAAGGACTCAAAGCCCCAGCTTTTCCTAAAATAGTCTCACTGAGCAAATAATGAGTTTCCATGTTGATGGTGTTTACCTCATTTAAATGTGCTTTCCTGGATACATTTAGAAAACGACAGCCCATATTTCCGTGCATAAATGCCATTTTGTAATCTATATATTACAAGAGTAAAAGCTTTGCAGTTTTTTTGACCAACAGAGTAGCCAATCTTATAAAATGAGAGTTATCAGTCTTCTGAAGGATAGTGGTGATTTTATACAAAAAAAAGAACCAACAAAAAAACAAAGAAAGAAAGCTACTGCATTACAAGGCTGAATTAACTTTGGACAGAAGAGGCACACTTAAGGATATTCTTTCCCACTCCACTCACACTTACGTAGGGATAAGTGGATTAAGTAGGGGACTGAACAAGCCCAAATGTGGTCTGCAATAGACACCCAAAAAACTGTGATGTGTTAGATTGGTAAAACACAGAACACTGACTGCAAAAACCTTTGCAAGAATCTTTCTTTCCCCTTGCTATCTACCTGAATAAAATAATGAACAAAATGGCTTGTGTTGCCAGCTGTGAAACAAAATAGGCATGTTCCTTTTTTTTTTTTTTTTTTTGTATATGTAAATGCTTATTCAATCAGGGCCATGGTGGGCCTGTCCCTATTTCTCGCAGTCTATGGGCAAGAGGCAGGGTACACCCTAGACAGGTTGCCAGTCTGTCGCAGAGCAACACAGAAACACAATGACTTACAATCATGCAAATACACGCACCTAAGACAAATTAGAGAGGCCAATTAAACCAACAGTGATACTTTTGGATTGTGGCCGGAAGCCACAGTACCCAGAGAGAACCCAGGCATGCACAGGGAAAACATGAAAACTCCATGCAGAACGTTTTTAATGCAAAGCAACAGTGCTACAAACTCCACCACCATGAAGCCCTCTGATAAAGATTTCACACATTTTTACTTAATGTCTGTATGCTGTGATCATCCGAAAATCAAATTCAAATTCTTAGAGAGGTAGCCATGTATTTAAATTTTTCTCACATTTCTGCCCTGCAGCTTTAAATTTCTCTAAAGGACACTGTGATAGCTGCCCTTAATTTGAAGGATCCCAAGTCGCTTCATTAAAAGCAACCTTAGAATAATGAGAAAGTTCAAATTTGAGATTGTGTCTAAAAAAATTAAGGAATTTCTATATTTAATGATTGAAATATACAACTCTCTCTTTGGCAAAAAGGCATTTCTTGTTAACAGTTAATCAAACATGTAAGTATTTATTTAGAATTTCATAAGTAACCCCTTTTAACATAGAAAAAAATCTAAAACTAAAACATTGAAAAAAAATTCTATCGCTTGAAACTATATTAAACTGATTTCAAATTTACCCTTATGATCTGTTAAGATTACTGTCATAATTTAAAAAGGTGTGAAGGATATTTTTTTTTCCTTTCAATAAAATGCATCTTAAAAGAAAAAAACATAAATAAAAAATGAGTATGAAATTGTACTGGTAATTTGTTTTGGAATTCATTAAGTTTTATTTGAATTAAAACATTTCTTATTCAGTAGAACATAATTTAGCTTAAAACAAGCAAATGTATTATGAAATAATAAACTATTTCTAGACCGGGCTACTATTGCTTTATATCTGACTGAATTGTTTAAATTTCTATAATTAGTTTACCAGTCTCAGAAGCTCAGTGTGTTTTTTGTTGTTGTTTTATTGTATTATATTATTATTATTAAGGCTTACAACTTTCCTTTTTTAATAAAGCTTATAGGTAGACTGGCTCAGGTTATCCTGAGCTATTTCTATAGTTAAGCTGCTACAGGCTTAGACTGCAAGAGGACATATGGACCCCTTTTCATCATTCTGTTTCACTCCATCTCTATTCTCCCATTCTGCAGTATTTGTAAGTTCACTCTCTAATTTTATGCCCCCTCTGCTTTTTCTTATCATAGTAGCTTAATCTGGTCTATTCCTGTTTGACTGTAACACCATCCTTGACAGAAATATCAGCTGTGCTGCTGCCATCAACACCTTTGTTTATAGATTGGCTTGTTTTTCAGTGTAGTTCTGTTTCGCTGACTGTGATTAACTGTATGGGCTCTCTTCATCCGACATGGGACCTGGCTAGAAGCTTGGCTGTGGGTTTCCTGGACAGAGCCGCCTGTGGAGCATGCTGACAGTTGCCTTTTGTATCTCTGCTTCTTTTTCTATGTCTGCTTCTGTCTCCAAGAACCCCAGTCGGCAGATGGCCACTCACGCTGAGCCTTGTTCTGCTGGTTTCTTCTTGTTAAAAGGGAGTTTTCCTCTCCACTGTCGCTAGAAGCATGCTGGGTGTGAGTGATTTCTTCAAGACAATGAGTCCATGCAATCAGCTGGTTTTCCTTAGATGATAAAAAAAAAAAAACTTTTGACCAATCTGACTGTATGATCTGGTTGAATTGTCTCTGTAAAGTGCCTTGAGATGACATGCTTTGAATTGTATAAATAAACTAAATTGAAACTGAATTTCAAGTTTTTCTTTTTGAGTTTTCAGTTCCACTTTGCCACTTTTCCACTTATGTCATTTTGTGTTTTCCAGCTAATTGGTTTCATTTCAATTTTGGGTCATTCTAGTTGTTTTCTGGTTGTATTTGAGTTCTTATGTATTTCTTGTTTACTCTCTACTTCCCCGTTATGTCAGTCTCCTTTCCCCCACCTCTCTTTTAGATCCTTCAGTCCACACCTGCTCCTATCAGTTGATAATTCCATTCTTTGTTCTGTTTGGCATTTTTTGCTCCTCATCTGCAGTTACTGTTTGCTGGATTCTCTTCATTCCCTCCTTAATCCATATCTTCCCTTTTGTTCATGTTCCTGTGTTCCCCTTGACCAGTTGTTGCCGCTACTCCTTATTAAATCTGCAACAAACCACCTCAGCTTCTGTCTCTGCATTTGGGTCCTTTACAAACCTACAACCAAACTGACAAATATATGCAGAGCCTTTATTTTTTTTGGGGGGTACTATCATCAACTATCAACTTTTTTCTGCACCTCTTTTTTTTAATTAGTGTTGCTCTTGACCTTTATTCAGCAGTAGCGTGATAGGAAGAAGGACAAAGTAAAAAAGGAAAGACGTGGTAACTGGCCTAGGGTTAGGCATTGATCTACTGGCTATGGTGCGTTTACTGACCCAAAGCACAATTTCTTAGACTGTGACAAAAATATAAGCAACTCACAAATCTGTACAACACCTAATAAAAATTTTGCATAAAAACAGGTTCAAATTAAAGGGACTGGTCATTGTAACTTTGTGATTAATGGGTTGCAATTGTGCAAATCCCAAAGAGCATTCTTGGACTAAGGGTCTTGCTTAAGGACCCAGGATGACTTGGTAAGATTTAAACTTGCAGTACTTCCATGGCACAAGCTCTTTGCTCCAACCACAGGTTCACCAATACATTTTTTTTTAATTTTATATTTATCCATGATACATAAAAATTACAATTAATTATGAATTACTTTAGGGGCTGCTCAGTTGCACAGTGGGTAGCACTGCTGCCTTGCAGCAAGAAGGTTCTGGGTTCGATTCCTGGCCCGGGGTCTTTCTGCATGGAGTTTGCATGTTCTCCCACAGTCCAAAAAACATGACTGTTAGGTTGATTGGCTTCTCTAAATTGCCCTTAGGTGTGAGTGTGTGCATGAATGGTTGTTTGTTCTGTGTGTTTCTGTGTTGCCCTGTGATGGACTGGCGACCTGTCCAGGGTGTACCCTGCCTCTCGCCCATTGACTGCTGGAGATAGGCACCAGCACCCCTCGTGACCCCACTCGGGACAAGCGTGTAAGAAAATGGATGGATGGGATGGAAGAATTACTTTAGTCTCTAAACTAGCAAACTGAGGTTCTTATAGAATGTAACAACCATAAATATAACATCCATGCTCTGGATTCCATGATGCCACCTGTGAGGAATAATGTGTTTTCTGGGTAGAAATTAAAGTCTTTCAAATATACAGGTGCTGGTCATAAAATTAGAATATCATGAAAAAGTAGATTGATTTCAGTAATTCCATTTAAAAAGTGAAACTTGTATATTATATTCATACATTACATACAAACTCATATATTTCAGATGTTTATTTTGTTTAATTTTGATGATTACAAATGACAACAAATGAAAATCTCAAATTCATCATATCAGAAAATTAGAATATTGTGAAAAGGTTCAAAATTGATGGCCCCTGGTGCCACACTCTAATCAGCTAATTAACTCAAACCACCTGCAAAAGCCTTTAAATGGTCTTTCAGTCTAGTTCTATAGGCTACACAATCATGGGGAAGACTGCTGACTTGACAGTTGTCCAAAAGACGACCATCAACACCTTGCACAAGGAGGGCAAGACACAAAAGGTCATCGCTAAAGAGGCTGGCTGTTCACAGAGCTCAGTGTCCAAGCACATTAATAGAGAGGCGAAAGGAAGGAAAAGATGTGGTCGAAAAAAGTGTACAAGCAAGAGAGATAACCGCACCCTGGAGAGGATTGTGAAACAAAACCCATTCAAAAATGTGGGGGAGATTCACAAAGAGTGGACTGCAGCTGGAGTGAGTGCTTCAAGAACCACCACACACAGACGTATGAAAGACATGGGTTTCTGCTGTCGCATTCCTTGTGTCAAGCCACTCTTGAACCACAGACAGCGTCAGAAGCGTCTTGCCTGGGCTAAAGAGAAACAGGACTGGACTGCTGGTGATTGGTCCAAAGTCATGTTCTCTGATGAAAGTAAATTTTGCATTTCCTTTGGAAATCAAGGTCCCAGAGTCTGGAGGAAAAGAAGAGAGGCACTTCATCCACGTTGCTTGAAGTCCAGTGTAAAGTTTCCACAGTCAGTGATGGTTTGGGGTGCCATGTCATCTGCTGGTGTTGGTCCATTGTGTTTTCTGAGGTCCAGGGTCAACGCAGCCACATACCAGGAAGTTTTAGAGCACTTCATGCTTCCTGCAGCTGACCAACTTTTTGGAGATGCAGATTTCATTTTCCAACAGGACTTGGCACCTGCACACAGTGCCAAAGCTACCAGTACCTGGTTGAAGGACCATGGTATCCCTGTTCTTAATTGGCCAGCAAACTCTCCTGACCTTAACCCCATAGAAAATCTATGGGGTATTGTGAAGAAGAAGATGCAATACACCAGACCCAACAATTCAGAAGAGCTAAAAGCCACTATTAGAGCAACCTGGGCTATCATAACACCTGAGCAGTGCCACAGACTGATCGACTCCATGCCACGCCGCATTGCTGCAGTAATACAGGCCAAAGGAGGCCCAACTAAATACTGAGTGCTGTACATGCTCATACTTTTCATGTTCATACTTTTCAGTTGGCCAACATTTCTATAAATCCTTTGTTTTTATTGGTCTTCAGTAATATTCTAATTTTCTGATATGATGAATTTGAGATTTTCATTTGTTGTCATTTGTAATCATCAAAATTAAACAAAATAAACATCTGAAATATATGAGTTTGTATGTAATGTATGAATATAATATACAAGTTTCACTTTTTAAATGGAATTACTGAAATCAATCGACTTTTTCATGATATTCTAATTTTATGACCAGCACCTGTATTCCAATGTGACCCGGAAAGCAGCAGCACCTGTGAATGAGAAGTCATCTCTAAGACTTCTCTGGGTTCTACAATTATAAGACATTGGAATCATAGAAAACATAGTAGAATGTGCAGCATTTTTCATATGTTAAAATATCCACATTGTGACATTTAATCCAAGCTTAATTTAGATGTTTTTGTCCTCTTATTTTACAGATTGTTATTTTCCACAATGTGACCATAACAGTGCCAGAGAACTTCACCCAGTGCACCACCCATGGCAGTTTTGTTCATCGTTGGCAAGAGACACTCTATAACATGTTCACGTTTACCTGTCTCTTCCTTCTGCCCTTGATTATGATGATTTTCTGCTACACGCGAATCTTTGTGGAGATATCCAGCCGCATGGCTCAGAATAACTGTAAGCAACAATTTTTCTTTCTTTATAGCTGTTGTCGTTTTAGTTTATTTCCTACTACAGAAATGTTGTTTTCTTCCAGCTCTGTCTAGAGATATCCACCTCCGGCGTTCACACAGTAACATTCCAAAGGCTCGGATGAGGACTCTAAAGATGAGCATTGTTATCGTGACTTCATTTATCATCTGCTGGACACCCTACTACCTGCTTGGACTGTGGTATTGGCTGTTTCCTGAGAAAATGGAGGAAACAGTCTCTCATTCACTCACTCATATGCTTTTTGTTTTTGGCCTCTTCAATGCATGTTTGGACCCCATCACTTACGGCCTGTTTACAATTCACTTTCGCCAAGGTTTGAGGAGATGCAGTCAAAATTCAAACATCCACACTGAGTTAGGAAATAATACATGTATTGTGCAGGTGTCTTGCTTATCGTCTCGCAGGCAGATCACCTATGACAGTCCGGGTAAACAGAAAGGGGTAGTTAATGCAAGCATCAAATCAAACAATACTTCAAGTCCTGTCATTTCAGTGAGTGAGGTTTAATGGCTGAAAGCCTTTCAGGGGGACAGGGATGTCTATCTATTAATGAATGTTAGCTCAGATTTGCAGTTTCTGTTCTGGAAAGTCTCATATCTTGTCTTTCAATTTAAAATATACTTCGAATGTCTTATTTTAGCAACACTTCAGTGAATGAAATGTTCAATGAAGTGATTCAGCCAAGCAAATGCAGAATGTAACATGCTGTTTTTGAAAAACAGGGAAAAGCTGCTTTCGTGAAGAGAAATCCCTCAGATCCAGACCCATGAGTAATAACATACCCGTGATGAACATCTAATTGCTAAAACATCTTTCTGTAATATTTGTGCCTACGTTTTGCAGATTCCTTAATCTTTATTGGTTTGGAAAATAAGTCAGTATCTTAAATATGGCGTGTAATATCAAATGCATATCTAATTTTTAGGTAGCGTTATTAAAAGACGACACTTAAGCATACAAAAAAAGAACATCACGCTTCTTTTCTATAATTCCACATTTGGTATTAAGGAGAAGCAAATATAGATAATGTATATGTATACATATATGTATATGTACCGTATTTTCACGACTATAAGGCGCACTTAAACGTCTTTTTTTTCCCTCAAAATGTGCGGTGCGCCCTATGGTGCGGTGCGCCTTATGTGTGTGGTAACTGCGACTTTTGAGACCACCTCATTGAGGAGATGATGAAAGAGTGGCTGAATGTAAGGAGACCAGGTGTTTTTTTTCCACTCATCACCATCGCTGTTAATATGTAACTCCATGCATGCCCATCTCACAGCTGATGTGAAAAACATGGGGAAACAAATTAACGCTGTGCTCGCTGTTCAACCGCTCGACATCGGTGTGAACCGGACCCAGCAGGTGCAGCAGAAGCAGCGAGTTTACATGCAAAGTCAATGGTTGACGCGCTTATAGGCGCAGCAAAAGGTCCTGCAGCGTGTTTTGGTGCAGCACGTCGGGAAGCGTTTAAGCATCTGACGCACCGCCAACGCGCTGCTGCTGCTCGAGATGGAAAAATTGAAGTTTTGCTGCTGGACGCGCCGCATCAACCAATCAGAGAAGCTGATCTGGGAGCTGACAGCGAGACAGACACAGCGCTCTGATGACATATGATATTAACGCAAATGAAAGGAGATGATGAAAGGCAGGTGTATGTGAGGAGACCAGGTGCTTTTTTCCACACATCACCATCGCTGCGTGCCCATCTCACAGCCGATGTGAAAAAAAAGGTGAATCAAATGAACGCTGTGCTCGCCGTTATCCCGGGGGGTCTGACAAAGGAACTTCAACCGCTCGACACTCAGTGTGAAGCGGCCGTTCAAAGTAAGGCTGCGAGCGGCGTGGGAGCGATGGGTGACAGACTGAGACCACAGTTTCAGGATATGTGGAAGGCAGCGCCGGGCAAGTTACGCCACCGTTTGCGGATGGATTGCAGATGCTTGGACTAACGTATCTGCTGGCTCTGTTGTTCAAGCTTTCGCAAAAGCCGGCCGGCATTATTTCTGAGGAGCCGCGCTGCACGGAAAGTGACTCTGACAGCGAAGAAGGGGAAACTGTCATGTCTGATTTAGCGCAGCTGTTTAATTCAGAAACAGAGGATGATGACTTTGATGGGTTTGATTAATACTTTGTAATAAATACATGAATTAAACACAAACATACTCAGTTTTGCTCCCGCTCTATTTTTCTACCTGAAAACTTAATTCAACAGCAGCCTCTGGGCGGGTCTCCTCCTCTTCACCGCGGTGGCTGGCAGGTGTTTTTTCATCTAAATAATCTAAATCTTGCAGCTATATTTGCTGTGATCAGTGGGAATAAAGTAGTTTTAATATGTTTTTAAGTGAGAAAGGCCACCTGAAAACTTAATTGCAGTCAGTTCATCCAGATTATCTATTTCTGTCGGAGGCGCTCAGACCCCCACATACCAGCGGTGCACCGACAGCAGAAATCCCTTCAACAGCAGCCTCACCGCGGCGGCTGGCAGGTGTTTTTCATCTAAATAATTTACAGTGCAGGCACCAGGATACCGGCAATAAAAGCGAACATATTCCGTCGGCAGGTTTCAGGATTTTAAGTTAATTTAGGAGTAATCACAGCGCTGTGTCATCTGCGATGTGTCTGTCTCATGGCCAGCTCGCAGGTTTGATTAATACTTTGTAATAAATACATGAATAAAGCACAGTCATACTCAGTTTTGGGCCCGCTGTATTTTTAAAATACGCAGTAGAGCTATATAAAGGTAGTGGAGGACATGTACCTGTATATAAAAAATGCGCCCTATAGTCCGGTGCGCCTTATGTGTGTGTTAAATACTGAACTGCGCCTTTTAGTACGGTGCGCCTTATGGTCGTGAAAATACGGTATATGTATATATATATATATATATATATATATATATATATATATATATATATATATATATATATATATATATATATATATATATATATATATATATATATATATATATGTATACATATATATATACAAGTTGATGCGCTCTAAATGATCAATGATATTATGAAACATGTTGACACATTGCATTAACTTATATATATATGTATACATATATATATATATATGTATATGTATACATATATATGTATATGTACATGTATATATATACATATATATGTATACATATACATATATATATATATATATATATATATATATATATATATATACAAGTTGATGGGCTCTAAATTATCAATTATTTGTAAAAAAAATAAAATAAAATAAAGAATATTTGAGGAAAGTGTTATTTTATTTAATTTATAGCAAAAAATATATTTTTTAAGTCACCAGATCAGACTCGTTAGAACAAGTGGGAATGCTCAGATGTGGCCCAAACCCGATCTTTTTAAGTCACATGTACAGTAAGCCAATGGTGTTGGGTTCGTTTAATATCAGATCTTTTAAATGTCAGTCCAGGGGATAATCAACCACAAAAAAGGCCATCAGACTCCCAAAAACAAACTTGCAAATTACAAAATCTACAAACAACTTTAGAGAAAAATAAGACCAAAGTTGCTTATAAGTGGACTTGACAACACTGAAGCTCACCCCTGCTGATAATCCAGTAGACCATATCATCTGTAGCTACTGCATAAACTATGTTGTCATTTCAGGAACTGTGTATAACTAAAAGACTGAACGATTGTTAATCTTTTAAAAATAGCCATTGTTAGGTGATATTATGAAACATGTTGACACATTGCAAATTATACATTTTTTCGAGTGTTTCAAAGGTATACTGTTTTTATTTTATTTTTTTTACTTTATGCAGATGTTAACATTTAATAACTATGGATGATCTTTAATTATCCCTTCATGTTGGTGTTGTTTTCATATTGAGCAGGACTTAATTTGAAAACAACTGCTAAAATGTATAATATTTAATCAACAATAATTTGAGGCCATCTGGATGAAAAATGTAAAAGAGGGCTACACTTTCTAGCCTACAAATGTTGGGGTTTTTCTAACTCTGTGAAACAATTCTATGGACTTCTTTGATGGTGTAATATACTATCTGCTCTTGCCTTCTTGTACAGTGGGTACGAAAAGTATTCAGACTGCTTTAAATTTTTCACTCTGTTTCATTGCAGCCATTTGCTAAAATCAATAAAGTTCATTTTATTTCTCATTCATGTTCACTCAGCACCCCGTCTTGACAGAAAAAAAATGTAGAAATTTTTACAAATTTGTTAAAAAACAAAAACTGAAATATCCCATTTTCATAACTATTCAGACAATTTGCTCAGTATTGAGTAGAAGCACCCTTTTGAGCTAGTACAGCCGTGAGTGTACTAGCAACAAGTTTTTCACATCTGGATTTAGGGATCCTCTGCCATTCTTCCTTGCAGATCCTCTGCAGTTCTGTCAGGTTGGATGATGAACGTTGTTGGACAGCCATTTTCACGTCTCTCCAGAGATTCTCAATTGGGTTTAGGTCAGGGCTCTGGCTGGGCCAGTTAAGAATGGTTACAGAGTTGTTCCCAAACCACTTATATGATATTTTAGCTGTGTGTTTACGGTCATTGTTTCATTGGAAGGTAAACCTTGGCCCAGTCTGAGGTCCTGAGCACTCTGGAAGAGGTTTTTTTTCCAGGATATCTCTGTACCTGGCCCATTCATCTTTCCTTCCATTGCAGCCAGGTGCCCCATCCCTACAGCTGGAAAAACACCCCCATAGCATGATGCTGCCACCATGTCTAACTGTTGGGAATGTATAGGGCAGGCGAAGAGCATTGCCTGGTTTTCTCCACACATAGCACTTACAATAAACGTCAAAAAGTTCAATCTTGGTCTCAGCACACCAGAGAATCTTCTTTCTCATTGTCTGGGAGTCCTTCATGTGTTTTTTGGCAAACTCTATGCGGGCTTTCATGTCTTGCACTGAGGAGAGGCAACCAGTGGAGTGCTGCAGTGATAGTTGACTTGTGAAACTTTCTCCCATCTCCCTACTGCATTTCTGAGCTCAGTCACAGTGATCTTTGGGTTCTTCTTTACCTCTCTCACCAAGGCTCTTCTCCAACGATTGCTCAGTTTGCCTGGACAGTAACATCTACAGTAGGAAGAGTTCAGGTCGCCCCAAACTTCTTCCCTTTAATTTTATGGATTATGGAGGCCACTGTGCTTTTAAGGACCTTGATTGCTGCAGAAATTCTTTTGTAACCTTGGTCAGATCTGTGCCTTGCCACAATTCTGTCTCTGAGCTCCTTGGGCTGTTCCCTCGACATCATGATCGCTGTTTGCCCTGACATGCATTGTGAGCTGTAAGGTCTTATATAGACAGGTGTGTGCCTTTCCTAATCAGCTCCAATCAGTTCAATTAAACTCCAGCTAGACTCAAATGAAGGAGCAGAACCATATCAAGGAGGATCAGAGGAAATGAAGACCATGTGAATGAAATATAAGCCTCAAAGCGAAGGGTCTGAATACTTATGAGCATTTGATATTTCAGTTTTCCTTTTCTAATAAATTTGCAAAAATTTCTACATTTTTGGGGTTTTTTTCTGTCAAGATGGGGTGCCTAGTGTACATTAATGAGAAATAAAATTAACTTAATTGATTTTAGCAAATGGCTTCAATAAAACAAAGAATAAAAAATTTAAAGGGGTCTGAATACTTTCCGTACCTACTGCCTACTGTGTTCATTGTGATGTACATGTGTTCTAAAAATGTGCATGTTACTTGTAGGTTTAACAATTTATGTAGTAGTGAAATAATCTTGTGGAATAACTTTTGTCATATATATACAGTATATATATGAAATTTCAGAAAATAATCAAACAATCATGACTTTCTAATTCATGCTGTTATGTTTTATGCCTCAAAATAATTTAACAATAATCCTAACTCGATTCTGAATGTGTAGCATTGAGGTCAGATTATTGAGTATGGACAAAACCACTGTCTTTTTTTAAGGGACAGTGTTTAAGCAATTGTTCTTAACAAGTTAAACTATGAAATGTATAATGACCAAGAGTTGCAAATGCCATGTAAATTCAGGACCATCCATCCATCCATCCATCCATCCATCCATCCATCCATCCATCCATCCATCCATCCATCCATCCATCCATCCATCCATCCATTTTCTGTCACACTTATCCCAAGCGGTGTCGCGAGGGGTGCTGGTGCCTATCTCCAGCTGTCTTCAGGCGAGAGGCAGAGTACACCCTGGACAGGTCGCCAGTCTATTGCAGGGCAACACAGAGACAAACAGGACAAACAACCATTCACACACACACTCACACCTAAGGACAATTTAGAAAAAACAATTAACCTAACAATCATGTTTTTGGACTGTGTGAGGAAGCCGGAGTAAGCTGGAGTATGTAAATTCAGGACATCAAATCTTATTTAAAAGGTCCTGTAAACTCCAAAGTTAAGATAGCATACAGAAAACGTGCTGTGAATACTGAAATGATGCAAACACACAACAAACATGCAAAGGAAAAATGCTGCAAGTAAACACCTGGAAGAGTAAGAAAAAGCTGCAAACTAGCTATGCATCATAGAACAGCTCCAGACCAGACAATGATTAACTCATAAGCATTACTAATGTTGTGCTATTATACCAGCAGATTATGAATATATTAAATAACTTAAACTGTAAATTATATTTTATTAATGGGTCATTCAAATCAAGGGTAAAACCAATTAATGATCATCAGTTAAATGAGTATAACTGTAATCTGCTTACTCATCAAGCCGCTTTAGTCTTTTACCCAATATTGGACTTCTGGACCGGCTATGAGTGATAAATCATTCACTGTATAAATAATCACAGACATCCAATGGTTAAAATATCTGTATCTTTATTACCTAATACAGACTTTCAGCTCACGAGTCACTCAGGAATGGTTTTTTGGGAAGCTCCATAGCCGTTGTGTGGGCACCGTGCTCTCCACACAGAAGGTTATGTAGTAAGTGATACATTCAGTGAGACTGTCATCACCATGAAAGCTTTGGAACATGCTCCAATCTGTGGTTCTGAAACAATCCCTGTTTCTCAGTGGCCTCATCGGACCAAACCTTCACTGACTTCTTCTGCACTATTGTCCTTCTCACCACTGGTATGTTGTGGGATAACAGGTAGCCAAGATTATGATCCCAGTGTCCAAGTTGGGGGGAGGGGGTAGAGGTGTAGGCGTCTTTGACGTTTGCATAAAAAAGGTCCAGGGTTTTATTGTCCCTTGTTTTTCATGTGATGTACTGGGTGAGGATGGGGAGTGTGGAATGGATGGAGGCCTAATTAAAATCTCCAGTTATGAGCAGAAGAGAGTGGGGCTGCTGTGTCTGCAGCTTAGTCACCACGCCGTGGATTCACTTGTAGGCAGCTGTTACGTCCGCGGAGGAGGGGATATAAACACAGAGTGTGATCACGTTCCCAAACTCTCATGGAAGATAGTGCAGTCTCAGGCTTACCGCCAGTAGCTCCACCTCCTGGGAGCATATCTGTTCCTTCACGTAAACATGAGCAGGTCAGGATATCAGAAACACCAAGGAGCTCTAAAACCACTCTCACCACTGGCTAGAGAATACAAGATAATCTGCCCTGATGACTGGATGCAGAACTTAAGGCAGGAGCAGGTAGATTAGACGAGCAGTGATGAGAAACTGTGCAAAGTTAGACAGCTGAATGGAGTAAGTAATTAAGCCGGTCATTACCACCAAGATCATGACACAAATTTCACATCAATAAATCAATTCACATAATTTTTCCTCTTCTGTACATTTTCATTGTTTCAATGGATCCAGTGACATTGGTCTGGGCCATTCTCCAAATCAGAAATATCTGTCAATACTTATCAAATAATCATCAGGAGATGTGAGTTAAAGCTATAACATCTGAAGGAGAACAGCCAGACCTGTGGTCAACTTTATTTTGCCTGCCTAGACTACCAGAGGGAATTATTCTGCCCCAAGGTCTGAGCTGCTTCCGTAAACCTTTACTGGTTCCTTTCAGGTGAGGTCAGATGAACCTAGGCTCTGACCACTTTCGTTTGATGACTTTGAGCCACACCCGTTAGCACTGAGGGATGGCTTAGATGGTCCTCCCCTAGTGTCTCCAAATACGTTATGGTTGGTCTGTAAAGCATTCCATAATGTGTCACCTGTCAGTCCCAGTCTGGTCAGTGATCAGGTCCATTCTGTGGTCCAAGAAAGGGATGACCCGTCTTGAAGTTATGTAGAGTAAAGCAACAAGTCTGATTAAAAGGTACCAACACAATCTGAATAAAAGGAGCTGAGAGAAGAACTATTTTTATGTTGTCTGGCCCTTTCGCAAGACAATAGTAAATAAAATAACGTCCTGTAGCTTAAACAACATTACTTAAATGCTCTGTTCTGTTACTCTTGTCTAACAAGAAACAACAAACAACAATATATAAATCAATCAATTACACACAAAAAGAGACTGGTTAACATCAAACCAAGCCATAGAGTTAGTATAAAAAGAATCAAGGAATTTTCTAGGTGTTGTTTTAGACAAAAAAGTAAACTGAAATACAACATATTGATTATTTTAAAAGAAAGGTCAGCAAAAGTATTGGCATTTCATATAAAGTTAGAGACTTGTTTGATTGTAACTTGTTAAGTATGCTTTACTCCTCAATGATTCTACCATATTTCAGTTATTGTACTGAGGTCTGGGGTAACACATATACCAGTACCACTAAGTCACTGTTCCTGCTGCAAAAAAGAGCAATTAAAATCATCAGTAAGAAAGGTTACAGAGAGCACACAATGCCATTTGCCATAGAAGAAAATATATTTTTCGGAATATGTATGCACAGACATCATTGAAACAGAAATGTCTGCCTGTTTATAGCGTTAAACTGTGGAATTCTTTGAGTATGGAATTTAAATAATCTACAAGTGTTTATATATTTTAACAAATTACAAAGACAAAATTCTGAGAGATTATAAACAAATTATCTGTTCACAATTTCAGTCTTACAGTTGCCGCTGAACTGTAAGACAAATCATGCTGATTTTGTTTTGTGACCTGGAGAGGAGTTGGGGTGGAATGATGTGAGATCTCATTGATTTTTTTTATTTTAAGTTGTGTTTTAAGATTTATCTTCCCTCTGTTCTTTTTTGTTCATGTATGGAAAAAAAAGGGGTCCAATTATATGTACAAATAAATAAATAGATAAAAAAGTATGGGGAGTAGGGTCTTTTTTTCCTCTTTTTTTCCCGTACCAGATGGAGTTGCAGCACAGTGCTGTTCCAGCAACTAATAAGGCGCCCCTACTTTGACTCATCAGGGAGGAGCATTTAAGGAGCTGCTGTCAGTCCTTCAGCGCCTGATTTTTAACCAAATGTGGTAAACTTCCAGCCATGGTAACTTATATAGATTCTCACCTCCTGTAAACCTCTCTGTCTTGTCTTTTGTTTCACGTTCTTAGCCCAGTTTGCAGTAAACTCCTGGCCAGCTCACTGAAGGATACACTTTACCCGTAACTCCATCAGGTCTCTTGATCAATCCTTTGACTGGCAGCCTACTCCATTCTCTGCTCTAAGCTTCTGACCGAACCGAGCCTGCAACTCCCCGGACCTCTCAGTGTTCTTCCTCTCATGGCGAATAAACCCCAGCTCACCTGTAAGTCCAGTTATTCTCTATCACAGACTTTTGAAGCTCAAACTAATCCATCTGTATCTCAACCACAGAACCTAAGCTCCCTCCTGGGTCTCCAGCCCTACAGCTCCTGGCACTCTGACTCTCAAGAATAATTTCTCTCTATAAATAAGATTTTCCAGCTTTTTTGTAAACTATCTTTATGCAGTTCAAATGTCTTGTTAAAGCCATGACAATTTATTTGCAGTTATAGTTTAATAACGACTTATAGCTTTTATTCTCGGAAAAATCTGCGAGTTGCATATCCACTGATTTCATATCCTTAATGAGTTCAAGAACAGCTTTTTCTGTTTTTGTTTATTGTTCAAGAGTTTTAAGACATTCAAGTATGTGTGTGTGTGTGTGTGGGTGTGTGTGTGTGTGTTTTTCCCACAAAACTGAATTCAGAGCAAGATGACATTAAACTATATTGTTTAGCTTTTCAATAAAGAACAGACTTCTTCTATCTTTGTCAGAATCTCAGACTGGGGCACAGGGAAGATTTTTAACAGGCCACACATTAAGAAGGGTGGAAATCAACTAATCTCTCTGAGAATCTGTTGTGGAAATACAAAATGGTTTTTGGGAATAAGCTTATGCACATTTTACTACTGTGTCAGATCATGTTTGGACCTTTTTCTCTCTGAATTCACCTAAGTTATTCATCTCAATGCCTTTCCGTAGAATTATAGAACATACTGATGGCAGAAAATAAGCAAAGGAGAAATATGTCCTGTTACGCAAGTGACATGCATAAAATACCTCTGTTATTCAGTTCTGAGGCCGACATAGGGAGAGGTAGTTACTGAGTTTTAGATTATTTTGCTAGCCTTAAAAGCAGCCTAGCCTTGATAGTAGACAGGGTGACTAACACTGGTAGTTGGTTCCACAGGAGTTGAGCCTAATAACTTAAAGATCTGCCTCCCATTCTACTTTTAGAAATACTAGGAAACACTAGTTAACCTGCAGATTGAGAGAAAAAATGCTCCTTTAGGAGCATTTAATGTTTTCTATGATATAAGACAGAGCTTGGCCATTTAATGCTTTATATGTGAGAAGTAGGATTTTAAATTATATCCTGGATTTAACAGGATGCCAGTGAAAAGAAGCTAGAATAGGAGACATATGATCTTTTTTAAATTTTCATCAGAACTCTAGCTGCAGCATTTTGGATCAGCTGAAGGCTTTTAACAACAGTTTGTGGACTTCCTGATAGTAAAGAATTACAATAGTCCAGCCTTGAAGTAACGAATGCATGGACTAGTTCCTCAGAATCACCCCTGATAGGATATTTCTAAATTTTGCAAAGAAATAGGAAGCATATTCTATAAAACTCTTTGGGATTTAAATGAAGGTTCCTGATCAAACATAGCACAAAGATTTATAGGATATTTATAGACCTGTAGTCTATGTAATAGGTTAGTTTCATCAGGATTTATGGACAACAATTCAATAGCTGTGTGTAATCAGCATAACACTGGAAATTGATCCCATACTGTTTAATAATTCTACCAATTGGGAGCATATACTGAAGAGAATTGGAGTATGAGGATGATTTATCATTGCCATGAGCAAACTGAAATCTGTCAGATAACCAGCCTAGTGCAGCCCTCTTAATTCCTACAAAATATTGAAGCCTTTCTAAAAGAATATTTTGATCAACTGTATCAAATACAGTACTGAGATCTGAGAGGAAAAGTACAGATACAAGCCCATTATCTAAAGCCATGAGAATATCATTAGTGACTTTCACCAGAGCTGTATCGGTGTTATAATGAAACCAAAATGAAACTCTTCCAAAGCTTATTATGGTGTAAGTGGTCACAAACTTGTTTGGCAACTATGTTCTGAAGAATTTTAGATAAGAAAAGAATATTGGATATAGGTCTATAACTGACCAAGTCATCTAGTTTGAGAGACTGTTTTTTTAAAGTAAAGGTTTAAATACAGCTACCTTAAAAGCTTTTGGTACATATCCCTGTGCCAGGGATGGGATAGGTTACTCACATCTAAAATGGAGGTGGTAATCGGATGGAATACTTCCTTAAATAACTTGTTTGTAACTGGATCTAACATACAAGATAAAGACTTAGATGATAGATAATACTTTTGCTAACTCTGAAAGTTCGAACTAGATCAAAACAGTCTAAACCCAATTCAGATTCTTCTACCTTAGATGTTGCCTCACCCTCTGGAGATAAACCAATAATGTTTAGAGTGGTGGAGATGAGCTTATTTTGAATAGAATTTAATAGTCTTTAATAGAGATTATTTTTAATAGAACCTGCTAAAATCAGGGGATGAGTTTGGATAATTTTTTGTCCTCTCTGTTAATGAGGAGAAACATGCCCATTTTATACAGCAGTAAACTGTTTGTCCAGACTAGGTAAGATTCCTGTTGGCATGTAAAGCGTAATTTTCTCTCCAGTTTCCTAGCATTTTGCTTTAACATGTGCAGCTCTGCATTTAACCAGTGAGCCAGCTTTTTATGTTTAAAGTTTTAATTTTCAAGGGGGTACTGTTTGTCTATGGCAATACGCAGGGAACTTGTAACCCAATCAACACAATCATCAATTTGCGAGGGGAAACAATGTAAATCTGTGCCCTCTACAGCATTGTTCAGTTCTTCAAAGGAGAGACAAAGTGAAACAGATTGTTTAAAATTTCTAACTGCATTATCTGTTAATGATCTGCTAAAGTGAAGCCTTCTTTTGAGGGAGGAGAACGCCATCCATCCATTTTCTTTCACGCTTATCCCAAGTGGGATCGCGAGGGGTGCTGGTGCCTATCTCCACCTGTCTACAGGCGAGAGGCGGGGTACACCCTGGACAGGTCGCCAGTTCATTGCAGGAAGAAAACTCAGTTAAAGTAATTTTGAAGGTTACTAAAAAGTGGTCAGAAAGGACAAGGTTGTGATGAAATACTGCTATTTCTTCGCATTCACTGCCATTCATCACTGTCAGCATAAGGTCCAAAGTATGAAGATGAGAATGTTTGTGGCCAATCGAGTCTAAGATAGCATTAAAGGCTGCATATAAGCAATCGTCTTCAATATCAGCATGGCTGTTGGAATGTTAAATGCAAAATCAACACTCATAAATCATTATATGTAAGAGGGGGATTAATAGGAAATTGAATTTTCCCACCACACAGATGAAACTGCAACCTCCTCCCATTCAGAAAACCATGTTACTCCCATATTTCCTTACGCTGGAGGTTCCCTTATTGGTGTGGATGATGGCTCTTCCTCCTCTCATCCAACAATAACTTGTATTTCTTCTAGCTTCATTATCTTAATAATTTCTTCTTGTCCTTTAAAATAGAAAAAAAAATACTATTTATGCATATTCTAAATGTCAGAGTAGGTTAGCCACACATTCAGAAACATATAAACTCTGAAATTATTCTTTGTTTTACACATTATAGAAAACAAATGAAAGCCATAGCTATTGCTTTTATACTTTAAATAAATAAAATCAAACACAAATGTATTATTCTTATTTTTCATCTGTATTTAACCATTATGAAATGTTTTTAGTGCATTTCTGTCTAGATTTATAACATTAATTACTTGCTCTTATTTGTGTGGGGAGTGTTAGCCTAGTGGTTAGAGCAGTGCACTTGTGCTCAGAGAAGGTTGCAAGTACCTGGTTCAGTCTCTACTCTGGGTTCCTGAGCAAAAGCCTTAATCCTACATTGCTCCCCTGAAGCCACACAATGTTATCGCGTCCAGTAACAAATACCACCCGAAAAGAAAGCAACAATGCATCAACTTAATCTCCCTGAGTTTCAAAAACAAAAGTTTCTTGATATTCTAAGCAGTTTTTGGCATATTATCTTAGAAAAGTACTGCAAGTAGGATAAGAGCTACACATTCATGTATTTTCCTGTAGGAGCTATACATTGCCTTCGATATCCCTTGATAGAGTGGTAGGGTGTGGTAGATCTTTGCACACATTTAATTTCTTGTGCTTAGCTGTAATATTCACACTTTGCTAAATAAATTATATAAATCCTTCCTCAGCAACCATGTAAAACGGCCAAATGTCTTTGCAACAGAGAGCAACAACCTTCTCTAATATGATTTGTTTTATGTGTTGAGGAAGCAAGGGATTCAGATCTCTCCTGAACCTGATTTTGCTTTGTCCAGGAATAGGGGCACAGGTGTATCTCCTTAAACCCGAGGTGCCCATTTTCCAAGCAGATACCAAAACTTTGCTACGTGTTTTACAGCTAGCAATCTCCATCTGCTGATTGCTGTCATTGAATACAGCTTTGAAATGGGTTGATGGTTCTGATATCCCCAACTTATTCAGTAAGTTGAATTTTCTCTTTTCTTTTCCACAGATGCTGGTATTTCCTCCTTACCCCTTTCAGTATTTTCTTTTTACACTTTCTGATTCCCTCTCACAAGTTGGGATCTGATGTGTTTATGTCTGACTGCTGAATCCCATCAAACTGCACAATCCCATCAGATTTATGTTGATTCCTACAGGACACACAGGAATTCCTGCCCAAAGGAGGTCTCTTCTGTAAAGAAGTTTGGCTTCTCTCTAGCCCCTGCTAAGTAGAGGGGAACAGCCTGTACTTCTAGTGTTAATGCATTTAAGGGTATCATTTAAAATAGCAGCAGATAAATGTAAATAACAACTCATGCAGAAATCTTAAATGCAATCAGAACAGTGAAGCTTCATTCAGGTTTACTGTCAATAATGAACAATGACTCAGAAAAGCACTAAAATGTAGCAGCACTGGAGTAGAATGGGTTAGCTCTGAAAGCCAGGGAACCAGGCTAAAAGGGCCCAGCAAGAGAAAGGGAGGTAAAATCCTAAGATGGCCGCCCCCAAGTATATGTATGGCCGAAGTTACTGTATCTGGAAGCTTGCAATGCTAGCCAGTGCAGTGCTTTAATTGTGAGGCATCAGTTTGCAGCTTTTCTAGTTGTTCTTTTTCCTTTGCATGTGTTGTGTGTATTAATACCATTTAGGTATTTGCAACCGTTTTTTTTGTCCATGCCCCTCCTTTCTATTTTCTGTGATTGCAACCCTTTTTCTATGCAGCATTTTTTATTTGCATCTGTTTTTGTGATTGTGTGTTAGTCTCATTTTTCTTTTTAATGGTCTGATTTCTGAGTGGGTGACACCTTTCGGACACTGCAAGTAACCTCAGTTTGATGTATAATTTAGCAGGAAAATAAATGTGAATGTTTTCACACAAATAGGCTCCATCAAATGAATTGTTATACATCAATTACTTTTACATTGTAACCATTGTGTTTTTCTGAGTGGAATGTTTTTGTTAAGAAAATATTAATATGGTGGTCCCTCAAAGCTTTGTTTTTAAGTATTTTAAAGGCATGATAATATGCCCATTGAGAGCACTAAATCCACACACACCAGATGTTTTTTAGACGTTGGTTTTTAGGCCAAATCTGGTTGGTTCCTCATAGTTTTGATTTAATCCAGAAATATTTGTTAAAAATTTGGCTGTGTTTGGCTGGTCTGATTTTGTCCCATTTTTGTCCAATAATAGATAAATAAACGAAAACCAACATGATCTGAAAATGACTGCTTTTTACCTAAATCATGTCATATTTACAATTTCTTCTCAACCAATTTTTGCTTGGTGGGAAATTTCTTGTGCATGCAACAAAATGCATGTGTAATAAGTAAGCATTTTTGCCATTAAGGAAACAAATTCCCATTTCTCACAGCAACATCACCCAGAAACATCCATTACATCACCTTTCAAGACACCCCAAACACACAATTCCCTGTTTTAAGTGGAAGGAGATCTATTTTATTTTTGTGTTTCATTGAAAAAGGTAGAAGAGTTTATTCTGTAAAACGACAGAAAAAAAAATTGATTTGCCAGTTCTCAAAAGAAATGGTTCAACTCATAAATAGAAAACAGAAGAGACAACCTTCATTTTTTTCTCTTAGAATGTCTATCATTCATAGTGCCTAACCTTAATAAAAAGACAAAAGCTTCCTTTACAGATTGTCCTTTTCAGTAACATGGCCGTGTGAAAAGCAAGACATGAAAAGAGAAATGGAGAGACATGCTATTCGTTTCATAGTTTAATATATAAAGGTATTGTATAATTGACTAATGGAGACATTTCCACTCTGATGAAAATTAACACATTCACTAGTAGAGATGGAAGATAGTTCAATATCAATAAACTTAATTTTATTCAGTAACTATCATATGACATTTATCATAAATTATGTAATCTATGATGACCCAACACCACCATGTCCCCCAAGAACACAGCAATACTATACAACACACCATAAAACAGCAAAACCCCAGCAACACTTCTGGTGTAAGTGAGCTTACAGTCACCAGAAGATCTTTGCTAGTGGCTGGGCCGATTCGTGTTGCTGCACACCTGAGAACATTTCTCAATCAAAATGATTGGTGTGTATATAAGGAGACGAAGAATAATCTCTCATCGACAAAAGATTAGCTCAGGAATATCCTCCTTTTTGAAATTTGTCTTCATGCGGACCTGAGAGGACTGGGAGATTAATAACAATAATAGCAATGATAGTCTAATGTATTTTGAAACTAAGCCATTCATTGATTTAAAGATTAAGAATATAATTTTAAAGTTTATTTGAATCTAATTTGTATTAACTTAAGTTCTCTTTCTTTGCTCCAAGAGCTATTGCTATCTGTTCAGCGTTGATCAGGCTAAAGAAGATTTTGGCATATCTATTCCTTGATTCCTTCTAGTCGTTTACCCAGTGCTTGAATAGGTTCACAGTCACCTGGTGAAATTGTAATATATAGCTGTGTTTTATAGTTTGTTTGTTATTTGTTAATTAAGCTCCTGTCATGATCTTGGCACCTTTAGGCTGGGTTTTAATCCTTGTTGATCTCATCTGCTTTGCTCCGCTTTGCGCTCATTATCTCTCATCAGCTTAACCTGTTCCTGCTGCTATTTAAACCTCTGGGTCTCAGCCTTTGGTGCCAGATTATTCGAGCTTCTACCAAGACTAACTCTAGGGTTCCCTTTTATTTAGTTCTGCCCGTTCCTGACCTGTTTCTGCCAACAGACTTCTGAGTTTTGGCCGCCCCTGTTTGCCTGTTCTGTGTTTCTGGGCTGTTATTTAATATCCTCTTTACTGATCAAACTGAAAACTAAAAATTGTGCCCTGTGTGAAATTGACGTATTTAAAGGGAGTAAGGATGAATGTGGCAAAATCCTCATCAGTGCCCCCTAAAGTGAGATGAGGTAAGCTGCAAGTTGTAAGCAATATTATGAAATTGGGTACACATACTGTATATATCTTCCCAAATCATGAAAAATTGTGTTTTGGAGGATTGCCCTAAAAGCCACAGGAAGTGCCATTTGGCATAAAAGGTCATTTTTACATTTTTGTTCATGTCGCCATACCCAATACCCATACTCAAAGATATATAAACAAATATATCTTTGAATCTGGACCAATCACTATGATGAATCCCAGTCCTACCCCACATAGGAATTCAGCACAATATTTATTGTTGGCTTTGTTTTTCTACAGCACCCCATAGAAATACTAAAACAACCAGCCCAAACCATGATTATGAAACATAAAAAATATTTTTTGGAGCCATGGTCCAAACCTACAGGAAGGTGGCCATTTTTAATCAAAGGTGCCACTTTCTCTCATTTATTCATGTTGTGTCTGAGCAAACTCCTCCTAAAGCTTTTGATTTAAAGACTTCAAATTCACAATGCGGAGACCAATGCCATTGGAGATTAGAAGTTAATAAAAATATTTTTTTTTACATTAAAGCATGTGGGCATAGCCAAGAACCAAAATAGGCCCATTAGTCATTAAATAAAAGCTCGGCCCCAGACCTTTCTTTAACTGAGAACTATAGAATTTGGTGCACATGTGTAACTCAACAAAGCTACAAAAAAGTCTCTTGGAGCCATTCTCCAAACTCCACAGTACGTCAGCCATTTTGGATTAAATGTGCCATTTTCTCTTATTTACTCATGTAGTTACTAATCAAAATCCTCCTAGAGCTTTTGTGTTACGGTACATTCAAATTCAATATGTATAGCACTTAGGCATTGGGGATTTAAAGCTATTAAAAGAATATTTCTGGATCAAAATGTAGCCTCTCACCCTACAACATCTCGGTTATATAAGTTCAATATGCACGGTCTGAGGAGTATCTTTTTTTTCATTTCTCACTTTTGCTATGCCCAATTAAAACTGGAATCTTATGTTTCACTGATGGTAATCCCTTTCTTTTCACTGCACCCTCTATATAAAAGGAAATTGCCAGGACTGCTATCATGAACATTAGACGAGGGCCAAATTGCCATAGTCAGGTGTCATGCATGGGGCCTGCGGTTGCAATAGGCCGAGCGTCACTGAGCTGCAAGGGCCGTCCAACACCACTTGCTTCTGTAATTTGCTTAAAATCCTCCTTCTAAAGATGAGAAGGTATGAAGATATTTACCATTTTTAGTAACTGATGCTCCACTTCTGTTCTAAGTATTGTTTCTGCACTTCTCAAACAATTTTTTTGATCCTCTAAAATATAACTAAGTGAAGATGCACTGTCCTAGCAATACCCTTTTTAATTTATGAAGCATAAGCTTATTTTACTTTACTAATTTTGAGCTCTAGCCTGTGAGTTATGATTATCCATCACATGTTCATGAACTCATATAATTAATCTTCTGCCTTCATGTTATGATGAAGCATTTGCTGTTGTCTTCTCAGCAGAGCCCACTGGACCAGTAAGTACCAACAAGATGACAGGTAACATGCTCAGGTAGTTTAACGTGGAGCTCACAAGTGAGCAAACACGACATGCTTCGGTTAATAACAAGGTCAAAACTGCTCGCAGATACTTCTCATGCTGAGTGACACGTTTAAACAATATTGTATGTGTCTAATGTCTAGACTCTTAGAGAGACTTTGTTTTGGAATGTAATTGTATGACGACCTATCATAGAGAAACTTATCTTTTGTAAAATTTCAAGAGTACTGAAGCAAAACACGATATCTGTGGAATGTCACTGGAGCATGGGGTTTTAATTGACTGAATCCAGGTGGGTGATACTAGCTTATGATGGATACATTGCATAGTCAAACTATATTACATTTTTATTGATTCATACACCAATAGCTCACTATGGTTGTATACATACTTTAATCTATTTATTTTTTGGCATAACATGTTTGATAAATTTGTTGTTAGATAAAGCCCTTGGTGTATATTTACAACAGCAAAGTATTTATAAATGATTATGGTTCTAACAGTGGCTCCCCTTAAGCAGGACATTGAAAATGATCCAATTCTGAGATTATTTCACTCATACTTGCCAATGCTGAGTTCCCAGTGAATACCCCATCCCTGTTTGCAAATCAACATACTGGTGGAAGCCAATCAGCCAGGGTGAAAATTAGCATGGATGTACTGTTGCAAACTCCGATTTGTTGCTGTATTTGGGGACTTTCCTTTGTAAAATTCTTGTTAGAATGGAGGCATCCGTGTAGTTTGCTGACTAAATCCAAGTGCAGTTTGATCTGGTAACACCCAAAATGCTACATATGGATTCTAGTGTTACTTAAGGACTGAAGACCAGAGATGGCAAAAGTACTCACTTTACGTACTTGAGTAAAAGTACAGATACTTGTGTTAAAAAATACTCTGGTAAAAGTGGAAGTACTGATTAAACTTCTTTACTCAAGTACAAGTAACAAAGTACAGGCTTGTAAATTTACTTAAAGTATAAAAGTAAAAGTAGAAACCACTTTTTTCATGCCGTTGTCTACATTTTAAATGGATGTCTGCCAATAGGACTAGATCTCTGTTGTGTTCATTTTCAATCATCTCATCGTGCATACTACTATGCTAACGCCACCGCCACCAAGCTGCAATGATTTGCCGCGAATGAATACCGCAGAATCTGTCGATTCATCTTGTAGTGGTGCGTCAAATGCAACGTAGATTCCCATCCAATTAGATCTAATTTGGTATTGATGACGTGAAAAATAATAACGGTAACTCCATTGAAATGATTCAAAACTAAAGTAACGAGCCAAATTTTTAAAATGTAAGGAGTAGAAAGTACGGATATTTGTGTAAAAATGTAAGGAATAAAAGTAAAAAGTCACCATTAAAATAAGTAGTGAAGTAAAGTAAAAATATCAGAAAAATCTACTTGAGTACAGTAACGAAGTATTTGTACTTCGTTACTTCCCATCTCTGCTGAAGACACAGGATTGGTGGCAAAGAGAAGAGAAAATTAAACAAAATAAATGTAAGTATAAAAAACAAAGATAACGAGCGGAAGATCAGGAGCTTCTGAAATGAATGAATGATGTTTAGGGAGAACAGGATGGGTGGATCCCCCTTTTAAAATCAACCCTTTTAGTCACTTGATCATTTCCTGACACTGCCAAAAACAGACTTTGCGATCAGATGGCTGGTATGAAGAAAAACTATGAAAATAAATGTTTTTCTAATGTAAATCGTTATGGCAACGCTTTCAGGTACTTCTTAATTAATTAATGAATTGTCTGCTCTAGTACATACACAATAAGGTTTAAATGAATAATAGTGCTTGGCCTTCATATGATTAGGTGCAACAGACTCATTTTCTATACTCCTTATGACATCATGTTAGGATGACTCATGTGTGATGGGTAAGACTGACTGAGATGAACAAGAAGAGAATAATAGACTGACACTATAAAAGTCATATAGCTAGCAACAAGCTGGGGCCCAGTCAGATTTATCAAGTCTGGGTTAAATTCTGAAGGTCTCTCCCCAGCAATGGCGTAGCGACACAACAATAGGCCCGTAAGCAACATTATGTGGGTGGGCCCCATATGAAGTACAATGCTTTAACAGTGAAAGTAGTTCAAACATCAACATTCTGACTTATTTACTCAAACACTTTTAAATGATCAGTTTCCACAAAATTTTTGAGTATTCTGATCTAATTTAGGTCTCACGACTAAGAACAGAGAACCCAGCATTCAGGCAAGAAAGACTGTGGAATAACTTCAAAAAGCGTATTATTAAATAAACAGGCTGCGGATCTGCAGTAGTGGACACCCTAGCCCCTGCTACGGAAACTCTTTCCGCTGCGGCATGAAACTCTGGAGAGAGGAAACACAGGTTAGTGACCATAATAACCTGATGGAGGGTGATCTGGACACGTGAGTCACTAACCTGGTATAGAGTACAGTCCATGCCCAGAGAACGAGGTTGATATCAGCCAGTCGCCTGACAAGACGCAGCGGTTGCCTCACAGAGAGTTCCAGACATCGAAGCCTTGAAAACTGATGAACTGGCAGGGGGTCAGATCCAGGTTTATTCCACAAGAAGCAGATGTCTGAAGACAGATAAGCAAATAGATCAGAACAGGGACAGGCAAGCTCAGAGGTCCAATAGCAAAACTAGGCAATCAGAACACAAACAATAAACCTGGGAATACATTGTGTGTATGAGTGGTGTAAAAATCTGTTCAGTATCTACTCTCGTGTGTCATTTCATTAAGTGTCTGTGCATGTGTGTCTGTGTGAGAGTATAAGGGTGGGATTGTGTTGTTAAACATAATTTTTTTTTTTTTCTTAAATAACTGTTACATCTGGTAAATGGCATGTACTTATATAGTGCCTTTATTGAAGTTAGGAGACTTGACCAAGGCGCTTTACACTACATTCATTCACCCATTCACACACACACCGATAGTGGCAAGCTACATTGTAGCCATAGCTGCTCTGGGGCTCACTGACAGAAGCGGGGCTGCCGTACACTGGCGCCACCAGGCCCTCTGACCACCATCAGTAGACAATGCAGGTGAAGTGTCTTGCCCAAGGACACAACAACACTGAAAGTCGGAGTCGAGGCTTGAACCGTCAACCCTTCGATTTCAGGGCAAACTCCTACATCCAACGCCACAGTCTGAACATCTTATCATTTATATATATGTATGCTCTCTTTTTGTGTGGGTCAACCAAAATGAACATTCTTATGATGATGGCCAGAGTGGCTCCAGCATCACGTTATATGGTAATGCTGTACGCTGTATTAGAATGGCTGGATGTTGACATGGGGCTTTGGTTGAGAAACTTCCTGACTGACTTTAGATAAAATTGCAAAGAATGCAGGGGCTCTCCACTATTTGCAATAAATGGTCGAAATGTAAGGGCATAATAGGAGCTGAGATATTCCTCTGCAATCTCTGCTTGTATCAATTATTTTGTCAAACATGACTGAGAAACATTACGTCATCAGATCAGCACCCTCACACATATTAAGCATAACTTCCTTATTGAACACTCTCATGCATATACACCACAGGTGTAGCAGGCTTTAAGAAGTTATTCTGTATATTTTTTGGTGTTTTCTTTTATCTCCTGTATTCTCCCTCTCTTTTTTCTCCCTTTCTTTCTCTCTTCTCTCTTTTCTTAATTTATACCCCCTCTTTCTTTCTCACCACCTTTTCTTTCTGTATGGTTGTTGTCCATGGAAGGTTGGTGAGCCTCTTCAACAAAGGCGAAATGGTTACCAGCTGTCGACATAACAACCAAGTTCGGTCAACTCAGAAAGGATACATTTTACATCTTCAATTAGTCCTAGACTTCTCTTTTTCAGAAAAATAATGGCAGTGGTTTTAAAGCAGCTTTGTTAAGGAGGTGATCAGGAAATCTGCAGATTTTGCATTCTTTAAGAAGATTCTGCACCACAAAGTTACTGTGTGTATCTAACATACCACAGTTATTTCCTCCTTATTACAGCAACTTTTTGTTACCTGTGGTGTGACATGAGAGCTGCAGGCATGCTAGGAACTGTAGTTACAATGCTTGTATGGTTACCTCGGCACAACAGTGTTGTTCTTTCTAAATCATAAATATTTGGTCCAGGAAAGACATTAAAAATGTTTCCATACAATTATTACTTTCTGTTACTTTCTTTAAGTAAAATTAAAAAATGTTTCTCTTTACAAACTTAGCTTAGATGAGTCCAGTATTTTGCCAGAAATGTATACTACTATCCAAGGTTTCATGTATGACATTTGATTCCTAAAAAATCTCTGTGCTAGATTTATGCATTTGAGTTGTACTGGGAATATGTATCAGTTAAAGTTGAGAAGGCTTAATCTAATTTCTTACAACACAAAATCCTCACAATTTTTACAGGTATATGTAATTCTTTTGAGATTCGCTTTATTAACCCCATTATACACATATTAAAAAAACATATGATGGAATTTAACCTTACAAACGCCAAAACAAAAAAAATCAAACCCACAAACTAAACAATTACTTTCCAGCAAAGGTAAAACTAATGCAAGTTGAACATGTTAATGTGCATCCAAGTCATATAGAGAGTTTCCACCTGAATGAAGCCTGTGTTCTCTTAATGGGCAATCAGGTCCTCAATGCAGATACTTATTTATGCAAATTACACTGCAGATGGTGGGCATGAATGCAAATGAAGTTATTTCATCACAGGTTTGATTAGCAACGTATTAATAACATGAGCTCCTAAACCTTTTGGTTTCCATCATTAGGTCCATATGCTTTTATTGTCAAGAATAGAATGATATTTTGAACTGAACTCCTCCTGATCTAACCCCAACCTCCACAGAATTGTAATCTGCTTACTGGTCTCATTTTAGCAGGTAAACTTGAAATGTCCTCTGGCAAAGTTTAATCATTATTGGCTGATATAATGTAAAAATTAAAACATTTACAACTATGTAAATGTAGCTTTGTACTTTTTATCCACATATAACACTTTAATTTCTTTCTAACATTTTAATTCTTAACTTTTTTACTTCACAGTACGGCCCAGAGATCAGATCCAGTTAAATTCCATAATTCAAAGTCATCCTAAAGGGAAATAAAATGTTGTTGTGAAAGGATTTCTTAAATAAGTTTTAGTTCTAGATGCTGATGGCTGTTGAAAGAATGGTCCCTGTGGCAGTTTTTTAATATGGCAGATCTTTAGAAGCCTTTGACTGAAGACACTTTAATGTTATAAATTAATCAGATGAAGACCAAATTTACGAATCGTCTGTAATGCTTTTCATCTGATGAAGAATTTCCCCAGGTGTTGTTGTTTCCAGATGTTGTGAAGGAGTCCTGAAAACAGATGCGATGTGATGTTCTTTAATAGCTTGTTGAACTTCAAGTTAATGGCTCTGATGCTGCTTTGCATCCTCATTGCCTCCTTTTCAAGTACAGTCATCTGGGATTTGGGAATGTTGTTGAGGTATTATTCCAGCTTTTGAGATGTTAATCAGCTTTTCGCTTGTAAACAAAAATTGGTTGCTATGGTTATGTAAGATCTAAACATATCAATGTAAAAAGACATCACCTTCCAAAAAACCCAATTTTGATTAGCAAGAAGGGTGGTAAAGGTACTATCAAAAATGTTTTTTAACAGATATATTCAAATGGAGTTAAGAGAGATAATCCAGCAAGCATCCACATTAAGCAGCTGCAGCACAGTTCTTAGATTATATATGCAAATCAGTTCTCTTCTTAACTGAAAAAAAAAATCCACCTAACAGGATAATTTTTAAACACAAACAAGACAGCTGTTTTTAAAGTAGCTAGAGAATTTAACATAATGTCTCATTGGTTGGTTCACATTTGTTATCACTGTTAGTTTTATATCCCTCTCCACAAATTACATACATACATAATTTTTCTGTGTAAATATTTAAGGACAGAGATGCATTAATTTGCATCATCGTTAGCATCGCCCCTTTGCTGTAGCCGGTATATGTCCCTGCTATAACAAATACTTTCCATGAAATTTCTTGTTTGCAAGAGGATAACTTGTGCTGCTACCACCACCCCTTGGCTACCTCCACCTAAACTGACAGCTTTTTTTCCTTGAGCACCCTGACGAAACATGTCTGTACACTCAGTCATTCAACGGTGTCTTAAAGTTGGAGAGTAAAAACAGCAAAGGCGGCAAGGGGGGAAAAATTATTTAAAGAGGAAAGCTAACGTACAAAAACTGGCAGCTTCTTTAGTAAAACAAGCTCGGGGTTTGATACCTGCAAAGACATTGATAAAATATGTAAGGCAAAATGTTGAACTTTGCCTGCAAACTGCTAAATATGTTAATTATCATGTAATTGCATTTTGTGGTGTTGTGGCGCACAATTTAATGTTATATAATTTAAATAATAACACAATGCAACACCACATTGTTAGGTTTATTCTTTATACTTCATGTGCATTGTTACTTTGTTAGCCAGATAGAGAGATTAGATGGCCTTCCTTCACATTGTAGATGTCACTTTGTGTAAGTGGGTCATCTAAATAGGACAGATTTCTTGTCTTTTAAAGATACATAGGATATGGGCACATCTTGGAGCCGGATTGATAGAGGAGAGCTATCTGTAATCCTTGGGCATGGATGGCGTGTCAGTTTCTGATACGGACAGCTAAGCATCCACCTGGTGCAACACATAGACTCATGAGCTATAAGAAGCAGGAGATGAACTTGTTCGGGGCTCAATCTTTGCCGGACGCTCGCTGACGTTTTTTGAGCGCACAGCTGTGCAAGCTCCAAGCATTTTCTCTGTCCTGTAACGACCTGATCTGGAATAAAATCTGTTACTTTTTTTCTCCTGTTTTTATAGTCCTTTTTACATGGTTTTACCCAGTTTGAGTTAAGAGTAGTAAATAACTTGCTCCCAGGAAAAGAACCGGAAGGGAAGTCCCGAGGCGCAACTGCCTTCAATGGGGACATAACTTCCTCATTTAACAACATAAATGGGAATATTTGTCTTATAGCCCCGCAGAGTCAGAGGGACTATAGAGCAGGACCAAGTAGCCATGAGTTGGCAGGTAAGATGGCTCATTAAGTGTATATTAAATTAATCGAATGACGAGTATGGTGCAATTCTCTATGCTCAGAAGTATGACCTTTTTTTTTAAACGTTAGTGTCAGAAGCAAAACAAGTACTGATGATAGGGTTGCTCTTATTAGTATGGAAGACACAGGTGCTGTTATAGTTTGTGAACAAACAGACATAAGTTCTAAACACTTTCTATAACCAAGACATAAAAATGACTGGTTATATTTTTAGCATTAAAAGTAAGTGGTTAAAAACACAAGACCCACGGGTGAAATTAAATATTATGAAATATTAAATATATCTGAATATCTAGACCTCGACCTTAATTAGTTCAGTTCAAATGTGATTTCTGTATTGAATGTGCTAAAAGTTTAAAGATTACTATTTTCATGTGATGCATGTCCAGGAGAGTCTAGGGAAACTGAAGGAATTGTGAAATATTAATATTTTCAGTTATTTTATTTCACTTTGAAGGTTTGGATATCTGTGAACACTTATTGGAACAGAATGTTGATTCTGATATTGTTGAATAGGATGTGTTATGAAGAATAAAGTTGGGAATTTGCACTGATGTTTGAATAAATCTGCATTGTGAAGCAAGCAACCCTAACTGGTACTGTATTAGACTTATTTTTAAAAAAATACACTAAACGAAAAGCCTTTACGCAAGAAGGCAATCTGGTAGACTTAACCTGTAAGTTTACAATTACATCGTTTTTAATAATAATGGGTCATTATCTTAAGTGGAACTGTCTGAGGCGTGAAACTCCAGGGCTTAAAATTAGTCCCACTTAGGCCCTGTTTCTGTAAGGGCGGTGAGGTTAGTGAACTATGAGCTACTGAATTAGGTAACATTGCATGTTTTATTGTTTTGTAGAGAATCCTTTGAAGAAGAGAGAGACCAGTGTTCCAGCTCAGGGTGATTTGAAGAATAATATTGCATTCAAGGAGTTTACAAGTCCACATCCACATTTCACATTTCTCTACTTATGTTATACAAACAAAGCTTTAGTATTGAGTAACATATTGCTTTGTCCTTTTCCTTCAAGACTGTCTACCGAGATTTATATAATACTTGCTATCTTGTTGTGAGCTTCTAGCAGCTCTGTCATACTAAGGCTAGATGAGGATTCTGTTATTTTTTTCATTTGATTAATTTTCACATTTAGTGATACTCATTCCTTTTTTAGATAATAAATGGGCTATTCTCTAATAATTGAAGGTAAAGCCGCTTTACTTTAATACAAGCACCTATTTTCTTCTTCTAAAAAAAAAATGATTGACTGTAATTCCAAAAAAAGTAAAAAAAAATAAATAAAAAAATCACTGGACTTTGTTTCCAAGCTTGAAGATGTTTTGCTTCCCATCCAGGAAGATTTTTTTTACTTTTTTGGAATGACTATGACCTGGATGACTACGATTCTTCATCAACAATTCACTGTAATAAGTATTGGAAGTGCAACTGTTGGTGTTTGATTGCATTAGTGTAGATAGATGCAGGTAGACATTACCTCTTTATGTTCCAGTCACTTTTAAATAGGGGGTTTAAATTAGCTATCTGCCACACTGATCCCTAAACTCCAACACATGTGCTCTGCACCACAGGCTGAAACACATTATTAGATGTTGTTGAGACTGAGGCTGCTTTGAGATCAGGGGACTGAGATTCTGGTCTTCAGGTTTAAAGCAGCCTCCCACACTGGATACAATCTGCCCAACTGAGTGACACCCTTTTTTATTTCTGGTCCTTTAGTCTGCAGGGCTAAAGAGAATAAAAGCTTGATGCACTTGACTGGTTTTTATTAGTTTTTAATTTTTCACATATGGAATTACTGTTTTCTGTAAAACAATTGTTGAACATTAGGTGTCTTACAAGTTTTTACATGTGGATGTTTTTTCAAATATGTAAGAAGTTGCTTATTGCTATTTGTTCTCTTTACATGAAATGTGTCAATGATTTTTCAGTATGATCTAGAAATCATTTGGGGTCAAGGAATCAGTCATTTTAGTCACAGAGCAGTAGAGGTCTGCAGAGGAGGACTCAGTGATAGTAAGATAATCTGCAAAAAAAAAAAGGCATGGGGAAGTACTATGCTAATGTTGATTTATAGGCCACTTTTATAGCATATATTGCTATATTACTATGTTGTAAGGTAATTTTTATATTTTTATTAGCAAAACAAATATATTTTTTAACTGCTTTTTTAATCCTTATTTTGGCATTTTATTTTTATTTCAAATATTTTTATATATATTCAATTCAGTTTATTTATATAGCGCAAATAAACAACACATCTCAAGGCACTTTACAGAGACAATTCAACCAGATTATACGGTCAAATTGATTCAAAGTTTTCTACGTTTTCTAAGGAAAATCATACAGAGATATTTGGGGATTAAGAAAAAATATATAAATATTCATTTTGTTTTTATTCAAGAAGAATGGGATCCTAAGTCTTCATCCAAGCAGGATCTATTATTTCTTGCAACAACAAAAAAAGTACAGATACAGGCTTTGCCAATGCTTTGTTTATTCTGTTCAAAAAAAGGATTTTAAGGACTTCTTAAAACTAAAAAAAAAGCATATATAGGAGCTGAAAACAGGTGGATCAGATAAGCAGTTATGAAAAACTGGGCAGAGCTAAACAGGTGGGTGTATGAGCAATCAAGCCAGCCACCAGTGCCAGAATCCTGGCAGCCTGAGGATGTCCAGTTCTTCATACCTCATATTCTGTGTTTGATGTCTGCCATTGTGATGTTCACAGGATCAGGGAGGTTAGCATGGTCTGCTCTTATTTTAGCCACTGTGCATAATTTCTCTGTAATGCTCCAGCATTCCGTATTACCCATAACTGGTATTATACTTTACATCAGTAGTTCGCAAGTCATCTCCTCAAGTAATATTGTCCTGCATGTTTTAGATGCTGTTGCAGCACACCTGATTCAAGTATTAGCACAACCTCCTTTGCAGCCTTCAAGTGCTGCAGAGGTCTGTTAAACAATTATTTTTTTAAGTCAGGAGTGTTGCACTGAGAAGTCTAAAACATGCAGGGCAGTGTTACTTGAGGACCAGGACTGAGAACCACTACTAAAGGTGGTTCAGTGGAGAAAAGCCTGTTTTTTGGGGGTACCGCTTCAGTAAGGGAGCCAAGACTTGGAATTTTAAAATGAAATCAGTTCATGGCTTTTTATGGCTTTCTTCCAGAAATAAAATCAGCAACCTTGGGTTTTAGATAAATATCAAGCAGTTTGGGGTATTTTTTGAGATAAAAAAAAATCTAAAATAAACTTGGGAACAATTAAATGTGAAGATATAACAGATCTTAAATTATTCATAACATACACAATGTCTTCCATTTATACATACCTAATAAAACTTGCTCATTTAAATCATTTAAAATATCAGTCACTGGAATTATCAAAAGACGATTTTCCTTCCTCAGCTGAGTTGGTCACACTAATCAGAGAGATTTAATATCATTAATGGCTGATGTAAAATGATGGTGCATCAAAAAAACACACTGAGACTTAAACATACATCCTGACATAAGATAAAAACAATTGCTCAGTCCATGCTGGTCAACCCTGCTCCAAATCAGTCCCCTTTAGCAATTAATTTGTAAATTGGCTTCTTTTATTTTGCATTGCTGTTCACCCTAGAGTTTGTTCGAATGTGCTTTTCACAGCTATAAGTTTTAAAGGTGAAAGGTTTATGGTTTTTTTTGTGGAGTTGACACAGAGTGATGGTATTGTCAATATAAACATTAAAATGTAATTAAATGGATTTTCTACATTTCACCATAAATAAATACACATATCAGCTTTTATAAAGCAGGCAAACTTATGGAGATCACATTTTTTATTTTTTTTTGTCAAACAAAACAGAGGAGAGCGTTTTATCATATTAAGGTGGATTCACAATGAGGATGCAATGGAAAAATCAACCTACGGTACGGTTAGCCTTGAATGAACCACCTTTCAGCTACAACCTTATATAATGGGTTGCACATTAAAGCCAACATGGAGCAGAAACACAAAAGGGATTTCCATATTCATTTCTTTCTTCATATTCTTCAAACTCACCCTGATTAAGCGTAGCTGCATTAAAGCAGGTGGGGCTGGAAAACATTTTTGAGAGCTTGTGCCCAAATGGACTCAGCTGCTGTGTCCATAACCCTGGATAATATCTTTCTCTGCTAATGGTCTTGTTAATCAGATCTTCAACCTCCTTTACATGTCTCCTATTAATACCTAACAGAGACATTTTCTACCACTTCATCTTGTTTGGAAATGATAGAAAAAGGATTGGTTGGTGTAGAAAAACACTGTACATAGACAGCTGGTAAACCTAAAATAACTATCGTAATGATGGTCAAACCTTTAAATTTTTGTCTAATATGTTTATGGGTAATCGTTCTGGAAGTCATAAGGTTAGATCACAAGAATCTTCACCTAGATATCCCTACCATTTTTGGTCACACTTTCTAAAAACGTCAAGTTTGACATAATGTATGGGGCTTACAGTATTCACTAAGGAATTTTCATTGCTAAATGTGACCTATATTTGGACATGCTTTTTTCCGAAAATGGGAGAAAAAGACACCTTTGAGCCTAAAATCAACATAAAAAATAAAGGTTTGGAAATAAATTGTTGCATTTAGGGTAAACTCCACCCACTCGGGAAGTGGCGGCCCAGTGGTTAAGGCACTGCGCTTGAAATCCATCCAGACTGCATCTCTGAGTCCCTGAGCAAAAAGAACGTTTAGCCCACACTGCTCCCTGGGTGCCGCACAATGGCAGCCTACTGCTCCCCAAGGTCATGGGTTTAATGCAGAGAGTTCATTTCGTTGCTCTGTACTTGTAACAGTGTAATGACAATAATCAAAAATAGCTGAAAAAGATGGAAAGTTAAATGATGATTATAACTAGGACACATTGCTTAACATTCTTAAAGCACAGAAGTGTTAAAATATTCCATTTAAAATAACTGCTGAGAGTAGCTTGTAATGTGGGTGGAGATAAAAAAGGAAATAGGTAATCTGCTATGTTACTGACTATCCAGGTCAGAGATAGATAGATGAACAGCAGATAGAGTTTTTTCTCTCCTGCAATGACCTCTGCCTGAATTTATACTTTATGATTCAGAACACTATTTGTATAGAAGGCATGTTTAAAGTTTAGAAATTAATGTATTTTAAAATGAAGTCAATGTTTTTAATCTCTGAATTCATCTCTAAAACAGAGGAACCTTTATTTTTTTATTGTTTTTTTACTGAGATAAAAAAAAACAACAAATCCTTTATGTATATATATATAGTAACGCTTGAACTTGCTGAACTTGAGTGTGTTTGCAGCTGTGTACATTCAGTCCGATCTTCTTTTTAGCAATAAAACTAATAGCAAGAGCAAAAAAGGAGAGACTGCAGAATTACTTGAGTACCTTCACCTAATCTTCTTTCTGATTCCTATTTCAAAAATATAGATATCTTCCATTCAAACGGATGCCTCTTACATCTACATCGGATTTAATAAAACTTTTTCACAGTATGAAAATGTTCTGACCTTCAGCAGAGTGGCGGCCTAGTGGTTAGGGCATTGCGCTTGGAATCCAAAGCTTCAAGCCCCCACTCCCAAAGGCTGCCACTCTGGGTCCCTGAGCAAAAGACTCCACACTGCTCACCGTCACCGCACAATGGCAGCCCACTGCTCCCCAAGGGATGAGTCAAATGCAGAGAGTGAATTTCCTCATTGTGCGACAATAAAGGTCTTTACATTACTAAATTTGGCGAGATGCCCTCCCTACATGGAAAATGTTAGCTGTTTTAGGTGTTTTGTAGTTGTAAATCATTTTTCTAAATACATTAGAAAGGACCTTAACCCCACACAGCTTAACCAGAAAAGCGTACCAAAGGTAAGAGAAGTAGCCTTGGGTGTGCAGGTGATGAACTGGTTAGCCCGCATGACCCATGTACAGAGTCCTTAGTCCTTGACGCAGCCGACCCATGTTCGAATCTGGCCTGTGTCCTGTCTCTCGCCCTCTCTCATACCCCCTTTCTTGTCAGCCTACTGTTGAAAAAATAAGCCACTAGTGCTGCTAAAAACGAATAAAATAAAAAATAGAAGAAGGCTTTTCTCCCTGTGATTGTTATTATAAACTAAAAGCCAAGGATAGAGAAACCTCCAGAACATTTTCAATCTGAAATAGTTTCAGAGTTTAGAGTTTCTGATCAGCAGTGTAACCAGGCAGCCACTTATCCTCTTAGTTTTTTATGAAAGCACAAAAGTTCACTTTCATTCTTAAAATCTGTTGCATTTGGTCTTTGCTAAATACTCAGTTTAGTGTATCATTTCTTGTTTATAAAATTACCTTATCTTCTCCATTTGTTTTAACTGTGACTAACTGTCTGTGCTGTCTTTGTCCTCTGAATGGGAGCTGGCTCGGAGCTCATCTGCTTGGCTGTGTGTTTCCAGGACGGGGCCGCCTGTGGAGCTGATTTACAGTTGCTTTTTGTATCTCTGCTTCTGTCTCTTTGAACCCCAGTCGGCCTCGGCAGATGGCCTCTCACACTGAGCCTGGTTCTGCTGGAGGTTTCTTCCTATTAAAATGGATTTTTACTCTCCACTGTCGCTACAAGTATGCTTGGTGTGAGGGATTGCCTTCGAATCAGTGAGTCAATGCAATCAATGGTTTTCCTTAGATACAAAACTTTGAATTAATTTTGTTAAATTGTCTCTGTAAAGCGCCTCGAGATGTCATGTGTTGTGAAATGGCACTATATAAATAAACTGAATTGAATTGAATTTGTGACCTTGTGGAGATGTATGTTTTATTTTGGTTAGTTCTATAACACAACTTAAACAAGTGAGTATTAATATCAAGAAGTCACTTTTAACTCTGGAGGAGATCCATGTATTTTGGGTTTAACAAAAATCTATTTATTTCATATTTGCATCTTTACAGATGTCTTCTGCTTTTTCTTGTCACAGTTTCATATTTCAGATAATCAAATAAAATTCTAAAATAAGAAAAAGATAATCTGAGTTTACAAAATGCATTTTTCAAATTAGGACTGCATTCATTCAAAGAAACCAAAACTATCCTATGTAAAGAAGTAATTACCTAATAAACCTAACACTGTGTTTGTCCCCAGTTAGCAGCAACAAGAATAACAATAACTGACAGGAAGGATCTTGCTCAACTTTTTGCAGATTTGTATTAATTCAGTGACATTGAACTATTTTTCATACACTCGGCCCCTGTCTGAAAGGTTCCCAAATAAAAATGGCTGAATTGCTTGTGCAAACAAAGAAACCACATTTATTGGTGCAGCATAATCAGCAAACATTCTGTGATGAGCAGATTGTCCAAATCAAGGTATGTGACTCACTTGACCCAAACGCTTTAAACCAAGGTAGAGTCGTAATAACTGATTTAATCGATAAAACCGGAATGTGCTCTGTAAGGAGCCAGTTAAGGGAAACTAAGGGAGAAAAAACAGAAAGAAACTCTGTGGTCTTTGCAGATTCTTTCATAGGTGCACAAAATGTTTTATTTTATTTGAATTTATTTTATTTATGTTCTCCCTTCAGTGTTATCATGCGCCTTGATGGTTACTTGTTATTTGGTGGCTGTTGATGTTCAGTTTTATTTGGTTTATATACATGCCTCAGTATTTAAACCTAGTCATAGTGTTTTCATTTTGATTCATTTAATCATTAAGGTATTTAAAAACAAGTTACTTCCAAACAGACCCCAGAATGTGCAAGGGTTTGACTCTGAGTTTGTTCAAACTGCTTCATAAAATACCCAAGGTCTCCAATCTTGAACCAGGTATAACTGTGTGTGTGTGTGTGTGTGTGTGTGTTTGGTGAAATTTAACTATGCTTTCGAATATAGATTTTTTCTTTTTTTCTTTTTTTTTCTTTTTTGTTTACCATGTCATACTGGTTTACCAAATGGGGTGTTATTTCTCTAAGGTGGGTCGGTTTGGTTTCGGAAGAATTTAACCGTAAATAACCGACATCATTATATAAAAACTGCCTTTTGTGTCAGACACCAAGATATTATATGGGAAAAATACTTAGCCAGCCACCTCATACTTATCAAGATCAATAACCCCAGCCCCCACCAAACCTAACAGCATTTCCTCTGAACTTCCTGCAGTGAAGAAACAGAAAAAATATCTACCAAGCTAATCAGTTAATTGCTGAAGCAGTGGGTGAATCCAAACAGGTTAGGCCAGCCACATATCTCCAGCGTGAGGTCCCTGCTGATGTCCCCGCTGTAGGTCCCAGGGGTGTCAATCAGTGAGTCCATGTCTTGTTCACTCTAACCATACAGCTTGATGTCATCCATATACAGGAGGTGGCTGATAGTGGCCCCATTTTTTAGTCGGTTTCCATATCCAGTCATTGATTATTTGCCTGAGGGGGTTCAGGCATATTAAGAACAGGAGGTTGGGGGGCGGGGACAGAGCATCTCCTGCAACAGAGCATATTCCACATTTGGACATTTTCAAAAGTGGCTTGAAGTTGGCCTCAAGTGTGGTTTTTCACTGCCCCATGGGACCCATGGAGTTTGCAATGGAGGCTCTTAGAGTGCTGTAGACCTTTAGGCATTCCAAGATCCATGTGTGTTGCAATGTCATAGGCTTTTTTCTCATCAACCCACGCAGTGCACAGGTTTGTTTTTCTGGTTTCACATTTTCAGGTGACTTTTCTGAATGGCTGCTCTTGTGTTTTCAGAAATGCCTTTTTGTGCCTCTGTCATGTGCTGATCTTCTCACTTATCTTAACAGCGATGATGCCTGACAGGAGCTCCCATGTTGTGGAGAGACAGGTTATTGGCTGATAGTTGGTTGGGATTTTCCCCTTCCCGGGATCTTTCATAATTAGTACTATTCGGCCCTTGGTCAGCCAGTCAGTGTAGGTCCCGTTCTTCAGCATTTGGGTCATATGCTGCAAGCCAATAATGGAGAGAAGTCAGCTTATTCTAGGTGTGGATCTGGGCCTGGGGATGTCCAGTTCTTTATACCTGAAACTCTTTGTTGGATGTCTGCCATTGTGATGTTCCCTGGACCAGGGAGGTTAGCAGGTATTTTAGCCAATCCAAACAGACCCCAGAATGTGCAAAGATTTGACTCCGAGTTAGTTTAAACTGCTTCAAGAAATGGATCCAAGGTCTTGAATCTTGATCCAAGTCTAGCTGTGTTTTTTGTGTGTGTGTGTGTATATGTGTGTGTGTGTGTGCTTGGTGAATTTCACTAGGCTTTCGAAAATATTTTATTTTCTTTTTTTTTAAATCATGGTTATGATTAATTAGGTATTTTTTCTTTAAAGAGGGCCGGTTTAGTTAGGATTGATTTTGATCGCAAATAACTGACATTATTATTTGAAAACTGCCTCTTGTAATAACTATTTTTATCTGAAGATCTAAAACATTTTGGATTACACAAAAAGTAAAATAAAATAAGAAAGAAATCTGAGTGGATAAACACTTTTTCAAGGTACTGTATATTATTATTAAGGATCAGACACTAAGATATTTATATGAGAAAAATACTAAGTCAGTCAACTCAAACTTATCAAGATCAACAAACCCAGCCGCCACCAAACCTAACAGCATTTCCTCTGAACTTCCTGCGGTGCAGAAAAAGAAAACTATCTAACAAGCTAATCAGTTAATTGCTGAAGCAGTGGGTGATTTCAAAGAGGTAAGACCAGTATGTTGCATTACTTAATATAGCCCTTGAATCTTAATTGGTGAAGTTCAACTGTTTTCCATATTGAATATGCTAAACTTTTTAACATTTCTACCTTTTATGTGATGCAGGTCTAGGAGATTTAAGGGAAACAGGAGGAAGTGTGAAATTGTTATATTTTTAGTTATTTCATTTCAGTTTTAAGGTTTGGTATCTGAGAACAATTATTTGAACATAATGTTGATTCTGATATTGTTGAAAAGAATATGTTATAAAGAATAATATTGGGAATTTTCACTCATGTTTAAATACATTTGCATTGTGAAGCAACCCTAACATCTAGTGTATTAGAAGTATTTTAGGTGTATAAAAAACATTAACAAAATTACAAGCCTTTACAGAACAATGCAAGTGTAGTAGTAGACTTAACCTGTAGGTTTATAATTACACAGCTTTTAATAGTGAGAGGTCATTAAGTGAGCCTGTCTGAGGCGTAAAACTCCATCGCCAAAAATTAGTCCCACTCCAGCCCTGCCTAACACATAAGCCTAAAACAGTATTGATTGATGGATAATGATACAAAAAATGTCAGAAATACCCCCCCCCCCCCCCCCCCCCCACACACACACATACACACCTATTCGTTCTGTTACATGTACTGAGGACCAATGTTTTCAATTCCATTTCAGTCCTTTTCAACCCTTTCTATGTCCTAACCCTAAAACTAACCCTAAACCTAACCATTACAAATGCATACCTCACCCCAACCCAATTGGCCCCTTAGCCTCAAACCTAACCATTAGCAAAATAACTTGTGAGGACCAGCAAAATGTCCTCACTTTTCAGCAACTGGTCCTCAATCAGAGGTTGAAATTTGAAAAATTGTCCTCTCTCTGAGGGCTAGACAGGTACACACACTCATACACCATGCATTAAGCTGTCAAACTTAAAATAATGTCAACTTCATCCTTCAAGGAGAAACAACAGATTGTTTTACATTCTCAATGAATACTATATTGAGTTTAACTTTAATTTGCCAAACTAATAAAACATGATGACTAAAAAAGATGTAGCAGTCTCAGTACATCCAAATATCCAACTGGTTAGAAATCGAAATTGAGGCAGTTCCTCAGAAATGAGAAGACATCTTGTATGCGCAACAACAAATTAAATGTTGTGGCTCCTACATGAATGCCTTGGGCTTGCTAAGCTTTTGATAATTGCAGTTTTCTAATTCGAATGACCTTGAGGTCAAATTCAATGTTTCTTCAACCCTAAACAAATTCAATTCAATTATTAAAAATGTTTGCACCAATGAAGTTGCTTTAAAACAGGTACTTATCGTAGAATATGATTGATATATGATTGATGTTTTTCTAATGGCAAGTAGCTAACTCGCTTGGGATAAGCATGACAGAAAATGGATGGATGGATGGCAAGTAGCTGAATTAATCATTTATCACAATTGTTTTCTCTTCTTGAGTCATAATGACAGCACAGACCACCTGAATAACCCTGCTGTGAGACTTTAGGTTTTTGTCCAGTAACATACTCCCAGGGGGATACATATCTCTTATAATGCCAAAAAAGATATCCATAGTCACCTTTCATCTGTTTTTGTTTTGTCGATAAATTTATATAGCAGGTCAGTGAATTTCTGGCCTCCTTGTAAACATTACTAATAAGAGCAACAGGAATGACAAAACAACCGACAAAGGACAATAAAGAGTTGAACCTTATTAACCATGAAAACAAACTATAAAATTTTTAATAAGTGAGGATTCTAAGTATTCAGACTAATTAGGAAGTAAAGAATGGAGGAGGCTGTTAAAATCATATGCATACTCCATGCAGAAAGACACAGGGCCAGGAATTGAACCCATAACCTGCTTCCTGCAACGCAACAGTGCAACATATTGTTCCACTGTGTAGCACAAGGTCACTTTCAGCTGACAGACAAAAAGCTTTGCTAATTGAGAAGAAACTGCAGAAGAGCATGTTAAAACCAGAAAAGGTGGATGAGAGGTGGAGTTTGTGTGAAGCAGGCTGGCAAGTCTCACAACTCTCCTCATGTGGCACAAAATTTCCAACCCCACTCTGCTTATGTAAAATAGAATATTTGCCAATAATTTAAACTATGAGAAATTGGGCTATAAGACATTACAAGGCTGTTCAACAATTCTACTTTAGGTTTTCTTATATCAAATGAAGAAGTATGCACGCCGATGTCTAATATGCAAAAAAGGGCTTCCCCATTCATTTCCATTACAACATTGAGAACAATGTGAGGCCGGACTTTGGGACATCAAGAGAAAATTACAAGATAGGTCAAAGTGCATTGACTAATTTTGTTTAATGTATTTAAACATACATATATAGATTAAGAGTTCAATGGTTCATGCTTATTGCAAACTCCATTCTCTTATCATCCCTAAAGCAAGAACTAAAACAAATCATGCCAGGTGTAAAACACTTAATTTTTATTTGAATGATGTTGTGACATTAATTCAGAGCCTTTTTTCCTAGGCATCAAGTCAATGTCTATTCGATCTGAAAATTTGTTTAATGTTGTTTTGTTATATGTCAAATATATTGATTAACAGTATATGATGCATTAAAGCTACAGTGTGTAATTTTCAGCGACATCTAGCGGTCAGACTGCAGACCGCAGCAACATGAACATCTCCCCCCCACCGCTTCTCCCCCCCAACAGTACGGCGAGCGTTACGGGACAAAATTTCTTCCACGACGTCCACATCACCTACCTTCTCAAGTGATGAGGTTTGTTTACATAGATAATTTTACAGATAGTATTTCATTAGTCTGAGTAGGGTATAGATTTCATGTAGACTTAAGATAATAAATATACCCGTTATTTTTTCTACATCGTTGTGACGTTTTGGTGAGCTGCTTTGCATGGTGATATAAACAGACGAAGTAATTGTAGTCATTAGTTTAACAGCGAGATTGTGTTCGCTGGAAGAATATATATTCCCCGTTTACAGAGTCTAAGTCATTTTGGTGGCACGGGGGTTACAACGCGAGGAAGAGGGAGAGGACGAGGGCGAGGGCAGGGAGGCCGTGCAGCTAGGGCCAGGCGAGAGAGGGGAGCCAGCGGGGTGAGAGCAGAGGAGGAAAGGCTTGAAGATCTCCAAAGGAGCCGGAGAGAAGTAACCGAGGTATATATCCAGAAAATTATTTTACAGAAAATTACTGAATCATTACCTATGAAACGTCAGGGACGTTGCTGAATAAGTATACTGGAGAGGAACAGCATCATCACGCCGCAGCATGTTATTGTTTTAGACAGGTCTGAGCATCCTGTACTCCAAAAACTGCAGTGATATTAGACAATTGTGTGTGTAGGATTAATTACCTGTCCAAGAGAAAACTGGCAACTTGAGCGTCACTTTGAAAACCTTTTTCCTCCATCAGTGACTTCCATCGTGTAAATGCCGTGCCAATGTTGATCCGTGTTTTTTGCCGTTTCTTGTCATGCTTGCGTTTATTCTCGTCGTGTTTCCGCTTCTTAGATGACGGGGGTTCGGTGTCCGCCGCTTTTCGTTGTGATACAGAGTAGGCATGATCCTCCATTCGTCTGATGTTTGGCCACACAGTGCCAAACAGTTTGCAAAGTCACTCACGCCTGCCGCCTTGTTCACCTTTCTTGTTACTGAGGCGCAGTATACCTGCTTCTTCTTCTTCTTCTTTGGTTTCAGGCAGACTAAACGCTTCTCAGGCATAATACTGCCATCTACTGTTCAGTACCGTCTCAGTTCATCTCTCTCAACTTGCCATAGTTATTTTTGAGCGTCATGGGAGATCTCGCAATCGCTAGTTTGTTGCCTCTGCGCTTGCCGTAGCGCAAAGATGTCAGCCTCCATGGCTGCGAGACCCGCTCCTATGTAATTATAAATAACGAATTCTAAGGCAACGCAAATATTATGGTTAAAAGGCTGAGCTCATAGGTGATGATAAATAACATAGTTATGTATAATATATTAAATTTCTGACTTTATATCCCTGTAATTATTACACACTGTAGCTTTAATTGAGTGTGAGATTGATTCTTTGGTTGAGGATATTAACAACCATAAGTAACTCAAAGCTTCTATAGAATATTTAGCGTGGTAGTCAAAATCTTGACCAATCTTCATTTTAAAATTGATGTAACGATGCTCAATGGTGTAATAGAGGCTGCCATGGTGACAGCCCATCTGTCCATCTAAATTACAAACATAACCAGTGTATTCACTTTATTAGTATCAGATAAAAAGATTAAACTGATTTTACAGTAGGTAATATATCATTCAAGGGCTCATCTAATTGGTCAAATACCAATATAAGATCTTTCCTGAATGACTGGATATAGATCTTCTGCTTCTAGACCTCACTGAGGGAGGGGGGTGGGGGTGGGGGGGGGGGGACTCCATTTGTAAGGGGAATGCAAGATCAAAAACAGTAACTTGCCCTATAAAGTATATAAATAAACAATAAATAAATATTTTAGTGTATTTATTATATTTTATCATTATAAAAAAATGAAAATGTTAGAGCTGTAAATTTACATATGTTTATGTTACTGTTTATATTTTTTTTACTTTTTTTCAAGGCTGCACTTTAAAAAAAATAAAATTGTCTGTTCTAAACGAAATTTCTTTTTGGTTTACACTTGTTTAAACAACATGACAAATAAATCTGTCTAAGTCTAAAGGGTTAACAGCAGATTAGTGTTGCCATGGTAGCGTACCATGGCAACATCATTTTCAGACAGAGATGGTCCGTCTGAAAAATATGTTCGACTATCGTTCCGCGGCTGTAACCGCTCGTGGGGAAACAGCAGTCTCTCGCAGGTGTTGCCAATCAGCTGAGCCCTTTCGAAACAAGACGCGCATGAAAAGAGTTAGCAGTTTTTGATATGTGGTTTTAAAACCAATTAGCATTAAAGTTAAAACAAGTAAAGCTGAAGGAAAGAGTATGGTTAAGGAAAAACTGATGGAAAAGTGGCAGAAAAGGTGGGATGAAGAAATAACAGGAAGATGGTTTTATAAAATTCAGAAGAAGGTTAAAGAAAGAAGAAAGGGAAAAAGAAATAGAAAAGAGGAAAGAGTGATAACCAGGATAAGATTTGGGCATACTGGACTTAACTACTCACTTTTTAAAATTCAAAAACATGCAACTGGTAAATGTGAATATTGTGGAGAATGGGAAACAGTAGAACATGTTATTCTAGAATGTGATAAATATGAAAGAGAGAGAAGATGTATGATAAAAGAGTTTGAAAGTATTAAGGTAAAATTTATGTTAATAGATATTTTGAGGGAAAGTTTGGAGAGCAAACATATACAAATAGTTATTAGATTCTTAAAGAAAACTAAGATATTCAGTAGAATTTGATAGAGTAGACATAAGAGTGAATGTGTGGATGATAGTGATGAGTAGAATATAAATATGGATGTAAGTTTGTTTGTGTGGGTTGGTAGGTGTATGTATGAGTATATATAGATATATATATATACAAAAAGAGCGTTAGACCAACGAGAGCCACACTCCATACCAGTAAGTGGCGGTAATGCTACTATTAAGTTTGTTGCCAACCGCCAATAAACACAACAAGAAGAAGAAGAAGATATGTGGTTTTATTTTAATTCACCGTAAAATGTGTTAAAGTGAAGAAAGGAACAGAACGACATCAACAAGAACTTAGGAGCAGCAGCAGTACGGACAGCGGTAAACTTTGCAGCTGAGCGTGAAGCACAGATCGTGTTGATAATCATGGACGCGGTGGTGAAATTCACCTCCCAGAGTCAAGGGAGAGACCGGATATTCAGGTGCGCATGCTAAACTTTATTTGTTGGCTTACTTCTAATAAACTAATTATTAAGCAGCATACACACAGTTCTAGATGTTGATGTCTCTAAGGTTAGAACACAACATTTAATCATCAGTCTGCATGTTTTTCATTTCAGGGCGACCCAATATGCATGTGCACTGTCCATATATTTACTTCGTAACAACCCTGAGAGAAAGGACCTGGTTAACAAACTTAAAAGTTTGGAAACTAACATAAGTGCTGGACGAAAATGTGAGTATAATTATAAGATAAAAAAGAGAGAGCATTTTATGATAATTTAATATGATAATGTTTCTAAAAAATAATTTCTAATGTCTATTGAAACGTCCCTTTGTGATCAGTTTATCAATAAACCAAAAATATTTCCAATTGCTTAGATTTTACCTTATATCCGTTAATATAAACAACAATCAACCCTTTTTTTGTTTTTTGTTTTTATAGTTTCCATGGTCAGCATTCCAGCAGCATTTATTTTTTTCTGCAAACAGATTATCTAATTTAGGACTATGTGCAACTTAGTGTTATTTTGTATCTCTTAGGAAGTTTATCCAGGCTGCACAGTCAAAATGCATCCTATCCACTTTAAATAGGCCTGTTTCACTCTTGATCTCACATGCAAATTATACAAAGATTGGATAAAACATTGGATGGTTATTGATTTTTTAAGATCATGGACAATCATTTTTGGATGACTTAACAAAATAGTCTATTGCTCATGTTTCAGTTTTTCTGTAAATAAAGATTCCAGAATGCATACACACAGGCTTTTAAAAGTCTTGATTTTAAATAAAAGAAATCTAAAGTGGATCAATATTTTCTTTTTTTTAATCAAAGGTAAAATGTAAACTTCCATCATAGCAACATGCCTGTTAAAAACTTTTGATATCCTATCTTGCTGTTAGTTTTTCATCTAAAAGATATCTTTTTTTGTTATTGCAACCTTTGTGTAATCCAAAGAAATGTCTTCTGCATTCAACCCATCCTCTTAGAGGACAGTGGGCTGCCTTTGGGGAGCATTCTGGGGTTAAGAGTTTTGCTCTGGGACCCAGAAAGGAAGTCAGTGTAATTCAAACCAAGGAACTAGCAACATTCTACACCAGCTAAATGCTGAGTTCCCCCATCTATCCCACTTTTAGAAAACATTTTCTGAACATAACCCTGTTGGTGTATCCAGTATCTATCTTGAGATCTGATGTATTGATCACTAAAGTAAACCCTAAGCTTTAAAGTTGCCAAATAGTATTCAAGTTTTTTCTTATTTATTTTATTTAGATAAAAAGACCTGTTGTACTGTAATGTATGATAATATTATATACATGAGTTAATGGGAACTATATGAAATTAAGAAACTCTTGTGATTAAAGTTGCATCATTATGGACTGGTTAATACCTCTTTGCAGTTGGTTAAAACTAAACACTTGACCATTTTCTGTGCTTTTTAATACAGCCTGGGAGCTTGCTTCCCTCTGTTTGGTCTTTTAAAGCTAGATAAGTTCAATTTATATTTGTAATGCATACAAAAAAATTCAAGCAGTAAGTTGATAATTTTAATAACTAAATGCTCATTATGCCAGTGCCCTTATAAAAACACTCAAAGCATTCCTAGAACTTTGAGGGGGGAAAAGATTAATGGCTAATTTTTCAAGGTTTTTCTGCATGATGCAGAAAATTATTAAATCAGACTGCTATGCTTTCTACAAAAGCTTGATGTTAGTTAGTTAGTTGGTCTTTTTCAAATGATAATTCTGGCTCTAAACGGTTACTGCCATATTGTTACAGAATATAACTCTTTTTTTTTCTCCTAAAATATGAGGACTGCGTCTAACAGAGTTTTACAGCTCTCTGCTGCATAAAAGAACTTTAACCCTCCCTGAATTTTAAAGCAATCTTTTATTTATTTATTAATTTTTAATGTGAAGCTGCACACTGCTGTGCTTTAGGTTTGCTTTAGGTTAGCTTTTTATTTAAATGTTACTGTCATTCCAATTTATGTTGGACTGTGTAACATGCAAGGCTTTTGTAGCAACTCTAATAAGCCTTTAACCAGCCTCATATCTTAAGCATGACTTTCTAAACTTAAACATACATTTAGAGAGACTGACATGAGAAAAGTTTAACTTAGAAAGTTTCAAATCTATGTTACATGACTCCCCTTCAAGCCATTTCTAATTCTGTTGCTTTTGAGTCCTACAAAGTCTATAGCTGGACCACAGAGGGCTATGTTATTGATGCACAGCTTAATTATCTCTGAGTCAGAGCTGCTTGGAGCCTCTGCTGCTTCATCCTCTACACTTAATAACTCAGAGACCCTACTGTCTCACAATATCTAAGCAGACCTTTTAGATTTACTTAAGGCTACCTTGTTAAAATATTTATCAAATAGTTCAGCTTTGAATCAAAAGGAGAGATTATATTGAAACACTCAGAATGAATAAAGACCTTGATCTTTGTCCTACAGGGCCAATAAACCCAACATGTTTTTTTTTGTTGCTTAATTGTAATCTGTTTGCAGCAGAATGTTCCCTCTCTCTATGTTTTGATTGAACTCATTCCTGCTTTAATCTCTGCCTCCTTTGTCAGTGCTCAGGCTGGGAAACACAGCCAATTCCATTGTGGCTGTTAAACAAGCCATGAGACTCTCCGACCGAGTGCTACGCCTGTGCATTACTGCGGCCAACATCAACCGGGCCCTCTACTTTATCTGTGATAACTTACTGTGGGCCAGAAATGTGGGTCTGATCCTGAGTATCGACAAGGAACGCTGGAGCATTAACGCCTCTCGCTGCTACCTGTACTCATTAGTGATGAATCTGACCCAAGACCTGTATGTAATCCTCCAGCTGATGCTACAGAAAGGGAGAGATAACCACTTCAAGCAGAAAATGAACCAGCATCTCAATGAATCTCCGGAAGTAGCTGAAGTAACTATTCCTGAGCTGGACACGTTCGTTTTCCTACTTCTGGAGACTCTCAGATCAGAGCCGACGGTTGCCTTGGACACCGTGAAAAACATCTGCGATCTCTTCATTCCTTTAGACAAGCTGGGCATTTACAAGTCGAGTGCAGGGTTAGTTGGATTCTGTGGGCTGGTATCATCACTGATAGGCATTTTAACCCTTGCACGACCCACTTTAAGGATCAAACCATGATAACGAGGGTGGAGTTAGACCAAAGGTTAAAAAGGATCTAGGATTTATTTTCCAATGACAAACACTAGCAATAACAAGTATTTTCATACATATGTGTGAACCTTAAAACATTTCCGGTCTAATTAGATAATTAGAGATGCACCGATCAAGCTTTGCCTGTCAGATTAACTTCAGATGTCTCTGGTCTGAACTGCTGATTCATCATTTTAGATAAGAAAGAAAATGAAGTAATTTCAAGATAAATCTATATTCATGGATTTAAGCATGTCCTTAATCAGTTTTATTTTTATTATAAGCACAAAGGAGCTGGTTGATGTGGTCTAAAATTTTATGAATGCTTTTTTTATGCATATAATAAACAGGGAATAAATAATGAAAAATGTTCAGTATTTGAGTTGCTGATCAGGGCTGATCAAGGGGAAAAAGTCTAATCTGCTTTTGACCAAGTAATTGGTGCATCTCTACGTATAATTAAGTGATCCACTTAAGAAAATATTTTTCTTAAACATTTAACATTTAAAGATCCAAGACTTTTTAAAAACAATTCCTGTCCTCTACCAGCAGTTTCACAGATGATAGTTTTCCAAGTATAATGAAAAAAATAAAGGCTTGTTTATCTGCTCTAGAAAATCTAACATTTTTATCTGTGTGGATGGTTTAAACTTGCTTGATGTCTATGGCATTTTGAAAATCTTCCAATTAACTACTTTTGTACCTAATTGTGTTTAAATGCAAATATTTGTATCCATTTGCACTTTGCTTTGTACCTGACTTGTGATGTTTTAAATAAAAAAAGTTTACATTTTAGACTCAGTCAACCATAAAAAAAGGATTCTGACTCTATTGAGTTATATTTATTTACCAGGTGGATGTCAATCATATATCTTGGTTTCATCAGAAGGTCATAACCCTTTTCTTTTTCTTTGTTGATTTTAAAAGATTGACTGGCAGAGACAGGAACTACAGGCAACACATTTTGAGATTTATATTAAATTGTGCTTAAAAATTCAGCTAAATGGGACAAATCTGTGATGGTAATTTATCTGCATATTTAATTTTAAATGCTTAATTCCCAAAAGAAATAAATGGACATCAAAATGTTAAAAGGGTATGAAAGGGTAATGCTTGTGGATGTGTAAAGGAAGGCTGAGATAAAATGATGAATGTGTGCATAATGAAGGCGCATTAATAAAATGGCTTACTGACAAAGAGCTGCAGCAAGCTGGCTGATCATTGATGTCCAGGCTATGGCCTCTGCTCTGCGGTTCAAAACATGCTAAATTAATTTGAATGAGATGAAAACACATAGATGGTTTAGATGTTCCAGGGAAGGAATCTGCTGGCTTTATCTGAAAATAATGTCACTGAAACTTAACATGAAGAGATATAAAAGATTAGGAGGGGGGAAAAAAACTATTCACAGGTTATCTTGTTTTTCCTTTTTTCTAAAATAGATTTAACCTTTGGACTTTGTTTCATACAACAGGGGTTTAAAGCAGGTTTACTGAAAACGTAACATTTTAAAATCAGTTCAACTACCCAGAGCTGAACTAGTCAGGAGCAGGTTTTGTTCAGTAAACTCTGTGTTCGCCGTTTTCACCCTACTTAAAGCCAATCCTATTGTTTATTTCCTGATTTAGTCAGTTTTCTGCAAACAATAAAAAGGAAAATCAATTAGTAGGTCCGTTATAGATATTAGGTGTTAAAAATAAAAACAGCATGTTGTTTAGAAGAGGCTCCAATTAAAGAATAACCACATTAATTCACATAGAATAACATATTTACAGGGAGGCTCTATCCTATTTTAGTGGTCTACAAAGGGAACAACAGAGAGGGGAGCGCTTATAAATTTTAAAACGGCCTGCCATAGGCTCTACATATATACCTATGAATTAACTGAGCAGAAATTTTATCCTACATCATCTCTCTTTCGCAGCTGTAGCGCAGTTTCTTTCTTTTAAACACTTCAATCCAATTTGTTTTTATATTTCTGCATTAAAATCTCTAGTTCCAGTTGTGTGATATAGGCACTTCCTGTTGCCTGTTGTCATTCTGACTTTTCAAATCAGTGCTCCACAGAGAAAAGCTTTTCATACACAAGTGCTCAACTCTGAGTGGACCTACAGGTGCTGGTCATAAAATTAGAATATCATGAAAAAGTAGATTGATTTCAGTAATTCCATTTAAAAAGTGAAACTTGTATATTATATTCATACATTACATACAAACTCATATATTTCAGATGTTTATTTTGTTTAATTTTGATGATTACAAATGACAACAAATGAAAATCTCAAATTCATCATATCAGAAAATTAGAATATTGTGAAAAGGTTCAAAATTGATGGCCCCTGGTGCCACACTCTAATCAGCTAATTAACTCAAACCACCTGCAAAAGCCTTTAAATGGTCTTTCAGTCTAGTTCTATAGGCTACACAATCATGGGGAAGACTGCTGACTTGACAGTTGTCCAAAAGACGACCATCGACACCTTGCACAAGGAGGGCAAGACACAAAAGGTCATCGCTAAAGAGGCTGGCTGTTCACAGAGCTCAGTGTCCAAGCACATTAATAGAGAGGCGAAGGGAAGGAAAAGATGTGGTCGAAAAAAGTGTACAAGCAAGAGAGATAACCGCACCCTGGAGAGGATTGTGAAACAAAACCCATTCAAAAATGTGGGGGAGATTCACAAAGAGTGGACTGCAGCTGGAGTGAGTGCTTCAAGAACCACCACACACAGACGTATGAAAGACATGGGTTTCTGCTGTCGCATTCCTTGTGTCAAGCCACTCTTGAACCACAGACAGCGTCAGAAGCGTCTTGCCTGGGCTAAAGAGAAACAGGACTGGACTGCTGGTGAGTGGTCCAAAGTCATGTTCTCTGATGAAAGTAAATTTTGCATTTCCTTTGGAAATCAAGGTCCCAGAGTCTGGAGGAAAAGAAGAGAGGCACTTCATCCACGTTGCTTGAAGTCCAGTGTAAAGTTTCCACAGTCAGTGATGGTTTGGGGTGCCATGTCATCTGCTGGTGTTGGTCCATTGTGTTTTCTGAGGTCCAGGGTCAACGCAGCCACATACCAGGAAGTTTTAGAGCACTTCATGCTTCCTGCAGCTGACCAACTTTTTGGAGATGCAGATTTCATTTTCCAACAGGACTTGGCACCTGCACACAGTGCCAAAGCTACCAGTACCTGGTTGAAGGACCATGGTATCCCTGTTCTTAATTGGCCAGCAAACTCTCCTGACCTTAACCCCATAGAAAATCTATGGGGTATTGTGAAGAAGAAGATGCAATACACCAGACCCAACAATTCAGAAGAGCTAAAAGCCACTATTAGAGCAACCTGGGCTATCATAACACCTGAGCAGTGCCACAGACTGATCGACTCCATGCCACGCCGCATTGCTGCAGTAATACAGGCCAAAGGAGGCCCAACTAAATACTGAGTGCTGTACATGCTCATACTTTTCATGTTCATACTTTTCAGTTGGCCAACATTTCTATAAATCCTTTGTTTTTATTGGTCTTCAGTAATATTCTAATTTTCTGATATGATGAATTTGAGATTTTCATTTGTTGTCATTTGTAATCATCAAAATTAAACAAAATAAACATCTGAAATATATGAGTTTGTATGTAATGTATGAATATAATATACAAGTTTCACTTTTTAAATGGAATTACTGAAATCAATCTACTTTTTCATGATATTCTAATTTTATGACCAGCACCTGTATTTAGAGTTGGTTAACTCACAGCAGCTGTTGTGTAAATGAAAACTCAGTTTCCAATCTCAGGCTAGATCAATTCAGAGTTGAGGATTTAAGTCTGAGTTTGTTAAACCTGCTTTGTGAAACGGGCATCCAATGTGTTGTAGTGTTTAATAATTTCAGAAATTATATTACACGGACCTCATCAAGAAACATAACACCTTGTACAATTAAAGAGCTTTTTATTTTCAATTTCACTGAAACAATACATTTTGTTGTAAAAGATTATTCTCAAGAGGATGACATGATAAAGCATCCAGATATTGCAAAAATACAGTATATTCCATCGTCTCTTTCACAATGGTTTAGTTTAGCTGTGCAAAGAATGGCTGAGCGGCACACAAAATAATCCCCGAAAGAATGCGCAGACGTATAAAGCAATAAATAAATTTGTTCCAAGCAGATAAAATGCAGTGATTTTACACTAATATAAGATTTTTAGTTCACATTTCCATTGGTGTGGTGGTGGCATTTCCAGTACCAGCAATCTATTAAAGCACACCCTCATGGCAAAATTTAAAAGCAATTCACTGAGCTGGAAGATGCAATAAAACATAAATTTAGACTTGCTTCAAATGAAAATGGAAGCAGATACCTGTATAAGTTAGTGTCCCAATAAGCCTTCAACTCATAAGGCCAAATCTGTATCACTGGAAAACTTTCAAGATACCTGTTGCAAAAGTTTGTGCATTTAAGGCATCTTTAGAGATTTAAAAATGGGATAGACAAAGCACTTTTAAAAAGTGGCAACAGTGTCACACTACAGATTTGTAATTCCTGCTGGCAGGTTTTTCTTTCCCCACTAAATTAATACATGAATAATGAATCTGTCTGCTTCCTGTGTGAAAAAAGGCACCTCCAGTAGTTAGTTTGCTCCTGCGAAAGGTAAACAAAAAAGAAACATAGGCGTTTTTTCACAATTGGTCCAACCACTTATGTTATTGATACATCTTTGTAAACTGTTTGGGGGAAATGGTTTAAAATATATTGCTTTCAGCAAATTATGGTTTAAAAGTTGTTGTTTTTTTTGTATTGAAAACAGTAACACTGGATAAATTCCCATACATTATTTTGGGTATGTATTAAAATTGTGTATTTTTGTTTTGAGTTTTATTAAAAACTACTTTGAATTGTGTCGGATCAGTTCTTTTTCCTCAAATAGCCGGTGCCACTAATGTGTTGTCACCCAAATCCTTCATACATACAGTACCACATATAAAATGGTTAATTAGAATGCAAAAACATTGCTTAAATGTTTGGCAATAGATTTCCTACACTAAGAAATGGTCAAAAGAAATAAAAATGTCTTATTTAAAACCCTGCAGGTATTCTTCCTTTTATCATGGCTGTCTCTAAAAGACATGGCAGGTAAGACTATTTCTTTTCCCAGTTTATGATTATCACACAGACACTAAGACAACAAATGATGAAAAAATTAAGACACAAGTAAATGGCACAAACCAACAGCAAAAAAACAAACAAAACAAAAACCAATTGACAAACTCTAAACCACCTACCAGTTACTTAAAACTACATTTGGACTAACAGCCATTTATAGAAATGATCTGAGAGCAGAACTAAGCAGGACAAACCAGGAGGGTTGGAAATGTCTGATATATACGAAGCAGTGCATGTCAAGGTAAATGATAACTCTGTCTAATATGAGACACTTTTAAGACAACAGGTGTGAGTACTGCTACTGAGATGCAACTGCCTATAAAACTTAAATCTTCTAAGATACAAGTTTTGGCATCCGAGCATCTAAAATCTTCATGTGCACCTTTTTGTGTTCTCATTGGTCTTTAGATCCAGCCGAAGCCAAAAAATGTGGATTAAGAGAGAAATCGACCAAACCAACCTCTTGTGGTTCCCTAAGTGACACACATTAGCCACCTTTGTCTTAATAACACCTAATATAATGCTAAAACAAGTTTGTATTCTGCTTATCCAAGCCTCACATTAAACCTAGTCAGGCCCTTAACAGTAATACAATGAAATGATCACCTACAGTGTGAACAGCATTTTTTCCCCCCCCATAGAAGTAAACCTGTTGTCCAAATAACCAAGAATTGTGTACACTGGTAATCTTTTCATAAAAACAAGGCAGTTAATGGTACTGTAGGCTACATTTGTGTGAAACAAACTATGTGAAATCCAGTAATTATACAGTTAGGGAAATAAGTACTAAACATTACAAAGTTGTTTTTTAGTAAATATTCTGTAAATCAGATTTTCATCACAGACCACATGAACTGCACCATGTCAGTAGCTACCCAAGTGACCCATACAAATCAAATGAAAGATTTTTAGACCCAGAATTAAGTTATGTAGTAGGGACGACACAAAGATTATCAAGTGCAGGAGAACAGTGAAAGTTGAGAGAAGTGGTACCATTTATCAAAGGAAAATGATGTCCTTCATAGTTTGATCCTAGCCAAAGGTCTACAGAAAGGTTTCTCCTTGTCAAAGATGTCTTTAAAGAGCTGTAGAAGTGGCACTCGTTACAGGCACATTTCAGAAAGGGTTAGAAAAAAACTGGAATTAGCAGGTAGCGTTCCTCCATAAAAACAGAAAATAAGTTGTTCTTGCTATGAATTCTTTCTGGACTTACTGGTCAACGGAATAAAAAGAGAATAAAGCTGTTTGATTGGCCCCGTCTGTCGACCAAATTTAATCCAAATGAAAATTTATGGAAAGAGTCCAGGTGAGTTTCTCAGATAAATAAAAATTTGAGGACCTTTTCTGCTGAAAAACAGGGATCTCCGTACAGTAACTAACCAACAAAATGGTTAGATATAAAAAAAAAAACAAAAAAAAAAAACAGTTTAGTAAGCATCTCCTGATCTGCTTTATCAAACACATTTTAAAGTATCGACTTCCATCCTCATTCCTTGTATGTGTGGATTACTTGGGTTGATACCGACCTCTGGTGGATTTAATGGTAACAGTCTGATTAAAGTGAAAAAAGGGTCTTTTTTTCAGTAGCCCCCCTAAGTAGTACTCAGTACTGTCATTTTGTGGCATTTCTGTGACGAAGACATAACACAAATGGGCAAATCTTTTTGATTGTAGTTCAAAGATGCAAGTTTCCAACTCTTAACTCAGCAGCAATTGGAAATGCAATTTAGTGATCAATACCAGATCAGGTTTCAGTTCTGCAGTTTTTTGGGATAAATGACATATTTTAATCAGGATAATTTCTATAAATGATTAGTCTGCCAGTTTATAAAGTTTAAAAATCCTTACAGTGCATTTACAACTTTCTTCTTGTAAGAAATGAATAATTGATGCACCTAAATATATTTTCTATCTGCAAAACGCACAAAAAATATTCTTAAATATACACTTCAGTGGAATTTTTATACCCTAAGATTGATTGTACCATCACTTCACTACATACAATACTTTAAGTTTCAACCAGTTTAAAGATAAGATAAAAAAAAAAAAGATGTAGTTAGGCAGGAAGGATCATATCTGTTGGCCTTTTTCATTATATTCATCATGTTTAACAGCAGAGCAGAAACAAGCATTTCCAGTCATAAACAGCTGAAAAAGCAGAGCTTTAAAGGGTAACATTTGATCACGAGTAGGTGGTCTTGGCCCACTTTTGGCAGAGAACCTTAAACACCCTCCATCCCATTAACACTTTGTAGAGGAAAGTGTTTCAGCAACTTGTAGACCCTGCTGGACAGTCTTTGGGTCCACCTTGAGTCTTTTGGTCCACTTTGATAGAACCCACCAAGGGTAGAGAGCTTTCACTAGGAGACGAGTCCCTGCGCACGGTCATATTCTGTGATCAGGCCTTTGATATGGGACAGTTTTTTGTGGAGGTACTCGCACCGCTTCTTCTCTTCCCGATACCCTGGAAACTTCTAAAACAAAGGAAAATAGTCTGTATTAAGAATTAAATCCACAAACTCTTGATCATTACAGCAGATAGATGCTCGGTTTAGCTTTTATAAAGCCTAACAATCATAGTTTTAATGAAAAAAGAATTGCACCATGGCCTGAAAGGAGTGAATAAGATTAAGAATACTTCAAATATCCTTACTTTCTTATATTTTCGATATTTTTGGAGTATTTGGTCCTCCATTAGCTGGGGGAAAAAAAGAAGAGTGTTACTACCCTGTATGTGTGCCACATTCTGTTTGCTATTCTATTAATGGAGCAGTTTCAGCAGGCTCCCAACACAGAAAGTACCTTGTACTCCTGTGTTCCCGGCGTGAGGGTGTTGATCTTTGAGCCCAACTGAACAAACATCTCAGTGATGGCCCCAATCCGGTCATGAAGGGCTCTATATTCGTCATACTCAGCACAAAAGTCATCTTGATACTGTTTCCGCTGCTCCAGTGTCCTTACGGTCTTGTATTTTCTAAAAAGAAAAGGGAAATATGTTTCTAGAAAACAAGTATGTGTCAGGTCTCTCCACTAGATGGCAGTCAAGTCACTGTGTTAACAGCATAGTGTGTTGACCAGATGTATGAATCAAGGACATCTGATGTTTAGTTTTCTGACTTATTTTCATTGACCTCATATTTATATCGCCTTCTATGTTTATCTGAATGGGTTAAAGTTAAATCATACTGTTAGGGGAAACTTTTCTTTTCAAAAATAAAAGGTTAAAAGTGAAATTTGAAACTACTCTGCTACAACCCCTGAAGTAAAGGTCGAGTCAGGTTTTATTCATAAAAATAAATTGATGCAAGAAAAATGTTTGTAAACTTACATGAAATAGTCGGGCACTTCTTCAGCTGAGGTTTTATTAACAGGTGCTTTGTGTTCCCCATCATCTGGAGCTGCGTAGAACACACATTCACATATAGAGGAATAATTTTATTTCTGCATACTAATTCAAATCAGACAACAGGCCCATCATATCAGGGCTAACTGTTATTTAACAGTGTGTCTGATAACAGCCAATCCAAGGCGAGCGGTTACATGAGCCAAGCAAAGCAGGAGGTAAATCTGCCTGTTGACAGGCTCGACCATAGGTCACCCAGCTGTTCTACAGTCAATCATCAACAGAGTCAGCGCCTTTACTGCTGATTTGAATTTAACTATATCAAATATAGTTTAATTGTTCTATATTTCTAGGTTCAAGAAAAAAAATAATTGAACTTAATCTTGAACTCGTAACTCTTTGTTTAAACAGCCTTTATACACAACTCTATCCTTTATCTTTACAGCATGACATAAATTATAACCTGGTAAAACTTGAAAACTCACCTTTATGATTTTGTTGGTTCTGCTTCATGTCTGGACTAGTTTCTATCCAGTCTGGCTTTAATCGATCTCGCTCCTTGTCTTTGTGTTTCTTGGACCTTTTCTTTTTGTGCTGGCCATTAGTGAGCTGCTGTTCAGTGCATATAGAGGAGCCATTGTGTCGAGGTTTGGGACTGGGTAAAGTGGGAGCTGGTTCCATCCCCTCCAGTTTAGAAACAGTAGACGACGTGCTGAGTTTGTGCGGCGAATACAAACCATCTGGGTTTCCCTGAAGACGATTATTGGTTATGTCGGGCTCGGTTTTTGTTGCCACACAAGAGGTTTCGTGATTGGAGGAGTTATGAGCCCCATTGGTGCTACAGTCCGCATGAGGAGGTGACTGCAGGGGCAGACAGTGTTCTGACAGCTTTTGTTTTTTGGGGGTTTGGGTGTTAGAAGGGTCCAAAGCTAGTGAGCGTTTCTAGAGGTGAGAGAAAAAAGAAATAAATTAAAGCTTATTAGCAAACTTCCAAAGCTTTCAGTATGTGGATAAATAATTTCATCATGCTGAATAAAATTCAGAGAATGAAAATGTTATAGTATCAGGAAACTCTAAAAAAGAAGTAACATGAAATGTTTGGTCACATTTATGAAGAAAACCAACTCAAAGTTAATCCAGTTTAGCCTATATATCAACCTACATGTAGGTTGATATATAGGTCTTTAAAAGTATTGATAACAAGAGACACTGATAGTGCTGAAAATTGTGAGTTAGACATTTGCCACTATTTAGATAAAAATTACCGTTTTAAACAAAGTAAAAATAATAAATACAATCTAATCAACTGTGTTAAAGGTAAAACAACTTCTCAGTGAACACCCATTATCAATAAAGACTAGTTGTGGAACCAAACATTTCCATAAAACAGAACATCACATTACTTATCTTTCCATTTCCTGGATCTGGGCTATAAATAAACATGAACTTGTATTTCCCACTATGTGGAACAGATTCTGGTAAGAGCTATATTTTGTGCTTACATAAAAGCATCAAATTAAGAGGGAAATGCCTCCTAAGTCGTAAGGAAATTAAGAAATGATAAACAGAAATCTTGCAACATGACTAATTACCACAGAAAGATTTTTGGCAGGGCTAAGCCGTGAGGGAGAATCTCCAAGAGTTTTGTGCAATGAATGGTTGGGCTGGGGACTCCTTGATTGGTTGGTGTGCAATGGCTGAAGTTTCCTGCGGAGAGAATTAAAACAAAACACTTTTACTTGGACTGTTAATCCAGAGTATTTTATTATCCATAAAGCCAAACAGGAGGAGCATGGTATTGCAGATTTGTGTGAAACAATAAGAGCAACCACAGCTTTGCAAATACAGAAGTAGAGGTATTTCCATAGAATCAATAATCAGCGAAGGTATGCTGTGTTTTAGTAAAATACACACATGAGGTCGGCACAGACTCAACACAGTCTCCTGGGAGGAAAAATAGCAGCACATTTAAACTTTTTCATTGCCAAACACATTTTTCTGGTAATTTTCCTCATACTCCTCCTTCCTTAAACCAGAGCCATTACCAAAAGTCACTCCCCGCAATAAGATCTTGCCTTCGTAATTATAGTGACAGTAACAACGATGTTCTTATCAATTAAACAGCAATGACTAACTCTGCTTATAAAACTTAAAAAAAAGAAACCTAATGAATAAACTGATGGACAAAGTGCTGAACAGATAAACTAACCAGAAAAAAAGCATTTTGAGGTATCTCTAACCCCTGCTTTATTTATATTTATGATTTTATTTTGTTTTTTAAATTTTAAATTACTTGGATGAGAACAACTGAAAATATTTCAAACTTAATGGGGCTGCTGCAACTTACTGGAAGGAATACAGTATTTCTAAAATGTCACTGAAGCACATGGCTTCAATGTTTTCTGGCAAGCTCTTAGAGATCCCTTCCAAAGTTCTCAGCCTTACAAGCCCTGCCATTTGGCAGGATAATGCATAAAGAATTTTCTACTGCTTTGATGTCTTTATTAAAAGAATCAACACGGCAAAGGAGTTGTCATTTAAAAGCAGCACACAAACAAAAAAAATAAACATCACACTGACACTAATACAGCCCAGTAAAAATTTTATCACTCTCTTATTCTGTGTTAGTTTCTATGTGAAGCTGAAATGTTTGGATCACTGAACATATTTTCATAAAAACAGTAAACTTTATCAAATGCAAAAGCAGTTTATTTATCTAATCTATCACAAAAACTTAAATAAGAATCCATAGGAAGATTCATAGCACTAATATTTACCAGCGAGGACAACATGAAGGTCGTCAGGCATTAAAAAGTCTGTTTATGTTCGTGTGTCAGTAACACAGGTTCAGACTTTCATTGGGCTTCTACAGATATTTGGCATTCATGATTTTATGGGACCTCCTTTGAAGGAGGAAACTACCTGTGTTACATCAGATATAGCAGACCCACCAAAGAATTACGCTATTTTGGTTGTTTCATATTTTCTCCAAAATCTTTGGGATTATTAAAATATTTTGGAGGGGAAAGTAAGATGTTTTCTTTTTTATCTGCAGTGATTTTAACCCTTGAAGTTCCCCTTAAATACCAACTGTTTTTTATAAGTCAGGTTACCTTAGTCTGATATTAAAAGTTTCGTCAATTTCAAACGTTTGGATGCATTTGCATTACCGGTGGATCAATTCATACATTTTCTCTAACTGTTCTGCACAAGGTCAAAAAAAAGTGTAATGACCTATTACAAGATGCAGATGGTTTCATACCTTTATGCTAAGAATTATAGTTTTCAGGTAGTGTTCAAAGAGAAACACGACAACTCACATGCGTTATGAATGTTATTAAAGACATTTACCAGAAAACATTAACAAGAAAAGATTAATTATAAAATTTATTATTACTATAATTTTTTTTCATAAATATTTGTATTTTGCATGGCTTAATTCCCACCTGATAAGGAGCCTGTGGATAAGCTGCTTCTCCTCTTCCAGATATCCAGGCCAGTCTCTTTGGACATGTTTGTAAAGCTCATCTTTCAGAGAGTAGCTGTTGTCCTTAGGATTCAATTTACCAACCTAGAAAAACCAACATCCCCCTTATATGTTATAAATCCACAGGAGAAAGGACAAAGTAGTATAGCAGGAAACAAGTTGAGCTAAAATTGTAAACAAACCAAACCCCATTCTGAATGCTGCTTCCCTCTTCTGACACACTGCTGTTGTACTAACTTTATCACTTGTACATAAACTAATCCCACTAATACAAACATACTAATCTCAACCAACATTTTCTGCAATCACTCAGAATCCAGCCTGAATGACCTCACGCCTCTCCTGTCAAAACACAATCTTCCCACATCCAAAGGGGACTAATTAAAGCCCTAATTACAGTAACTAGTGGCTGCACAGTCTCCAGCTGATGATTGCATCGGCACTCTTAAACAATGTGAACATAGAAAATATGCCAGAAAGAGACCTAATGAAATCAGAGAGATTTATTTTTAATTGCATGACTGATAATCAGAAAAGTGATATTTATTGGGATTTCTATAGTTGCTGTTTATATTTTTTTGTCTCAAGCCAGATCTCAAAAGGCAGTTTAACTGCTTTTTGTGTCACATTTAACATTTCAGATAAAGTACATTAATCCAACAGTCATTTACCTCTTCTAGTACAGAGGTCAGATCAGCTTTGTCCTTTGGGCTGGCCCTCTCCCTCTCTAGCCACAGTAGCATGTCAGGCTTCCTGTAGGGCTTTAGGGCTAAGAGATGAATGATGCGATCCCTTAAGGGCCGATGTGCCAGAGGGCTTGGGATCAGGGTCCTTTTGTTGCTGGGGGAGTGTTTGTTACTGCTGTCGGAACCAGAGACCAGGCCCTGCTTCCTTTGCACCTTCACACACTTACCTAAAATTAAAGTAGACACAGAGATGTTAGACAGGTATCTTTGATTAGAGCTAATAGGTTACACCAATATTCTCAAATTGTTAAATTAAGTTCATTACTGCACTAAGCTAAACAAAAACAGCATTCTTTAAACCCATCTAATAACGAGACTCAGGCAGTGAAATTATCCTGTAAAAATAAAGCCAACATTCCAAATCCTATCCTGAGGGGAGATTTACAAAATTTCAAAGCCAGGCCCACACATGAAAGACAGAGAAAATGCTTAGTCATTTTATCTATTGCTTTTAACATAGTATGCTTTATGCACATGCAGCTGATAAGCCTGTATTAGTCAGCTTGAATAAGTAGGTTCCATGCATGAACACAAAGAATATGGTGGAAAGCTAATGCTTTTTTTTCTGTCTGCAGAAAACAGGAGGACTGTTGCACCAGTGCAATTGTGTGGTAGTAGGAAAGGGCTCATCATATGTATCAATAGTTGGTAAAGAAAACCAGTTAACTCAGAGAAGGCATTGTTCCTGGTGAAGAACTTATTTGAACTGGACCCAAGTAATGTCTGGTAGATATATATAATGACTCTAATCTCATTAGAACCATAATCCATACATTATTTTTTGAAGGTTTTAAAGATAAGAGGCTAACACTGTATTTTTACAGAGAAAGATGTTATTTACACATCCAACAGTTAATTAGGTCTCAAATGTTTAAAAAAATTGAGTTTTCTGCAAACGTTTTTACATTTTTCATGTTATAACTTCCGTATCTTCTTCTAAAGTCACCTGTAATAAAAATACAAATTGAACGTTATTGGATAAATTTTCCTCTGCATTTAACCCATCCCATTGGGAAACAGTGGGCTGCCATTGTTGGGCGCCCGGGGAGCAGTGTGGGGTTAAGGGATTTGCTAAGGAACCCAGAGTGGAGGCTGTGGGGATCGAACCGGGTACTTGCAACCTTCTCAGAGCAAAATGCACTGCTGTAACCAATAGGCCAATACTCCCCAACAACACACCTAAATATGAGTCCTCCAGTGTCTAATTCAATTTTAATGCACATACAGCTGTTCTGTGAAGAACATTAGTAAACAAAAGTAAAGATTTATTGAAGAAGGTTTTTTAAGTCTGATGCCAAAACAGATATTTTGACATTAGTCTAACCAATTCCCAATATGTACTAATAATACTTTTGGGCCAAATTTAGATGCCAATACTGCTTTTTTGGGGGGGTTATGTATCGTCACCTCCCACCTTCCATGCCACCACCTGCAGCAGAGTATCGGTAGGCCTCAAAGTGATTCTGGCTAAACGTCCGGCATCTCTGGAGAGGGAAGCAGTGCTTTGCTGACTGTTTTCAGTGGTAGCAGGAAGTGGTGACTTGCCCCTTTGGAGGAGAGTTCCTGCCTGCCTTAAAGGAATAGTACACCCAAAACATGATTAGCCTTCATTTTCTACTCACCCCCATGCTGAACAACACTCTGGAGTACTTTTTTGATATCTCAAATGCATCTGGAGATCTGGGAGGCTTCTTGCTGTCTGCTGACATTCAAATAATGGAGGTCTATTGTGCCCGAGACAGAAAGGTCCATAAAAGTCCACAAAAACGTGTCAATATTCCTCCATACTGCTCGTCCAATGTAATCCAAGTGTCCTGAGTGGGTAGCATCCAGAATTTACTCGAAACGAAGTCATTTAGAATGTTTTTAGAGCATAAACAGTAGTGTATAGGATTTCCTAATAGCGCCCCCATGCGCGCTCACGACGCTACGGAAGCCGGCAGACCAAACCGGAAGAAAGTGCGCATTCAGCGTCTGGTCTGCCGATAATGCAAGCGTAGAAGAAGAAATGTGCTGTTTACCTGTGCAAAGAAAGAAACAACGAAAGAAAAATGTCTGAGGACTTCAGTGTTGAGGAAGAGCATGAGTTCTTTGCCGAGCTGAATGCGCTGGTTTGGTCTGCCGGCTTCCGTAGAATCGCGAGCGCGCATGGGGGCGCTATTAGGAAATCCTATACACTACTGTTTATGCTCTAAAAACATTCTAAATGACTTCGTTTCGAGTAAATTCTGGATGCTACCCACTCAGGACACTTGGATTACATTGGACGAGCAGTATGGAGGAATATTGACACGTTTTTGTGGACTTTTATGGACCTTTCTGTCTCGGGCGCCATGGACCTCCATTATTTGAATGTCAGCAGACAGCAAGAAGCCTCCCAGATCTCCAGATGCATTTGAGATATCAAAAAAGTACTCCAGAGTGTTGTTCAGCATGGAGGTGAGTAGAAAATGAAGGCTAATCATGTTTTGGGTGTACTATTCCTTTAAGTGCAGGAGTTTAAGTACCTTGGGGTCCAGTGGATGAGTGAGCGGAGAAGGGAACAGGAGATCGATAGCAGAATCAGTGCAGCTGCCAATATAGTGTAGACGCTGGTCTGTTGTGGTGAAGGGAGAACTGAGCAAAACCACAAAGCTCTTGATTTACTGGTCGGCCTACGTTCCTACTCTCTCCTATGGCCATCTAAATCATGACTGACAGAAAAAGATACAAGCAGCTGAAATGAGCTTTCTCTGCAGGTTGGCTGGACTCTCCCTTAGAGATAGGGTGAGGAGCTCACCCATTTGCGAGAGGCTCAGTAAAGAGTAGCTTCTCCTCCACATAGAGAGGAGTCAGCTTAAGTAGCTCTGGCATCTGTTTCACAAGAAACCTGGATGCCTCCCCTGCAAGGTGTTCCAGGCACATCCCACCGGTAGAAGGCCCAGCGGACAGCCCAGGGGACGGCCCAGGACACACTCAAGGGAACATGTCTCCTGGGTGGCCTTGGAATACCTTGAGCTTCCACCAGCCCAGCTGGATGAGGTGTGGGGGGAGAGGGAAGTCTGGGAGTGTCTGCTGAGACTGCTGTCCCTACGACTCGGTCCCAGATGAGAGGAAGACAACAGCAACTAAAAAACATATCTTATTTTCTTCCTCTTCAAACTGTCTGCTACATCATATTTGTCAATCACATAAGATCTCAATACTTATCAGTCGTTAAATATAATGTGACGAAATGCACAAGCGTTGTGCTACCAAGAAATGGCTTTCCACTGAACAGACTACAAGATTCATAAATTATAGCAAGGTTATGTATCAACAGTTATCTTGGACCAGGTAATGGAAGTTTTGAGCTCTTATTAAAATAACCTGTAGTGCAACATTTCAAACATGAAGCAACTAGAGTTTTAAAAGAAAACAGCTTGAGGGATGTTTTAGTTTCATTAAAGTCAGTGCTGAGATTCCCAGGGTGGCTCACAATAAATTGCAAATTTTAAAGAGTTCTTCCTGAACACTGCCCTGTGTATAAGCCTAGTGTCTATACATAATGTGTTAATATAACTGGGCATAGATTAACAATCTCACGGATGTCTCCAGCTTAGTTGGCAGGTCTTCCTTTCCAAGCATTAAATCACATACAATTATGGAAATGGAGGACATTTTTCATACTGCTGCCTATAATCATGACTTAGTGTATGTGCATTTTCTTCTGAGAAGTATAACATTACTGCACCATAAAAAGACAGACCTAACCACAAAACAACCTTTCATAAACTGTGTCTAGCTCTACTAGTTTTGTAATGGTGGAAATCTGCATTACTCTTTGGCCCTCTTAGACTAGCTGCTAGTTTCAACCTTTGAATAAAAATCTGATTTTTTACTAAAAATTAACACATCCAGACAGTTATATTCTGCCATTAACACAACCTAAATTTAAACATAAAAAAATCTGAACAATCGCTTCAGTGCTGTAAGCAGTTATGGAACTTAAAGCTCATTTTGGCCAAATCTTACTTGGTCCTGGCTTGATCTCAATGGCTGTGCGGCTCCAGATGTCCTTCTCCACCTGAGACATGCGCTCCCGTGTGGTCTGGTAGGAGTCGTCTGTGGCACAAACGGTGATCTTGTCTTGAATGCTACCCTGGCTCTCCAGGTGATCCCTGCCCTCCCTGTACATACAAAAAAGGTATTTAAGTCCTGGAGCTCATTCAACATTATTTACATTTGCCAAATAAGTTCAGTCTTTTTCTTAATGTTAAAAACTGGTTCTAGGACCACATCAGGTACAATGTCCTATCTCTATAAAAACAGATTTTAATCTCTGGAGGCTTAAAGTGAGTAATGTCATCTCCTTGGCAGTGCTTTGACCCTGCAAAGCCACAAACACTGCTTCTCTGTTCTCACTGGTCACACCTTTAAGTTCTTTGGAGTTTAGAGCCCTTAAGGTTATCATTAAATCTGAATGTGACCGGGCAGGTGTTGTGTTCACTGTAGTGAGGTTAAAGGAGAGGCCAGCCCTGCAGTTGCAGCCTGACACCACGTTTACTTTGAATTCCATTTGTGGTCTACAGTGGAAACAGTTCTGTGTGCTGCTCACCCTGAGATAAACTGGTGAATGCAGTCAAAGCTGGACTGAGGCTTGTCTTTGCTGTCACTGGAAAGGTAAAATGAGAAGACTCGGAATCCATCTGGAGATTCGGCCGTCGGTGCTGGGATCTTTATGTACTGCCAAAGACAAAAACATAGAGTACACGTATGAGTACAAAGCTGAATACATTTGCAGTGCCCTAACAAACTTATTCTTTTTCCTTGAGCTTTGAACAAAGCAGTTCATTACTTGAAAGTGGAAAGGAAAATGAAATACGTTTTTTAAATGACTTTTGTATGATGAGGCTAGATATTTTTTATTTTTTTATTTCCAGAATAGTCAGAATATTATGAGAATAAAGTCACAACAAGAATAAAGTCAAAAAGTTATGAGAAAAAGTCGTAAAATTAGGAGAATGAAGTCGTAACATTACAAGAATAAAGTCCTAATATTAAGAGAATAACATGACAACTCTTCCCTAAAATGAGGAATGTTGAGCATCATGTGAAGCATATACTTTGGCTCTGGTTTGACAAATAAGGAAATCTTTTAGCACACCAGCATCATATTGGGCAGTAGGTCAAAGTGGACTCGGGTTACTGTGTGGTGATGCTGGTGCTCATCATATGCTGGTCGGAGCTCGAAGCTTTCTTTCTGAAACAGGCTCTGGTATGACTTACTTTTCAACTTTATTCTCATAATATTCTGACTTTATTCTCGTAATATTACAACTTTATTCTCGGAATGATACGACTTTATTCTCTTAATATAACAACTTTATTCTTGTAATTTTATGACTTTATCCTCATAATATTACCACTTTTTTTCTAAACATACCTATAAAAAATGTCAAGCCTGGCCCTGATACTGCATTGTATATTTGTACCTCATGAGTGAATATCTTTTTTAACTTTACTACGTTTTATTGCAATTGAAGCTTTACATCTTTTGGTAAGTGTCAACCAGCTTTACCAGTTAGATGGTGGATGTTCATATTTTCCCCCTTTCCCCCCCCAGAAACAGCTAATTTAAAAGTTCATCCAAAAAGTAATGAAAAAGTGTCAAGATCTATACTGTACCATCACTTTTGGCCACATTTTCTCCAAAAAAATTGAAATCTATCAATATTTGTTAAAATAATTCATTTTTTCTTGACTTAATTGGGTAAGTTACACACTTTGACAGAGGAATATGACAATTTACGTTTAAAAAATAAAACTACAGTTTCTTATTTCGAGTGCATAATATCTAATTATTTTTATTTTAAAGGTAGAAATGCTCATTCCATGGCTGGTCACCTTATTTACCTTCTCAAATTAAGGGTAAATACACTTCTTTTAAGTAATTAGTACTCATTTTTAGATCTTTTTTTTTTCAGTGTACCACCACCATTTTTCCCTTTAGGGATAAAATTTGATTTATATTAGTTTTGTATGTATTTTAAATCAAAATAAAAAAAAAAAGTTATATTTTCCTCTGACTTAAACCATCACTTTGTGGTTGCCTATCACATTAAATTACAATAGAATTCATTCAATTTTGTCTTTGGTCTAAATGTGAAAGAGTTCAGAGAATATGAATAATCTTTCAAAGCACTGCATGTTAGAGGAAAGCTAAGCTAGCTGTTTTAGCAGTAATATTTTGGCAATATTTAACCTTTAGCAGCTTGTGTTTGCTGACAAGATTTAATTTATCTGCTGGTATTACTATTTTCCACAGTGTTATGTAATAGACATATTTAATTTCTCCTTACCAGCAGCTAAACATTTACAGTGTAATCTCAGACATGCTGCGAAAACCGAAATAACAACTCTTTTTTTTCCAAAACTACTCAGCGAAGTTGCTGGTTTCTTATGTTTCATCTTACAATAAATATGATTGAAATATCCACAAGGCGGGCCAGTCATTAGGGCTGCATAGCACCTCCCAGGTCAAAGAAAATGACCTGTAGCTAGTCATAAGGAGATCCAGTCTGATAGCCAAAACATAACAAAAAACAAAGGGAAATGCTCTTTCACTCAGGCTTTTACTTTCCGTGCTACAGACAGTCCATTTCTTCCTCCTTAAAAACAAGCCAAAGGCATACAGTCTCTCTGTTAGAAAGCTGTTATATAAAATGACCCAAAAACCTACTTCTACTGAAAGGATAGTTCAACATAGAAAGTCATTAACCTACAGGTAACACCACCTTTAAAACCTAACTGGGAATTTTCTTTCCTCTACACTCCCTGCAGCTGAGTCTCAGCAATGAAATGGGCAGTTTACCACTTTTGCCCATAATGTGTCCTAGATTCAGATAAAGCATTTTTTTTTTATCTTCCACCCTATTTATGGACAAATTTCCACTAAAGCCTACATTTGTTTAAGTGAAACTGCCTCTTTAGCCACTACCCGTGAGTGATTGATTACCAGCCTTGTGGCTGACAGCACACTGCTCCCAGCAGATGTGACAGGCAGGACTTTGGCTGTCACAAATGCCCAGTCATGCAGCAAAGCCATAAGCATTTTTTTCTTTGCAACATGGAGCCAATAAACAGCACGTCTCCTCAACACCCCTCCTCCTCTCCTAAAACCCAACGCATGCCATTCACCCTGCCCCCATCCGCCTCGAGCTTCCCCCTCATGTGCAGAAAGGCCACCCGAGTCAATACAAAACGCAAAGCAGCCCACAAGGCCGAGGACACTTGAGACAAAGCTGACCATTAATTTTGACCCATTTATGTCTGGCTGTTAACAGGATGTGGTTAAACAAAAAAGCCCTTCCTAGAAACATTTAGCCAAAACAAGCAAAAAACATGAGCAGAGAGAACAAGAGAGCTATACCTCCAGGACTGTTCATTAGGGGAAGCAGAAGCAGTGATAAATGAAAGACATCACTAAAGCAGAATTAATAAATGGTGTTAAAGCTGAACAAAAGATCTCTGATAAGATGAAATGTTTAGCATTGCAATAGTGCCACCATGTCCCTTCTTTCAGTTGATGGAAGTGGTTTGAGTCCCCCCTCCAGCCATGCATTAGATTTGCCTGTCACCCCAATCCATGCCACCGTACACACTTCACATTCTAATTCTAATCAATGTCACTTGGGTCAGACTGTTCAGAGGTCACCCCCACTTTATTCACAGCTTCCTTCCCAAGCTTCATAACCATATGGCATTTAACCCATTAGTTCCCAGGGGTTTCCCGAATCCCACAAGTAGTGCCGCTCCAGCTGATCACATGATCACAGGTGCTGCCCAAAAGGTTTTATGAAAACCTCAGCGAAGCCTGTGTTCATCTGGACTAAGGCTGCAACTAACCAATTATTTTGCAAATCGATCAATCTTTTATTCATGTTTTCGATTAATTGATTAATTATAGGATAGCAATGTTCTTGAAAGAAGAATTTTTGTGAAATTTAATCAGGTGAAACCAAAACTTTTCTACTTGAGGAGATCTGGATGGGACATATTGACAGACGAAAAAGATTTTCCTAATAAATTCAAAATGTTTACATATTTTTACAACTTTGGTATAATTGCTGCTCTAAGTGATCACTTTGTCAGCTAAAGGCATGTTTTAGGGCAGGGGTCTTCAACGTTTTCCAGGCCAAAGACCCCATAACTGATTGCGAGATGGTGCGGGGACCCCCTAATTATATATTGTATGAAATTGTGTTATATGAAACTGCTCCTATAGTCACTCTATTACATATGGAGTAATGTAACAAAAGTAATTTCAGCCTGGGATTATTAAAGTATTTCTGATTCTGATTCCTGGTTGATGGGACAGGTGTTGTGAATGAAATGGTGCCCAGCTAGAAAGAGCTCCTGTGTGTCGCTGAATGTGTGCATTGTAGGGCTGTCAAAAATATCGATACTTAAAAAAGTATCGATACTGAAACGTTGTATCTGGATACAATACTAATTTTCAAAAGTATCGATACAGTGCTACCACCAGTGGCACCTAAACAGTCATTTATCTAAAGTGCAGAATATAGGGAAATGCACTTTCTGAACACTGTGATTGAATAATTCTGTGCACTTTTCAGTTTCAGACTTTTTTTGTAACAGGTGCAGCTGCTGAGAATTATTTTTGTTTCTCAACCGGCTTGGCTAGCGTCATTGTTATGTGTGCAAAGCATAGCCAAGGAAGGAACACTTAATTTTAATTTGTAAGTTTTTTTTTTTATCAAGCTTGCTTAATACTCTGCACAGCAAACAACCTCAAAATATTGTTCTTATTTTTATTGTATTTATTTATTGTATTTTAATTATTAATCAAAATATTTCTGTTGAAATTTGGAGTTTTTATCCTTGTGGTATCGAAAATGGTAGCGAGTATCGAATATTTTCCTTAGTATCGGTATCGTGACAACCCTAGTGCATTGATGACTGAAAGACATCTTTATCCTCCATTTATCCGTTTACTACAGTGTGTTGAATTCATGTTAATGTGGATTTAAAGACATTTCAATTAGTGGAAAAAATTGCAGGAGGGAATATAAGAAAAGTCTAATCAACCAAAACTTTCACGACTCCCATGCAGTAACTCTGTGGAACCCCTAGGGGACCCCCTGTTGAAGACTTCTGTTTTAGAGCCTAAACTCCAGTTAACGATTAATCAATTACTAAATTAGTTGACGATTATTTCAATAATCGATTAATCACGATTAATCCGATTAATTGTTGCAGCCCTAATCTGAACCAGTAAGAGTCATTATTGATCTGTCATATAATTAATCAATGTAAATTGTATGTATTAATAGAACACCATATAAAATATAAAATATTGTAGGTAAATTAACTAAATTTAAATAGCACTTTTCTATTCATACCAGCAGCTCAAAGTGCTTTAACCTTGAGCCACATTCACCCAGTTGCACTCACAGTTGTAAACACATTCATACATGAATAAGCAGATCAGTGGGTTACTTTGGGTTAAGTAACAAATAAATGTTTGGGCAGAGGAAGCTGGAACCAAACCTACAACAACAGGATCGGACTATTTTGAAACAAAAACCCTCCAATCAGTGAACAAAAATACCTTGCATAGGCAGACATGTCCTGGAACACAAACAAAATCATGGCAGCAAAGTTGCGCATGCAAGATACAGACAGAGGCTGAGCTTTGACTGACTTTATTGGTTAATAAGAAAAGTGCTTTACTTGTACACATGGAAACACAGAACTGCCGCTGTTCTGGGACCTAGTTTATAAAATGATTTTTCCATGTCTACAAAAACGGCACCAAAATGAAAGAATATATTCATAGATACACTCATTGTTGTCTCTGTGCGAACAGAACTAATTGACAGCATCTTTTTAAACTTCCTCTTGGTGAGACATATTGTGAATATTCATAGGCTGGAATGAGACTATCATGGTAAGATAATCTTGTGCAAGAATGTGAGTCTGAATCTGACTCATAACAAAAATAAGGGCTTTTAAGCAAGTAAAATGCAACAGTTAGTTCTTCTGCTCTTAATATTTATTATAGATTTTAATCATTATGTTATATTATAGTGAATCATTAAGTCTTTTTATTTTTATTTTGATAGACTTTCACATTTCATTTAAGTTTTTAGTATGGCTATCTTCTCTGGTAGCTAGCCTGCAATAAGCTGTTGGACAGACGCGCTGCTTTCAGGTAGCCAGATATAGTTGTAAATCAGTATTACCTTTTTAAGATGGATGCTACTCCTTTAGCTAGCATACATGTTTATTTTTCAGATGCATGAGTCTTTATTCAGGCAGATGACAGAAAGTTAGAAGCAACAGGTGGTTAGGGGGAGTGTTGGCGTAGTGACCAGCAAAGCAAAGCCCTAAACCCCAGACTGCTCCCCGGACCCCACACAATAGCAGCCCACTGCTCCCCAAGGGGTTGGTTTAAATGCAGAGGTAAATTTCTCCAATGTGAGATCAATACAGTTCAATTATTACCATTATTATTATTAAGCCCCCCCCCAAAAAAAAAAAAAGAAACACACACGCACACACATAGGTACACCCTCATACATGTAACTAAGCCATGAAATGCGATATTTTACTTTTACAAGATCTTATGGCTATAGTTATGGCTTCATAGAGAAATCTATTTTAACTTATATAATTAAGAACTAAAGAATACATTTGCAGTAATAAATTTTTTTCTTCTTTTTTTTTTCTTTATTCCAGTTTTAGACAATCATAATTCTTTGTTCTCAACCTGAATGCAGCCCGACATCCAGCACCTTAGATAAAACCCTATGTGTTGACACAGCACTAAAAGAAACACACGCAGTTATGTTGAACTGTGTAACCAGAGCTCATAGCCGTGGCATGTATGCGCATGTTTCTCCAGTTCTTGACCTGGGAGTGCTGCAGCTCCATTCCTCTCTTAGATTTTAGAAGCAAGTTATTTGCTGCATGTGAAGCTGTAAACCTATATATGTAGTATTTGTGACCTGTTTATACTTGTGTTTCATTTTATTCATTGATGATTGGATGTGGTTAATTCCTCTGAGTCTGGCTGAAAGCAAGCTGTGTTGACATTTAGCCTAAGGTACATGTTTGACATCACTTCTGCATTTGACCTCTGACATTATGTGGCTTGTTTTGTTGAAAAACAAAAACACAAAAAAAGGACACACATAATGCACACATAAGCACCCATACACCAATACGCTTGGGGAAATCCGGCCAAAGTTCCACATGTATATTCCCCTATGACTCTGTGTCGTATTGGAGATTTACACCTAGTACTTTGACTGACAGGTAAACAAACATGTTTGCACGTTGATTAAATTAATCAAAAGTCAGAGGTAATCCCATCAGGATGGGTGGAGAGAAGATAAAAACTTGGCTGTGATAAAGAGTGTTTCCCTCTGAGCTCATAGTTAGGATTGCAGAAGTTGTTGACACCGTGGCATTTTCTGCTAAATTGACTTTGCTTACATATTGAAGAATGACAAAGAATGATAATTATAAACATGCTATCACATGACGGGAAAAGAAAACAACTTAATATCTTAGATTTTTTATTTGTTTTTGTTGTTAAAGTCAACTCTATTGAACACCTTTTAATTTTATCATTTTTTTTGTCAAAAACTAGTAAAAAATAATCATAAAGTGCATTTGATTTTACTAAACAGTTTAAATGTTCATGTGCTCCTTTTCTATTGAAAGCCCTGGGATTTAAAGCACCAGTATTTCCATTAACCAGGTAATAGATATCCTGGGTGATTCATCAGCAGGCTTTCCCTGAGGTGGGTAAAGTACCCAAACATTTTATTTAATTAAAAGTAACATTACTTCATCATAGTTTTACACAAGTAAAAGTAAAAAGTCGCCTTTAAAGAAATTACTGAAGTAGGAGTAAAAAAGTATTTGGTGAAAAGGCTACTCAAGTACAGAGTAACTGATTTACTGACTACCGATGATCATAACAAAGGATTTAAGATTTTATTGAGTTATAAAATTAACAAAATCAATAGTTACAGTATGTAGAATAGATTAAACTTCAGTATGTTTACTGTACTTTCACTTATCTCCAAAGGACATGGCCTACTTAGCAGATGGAAAACAACATTCAGCTAATAACCCTTGAGTAAATTAGTCACTTGTTTATGCTCTCATGAATCTCCCACTGATGACAGGTCAAAATATTTTCAAAACCCAAATACCAAACTTAAAAGTATAGTGTTGGATGTTCATTTTACCGGTGGATCATCAAAATATGTGGTCCTCCAAATTGTCAATCATTCTGGTGATATGTTTACGTAAGGTCGTCCTACGGGCTTGTCCCCATTTGCACTTACGGATGGTGAGTCTGACAGCGGAAAAAATTGCAAATCTTCTTTTGGGAAGTAAGCTTGTATGAGCGATGCAAACTGCAACTTTTAAACTTTCACGTTAGGGATGGGAATCGAAAACCGGTTCCTGTTCAGAACCGGTTCCGTATTTTCCGAATCCATGGCATCGTTTGGCAGCTCGCTGAACGATTCTTTTTTCCTTTCCCGCAGCACCAGAGCCTAGAGCGCCGGTGTCGTGCCAAACGAGTTATCCCCGACAGAATTTGTATCCCCTGCGTCGGGAGCGCGCATTCAGCTCCGCCTCATTACCAACACATTAGGCGTGGAAATAAAGATATTTTTCACTTGTTAGTGCTATCGTAAGGGATTCTGCTTAAAACTAGACTAATCACTAAGTATAACACGTTCTGAGAAAGCAAACGGCTCTGTGGTATTCTCCAGATGTGTAACGAAAATATAAGGTTTATGTTATTCGATTGTCGCATGACTGTCGCATGTCTGTCTGTTGAAAATAAAAATCGACCTTTCTGAGTCCATCACAGCTGTCTACTTTTTCATTGTTATTTTTGTGTGTGGATAGAACCGCTTGAATGTATTATATAAAGCTAATTTCAAGTTTGAATAAATGAATAGTGAAGAAAGTTACTGCCAAAATGATCAGATCTAATGAGATTTTAATTCAGCCAAGAACCATATGAAGAACACAAGATGTGTCACTTAAAAAAATAACAATATATGAGGAGTTTTTAAAAAACTACTTTATTGCAATTTTATTAGAATAAGATGTTAAAAAATATTTGGACTTCACATTAAAAGTTTTATTGTTTTCAAGCACTGCAGCCCATTGTTATAAATGCTGACCAGATGGTGTGTCAAAAAGTTTCCTCTCTAAGGAAACCCAGCAGGTTTCAAGTCTCTCTAAGCAGCATTCTCTCCTCCTGAAAGATTGTAGAACCACAGTGGATAGATGTCTGCATTTTTGATGTCTTAGCAGCAATCACTCATATTGAGCATGCATGAAGTGACAGTGGTTTCATATTCATAAGTTACACTGCTATCCTTAGGTTGGGAGAATTGATCTTTGCATATCTTACTGGGTTTTTGAGGCACTATTGGCTCATTTTTTTTAAAGTAGGCTGACAGGAAAGGGGTTATGAGACGGAGGAAGAAATGCGGTAAAGGACCTTAGGCTGAGGACTAGGGCCTCTGTATGTAGCACCTGCTGAAAATTTGAAGCTGTTGGCTCTTTCAATGTAAAAGTTACGGGGGGATACAAAAAATATCAGTATCAGCCTGCCAAAATATGTATCCCCTTCTAAAATGGACTAAGAGTATCCCACATTCTAGATTTTTGGCACATAAACACCTCTTATAATCACCAACAACTGTAGAAATTTTGAAGCTGTTGGCTCTTTCAATGTAAAAGTTACGGGGGGATACAAAAAATATCAGTATCAGCCTGCCAAAATATGTATCCCCTTCTAAAATGGACTAAGAGTATCCCACATTCTAGATTTTTGGCACATAAACACATCTTATAATCACCAACAACTGTAGGAATTTTGAAGCTGTTGGCTCTTTCAATGTAAAAGTTACAGGGGGATACAAAAAATATCAGTATCAGCCTGCCAAAATATGGATCCCCTTCTAAAATGAACTGAGAGTATCCCACATTCTAGATTTTTGGCACATAAACACCTCTTATAATCACCAACAACTGTAGGAAATTTGAAGCTGTTGGCTCTTTCAATGTAAAAGTTACAGGGGGATACAAAAAATATCAGTATCAGCCTGCCAGATCTGCATGAATAACCCATCACCAGAGAAGGCCTTTGTTTGTCCTGCTTGTTTTTGTTAGAAAATTTTTAGTAGTTCTGACTATTCTGTATATAGTTTATATGAATAAATAAACATTACAGTTGTTGAAAGTTTGAAAGGTTTTTGGCATTTCATATAGATGCAGTTGAAAAACACATGCAGTTTAACCACTCTCTGTGCTCTGTAAAAGGATGACACATTTTTGGCAGGCCGATACTGATATTTTTTGTATCCCCCTGTAACTTTTACATTGAAAGAGCCAACAGCTTCAAAATTCCTACAGTTGTTGGTGATTATAAGAGGTGTTTATGTGCCAAAAATCTAGAATGTGGGATACTCTCAGTTCATTTTAGAAGGGGATCCATATTTTGGCAGGCTGATACTGATATTTTTTGTATCCCCCTGTAACTTTTACATTGAAAGAGCCAACAGCTTCAAAATTCCTACAGTTGTTGGTGATTATAAGATGTGTTTATGTGCCAAAAATCTAGAATGTGGGATACTCTTAGTCCATTTTAGAAGGGGATACATATTTTGGCAGGCTGATACTGATATTTTTTGTATCCCCCCGTAACTTTTACATTGAAAGAGCCAACAGCTTCAAAATTCCTACAGTTGTTGGTGATTATAAGAGGTGTTTATGTGCCAAAAATCTAGAATGTGGGATACTCTTAGTCCATTTTAGAAGGGGATACATATTTTGGCAGGCTGATACTGATATTTTTTGTATCCCCCCGTAACTTTTACATTGAAAGAGCCAACAGCTTCAAATTTTCAGCAGGTGCTACATACAGAGGCCCTAGTCCTCAGCCTAAGGTCCTTTACCGCATTTCTTCCTCCGTCTCATAACCCCTTTCCTGTCAGCCTACTTTAAAAAAATGAGCCAATAGTGCCTCAAAAACCCAGTAAGATATGCAAAGATCAATTCTCCCAACCTAAGGATAGCAGTGTAACTTATGAATATGAAACCACTGTCACTTCATGCATGCTCAATATGAGTGATTGCTGCTAAGACATCAAAAATGCAGACATCTATCCACTGTGGTTCTACAATCTTTCAGGAGGAGAGAATGCTGCTTAGAGAGACTTGAAACCTGCTGGGTTTCCTTAGAGAGGAAACTTTTTGACACACCATCTGGTCAGCATTTATAACAATGGGCTGCAGTGCTTGAAAACAATAAAACTTTTAATGTGAAGTCCAAATATTTTTTAACATCTTATTCTAATAAAATTGCAATAAAGTAGTTTTTTAAAAACTCCTCATATATTGTTATTTTTTTAAGTGACACATCTTGTGTTCTTCATATGGTTCTTGGCTGAATTAAAATCTCATTAGATCTGATCATTTTGGCAGTAACTTTCTTCACTATTCATTTATTCAAACTTGAAATTAGCTTTATATAATACATTCAAGCGGTTCTATCCACACACAAAAATAACAATGAAAAAGTAGACAGCTGTGATGGACTCAGAAAGGTCGATTTTTATTTTCAACAGACAGACATGCGACAGTCATGCGACAATCGAATAACATAAACCTTATATTTTCGTTACACATCTGGAGAATACCACAGAGCCGTTTGCTTTCTCAGAATGTGTTATACTTAGTGATTAGTCTAGTTTTAAGCAGAATCCCTTACGATAGCACTAACAAGTGAAAAATATCTTTATTTCCACGCCTAATGTGTTGGTAATGAGGCGGAGCTGAATGCGCGCTCCCGACGCAGGGGATACAAATTCTGTCGGGGATAACTCGTTTGGCACGACACCGGCGCTCTAGGCTCTGGTGCTGCGGGAAAGGAAAAAAGAATCGTTCAGCGAGCTGCCAAACGATGCCATGGATTCGGAAAATACGGAACCGGTTCTGAACAGGAACCGGTTTTCGATTCCCATCCCTAACGTGAAAGTTTAAAAGTTGCAGTTTGCATCGCTCATACAAGCTTACTTCCCAAAAGAAGATTTGCAATTTTTTCCGCTGTCAGACTCACCATCCGTAAGTGCAAATGGGGACAAGCCCGTAGGACGACCTTACGTAAACATATCACCAGAATGATTGACAATTTGGAGGACCACATATTTTGATGATCCACCGGTAAAATGAACATCCAACACTATACTTTTAAGTTTGGTATTTGGGTTTTGAAAATATTTTGACCTGTCATCAGTGGGAGATTCATGAGAGCATAAACAAGTGACTAATTTACTCAAGGGTTATTAGCTGAATGTTGTTTTCCATCTGCTAAGTAGGCCATGTCCTTTGGAGATAAGTGAAAGTACAGTAAACATACTGAAGTTTAATCTATTCTACATACTGTAACTATTGATTTTGTTAATTTTATAACTCAATAAAATCTTAAATCCTTTGTTATGATCATCGGTAGTCAGTAAATCAGTTACTCTGTACTTGAGTAGCCTTTTCACCAAATACTTTTTTACTCCTACTTCAGTAATTTCTTTAAAGGCGACTTTTTACTTTTACTTGTGTAAAACTATGATGAAGTAATGTTACTTTTAATTAAATAAAATGTTTGGGTACTTTACCCACCTCAGGGAAAGCCTGCTGATGAATCACCCAGGATATCTATTACCTGGTTAATGGAAATACTGGTGCTTTAAATCCCAGGGCTTTCAATAGAAAAGGAGCACATGAACATTTAAACTGTTTAGTAAAATCAAATGCACTTTATGATTATTTTTTACTAGTTTTTGACAAAAAAAATGATAAAATTAAAAGGTGTTCAATAGAGTTGACTTTAACAACAAAAACAAATAAAAAATCTAAGATATTAAGTTGTTTTCTTTTCCCGTCATGTGATAGCATGTTTATAATTATCATTCTTTGTCATTCTTCAATATGTAAGCAAAGTCAATTTAGCAGAAAATGCCACGGTGTCAACAACTTCTGCAATCCTAACTATGAGCTCAGAGGGAAACACTCTTTATCACAGCCAAGTTTTTATCTTCTCTCCACCCATCCTGATGGGATTACCTCTGACTTTTGATTAATTTAATCAACGTGCAAACATGTTTGTTTACCTGTCAGTCAAAGTACTAGGTGTAAATCTCCAATACGACACAGAGTCATAGGGGAATATACATGTGGAACTTTGGCCGGATTTCCCCAAGCGTATTGGTGTATGGGTGCTTATGTGTGCATTATGTGTGTCCTTTTTTTGTGTTTTTGTTTTTCAACAAAACAAGCCACATAATGTCAGAGGTCAAATGCAGAAGTGATGTCAAACATGTACCTTAGGCTAAATGTCAACACAGCTTGCTTTCAGCCAGACTCAGAGGAATTAACCACATCCAATCATCAATGAATAAAATGAAACACAAGTATAAACAGGTCACAAATACTACATATATAGGTTTACAGCTTCACATGCAGCAAATAACTTGCTTCTAAAATCTAAGAGAGGAATGGAGCTGCAGCACTCCCAGGTCAAGAACTGGAGAAACATGCGCATACATGCCACGGCTATGAGCTCTGGTTACACAGTTCAACATAACTGCGTGTGTTTCTTTTAGTGCTGTGTCAACACATAGGGTTTTATCTAAGGTGCTGGATGTCGGGCTGCATTCAGGTTGAGAACAAAGAATTATGATTGTCTAAAACTGGAATAAAGAAAAAAAAAAGAAGAAAAAAATTTATTACTGCAAATGTATTCTTTAGTTCTTAATTATATAAGTTAAAATAGATTTCTCTATGAAGCCATAACTATAGCCATAAGATCTTGTAAAAGTAAAATATCGCATTTCATGGCTTAGTTACATGTATGAGGGTGTACCTATGTGTGTGCGTGTGTGTTTCTTTTTTTTTTTTTGGGGGGGGGCTTAATAATAATAATGGTAATAATTGAACTGTATTGATCTCACATTGGAGAAATTTACCTCTGCATTTAAACCAACCCCTTGGGGAGCAGTGGGCTGCTATTGTGTGGGGTCCGGGGAGCAGTCTGGGGTTTAGGGCTTTGCTTTGCTGGTCACTACGCCAACACTCCCCCTAACCACCTGTTGCTTCTAACTTTCTGTCATCTGCCTGAATAAAGACTCATGCATCTGAAAAATAAACATGTATGCTAGCTAAAGGAGTAGCATCCATCTTAAAAAGGTAATACTGATTTACAACTATATCTGGCTACCTGAAAGCAGCGCGTCTGTCCAACAGCTTATTGCAGGCTAGCTACCAGAGAAGATAGCCATACTAAAAACTTAAATGAAATGTGAAAGTCTATCAAAATAAAAATAAAAAGACTTAATGATTCACTATAATATAACATAATGATTAAAATCTATAATAAATATTAAGAGCAGAAGAACTAACTGTTGCATTTTACTTGCTTAAAAGCCCTTATTTTTGTTATGAGTCAGATTCAGACTCACATTCTTGCACAAGATTATCTTACCATGATAGTCTCATTCCAGCCTATGAATATTCACAATATGTCTCACCAAGAGGAAGTTTAAAAAGATGCTGTCAATTAGTTCTGTTCGCACAGAGACAACAATGAGTGTATCTATGAATATATTCTTTCATTTTGGTGCCGTTTTTGTAGACATGGAAAAATCATTTTATAAACTAGGTCCCAGAACAGCGGCAGTTCTGTGTTTCCATGTGTACAAGTAAAGCACTTTTCTTATTAACCAATAAAGTCAGTCAAAGCTCAGCCTCTGTCTGTATCTTGCATGCGCAACTTTGCTGCCATGATTTTGTTTGTGTTCCAGGACATGTCTGCCTATGCAAGGTATTTTTGTTCACTGATTGGAGGGTTTTTGTTTCAAAATAGTCCGATCCTGTTGTTGTAGGTTTGGTTCCAGCTTCCTCTGCCCAAACATTTATTTGTTACTTAACCCAAAGTAACCCACTGATCTGCTTATTCATGTATGAATGTGTTTACAACTGTGAGTGCAACTGGGTGAATGTGGCTCAAGGTTAAAGCACTTTGAGCTGCTGGTATGAATAGAAAAGTGCTATTTAAATTTAGTTAATTTACCTACAATATTTTGAAATTAAAAATATTTGGAAGGGTTTAACCAGAACTGAAAAATTCTACCCTGATGGAAGCAGGTCATTTTGACATTTTTGTGAGATTTGTCAAAACCGAACTATTTTAGGATCAACTAAAATGGGGTTCTACAAGAAAACAGTATTCTTAAAAGAAATAAAACTTTAGTTATAGATTCTTGAAAAAAAAAGTTTTTTTATTCAATTAACGTTAGAATCCTGTCTCATTTTTTGAAGCAAATGAATCAATTTGTTAGCTTTATTTATCCAGTTAAGAATTCAAGAAAGAGTTCATTAGTTCATGCAATACAGGATTCAAATTATGATCCCTGAGACGTTCAATCTGATGACCATTAATCTGATCATCAATCAGGACAAAATTAAATTAGGTATTATTCTGCTGAGAGAATTCTGAATACAATTCAGCAGATTATAACAAAACACAGTGAGACTCGTGCAGTATATCCCCTCATTATTAGGGCATGAATTACGGGTGGCTGTTGGACAGTTACAGTCAGAGCTACCAGATGACGGCCCTTTTTTTAGTGCAGCCCCCACCTCTCCCAAACACCGCCTAACACAATAACTGCCTCTGTGGCTGCAGTCCAACCACATCTGCTAATCCAGGCCCAGTGTGTTTGGAGATGTCAAATACTTTCAAGCTGTTATAAGGTGTGAACTGGACTGGAACAAAAAATCTTCACAGGGGTGGGGGCAGCTGAACGAGGAAAAGGTCCAGCATCCTGGTGTTCTTGTAAAGGTTCATCAGTGACTTCATAAGCATGGCATAACTGTTTATCTTGAGGAAAATATATCTTATATAATAACAAGAGTCCTTTGCTTTGGTAAAATAAAGCCAAGCATCTGCAAGAAAAGATGAGAGGAAACTTTCTCACATCGCCTGTCTTTGTTTTTTCAGATGGAGAAAAGAAGGAAAGTTATGGTGTTTGGCCTGGCAGAACCGAGATGGAAGCCAGTGCCTTGATTTGCGGTTTGCTCTAAAGTCTTTTCCGCCAGCCCTAGCCTGTACTGACACTAGTTACCATTGTCTTCACGGCCTACTCAGCTGAAACCGCACTGTGAGCTGCCCGTCTTTTGTTCCAGCTTCTTCCCCCACAAAGCTGAGTGCAATGGCCTGTCGGGCAGCCTGGATTATTCATGAACGGCAGGGAAGTGTGGCTCTGTGCTGCTGGGTGGTAAAGAGAGGTATTGGGGTGGATTGGAGGCTTGGTTATGTGTGATGAAGCTATGTAGGGGGGGCTCTACGACTCCAGTGCATGAAGAATGGCTAAATAGTCCTTCTTCCTCTAGGAATGTGCAGTTCAGTATAAGGGGGAGGGGTTGGATTTTGGCATTTCTATAAACTATGAAAAGGATGGATGCCATCATCCGATGGGTGAGTTTGTATTTTTTTCACCTGGAGATAACATATAAACATCCTTTAGTGACACTATCAGTAATGTTAGAAACATTTTATTGACAAGGTTATAATAAAATATTTGCAACATTACAAGCAACACAGTTAAAAAGGAAATGCTTTACCCTAATAGACAATTCAAACCCCTTGCAGCGCTTTAAGTGAGCCTCAATGGATGCTGTAGTGATGTTTGAGGATCTACTCACTGAGGGGGGTTGGTAGATACAGGAAAAGGAGGCAGTGGGGGGTGGCTGGGACTGACGCGAATTAGTGCAGGGATATGTGGATGGGCAACTGTCGAGCAACCCCCAAGGTATTGCATGTTATGCCAAGCAGAATCGCTCTTTTTCCAAGAAGCTGGAGGTAATCTGTCAACCGCAACAAATGCTTGCCGTCTCTCTACCCTTGACACTGCCGTCCCTTCACAGTGGTGCCTTCTATATCAGGATGGGGGGAGATGGCAATTAAATGACACCAATTAGATGACAAAAAGGAACTGCAATAAACGATTTCTTTCTTTAAAAAAAAAGACAACTGGTTATTATTATAAATTATTGTCTTTACTTAATAAAATTCACACTGCCTTTTTTTCTATCCTTAAATAATTAAGACTGAACAACAAAGGTGGAGTGAAAGGGCTTTAGTGTTGGGTTAAACTAGGTGTCTAAAACTGGTGGGTGGAGATGTGGTTATATAATGTGACCTCAATCAACATCAACAAGATAGGAATTAGTTATAGATAACATGGTTTTATTAGGGATAAACAAACAAAGTCTCTTTTCGTAAGAGCCAGCTGTGCTAATTATGGGTGGGTGAAGAAACTTTTTATTTTCAATTTCATAAGAATGAAACCCTGATGAACCATATGAGTTCAAACCTATAAACCTGATTGTCTCTCATAAGCATTCTTAATTGTCAATAAAACTTTTTATTGATTATTTACGTCCCTGTCTTCCCTGATTTTTAGATACACAAAAGGTTTCCAAATATGGCAAACCTGACTGGTTTATCATGTGTTAAGAAATTTTACTTAGTATTTTCCTCAAAGCGGATGTGTTTATGTTGACACTATGTCTTTCTTCCTGTCAGACTCATGACATTGCCACTAATCTTCTGTGTAGGTCTGACCGTTATAGACAATGGGTCTGTCTCCGTCAGAGCTACACAAGCACAGTTTCAGAGATGGATGTGCATTCTGACCAGTCCTATGCATTTTCAATAAGCTCTAAGTGCAACAACCTCATATGATCTGGTTTTATATAGGAATCAGTTGATTCTATTCAGACCATCAGTCTGACAGCTTGATTCCAGCTGATTCTTAAACATGAGGTAGTTAAATATGAGAACTAACCAAAGTACAACAGAAAATCACCAACAGAAGTCTTATAAAAGCTTATCAAAAAAATATCCAAAAGCACAAAAAAGATTGATAAGAACACATAAAGGACTAGTTAGTGAATAAAAACATGTATCCTTGTATTACAACCTGTTCCTGCATGTTGACAAATTAGACAAAGTTATGACTTCTCAAATAGAATATGCTGCATTTCATCTATATCCTTCATCTCATTTCAATCGACTAAGAAACAGGTTTGTCTTAGTAATCTCATGAAAAATCCTCTTTCCCAACAGGACTCTCCCAAGACCTGATTCTAAAATAAACCCTGATCAAAAACCCCAGGGAGGCTTCCGTAAACAGAGAATGCAGACAATTTGCCTGGCTTAACACATCTGGCTGAATGGAAAGGCGTGTGCCCTTTCAGAAACACGTGGGACAGTTCTCCCTTTCACTGCTATGCCACTGGGAGAGGACGGCTATCAAACGGCATTCCAGTTATTGTTATTCTAATTAGCGTCCAGGAAAAAAAAGGATGTGTGCCTGCAAACGTGCACACTCACACAGAGCTTAAGCTTATTTTGGTGCTAGCACGAGGCGAAACAGGGGTAGAGAGCCTGATCAGCCAAGTGTGAGATAGAAGCCCTGATGTCTCCCAAGGATTCAGCTAAGGCATGGGGTGAAACAGCACAATAATCAACAAGGCCGGCAAGAGAGAGCCCAGGGGAAGCTCTGCCTTCACACACAGTCGTCATGAGAATATTTTAAAGAGGACCTCCACGTTTCCCTCATCCTCACGCAGGCTGCCTTTATGTGACAGCTGTGCACATAAAAAGAGACAGGGTTATAAACCAAAACAACTATTCAGGCTGCTGTAATTCAACTTCTATCAGCTCAGAGGACAACATACACATCTCTACTAATGTCCATGTTTACTAGCACAGAATTAGACTAATCAACCGTATTGATGATATAGTTGAAATAGGCCAAGTAGTAGTTAATTTAAAGCATTACAGTTCTACAGAAAAGTATTAGTCTATAAATGAATTGAAGAATTAATAAAAATCCCCCATAGGATTACTTTGTTTTTGCTTATATTTTACAAACATGCTACAGATTGTCAAGAAATCTGTACTACAGAAAACCCTTTTAAAAATACTGCTGTAAATGAATAATCTTAATAATAAGAGTCAAAAAGCTATCCAAACAAAACAGGCTATTTAATTAATTGAGCATGAACAGTCTTGTTGAGATGCTAACTTGAACTTAATCATCTTTAAATCTGAACTTTGACTAGGCCAATCCAAATCCTTAATTTTATCATTTTTTTATGAGCCAATTAGAAGTTGATATGTTGGTATCCTTAACAAAATTGTCCTTTTATGTTACCAAATATGAATATGGTTAAGATTGTATACTGCTGGAGAGGTATTCTGCTTCAATATTGTTTTGAGAGACAAAAATAAATCTGTCATTCAGTGTGCAAAGTCCTCCAAGTCCTGAAGCAGCAAAGCTTAGTGAAGAGACAAAGTCTTAACAGGCTGCTAAAAAAAAAAAAAAAAATTGTAAAGTGCTACCTACATTGTCAACAAGGGCTAAAATGCTATATTGGTTTCACAGACTTGGCCTTAGAAATGGCTTTGTAACCATATTCAGACTAATGGCTGACAGTAAATTTGTTTCTGTTCCTTTATTTCTTTAAAAAATGCATAATTTATTGGTTAAGTATTTCTTCATGCCCACTTCATGTTTGTCAGTTGGGTACTAATTAAATGATGTCTTAATTCTATAGGTCTCATGATCATAAGGTCTGGCCTGACCAGTGAAATACATCTCTGTTTTTCAAAAAAATGTATTTAACCATAGTTAATTCAAGATTTAACAAGTTGGGCGGTTAATTTTGTCCACTTGAGGTCTGGTTAGTTTGTATTTATTAATTTTTTCTCCATCTGAATGAAATCATAATTTGAAAACGGAACAGGTTTTGTTTGTATCCAGGTCAAATTCATTTAAATTGATCTCAAATATACAGTTGTGGCAAAAACAAGAAATCTGTTAAGGATATTTTTATTTTACCAACTGCTCAAGAGTATGGATTTATTAATTATAACTTCTTAAAACCAAATCTGTAATCCATATATAACAGAAGCAGCTCTTGCAAAGAAAGAAAGGAAACCAAGCACTAAGATGTGAAATTCCAGGCCATGGGAACCCAAACCAGTTCTGAATGCATTTCCTAATCCTTTTATGAACCCCAGGCAATCCACACAGTGCATTCTGTCTTTAGCTGAAATGCTGTATCATTTTTGGAGTATTAGGCTTTCTTACCCTAGTAAGTAATGTAAAAGATGAGTCTGATATTTCATCACAAAAAGCAATATCCAACTGTTATTTCAAAGTTGACTGGTTAGCTCTAATGCCAAATTAACAGGCCTTACATACTATACATGATTACAAGCCTGGCAGGACTATTTCCAGTAGCAGGGCTAAATGCCGCAGAGACAGAGTAGAAGCTGCAGAAAACCTCAGCTTGCTATTTCTTGAAAGGCACCCTGGCCCCTGGCACCAGTGAGACCTGGAGAGACGCCAGGGCAGTGATTTGAAGAATTCTTACGGTTTCTGTGGCTCCACAAATACCCCCTTTACAGAAAATTTGACATGAGCCAGTGAGGGCAACAATAAAAAGTACCAATTGGAGTTTTTACGGTAAAGCTCAACAGTTGGCAACTTTCAGTGGACAGATGACCTATTGAACCTTGTACTAATTCTGGGGGAAACTGTGTTTAAAGATTCATCCAGCAAGAACCAACCACAGGAAGTATTACATCTGCATAGATGGAGATACTTGATATCATCTTGGCATGTTGTATGCCAGACTGGCAAATTCACAAGCGTCCTCCTTCCCCCAATAATAGCTTAATCTGACATACCCCACCCCACACACACACCATCTATGGTTGCAGCGCACTCATTAATGCCCAATCGTCCAGCCCTGGGAATATTGTTGAAGGGGGAGGGAGCCCATGGTTGAATTCTGCAAAGCAATTTGAATATGTAACGTGCCAGGCTAGATGTAATCACCAAATCCTTTTTAGTGTTTTAAGCAAAGTTAAACTGCGCTAATTTGACATCACTTTATTCTTTCATAAGCAGGTTCATTTGCTGGTGGTGTCTTAGATAACTTGTAAAACTTCAACAAGCTTGGTGCTTTTTTTTTTTTTTCAAACAATTTTTTTTTTCAATCTTTAAAAAAAAAAAAAGTCAAAAAAGCAAATCTACTCACTTCTTGCATGCCATTAGTGTTTTTGGGGTCTTTTATGTATGCAAACAGACAAGAAGCATGGAGACTTGGGGACTCCCTGAGGTCTGCCAATTCCCCTAACCCCCTCCAACGCCTCCCAGAACAAAGCCTCCCCAGTTGCGTGCCTGACCCAGTAACCTGGCTGGCAGCCAGGGGGGGTGGGTGTAGCGTACCCTGTCTTTGGGCTTTAGGGCCCCGTGTGAGCACACAGGGCTATTATTTGTAAACCGACCAAAGTCACTTTCGTCAGTGCAGTCAGCTCTTGTAGGGATTAGAATGGCTTCTTATAGACAGGGCCGATTGTGCAGTTAATGTGTACTAGCCTACTGAGCAGAGGTGGGGAGGGTGTAATACTGACCCAGCTAATCTGACTGAACATAGGCAACTTTCCTTTTAGTCGCTTCAAAGAAAGGTCTTCCAACTGTCTGCAAAAAGATGAAGATTAAGCACCAGGTGTCTGTGTTGACATGTCTAATGAAGGATATTTGACACAAGAAAGTGTAACTGAGGAAGGAAAGACACTTTACGAAAGACTACTAGATAAGCTGAATTAAAAATAACCATAATATCATCCTGCCCCAACAATGACACCTCCGTCATTCCAAGGTTTGAAAAATGCAACTCGAACAAGACTTTCATTTGAATCCATGTAACTGATAATTGGATATAAAAGAATCAATAAGATCACCAGACACACCATCACAAATGTGCTCAACAGAAAAAAGACTGAATTAATTCTCAGCTTTTGAAGCAATACAGAAATTATGCATATCTTACCCCCTGGCTTCCCTTGAAGCAAATCGCTGGCTGGTTTGATAGTGAAGCCTGTAAAAAAAAGCGGGGGAAAAAAAGGGTAAATTAATTCAAAATCGAGTTCATCCCAAATCTACAGAGCAGTTCATATGTGGGTGAAAATATCTTTCTACTCTTCATGCCTCTGTGTTTGTTGCCATAACCACCATTCTCCAGAAGTCTAAAGGTTAAGGGTTTCTGGCTCTAATCTGAGGAGAAGTAGGTGTAACTAATTATTTTTCTTCCACAAAAAGAATTTCTTCACATCTCACTGGTTTGTGTGTTTTCAGATCATGTTTCTCTAACTGAAAAATGAGAACCAATATTAAATCCCCAGTTCTAAGACAACTCTCCTGAAACCAATTATTCGGCTTCAAAACACATAATTACTGCCATCTGTAATGTAAAGGCTCCTACATTGATTGGCAGGGCTCTTCGTTCATTATAAATGCCCTTCCCTATTGAGAGCCCTGGTTAACAGACCTAAATTTTGAATGTTAAGTAGAAATATACACATTATATATTTATTTATCCATTTATTTATATGCTAAGTTGCATATTAAACCTTTTTAATGGTAGAGAGCCACATTTGAAAAGATTTAGGAGGTAATTAGTTAAAAACAATTTATACTTTAATTCAATATTAAACCCAGAATACAAATAAGTTTTGTGTTGCTCCAGAGTAGACGATAAGTTACTTGATTAACGTAACACCTCTCATTTGATCTATTCTAGAAGACTCGCACTAGATCTAGTCCTAATTAGCCCAACTTCCCTTTAATATATATAGCTATAACATGATGATGGATCAAAAAAGTGACGCTAATGTTCTTTTGTAGCCACAAAAACTGCATTTTAACTATGAGCCTGCAAGTTCAATTCTCGTGTTAGTTACGGTTTTACAAACACACGAATAACTATTTAGTCCCTATCGTATATAAAACGTTCCAACACCGGCCCAGAACAGCTCTGCCAATCACATTGCAGTAATTCAGGCTAATGCGTGTTATAAAGCTAAGAAAACAGCGAAACGTGCCAAGCTCACAGCCAAACAAAATTAAAGATGGCAGAGCAGGAGAATCCAAATGCAATTCATTTATTGTAATCCACAATTTCATCTTTGAAGGAGTGTTTTTTCATGGCACCTGCTACTTAAGACCCTCTTTATCTGTTACCGTGATTGGCTAAAACCAAACTTTTGTTGGTCGGCTCTAGATTTAGTTTCACCCAGTCCATAGATTTCATAGGAGCAGGCCCAAATTGATAATGTGTAGAAATAAACTGGGAGTACTTCATATTGTGAATATGGTTTGCCAGGTTACTAAGGGGCAGGAACGCTTCTATATAATTAAAAGTTATCATGACAATAGAAAAAACGATAATAAATAAAATCTTCAATCTGCAATAAAAATATAAACTCTTTGGTGCAATTTAGCAAAATGGATGGTTTAGACTAAAATAATCACTTTTCTGACTATTTTCCACAAAAATCAGATCAAAGCGGGATGCATGCACTTAACAGATCACCTTGCTGTGTTTCCATAAATTTTGGTTCACGGTACAATAATCTCTCTCTCTCTCTCTCTCTCTCTCTATATATATATATATATATATATATATACTTCTGTATACTTCTTTGCTCTGCAGGCATTTTTCCTATATTGCATTATATAGAATGTCTCAGTTCTTTATAAAACTTTAGAAAAAAAAGAAACAAAAGAAACAAAACTTTGAGAAAGTTGTGAACTTTAACTTCAACTAAAACAGAATAGGTTTAATCTTATGAAAGTTGACTTTCAACTTTCAATCTCTTTTAAGAAATAGGCCAAATTGGACCTAATTGGCAGCATATATGTTTACATTGTAACACATAAATATATTGTATATAAGAGAAAGATTTTTTTTAAATAAAAATATCAAACATCTACATGTGAATAATAACGTATAATAATGTACATATATTTAACAATCTCTTGATAATATTTCTTAAATGGTGATATGACTTAAATTAATAATATATTTCACAAGGAAATCAATCATACTTGTTTTGGTTTATCGAGAGTCTTGAAAGAACCACATAATTTACAAATAATTCAGAACCACAATCAACAGACATGGAGAGAAATACAGTACTAGCTAAAACATACTGAATTATTCCATCAACCCAAATGCTGGGTTATGAAATGTGTACACATGATGAGTTTTTTAATGAAATTTGAATGATTTCAGTAGAATTTAGGAGGGTTTTTTTAACTTGCATTTTGTGAGATTTGTGAGAAATGTGAGATTTGAGTTTTATGTTGCCGTTTATCTCCATAATCCATGAAAAATATTTAAATACGTAAATAATAATAATAAAATGTGCAACCTTTGAGTTTATCACATGGCTAAGAAATATATGAAGGAATGAATGAAAAGGCAATGTATGGCAGTATACTTTTTATGAGTCAAACTATTTCCTTGAAACCTGCAGACTGCTGATAAGTAGCACAGTTTGTTGTCTTTTAATTGCCACATTTCTGTTTGTTTGTTTGTGTTTGACATGTTTTCTTTGGTTTTTCCGGCTGTCCAATATTGCAGTTTAACATTTGTGTTCCTATTCAACATGCATGTAACGTTTTTTGTGCTAAAAATCACTTTGTTGGATCTTTAAGGCCCCCTTTTTTATCCTGAACCCAGGGGTGTAAAGATCAGTAACAGCACAGACACTCAGGTTGGCCACAGTGGGAGTCCAGCAGTCTGAACCGGTATTTTCTGGGGTGGTCTCCAGATTGGAAAACCTTCCCCTCCCCTCTCCTCTCTCTGCATGCCTGCTGTGGCCTGGAGGAAGCTGTCAGATTGTGGGAGAGCTGTGGAGTTTCCTCCGCTTTACGGACCAATGAGCTCCGGAGATGGGCGGGCAACAACAACGCACAACAACTTCCACCGACGCCAGCTGTTTACTATCCCACTGAACCACCGAGGCCAGCCGGGCTCCAGGTTTAGTGGCTGGAAATGAGTCGGGAATGTGGCGCACACAGAAACAGACCGTGTTGCTGTGACAGCAGAAAAGAAAGGAAAATAAAAAGCCTAAACTAACCGGGGCTCATATTTCCCTCACAGCCGCGGCTCTGCAGAGAGAAAGAGCGCTTTATAGACTTTATGATCTCTGACCAATCTAATGGGCCATAAAGGCAATAAAAAAACAAACCTTCACGAATCTGAAAAGCAAACTCATTTGCTTGATCGACTATTGAATTTATTCCAAGGAACAAAGGGGAACAGTTTTTTTTCTTCAAAATATTCGCCTTTATTAATAAACACTGAGAAAATGGGCTTTAAATAAAGGACAAAGTTTGTTTTTCAGACATTTTCTCATTAAAACCTCATATCTTTGCTTAATTCAAGTCATATATTTAAAAATATGAAAGTGTAATATATTAATAACCACAGGTTTAATCCTGCTTTTAAAAGCCACCTCTGCATTTTAATCCATGACATCTTGAAAAGTCGCAGTCAAAACAAAAGGCTGTAAACATTTTAAGTATTTTTCCCGTCAAAGTGTCAATTTTTCCTCATTTTATTTATTTATTTTTTTAAGCAGTTCCCGGAGTTGGGAGAGAAGGGTTAAAGAAAGCAGGAATAATAAAAAAAATCCTCTGCAGCGGGTTTAAAGTATTGCTTACCTTCAGGTTCTGGAAGGCTTCCAGGGTCCGGAAGGCCGTGTCAGTGAGTTTGACGTGGTACAGACTCTGATTCGGGTTGTTTTTGTTAATCTTGCCACAGCAGAGCCCATACCGATGCTCCTGTCTCAGCGCTGCCATTTCTACAACTGAAGCCCATTGGCGACATTCTGCCCGAAACGTCACGGAGGAGAAGATGTGGGCGGGGCTAACACACGTACGCTGAAACGCACACGCGCACTTCAAGTAAATATGCGTGCAAAGCATTGTTTTCTTTTTTTTCACTTTCGTTATTCTGGTCAGTATTTTTGGTCATTGGTGTGTTTTTATCTCCTCTTTGATGTGTTTTTGCCCCTGGGTCAGATCTAAGTCTCTCCAACTGGATTTAGGTAAATAATCTGTATTTTCTCACCTATACAAGGAAGTAAATGCATTTGTAAATATGACTTGCAAAGCAGATTTAATTTTACTGACGACGATCTACTTACAAATGGACATAAATGTATTTTTTAGTTTAGTAAACCAGTGGTGGTTCTAGATCAAATGTGCCAAGGGGCCAGGAGGGGGCCCGGGTGTTTTCATGGGGGCACGGAAAAGCATGAAATAAAAAACAGGGCAAGGGATTCAAATATATTAAAGCGGCAGTCTGTAACATTGAGAAGAGAGCAGACTTCGACTGAAAATTTGAAGAAAAACAGGTTTCATGCCACTCCCCCACCTTCTTTGCTTCACTCATGCCCCACCTCCAAACTCCACCCCTCTCACAGCATCTGCGCGGCTACCGCATGCGACCAGAAGCATCCAAGCAGCGTACGCGGCATGGAGTGTGAACCGGTAAGAGCGCTAACACTCACCTCCAAGCAGCTAGATATAAGATGCTGGTTATATCGAAGTTTGCCGTGTAAGCAGTTGTCGGCAGGGGCAGTAAGGGCAGTTTCTCTTTCGCTGGTGGCTGTCGCTCCGCCATGACTTCCACGCTCGTCCTCCTGACTGCAGCAGCCGGGCGGCAGCGGCGAGAGGGAGGGGGCGGGATTCAGCGTGTGTGAGCTGTGATTGACACTCCATCAGACGCTCCTCTGGCTGTGATTGGTTGTTTTGACTCGTCCCGAATTATTCTTTCCAGATGGAAATACAGGCAGTATGCGGGACCAATTGAAGCAGTTTTTTTCACAGGTTACATATCACATGTACTGCTGTCTGGGCATAGGGACAGTTTTAGCCAATATGACAAAAAAGTGATTTTTAAAAACTTACAAAATTCAGCTTTAAGATAGCTGCATGAAGTGTAATTTCTATTCAATTAGGCTTAATTATGTCTTACTAGGACAATACATTCATCATTTAGGAATTGTACATGTTTTTGCCTTAATTTAAGTTAAAGTTACAGTTTTTTTTATAAACTCTGAATTAGAACTGATAAATTCAGCTGTAAAAATCTGATTATTTTTTTTAATTTGTTTTGAAAAAAACATTTAGTAGATGAAAACTGGGATCCTATCTCAATTCCACTGAAGCTATTACCTTATTGTTTTTAAATAAGAAAAAAAAAATATATAGATCCAAAGGACCTATCAGTCTGTTCCAGTGCATGTCATCATTAGAATTTCTTTTAGTAGTATGTCTTCAGTACAGGGGTCATAAGAGGGGCCAGGACATCTTCTACAGGGGCACTGGCCCCCTTTTGCCCCTGTCTAGAACCGCCTATGTAGTAAACACTCTATATATTTACATAATTAACTTACCATATCACTTCTAATCATGTAAAATATCTTCCTGCAGTCGCCAGCAAATATGGTGCATAGTATTTGATAAGTGTTTGATTAGTTATTGTGTAAAGAAAGCCGTGATACTTATAATTGGGGACCAACAGATGAAACAGTATATGATATTGGGGTCAAAGGGAAGTTTGGAAATAATCAGTTTGCTTTTGTTTTTCTCTGGGGGGTAAGGGAGTTGGTTGAAGTACAAAAGTCCCTTTTCTTCATAGTAATGTGAGAATTCACAAAATATAACTTTGAGAACTAAAATTTAATCATTGTCGAATATTCTAGTCCTAAAGTCTGTCAGGGGCCTATTCATGCATACTTGTGCACACTGCAAAAAATGTTTAAATCTAAGAAAGTTATTTTGTCTTAAAATAAGTGCGTTTTGTCTTGAATTGAGGAAGTAAATCAGACACTTTGCCAATGGAACAAAACAATTTACAATTAAAATAAGAAAAAAACAATTGCAATGTGTTATTTTAAGAACACATCTTATTTTAAGAGTAAAAATACTCATTCCATTGGCAAATCATGATATTTACCTACTCAAAGTAAGGTTAAATACACTTTATTTAAGAATTTATTACTTATTTCTAGATTGTTTTTGCAGTGTGCCAACAAAGTACTTAAAATAATCCTGTTTTGTGCTTTCAAAAATAGAGCCAAGGTTACATCTCGCTTAAATAGTGTTTTACAGAACCTCTTGTGTATGTGCAACTATTCGGATCAGTCTAAGGTTTGTAGATTTTGAATTAAAGACCATAAAATGGAACCGAGTTAGTGTTGACCTTGTGAGAGGTGAAGGGATAGGAGCCATGAACAGAAGGAGAGAGCTATGAATTGAGGTATTCGAAAGGAGCCCTTTTCACAGACATTGAGAGGAGCCAGAGAAATAGAAAGATAGAGCATTCAGTCATAAAAGAAAGCCAAAAAATGAAAGAGAAAAAATTCAGAGAGGAGAAAGATGCAAAGGGAAGATAGTATGTCACCAAATTTAATTGTAAGCAAGGTGTTTCTGTTAGTGGTCCATATAAAAGAAAGTTCTGTAACACTATGTTTTCTATCCCTAACCTTTCCATGGTTTATAAGGTAATTTTTCCCTCAAATTAGCACATATATCTGAAGAAAACTTTTAGAATTTCACTTTTTTCAAGTTATTTATTCAGTGCAGGCAAAGGTTTAACAACCTGCTATGCTAAAAAGAAATGATGCTTGTTCCGAACAGATAATCATGCAACACAAGCCACCTGCACAAGTACTGCTTGAGCAAGGAGGTGATCAACTGTGTGGTGAATTGATCGCTTATAACAGAAAAAAGAGAAATTCAGTATAAGAAATGGTTCCGAAATTAAAAAGCCTATAGTCTATATTTATCACAGAGTGACTTAAATATTTTAAAAGTATAAAATATTACTGAAATAAATTTTGATTGATAGTTTGGGACTATCACCCCGCTGCTTGGTAGTAGGAGTGTCTAGTGTTCGCAGACCTAGAGCCTGCTCCTAGTCCAGTCCGAGAAAAGAAAAGTTACTTCATCCATCCAGTTTCTTCTGCTTAGACCTGTCAGGGTGGTGCTGGGGCCGGTGCCTATCTCCGGCAATCAATGGGCGAGGGTACATCCTTGATATGTCACCAGTCTGTTGCAGGGCAACACGGAGACACACAAAGACACACAAACATGCACTCACACCTAAGGACAATTTAGAGAAGACAAAACAACAGTCATGTTTTTAGACTATGGGGGGAAGCTGGAGTACCAGGAGATAACTCACGCATGCACAGGGAGAATATGCAAACTCAATGCAGAAAGACCCAGGGCTAAGAATCAAACCCAGAACCTTCTTTCTGCAAGGTAACAGTGCTACTCACTGCCACACCGTGCAGCCCATGTTTTCTGGAAATCAAAACATTACCAGTAATGTTAAACCCGGATTGCAATAGGAAGCTATACTCAGGAATGTTGTATCTACGCTGTTCCTTTCTACATTAAATGTGCTCATTTATTTTCAGTATGAGTCCAAGCTATGGTTTAGCTTTAAATCTTACTTGTGACCCTTTTACAATCAGGTCATACAGAACTATATACCATGTGAAGTCCTGCTATTTTCTGTTTATGTGAGAGCCTGCATTCTTTTAACATTTGCTGGCGAATTTTTTTATTAAAAATATTAATATTTATTTTGCATCTAGGTAATTAGATGATAATGTTCAAACTACTGACCTTTTTGATTTTGATATTGTTTTTGCTGAGATCTTATTTATTTATTGTCAAATTATGATGGCAATCTATTTTAAATATTGATTTGTGTGTATTTACAAACTAATCTGAAGATAATTTTATGTTTATGCATTTCAAGAAAGGAAAGGGGTTTGAATATAGAGTATCAGCCACACAGCAAGTAATTAAATCTAAATGAATTATGTTGTATTTTTAGTTCTTCCTGTACCAAGTAACTGTCACAATTTTCTTTACACATATACAGGCAATAATTGCTTGATATATAAACCCCTGTAAAAGTTTTCCATCGCTTATCAGGGCCCAGTGAGAAATCTTTTCATGTGGCCCAAAACCTCTGGTGGCGTCCCTATTTGCTGGTCAGTGTATGCTTAGCATGCTAAAGTAAATAAGTTATCTGTCCCTCTCTCACAATTTCCTTCATAAGTAAGCAAGTAAATTTAAAACAGCAGATGATTAAAGAAATTATGGAATTATGTTTCTTTAATTTTTTGTAATTATATGTATAAAAAATACTGCTGTCATGGTTTTGGTTCTGTTTAAGTTTCATCTTTGAGTTTTCATTGGTTTTATTTCCATTTTGTATTATTCTGGTTATTTTTGATTGTATTTGAGTTCTTAGGTACTTCTTGTTTGCCCTCTTGTGTCTGTCTTCTTTTCCCTAGATTCCTATGATCACACCTGCTCCCAATCTGCTGATTAGCCTGTAGTGTTGCACCGATACTGATATCCCGATATCCCTACCCATATGAGGCAGGGCCCCGATCCAGCACTAAAATGGTGGTATCGGTATCGGCGAGTACCAACAAATAGGGCACCGATACCATTTTGAGAGCCAAAAGTTTATTCAACTATTGTCACCCATTCCAGGTAGGCAATAAAAAGTTCTACTGGATTCCCTTTGTATTAGTATTTTTCCTGCTTCACAAAGGTAGGCAGCAGCTTGACAAAGCCATGATGTCATTTATTTTGCATTCAAGTAGTATGCAGTTCTTCATATATACACGCACACATCAATTTCAAACAGATGGTAACGGTATGGTATCGGCTGATACTGTACAGCCAGGTATTGGTACCAAAAAAATGGCATTGGCGCAACACTATTAGCCTCTTCTTTGTTTCTCTGTCCCATATCTGCACCTCCTGCTTAGTCACTTTTTGCTGGTTTGTCATCATTTCTTCCCCTTCAAGTGAGTTATCTGATTTTCTGTATCATTGGGGATCCGGAGGATTTATGTTTTTGGATCTTTGCTTCTGTTGGATTTTTGGATAAATAAATCTGCAAGAAACCACCTTTAGCTTCAGTCTCTGCATTTGGGTCCTCCCCTCAAACTTCCACCCAACCTGACAAATACTTCCTCTTGTATTTCCGAAGTGTCTAAACTATTTCAAGCTTCAAACATGTTTTCTTGCATGCCTCAAAGTAATAACTTCACATAGAATTTCCCATACAGACTGTACATAGCCTTTAGCAAAACAGACTTCAGTTTAAAGTGTGGGGTTGGATTTGTCAATAACAATTCTCATAAGACGTTCAAGTGTTAGTGGAATAGGTTGAAAGGACAACACTTAAAAAAAGTCATTTGTTGTTTTGTGTTAGTTGTGTTTTATAACATGCTCCTATTTCTATTTTATTTACTACTTTTACATAATTAACTGAATGTAGAACACTTGGTTTTTGTTGTGTCAAATAGGTCTTATAGAAAAACAGATTGGATAGACACTAAGGACACTGGTTTAGTACTTTGTATAGACAGTTTAAAAAAATAAATCATGCACAAAATGAGAAAAGTGTAAGAATATTCAACTATAAATCTTTTAAGGACAAAAAAGTATATATATAAATATATGACACATTTTTGTCCCAAGACAAACAAAAATATTGACACATGAAATATGTCGGAGAAAATTAATGCCAGAAATGGAATTCGGATTACCATAATCCTGATGGATAAGATCCTTTGATGTGGATTAAAGAATGAGTCAGTGAAGCAGTGTTTATTTATGAAAAGTAGAATATGGATGCCTGAGCGACATCTGCGTTACAGTGATCAACAAGCTTGTCTGTGAGTGCTGTATTGAATTTTAATATTTCTCTCCCCATTATTGTCTCGTATTATTTGGATGTTATTGTTGAAATCTGCAAAAACAATTCTGATTATGATTAATGGATATTTTCCTAATTACTCTTTCTTTTTCATTTTCAGAATATTTAGCACTTTGTGAATCTTCTGATCTCAGATCTCTATCAGTTAGTGGTTTTACTGACATCCAAATGACTAAATCAGGCATTGAAAGATAGAGTTTTTAATGTGATACTCTTTAAATATTTGCTCCTAGCAAATCAAAGCGATTATGAAGTTCTAATATTGCGGTGACAACTACACTTTGAAAAAACAAAATCTTACAGACATGCAGTGATGGGACTAACGGCGTTGAAACTAACGCCGTTACCTTGTTTTAGTAACGAGTAATCTAACTAATTATTTTGACTGTAACTATAACGCAGTTACCATTGCAGACACCCCGTTACTGCGCGTTACTCAGGTCGCACAATGAACCTTTTTTCATGATAGGACTCGTGCGCAGCTGCGTGAAGCTGACACCCCACCCACGTCAAAAAACTCTGCAAATAGACTGAATGGTTAGTGCAACGTTAGTGCAGATTTGTGCAGAAAAAAATATAGTTTGTGCTACTTTTGTTTAAGAGATATTAAAGATTTATTTTAGGTCATCAAGAGGTGCGCGCCTTGTCATGAGAGAGGGGAGGATGAGATTCCGTCTGTCAGTTGGGTAGGTGGGTGTTTCCGCTGGCGGGTGTTAACGTACAGCACACACAGAGAGATGGAGAGCGAGGATGACTCCAGCAGCAAAACAGCGTTTTCCAGATGGAAATACCGGTGTTACGTAGAGTTGCGTTTCCCCATCACATAACGGTTTCCTCTGCATCTCCACACAGCGCAGGCGGCAAGAGTCACCGCGCAAGCGACAGGAAACGCGCATGCTCGCTAAAGGCGCGCAACAGTCGCCCTGTGCTCGCGCCACAGGAGAACTATGGAGAGCGTGAAGGATCAAATGAACCTGACAACAGCCAGAAATGATAGCCTATATGGAGAAAGGGAGAAATCTGGATGGATGGATGGATGGATGGATGGATGGATGGATGGATGGATGGATGGATGGATGGATGGATGGATGGATGGATGGATGGATGGATGGAGACTCTGCCTTCTCAACCTACTATATTTTTTATTTTAAACATTATTTGATGGCCTTTGTGGCAGGGATGGAGATCCATATTTTATGTCACACACAGAGTATACATCTAGATAGATAGATGGATAGATAGATGCTGCAGTATCTATAACAACCCAAACACACAGATTTCAGAATTAGACATCCCCAGTTATTAATTTCATTCACTCACCGGATCTGAATGTCCTGTTATAAAACTTCACATGGCGTTCCCCCCTGATGTCATTTACGTTGAGTTGCAATAAATGCTAAACTGTCTGCAGGTTCTTGTCTTTGTCGTTCGCTCTATTCAGCTGGCTTTGGAAACACACGGCGAGAAGGTGGGGGCCGGGTGGTGAGGGTTACGGGGGCGAGAAACGCAAAAGTAACGCAATAGTTACTTTTACTAGTAACTAGTTACTTTTATTGTGGAGTAACTCAGTTAGTAACTCAGTTACTTTTTGGGAGAAGTAACTAGTAACTATAACTAATTACTTTTTCAAAGTAACGTGCCCAACACTGCAGACATGATACATATTTGAAAAATGCTACTAGTGATCTATTTGAGCTACAGACAATGAGACTAAAAAATAAAAATCCACAGATGCCACATTAGCACAGGATAAAAGCAACTTTTGTTACCAAGCAGATTCAACTATACTATTCACTTATATTGTTCAGCCAGAAAATGTTAATTCAGTTCGTTTCAGATCAGTCTATTTATATAGTGTCAATTGACAACGGATTTAATATTATGGAACATGAGACAAACATGTTGAAGTTTCATACAGTCATACAAAACAACATTCTAGATGATTTGCAAGTAAGTTTCATTGTCAAAAAACCAACAACTCCTTATGTCAGAAGTAGAAATGTACTCCACTGTACATTTCAACCTGCTTCCTGCATACAGACAAGGGCGACAGTGGCGTTGGATGTAGGAGTTTGCCCTGAAATCGAAGGATTGATGGCTCAAGCCCTGGCTCTGACTTTTGTTGTCGTTGTGTCCTTGGGCAAGACACTTCACCTTGTCTACTGATGGTGGTCAGAGGGCCTGGTGGCGCCAGTGTACGGAGCCCGGCTTCTGTCAGAGAGCCCCAGGGCAGCTGTGGCTACAATGTAGCCTGCCACCATCAGTGTGTGAGTGTGTGTGTGAATGGGTTAATGAATATGGTGTAAAGCAATTTGGCCAAGTCTCCTGACTTGAAAAAAGGGTGCTATATAAGTACATGCCATTTACCTCAGAGGACATTGAAGTTATCTATCTTTCATTATGTTTCCCTTTTCAATTTATTTGAAACTCTTTTTGGGGTTATTTCAAATGTAAGGGGCAGAAATGAAAATGAAGGGAGATAAATAAGATGAATAACAAAGATTGAAAGGTGTGATGTAAAGTGAAAAATGAGAAGAATAGAGGAGAGGGAAAAAAAGCAACATAACATCCTTGGATTCTGCTTCTACACCTGCAGAGAGTGTAAGAAAAAAAAACATTAAAACAAAGATAAAAGCATCACAGGTACAGACACACAAACAGTTTTACAAAAGAGCATTAACTCAATCATGATGCATTTAGTTCCACCCTTAATAAACTATAGGGTTTATCTTTATGCATGCATATCTGTAAACACTTGGACCCAAACACCTTTGGATTTATGTGGGAGTGCCCTTGTAATATGTAAAGTTTCTCCATAAGAAAATTAAATGTTAAAAGTGGTTGTAAGGATTTAAGGTTATCACATCTCCTTAATATAAAATATGGAATAGCAATGCTAGTCAAAACAGAAATACTAGTATTTCCATCAGAATCCTTTCTGGTAATATCTTTACAGGAAGTTAACAGGATTATATAAACTATATATAAAAAGACAGATTGCTTTTTATTTTGTCACAGTCTGATGAAAAATTTTATTTTTATGTTCTTAATATCAAGGTTATTTGATTAAATTATTTTTTTTCTGAATTTCAGGATGTTTAGAAATAAAAGATTTTTACCGGTAGTTTCCCTAAATCATTGATTAAATCATGCATTTAATCAGAATTGGAATGGTCACCTTTAAAACCTTGAGTTGTGTGAAATGTTTGCTAATAGTTTTCTGGATTTTAGACTCGTTACATAACTGGTGTAACTCAGTCATCTATATTGACTACATTGCTTGCAAACACCTTTTCAGCCCAACCCAGGCAGTTTGTATAGGGCTGTAAACAGGGCTTTTTGAATGTCACTTAAAAACACAAGATTTATTGTCTTTAGCCCAAAGTAAGTAATTTTAAGTTATGTCCTTTTCCATTTGGAAAAGGACACAACTACTGACACAACTACTGAAGATTTACCTTCTGGCTGATATCTTAGGACATTTTCTCAAAATTTTCAGGTGATCTCATGATTTAATCCATTTTGAGAAGTCCATAATTCCATCCTGCATTATAAAACTCTCAAAAGATGATACTATCACCCATGCACTTAACACTTGCAAACCTCTCCCTCAAATGAACAGAGTTTTTATTGGTCAAGCACTAATCATTTAGCCTCATAGAATCATGAAACTGAAACATGAAACAGTCTCTGTAGCTGTGTTTTTTTTACTAACACTTATTTTACCTTTTATGTTGCTGTTGGAGTAATTACATTTTCCATTGGCAACCTGCCTTTTATTACTCAACAATGTAGGAATATTTTTTTCTGTAGAAAATGATGATGTCTCTTACCAGTTTTGCAAGGTTTTTTACTCTTGTAGTGAGTACTGACTCACACATTTCACACCAAAACCAGTTCATCTCTTAGACACGGAACCAAACCCCTTCCTTAATGGTATTATGACAGCGATATTATGTTGTGCATAATTGCAGATAATTGTTTGAACAGATAAAAGCAGCACCCTCAAATTATGTATACAGCCTCACCTGAGGACAAACTATACTTGTAAAGGTCCACAGTTATCTTGCAAAAACCATGCAGAATCTCTTTACTGTTTCATTTTTTTGCATACAAGAAAGCAGCTTGAAAAACATCTATCCTGAATTGACCTGTCATGAAATTACAAAGCCAAGACATCTTTATTTGGCCGCTTTACATTTTTATGCAGGCATATTTTTGTTATTAATGTAGAGTATGTAAAGGTCTGGTTTTACTTACTTACTTGCCTGTAGTGAGCCCAGGTCAGCTTTAGCCTCTTCCGGGTCCAACAGACTTGTTCCCCGGTAGGCCTCTCTCCACTGTGGTTCCTTAGCTCCAGATGGCGTCATAGCTGACTGACTTGCCCCGGTTATGGAGCCACTGTCCTCACTCTGATTCCCCACTGCTTCTACCTGAGCTCTCCCTTTAACTCTCTTGTCCAGGTGATTCGTCCCCCTGGTTTGTGCACTCTGACCAAAATACACATACAGGAGAAAGATGTGAGTCCGCTCAGAAAAAAAAGAACCCCAACAACCTGTGCATGCAATTGGTCATCTTTATGATAATGGGGCAGATGCTGATCATGACTACTTTACATAGATACTTTTAAATAGTATTTCATTATTCTGTGTAGGAATGTATATAGGCCTATAACTTGCCACAGTCACATTCAAACATAAGTATATAGTATATAGTCATAAATTTGTCAGCTCTGCGTTGCCGTACAGCAAAGAATGTCTACCTCCAAACATGCAAACCCACTCCTATGTAATTATAAATAGCAATTTCTAAGGCAAGGCAAATATAAAGATTGACATTTTCAGTTCATGGGTGATAATAAATAGCATACATGTAGATTATATATACTACATATACCAGTAAATCCCTGTAGTTAGTATACACTGTGCCTTTAAATGTTTTAATAAGAAAAAACAAAACATTTTTTTCTTTCCGTCACCATTTGTAAATGTTAAGCATAATCATATTGTTTCTTAAACGTCACTTGTTATGTAATCGGTAATCTGGTGCTGACTCAACTTCAGACTGGATGGTTTACGGTTTAATGTTTGTTAGTATTCAGAACAAATACATTCTAAGATAACCAAAGAAACCAAAGAGTGCTTCTCTCTTCCAAAATGTTAGTGGTAAACATCGCTAAATTGTCACAATATTGTGTTGTTCAGAACGACAGTGAAGTCATTAAGAAGCTTACAGGCGTTCTGTCAGATTAGGTTTTTTCTCCTTCTAATCCTGTAGATTACCACTGCACAAGCCTGCTGGCTGTGAGTCCTTCGTTGCTCTATGTGGGTTCTTTATATTGATAATTTTTTTTGTAGCCACCACATTGTTGAGTTAAGTTAACTAAGACTAATGAACGCTGTTACGGAGTTTGAAGATTTTGTAGATTTTGAAGAGCTGCATGCAGAAAAAAAAAGCTTAAAAAGATCTCATATGTAACTGTCTAAATTAGGAATGCAATGATGTGGATTGTATAAAATATAGCATGGATTCTTGAATATTTATATAGGCCTTATTTTGTTTAAATAAAGAATAGGTACTGGTGAGAACAGCAACCCTGCCCCTCAGTGGATCATCGGCTGAGCAAAGAGGATAACTCATTCTTCGGACTAATGCAGATGGTCTCCATCGCTCAGTGAAATGGAGACAGAACCGTGTTGTGAAGAGCAGAGGGACCGTGTATTGGATCCCACAGAGCCTCAGATAGCAGACGGCATTTCTGAACTCACAGATAGCAACTCTCTGACCAAGCTGCCTTGTGGGCCTGCAGAGGAAGGTGAAGAACTGGGTAAGAAAGACCCGTCTGAAACTGACAGCCATGCAGTGGAGAGTAAATCCACTGAGATAAAAGGCTCAGCTAACTGTGAGCAAGAGAGAGAAAAAGCAGAATGCAAGATAGAAAAGAAATTAAGAAAAACAAACAGCTGGAAGATGGTTCGATTTCAAGACCCTTCGACAGAAGAGGACGTGGTGGAAAGGGACAGCTCAGCGGAGATTCTCTTTCCAGAATACGCCGTTGAGGAGTGGACATCCACTCCGTTTGAGGACCTGTTTATGGCAGAGGATTGGGAGAACATCACAGGTGAGAACACATGCATTAACAAACATGGCCTCTAATTACACATATCTACAATTATAATATTAAAAGTCTTAACATCACCTGTTTAACTGCTAAAATCAGCTGTAATAAATGGCCGTTGTAAATTCTTAGTCTTATCTTAATGCTTTACTCTTTGCTTTTACATAGAGGATGGGATGTTGAGGAAGAAAGTTCTGGAACCAGGAGACATACAAGTCCCACACTCCACCTGGGGTCAGGAGGTCACTGTGAAGATGCAGGGTGTTCTTGAGGACCGTACAGTGGTGGAGAAGGACTGCAAGCTTGTCTTTGTCATTGGAGAGGGAGACGTAATACAGGTGATATTCAAGTGCTTTTCCTTAAACATTCAACTGGTGTGTGTTACCTCGTACATCCCAAACAGAAAGAAAGTCAACAAATCTATTCCTATCAGCTAATAGTGCAAATAAACTCATGTAGGCAGTATGGTTGCCATCTTAATCTTAGTTGCATGTTTTCCTGCTGGAGCTATTTAAATCGGGATATAACAAAAGGAGTAACTAGGACGGACAGGACAAAAAAGTATGAACTGCTTATTTATCAGGGTTCCAAGGCATTCTCCCATCTGCTGCAATCATGCCAATTGTCTGTGACCCCAATTTTGGTCACTTATTTATTTTTTCTGAGAATCAACTCTACTGGTCATCCTTCACAACTTTCTGTGGTTCTATTGAGAAATATTCAGCGAAAAGTATCCAAAGGTGTTTGCTACTTTAACTAAACAATGTGAATTATGTTTTTTAAGATAATTTTAAACTTTTTTTTTTTAATTGTGAATTATGTTATTTTTTCCATTTGCTGAAATGCTTTTGGTTGGTAAATTGTTCAACAATGCATCAGAAAAGAACAGTGTTTTTCTAAAAATCTCTTTACCATGGCCTTTTCTGCTCCCTTACTTAATAACACATCTAAAAGTGCATGCCTTTATTTATAGTTTCCAAGAAAGATGTGTCTAAGGTGTTAAAAGGCTCTAATGATGAAGGAAAAGCCAACAAACCCATGTCCAAGGTGTAAATGGACTTTGAATGTGTAATCTGTTTGAATAAATAATTTATATATATATATATATATATAATACCAATTCACTACACGTCATCTCAAGGCACTTTACAATTCAACCAGATTATACAGTCAAATTGATTCAAAGGTATAATGATGTCCAAGGTATTAGGCGACTTTGAATGTGTAATTTGTTTGAAGCAAGAATTTCAGATGTTTTAAAAATAGAGGTTTAGATAACTAAATATTTTCCATACTATGTCAATTGTTGTCAACTGTTGTAAGAGAGTAAAATGAATGTATATCATTAACAGCTATATGTACTGAATCTAATAGTAACTTTGTAGCAGCTCAACACCAATTATTTGTTGATAAATTATATTGAAAAAGAAGTGTAATTTATTAAAATCTGAAAATCATAAACCACTGTTTCTGTCAGTTAACTAAGATAATCAATACATAAAGCCTACATGTGTTTTTAAAACAATTATCTTATAAACTAGATGTGAAAAACGGCCATTAAGCGTTCCAAGTAATGTGTTTCTTGACACCTGTAGGCTATAGAGGAGTGTGTCATGTCAATGCAGAAGGGGGAGATCACATTACTGCTGGCAGATTCCCAGTATGCCTATGGACTTCTGGGAAGGTAAGGACTTTCCACTTGCTTTTGATGATTGTATTCTTACAACTTAGGAAACATGCTCAGAACAAGCTCAACAGGACTTATGCACTTATTTTTTATTGGACAATTACAGCATTAAAATATAATCTTCAGCCTCTTAAACCTGTTGCTGTGGGGGCAGTCTGTGCATCATGGGTTAGTGGGGTTAATGGAGCATAAACAGGAGCAGATGGCTTCCTCTGAACACCATTCAGAGGAAAACTATCAGTTGTGTGTCTGTAACCTCCTAACCTATGGGGGGACCCTACTCGTATTACAGCCAATGGCTTGGGTTTATAACCTTTGCACCAGTGAAGAGCCAGTGTAAACGCAGAAAGCTTTCAGAAGCTGCTGCCTAAGACCTGTTCTTAACAGTTAAAGTGTTTGCTGAGGGAGAGAAACACATTTCATATCTAATAAAATACAAATCACTGATAACATAATGCATCATGTCATATTGCATAAACGCTTCATAAAACCATCTAATGAAGAGATCTGTTGATTTAGTTGTTTTTGCTGCTTAGATAGAGAAGAATTACAGAAATATATTTTCTGACTTTGATATAATTTAGCAAACATTTCCCCAGACCTAGACTTAGACTTAGACAGATTTTATTTGTCATTTTGTGTACACAAGTGTAAAACAAAAAGATATTACGTTTGGAACAGCTTTCTGGACAATTTAATCTTTTTAAAAGTGCAGCCTTGAAAAATAGTTTAAAAAAAAAGGATTTCCTATTCTTTTCTGTTTTATTCTATTCTCATCATTTTTGAAAAACACAATGTCTATCCCGTATGGTAATAATAGGATGATTATAGTTTATTTATCGGAAAAGCTGCATTGACTCCAATTTGTTTACCAAAATGTTATTATAAGCATAAAAAAGTGCAGAATTCCTGGCTAGATTTACTGTATGATCTATGCTTAGCTTTACAAGCAAAAAGGAAAACAGACTGTTTCAGAAAACGATAAAAACATTACAACATCGAAATAGTTTTTGGTAAGCCTTTTGTTTTTCTTTTATATGAAAAAAACTCTTTCTGCGTCTTCTGAGTGAGGCACATTAGGTTCTGTTTGTATTGCTGACACTCTGCAAAGAACACGGCCTGTGAGATGTCGAGAATCTCTCTTTATGTCGTGTGTTGAGCAGGAGGCAGCAGGAGGCTGGTTAATGATTGTTTTGATGCCACTGATTAGAGTTGTGTGCTCTGTGTATTCAAACCTTATTTGAACCACAGGGTAGAAAGTCAGAGCTTCGTGACTGCTCCTCCAATATGATTCATTGACTGACAATGTCGGTTACCCTTACCTGTATTGTTTTGGGTAACTGCATTTTGTTTTCAACACTGTCAGCTATTCAAATGTGAATTAAGCAATATTCTAGGTTGAAATCTCTTTTAGTTTTTATTAAATTTCATGCTTGTAATCACCACAGCTGTTAGTTTAACAGGTTAAAATAGTTGGTGTTAGTTGGTCCAGACTGCTAAAACAGTCCATCAGATATATGGTAATACAGTATGATATGCAAAGAAAACATACATGAAGCAACAGATGTAAATTTTGACTGTGGAATAAACGAGCTCAGTATGTCTGTACTGTAATGTGACAGACAAGGAGACAATGAGAGAAAATCTCATTGACCCGTCTTTGTTCTCTGGCAGATGCACTGATTGAACTTTGTCAATCCTCTGCTGCAAACAGGGCTGTTAAGAGTATTTGAAGGAGTATAAAGCTGGTATGAATCATCACTGCAGTGTGCAGTGGTCTGTAGCTCAGTGTCCTTGTTATATTGGCTGCACTGTCAAGGATGCAGAGACCCCAGGAAAAGGTGGGAGCAGTAACTTGATCACCATACAGCAAACATAGTTATCTTAACAAAGTGATGGATGTGCAGATATTTAGTTGGATGGATAGTTGACCCTTCTGTGACATTAGTATGTTGCTCTCATTTGAGGAATTTTAGGAATACATCTTTTACCCTTTTATATCCCTTTCTACACTTTGTCATGGTACAGGTACAACCATCAATGCTTTTTATTATGATTTTATGTGACATAGAAATACACAGTAATACATATTTATTAAAGCTACAGTGTGTAATAATTACAGGCATATAAATTCAGAAATTTAATATATTATACATAACTATGTTATTTATCATCACCTATGAGCTCAGCCTTTTAACCATAACATTTGCGTTGCCTTAGAATTCGTTATTTATAATTACATAGGAGCGGGTCTCGCAGCCATGGAGGCTGACATCTTTGCGCTACGGCAGCGCAGAGGCAACAAACTAGCGATTGCGAGATCTCCCATTACGCTCGAAAATAACTACGGCAAGTTGAGAGAGATGAACTGAGACGGTACTGAACAGTAGATGGCAATATTATGCCTGAGAAGCGTTTAGTCTGCCTGAAACCAAAGAAGAAGAAGAAGCAGGTATACTGCGCCTCGGTAACAAGAAAGGTAAACAAGGCGGCAGGCGTGAGTGACTTTGCAAACTGTTTGGCACTGTGTGGCCAAACATCAGACGAATGGAGGATCATGCCTACTCTGTATCACAACGAAAAGCGGCGGACACCGAACCCCCGTCATCTAAGAAGCGGAAACACGACGAGAATAAACGCAAGAGTGACAAGAAACGACAAAAAACACGGATCAACATTGGCACGGCATTTACACGATGGAAGTCACTGATGGAGGAAAAAGGTTTTCAAAGTGACGCTCAAGTTGCCAGTTTTCTCTTGGACAGGTAATTAATCCTATACACACAATTGTCTAATATCACTGCAGTTTTTGGAGTACAGGATGCTCAGACCTGTCTAAAACAATAACATGCTGCGTGATGATGCTGTTACTCTCCAGTATACTTATTCAGCAACGTCCCTGACGTTTCACAGGTAATGATTCAGTAATTTTCTGTAAAATAATTTTCTGGATATATACCTCGGTTACTTCTCTCCGGCTCCTTTGGAGATCTTCAAGCCTTTCCTCCTCTGCTCTCACCCCGCTGGCTCCCCTCTCTCGCCTGGCCCCAGCTGCACGCTCACCCCGGCCTCTCTGCCCTCTTCCTTTCCCTCTTCCTTGCCTTGTAACCCCCGTGCCACAAACAAGACTTGGACTCTGTAAACGGGGAATATATATTCTTCCAGCGAACACAATCTCGCTGTTAAACTAATGACTACAATTACTTCGTCTGTTTATATCACCATGCAAAGCAGCTCACCAAAACGTCACAACGACGTAGAAAAAATAACGGGTATATTTATTATCTTAAGTCTACATGAAATCTATACCCTACACAGACTAATGAAATACTATCTGTAAAATTATCTATGTAAACAAACCTCATCACTTGAGAAGGTAGGTGATGCGGACGTCGTGGAAGACATTTTGTCCCGTAACGCTCGCCGTACTGTTGGGGGGGAGAAGCGGTGGGGGGGAGACGTTCATGTTGCTGCAGTCTGCAGTCTGACCGCTAGATGTCGCTGAAAATTACACACTGTAGCTTTAAATAGAATAAATATTAGTTTTAAATGTTTTACTAGGAAGAGATGCACTGTGGATTTAATTTGTTTTGAGTCCTGATTCTGAACCAATTTATTGTAAATTCAGTCTGCATCAATTTCAGTTTAAAGTCTTATTATTGTCTGTACTTTTCTTTTTGAAGGGGGCTCAGCAGTCTTAAAGGGGGTCACAGGCTATGAAAAGGATTTTTTTCCCACGAACAATCCTTATCAACTGGAGTTTATAAATTTCAATTGGATATCATTTGGATACATGTGCTGTGCCAATTCACAGCACGTGTCATCTCAAGACACTTTACAATTCACACAGTCAGATTGATTCAAAGTTTTCTATCTAAGGAAAACCTGTTGATTGCATCAACTAATTGACACAAAGGCAATCCATCACACTAAGCATGATTGTAGCAAGAGTGGAGAGGAAAAACCGGTTTTAACAGGAAGAAATCTCTAGCAGAAGCAGACTCAGTATGAGAGGCCATCTGCTGAGGCTGACTGGGGTTCAAGGAGACAGAAGCAGAGATAGAAAAAGAAGCAGAGATACAAAAGCAACTGTAAACAAGCTCCACAGGTGGCCCCGTCCAGGAAACACACAGCCAGGCAGATGGGCTCCGAGCCAGCTCCCATGTCAGAGGATGAAGAGAGCACATCTAGCCAGTCACAGTCAGAGAAATAGGACTACACTGAAAAACATCCCAAGCTCCAACATCTATAAACAAAGGTGTTGATGGCAGCAGCACAGCTGATATTTCTCTCCAGGATGGTGTCACAGCCAAACAGGAACAGACGAGGCAAAGCTACTATGAGAAAAAGGAGAGAGAGCATTATTTTAGAGATTGAACTAACAAATAATACAGAGGGGGAGAATAGAGATAGAATGGAGCAGAATGATGAAAAATAGGTCCCTGTGTCCTCCAGCAGTCTGAGCAAACAGCAGCATAACTATAGAGATAGCCAGAGATGGGAAGTAACGAAGTACAAATACTTTGTTACTGTACTGAAGTAGATTTTTCTGATATTTTTACTTTACCTTACTACTTATTTTTATGGCGACTTTTTACTTCTACTCCTTACATTTTTACACAAATATCTTTACTTTCTACTCCTTACATTTTTACACAAATATCTGTACTTTCTACTCCTTACATTTAAAAAAATTGGCTCGTTACTTTAGTTTTGAATCATTTAAATGGAGTTACCGTTATTATTTTTCACGTCATCAATACCAAATTCAATCTAATTGGATGGGAATCTACGTTGCATTTGACGCACCACTACAAGATGAATCGACAGATTCGGCGGTATTCATTCGCGGCAAATCATTGCAGCTTGGTGGTGGTGGCGTTAGAGTAGTAGTATGGACGACGAGATGATTGAAAATGAACACAACGGAGATCTAGTCCTATTGGCAGACATCCATTTAAAATGTAGGCAACGGCATGAAAAAAGTGGTTTCTACTTTTACTTTTATACTTTAAGTAAATTTACAAGCCTGTACTTTGTTACTTTTACTTGAGTAAAGACGTTTAATCAGTACTTCCACTTTTACCAGAGTATTTTATAACACAAGTATCTGTACTTTTACTCAAGTACGGAAAGTGAGTACTTTTGCCATCTCTGGATAGCTCAGGATAACCTGAGCCACTATACCTATAAGCTTTATCAAAAAGGAAAGTTTTAAGCCTACCCTTAAAAGTAGACATGGTGTCTGCCTCATGGACTAAAACTGGTAGCTGGTTCCACAGGAGAGGAGCCTGATAACTAAAAGATCTGCCTCCCATTCTACTTTTAGAAATTCTAGTAACCACTAGTAAACCTGTAGGTTGAGAGTGTAGTGCTCTGTTAGGACCGTAAGGAACAATCAGATCTCTGATATAAGATGGAGCTTTGGCCATTTAAGGCTTTATTTATGAGAAGGAGGATTTTAAATTCTATTCTGGATTTGACAGGAAGCCATTGAAGAGAAGCCAGAATAGGAGAGATATGATTTCTTATTTTAATTTTCATAAGAACTCTGGCTGCAGCCTTTTGGATCAGCTGAAGACTTTTAACTACAGTTTGTGGACTTCCTGATAGTAAAGAATTATAATAGACCAGCCTTGAAGTAACAAATGCATGGACTAGTTTCTCAGCATCATCCCTGGACAGGATACTTACCGTAAGTTAAGAGTCATCCAGGTTTTTATGTCTTTAAGACATGCCTGTAGTCTGTGTAACGGGTTAGCTTCATCTGGATTTATAGACAGATATAGCTGAGTATCATCAGCATAACAGTGAAAATTAATCCCATGCTGTTAATAATTCTACCGATTGGGAGCATATATAAAGTAAAAAGAACTGGTCCTAGCACCGATCCCTGTGGTGCTCCACAAGTAACCCTGGTGCATAAGAAAGATTTATCATTAACGTGAACAAACTGAAATGGATCTGATAAATACGATTTAAACCAGTCTAGTGCTTTTCCTTTAATTTCACAATTCAAGGCTTTTTGATACATACAGTAATCACTGAATTAGATTAGTGTATGTAGTTTGTAAACAATATGACAAACGATAATCAAAAACACCAATGAGTATATGACTATAACATGGTCCAGTGTTTTATCCTCCCCATGACAATGAAAACTCTTCGTATTATGCTTTTCTGTTTTAAAGAGTAGAATTAAGTCATATATGTGTGAATCACAGCTTTATTATTAATCCCTCTTGCCCTGTGCTCTTCTTCTAATTATCATTTCTCCGTTTGTCGTTTTGATCCCATGAACTATATTTGTTTCTTCCCCCAGTTCACCTTTTCTGCTGTTCTTTAGTTGTTGATCGTTTAAACTTCAGCCTAACTTACTCATATTTACTCTTAAGTTCTTCCTCTAGCTGGGTGGATTGCAACCCTTTGTGTTACATAGGGAATGTTTTACAGAAATGACCTGGTTGTGTCACATGTCATTTAAGTGGGGGAACACATTGAGGGAATGGGGAACGGCACGAGGGTCTGCACCCAAAAGTCTGTAACATTTTTGCACATCTAGAATGAATATTTTTGCCAGTTTTGAGGCTCTCATGTCTAAACAAAAACCCCCAACATACAATAATGAATGATATCTGTGTGAAAATCTTCACAAACTTTTTATCTGCTGTGAAAATAAGTCGCTGTAACACAAATTCTTTCAATTGACTAAAACACACTACTAGAACTAAAATGCACCCAAATACATTGAAATATAACTTCATTTACTATTTTAAATGAAACCCTTATCCTAATGTTTTTGTGAGACTACATTTTTGTGGTTAAAATTGTAAGGATGAAAAAAAAGCCCCATTTATCCTTGTACAACATCATAGAACCTCCAGAACAATGATGAAATCAGCCCCAACTAGTTATAAACCAGTTCCACTTTCTTTCTCTTTGTACATAAAAAGGTACATGGTCTTTGCCCTTACTAGCACAAAGTGCATGTAAAGTAATAGGGCTATTTCCAATCTCATTGAAAGTAAAATGGCGGCAGATCAGCAGATCAGTTCCAAATGAGTCTGGTGGAAGGATTTCTATGGTAGACAAGGTCTAGTCCAGGAGTGTCAAACTGGTTCCAGAAAGGGCAGTGTGGCTGCTGGTTTTCTTTCCAAGCAGATTTCATTAATCTGATAAAGTCATCCTGTTTAAGTCTGGACTCACTTGATTAGATAACTGGACGAGGTGTGTTACTTTTCTGGAATTGGTTTGACACAGTTTGACAGGTCTAGACAATTTTCTTCCCCCAGTTTACCTTATCCCTAAATCTTTGTTTAACATATTGTGTAATTGTGGAGAAAATAAAGGTTTGGTACTGCTGCAAAACATCACCAATGGTAAAAGTTGGAGAGCATGTTTTAACAGATAGTACTGCTTTCCAGGGAAAGCCGATTCATAGTTTAGAATGTCAGAGGATAGTTTGCCCAGGGAATTTGCTTTGGAACTTCGGATCTGTCTCTAGTATTACAGAGGGAAACAAATAAGTAGCATGTTTTGCTGGTGCCAGTCCAGTTTTTTTTAGCTGGGGTTACTTGCAACTCAAGCATTGCGGAGGGAGCTCACTGACAGGCCGGGTCATTTAGAGTCATGCATAGATCCTGCCAGCCCTATAGGATTTATAAACTAGATATACAGAGTGAATCTACACTGCAGCTAGATGGGTACGTTTAGTGTCGTTCTGCTTACACACAGACCTATATCTCAGCTTCCAAGTCTTTGTCAGATATAAGCTATTTCTTTCCTGTGTTGCCTGGTGTGTAACTATATTTTTTCAGGGATTATCCTTTTCCCTCATAAGGAAAAGCCCTGGCTTTTCAGGTTTCTAGTTTTCTGCCAAACATATAATTGGCATTTTGGCAAAATGTCTAACTATTATCTGACCAAACGTTTTGCGTGAAATATGTGCTTTGTCCCATATTACATGTATATTTTAAAGAGGACATTTGATTTCATTTGATCAATGATGGGTGTTTTATCATAACCCTTAAGTCTTTTAAACTACAAGCGGGTGTTCTAGATTGCCCTGACTTCAGCTTGATCTTTACCAATGTTGAGCTTCATATGTATTTGATGATTATCTGTGCCCAGAGGACCTTCTTCATCTTTGAGAAGTCACCTACTGGTCTTGTGGAATCTGAAAACATTGACTTAAATTGTAGTTTGTTTTGTTGTTGTTTTTTTTCTTATCACTTCGTGCTAGGGAAAAAGAGCAACCTTTTTGACAGATTTTCACAAGAGTTACAAATTTCTGTTACCCTTTCAAAGTTACCCGGCTCCAAAGTGCAGGCTCCTTTCTGACTATGCTTTCTTAAGTTCAGGTGATTGGCCATGTCTTGTCATTTGTCCAACACTTTTCACTTGATTTCATTTTTTATACCAGACTCTTTCTTTACTAATTGTTCATATAATTGCTAAGTACAGTTTATAAATTATGCCATTAATTAAGGTTTCCCAACCCAAAAACTTTGTATTAACTTTACATATTCTGCTTAGAAGTGACTATTTTCTGCCTGTTTCCCCTGCAGTTTAAAGTACTGTACTATTAAGGTAAAATCATGTCCACTGGTAATAAGTGCCAATACTCAACATTTCTAGACACTGTTAAGTTTGAAAACAAAACATTTAGACTGGGTTAGTCAAGTAGCTTCAATTGGCTGAAGACATAGAATATTTCCCACTGCAGGATTAGCAGGAACATCAGAATTGGAAACAGAACTGTAAAGTCAGACCAGAAAGATAGTAATCTAAGATCATTTAGCAGTTACCACATGCTGAATCATAAATTACTGCTAACTTTTATACATAACTGTAATCAATTCAAAATGAAATGTCCATTTCTTATACTGATCTTTCAGCTTAGAATATTCTGGAGAAAAAAAAAACACCTCTCAATAAAGTAGAGCTCTGATTTTAATACACTTGATCTTCAACCGGTGTTCATTCAAATCTTTTTCAGTAGATTATGCAAAGTCAATCCTAACATTTAAAGGTGAAACTGTAAGCAAACTATGCACTCTCACATATCTGATTCCACATACCTCCATCTGGCCTTTAGAAATGATGAACTCTTCTTTTATAGAAAAAGTAACCTAAAGCATAATTTAATCTAATCCAATTTGTAACATAACTGATGTCTGCTAATTAAAGCCCATACATTTTCCAAAAATATTTGTGTGAACACATATCGCATAATTTCTAATATTAAAAAATATATTTTTTTCTTTATGTTGGGAGGGATTTTATCAATGTATTAAATTACAAGCCTTACAAAAAATTAAAATGAAATACACTTCATGAATGCTAGGGTTTTTCAGTCATATTAGAATATAACACATAATAAATGACTGTAGCATAATTTTAAGAATTCTAAACTAATCAGTAGTGCTTTAGATCATTACCCCATTAAGCTAACCCTGCCTGTAAGCTGAATTCTTGAGGTAATTGTGCGTTCACAAACACACGTGAATTCATCTCGCACAGCTACAGTTAAAACTATTTGAGACTGACTGAAAACAGGTTCGTCAATCACGTTATAGTGTAACGGTATTAGGAGAGACATACAGCTGTGATTAAAGCAAGAGTTGCCGAGCCCAAAGCAGGATCGAAATAAACATGGCAATGCAGGAGGACAAATGCATAGCTTTGAAAGAGGAATAGCAAGGGTGTAAAAGTATAAATTATAGTTTCTCATTGCCTCTGGTTCTATTTTATTTGTTAATATAACTGGCTAAAACCAAATATTGCTGTGGTGGGATTTTGCTTTGTCCAATCACCTAACAGTTTGCTAAATGTTCCTCTTTACCCGAACAGATTACATGGGAGCAGTCCCAGGCTAATAATGTTCAGAACTAAACCTGAGTGCTACATATAAATAATCTGGCTTGACAGGTTACAAAGTTTCAGGGTAATCTCAATGTTGAGGCCCTGCACTGTTCTGGGGAGAAACTCTGTTTACTGTGGTTCCTTCAATGGAAGACTTTGCTGATGCTTCATACCTTCTGTGGAAATTCTTCAACACATTTAACCCGAACTTCTTGGGAATGTGTGTTCTGTTGACTCACCTGAAAGCTTTGACCGGTGGGAAAATCCTGTGATGTTGCAAAGACTTAGGTGCAACCAGCCGGGAGGGAATCTGACAAGAATGACATTTATTATGAAACAGAAAAATAAACAGGTGCCTCTGCAACTCACACCTTCTATAGGTGTTGAGCAAACATGCTAAACTGTTATTGTGCGCATACCAATGGGACCAAGGATTCTTAGGAAAGTGATATATATATATATATAAACCCCAAAGTCAAAGTGGGAAACACCTCCTAAGACGGGGGGACTTACAGGTCCAGACGGACCGAGTGGTAATGGCAAACCAACCGGACATTGTGGTGGTGAACACAAAGCAGGGGAAAGCCGTTGTGGTTGACATGAAAATACCAAGTGACTGCAAAATCAGGAAAAAGGAACATAAGAAACTGGAGAAATACCAGGGGCTTAGAGAAGAGCTGGAGAACACCTGGAAGGTCAAGGCATCAGTGGTAACCGTGGTCATTGGGGCACTCGGGGCAGTGACCCCCAAACTTGAACAGTGGTTACAGCTGATCCCTGGAAATACATCAGACATCTCGGTCCAGAAGAGTGCAGTTTTAGGAACAGCAAAGATACTGCGCAGAACCCTCATGCTCCCGGGCCTCTGGTAGAGGACCCCAGCTTGGAGGAAAAAATGGGGCGAAGACCACCCGCGATGGGTGAGGACAAGTTTTTTTTATATATGACCTAATGAAAATTAATGGTTTTGCAATTTCTGTTGACATGGGAGATCTCAGTAACTCATGACATATTTGGTCTGTTTTTGTCTCTGTTGTTTAGACAGTGATGTTGTACATATGCGCTTAAAGCATAGAGGGGCAGAGAACTAAGATATATGAGGTTTTTAACCATCCATGCAGATTTTACTCAAAAAACTAAGTCAATACTTAGATTCTATAATCACTGTCAAAACTCATGTTTTGGTCCAATAAAAAGGAATAACGAAAGTCCTTTCACCAGAATGAGAAGAGAAGCTTCTGTGTCAACTTCCATGCCTCTGATTTCACAATTAAATGAATACATTTTGTTAGGTTTACTGTAGTATAAAACAGGTGAAACTAAATATTGTTGTTGCAGGTATTGGGTTGATTTGAATAAGATATGCAGCAATTTGTTGTTGATTTCAGATCTCCTTGCTTTGAAAAGTTTGTCCTACCAGTGCATATTCTAATTTTAAAGAGCTGTAATTAAAAAAAAATATTTCAAACATCCCTAAAAAGCCTCGTCTTGCTATCCTACCCAGCTATTACATTACAAATCCAGCTAGATTCTATGCTAGAAGTTGAAAGCTTAAATGTGTTCAACCAAAGCAACTGTACTTCACCCAAATTACCCGTTTTTACTTTCTATTTTTTATTTTGACATAACAACAGCTAATTTAAACAGAAAATAACAAATATAGATCAATTTACAATGAAATAGACTGGCAGGATAAGTGCAAATCCTGAAATAAGAACAGTAATGCGATGATGATACCTATGTACATTGCGATCTAGTAATTTTTAGCTTAAAGAGCAATGAACAATATTCAATTGGTTGGGGTGAAAAATGGTGCTAACTTGTTTCAGGGACAATATGTTTACACAATAAAAGAGCTCACTTTGATTTTTTTCTGTTTCTGACCAGTGGGTCACAGGTCCACTCCAGGCCAGTTCTCATTACATCGTTACTTGTGGTTGCAGATCTGCTTTGGTTTTGCAAATGTGATGTCATGATAATGGGCTGCAGGTTATGTCATTCACCATTCAGATGAGATCGTTTTTTTTAATACTATAAGAAAAAGTAGAAAAGTGCACTGTGGACCAGTTTTATGTCAGATGTGATAAATGTTTGTGCTTCCTCCTTCTTGAAAACTAATCTCTCTTCTTATCAGCCTGTGTAACACGACACAGCCGAGAACTAGCACTTCCGCTTTTCATTACAGCAGGTACTTGCCAGAACACAGGTAGAATGACTCACTGGCCAGACAGTTGCAATGTCCTCTGTCAATTTTATCAGTTTTATGCACACAGTCTCTCCTCCCCTGTGTCCATGTGCGTAAGCATGCTGTCCTCTCCAAGAAGGTGGAGGTCCCTGATCGCTGTGTGACTCACCCTGCAGAACCACCACGGTAAAATGAATAATGTGACCTTTGAGACACTCCACTGTAAAAAACACAATATTCTCCCTTTTGAGTCTTCCTTGTTGGAAAAAGTTTAATGTAACTTAAACCTTTTTAATGAGCATGTTTCTTCTTCTTTTTTTTTTTTTTTACTCAGCTGAAGGGTTCAATACACTACAACACTAACAGGTGAACTCTTGACTGTTCTGTCATGTGAACTAAACAAGTTTGACTGTAGACTTTTGGCTCTGTGTTTCTCTTTCCTGGCACAGACACAGCAGGCTGACAAGAAAACCACACCCAGAGCTAATGCTCAGGGAGCAGGACAGCAAGCACTGACAGCTGGAGCTCTGCAGATAACATCAGGCTCAGCTAGATAAGCATTCTCTCTTTAGCTTGATAAAACGCACACTTTAAAAAGGTTATGTTATGGTTCATTAAAGTCACATACCAATTAAGTTGTGGAAAGTGCAGACCCTTTGATTAACTTCTGAAATCAAAATGGGAGCTTGTTTCAGTGGCATGGCTTTTTGTTTTTTCTTTTTTTCCACTTGGATCATTGTTTGAACTGTACATTTCCTTCGTCTAATCTCCCTGGATGTTTACCTTTCCCCCCTGCCAGCAGGAGGCTTATCTTTCACATCAACAGCATTGACTGTAATATAGCACTACCCATAGTTAAAAAGCTACTTCTGCTTTCTGTGCTCAGCTCACATTTAGTGGGAAAGTAAATCTCCTAAAGTAAAACAGTTTTATTGGGCTTGTAGTAGATTGTATAATTTTAAAGAGGAGTTAAGTTAAAACTGGGCAATGAGAGGGGATAGAGCTTTGAAATGATCTATCTTCAATGTACCTTTGTTTTTAAATGTCTCTCTGGTTTACATTAGACCTCTTATTTCAAGGTCTCTGCTTTAAAGGAATAGTACACCCAAAACATGATTAGCCTTCATTTTCTACTCACCCCCATGCTGAACAACACTCTGGAGTACTTTTTTGATATCTCAAATGCATCTGGAGATCTGGGAGGCTTCTTGCTGTCTGCTGACATTCAAATAATGGAGGTCCATGGCGCCCGAGACAGAAAGGTCCATAAAAGTCCACAAAAACGTGTCAATATTCCTCCATACTGCTCGTCCAATGTAATCCAAGTGTCCTGAGTGGGTAGCATCCAGAATTTACTCGAAACGAAGTCATTTAGAATGTTTTTAGAGCATAAACAGTAGTGTATAGGATTTCCTAATAGCGCCCCCATGCGCGCTCACGATTCTATGGAAGCCGGCAGACCAAACCAGCGCATTCAGCTCGGCAAAGAACTCATGCTCTTCCTCAACACTGAAGTCCTCAGACATTTTTCTTTCGTTGTTTCTTTCTTTGCACAGGTAAACAGCACATTTCTTCTTCTACGCTTGCATTATCGGCAGACCAGACGCTGAATGCGCACTTTCTTCCGGTTTGGTCTGCCGGCTTCCGTAGAATCGTGAGCGCGCATGGGGGCGCTATTAGGAAATCCTATACACTACTGTTTATGCTCTAAAAACATTCTAAATGACTTCGTTTCGAGTAAATTCTGGATGCTACCCACTCAGGACACTTGGATTACATTGGACGAGCAGTATGGAGGAATATTGACACGTTTTTGTGGACTTTTATGGACCTTTCTGTCTCGGGCGCCATGGACCTCCATTATTTGAATGTCAGCAGACAGCAAGAAGCCTCCCAGATCTCCAGATGCATTTGAGATATCAAAAAAGTACTCCAGAGTGTTGTTCAGCATGGAGGTGAGTAGAAAATGAAGGCTAATCATGTTTTGGGTGTACTATTCCTTTAACACACCTATATCAAATAATTAAGTCCTTTGCGAGAATCCATAGAAATTCACTTCAACTGAGGAGCTAATCGAGCCATTTAAATCAGGTGTATAGGACCAGGGAGAGATCTATAGCTTGCAGGATACCTTCCCTGGTTAGAGCAATCTTAGAGCAGTGTTTTACAACCCTGTCCTCAAGGCAAACTGCCCTGTATGATTGCTGAACCGCAATCATCTGAATCAGGTGTGTTGAAACAGAGAAACATCTAAAACATGCAGGGTAGTATGCCTTGATGATCAGGGTTGAAAAACTCTGCCTTGAGCTTTGGTTCAAGGGTCCAGCTTAGGAATCCAGAGTCTAAGTTTCAAACCTGTGACCTTGCAGCCTGCTCAGGGGGCAGCTCTTACCAGCTCTTTGACCACAAAAAACAGTATAGTGACCTTTTATTCTTAAAGAATGCACTTTTTTTTTTACACATAATAGGCCTTATTTTTACTACTTGGGATCTAGATGGACTACCATGGTGTAGGTAGTTATCAAAATGTTGTTTTGATGACCCACAGTTTTTCACAGAAAATTAATGAGACAGTCTTTAGCACACATTAAAAGTCACTCTGTAATATTTACCAAAACAAGTGAAGGTAGCAATTTATACTCAATTTGTTTGAATAAATATACTAAAATATTGCTAGTAAAGTGCATTTCATCAATATATATATATAAATCCATCCATCTATACATTTTCCTTTACTCTTTGGGGATAACACGCAAACTCCTGAATCGAACCTAGAACCTTCTTACTGCAGCAATGATACCCACTGCGGCTCTGAGCACCCCTAGATATAAAATAGGTAAAGTATACTTAGCATTTCAAATCTGTTGCCTTTAAAAAAATACCCACCAAAAAAAAAGCCTGTAGGCCAGGATCAAGTCTTGGACATCTTGCTACCAGACAGCAAAATTACAAACACCATCCAGGTCATAATTCTTGACTCTTCAAGAGTAATTCTAACTGCTTATCAAACAGTGCTGCACAATTCATGTTAATGAAAGCAAAAAATAAAATACATTGTCAAGAATAAAATATCAAAATTGCTGACTTTTCTAAACAGAAAAATTAGAAAATATGACTAAGATGTTTTACATATAGTCATTTTTCAGAAATTGAAAAAGATTTTGGCATTTCACCATTTTCTTGTTCTCTTCTTCTCAATGGTGCACACTTGTCAAGCCAGACTGATAATCTGTAACACATAGAAATCTGGGATTGCTCCAATCAAATCTCTTTTGGGAAAAGGAGGGAGGTTTGGCAGGATGTTATGTGACGAAGCAACACCTTGTGACTCAAGGCAAAGTTTCAGTTTAGGCCAGGTGTAACCAATTAAAAATCAGCGGGGTCTGAATAAGGAAAATCAACAACTAGTAAAGGTCCGGAGACATTTTTAATTATGATCTGTTACTTTAAACAGCATTTAACACTGAAATAAAATGAGGTGTTTATGCATCCATGTTACAAATTGACTCATAAAAAAAAATTTTCCATTTTAAAATCTAAAGTGTTTTTTGAAGTAGAGAACAACAAACGTTCAGTTTGGTATATAGACAATTTCCTGATTCACATATTTTATAAAACACCTGAACTGACCTTTTTTTTTATTTTTTTTTTTTTATGGCTTAATGAGAGCAGTGGGCTTTATGCTGCCCTGCAAGGCTTTAAACCTGGGTTTGAATGGAGACAAAGCCATTCTCAAGCACATATAAAGGTGGTAATTCGTGAGCCTGAGCCGGATTGATATTTAATTTTTGATTGGGGACATGGTGGGGAATCCTGCTTCACAGCAGCAGGTTGAGCCAAACATACTCAAAATGTGCAGGGTCATCTTTGAGCACACAATTTCATTTTTGTCACCAGTTGACCGCAGTTCATCTAGCAGTCCACACTTTCTCTGCTCCCTTTTCCTCATCGTCTTCTCCTTCTTTCCCATCGCCCGGCTTGCCACAGGTTTGCCTTCTGTGTCCAAAAGTCGCTCACAGCAGCAACCCAGACTCACATAGCTCATTGGTTAATTTGTGTCACATGTAGCCTGGTCCTGGATGTTCCGGAGGGCTTTATCATTTTAACAGGAGAAGCAGCGCAAGTGAATTTAGACACTGTCGGACAAAATGCAGTGTTGGGTCCGGATTAGCCAGCAGGGGGTATGGATCCGAACCCTGGCCGCAGACACCACAAGAAACACAACTTACAATTGTATGCTCGTGTGTTCCTCCTACAAAGATAAAATCATGGATTGTCCAAAGGAAAAAAAACATTTTTGGTCAGCTGAGTAATAGAAGTTGCCATTAGGTATGAGATTGCATGTCTCTGGTGGGCTGGCAAATCTGCATCCTTTTGTTTTCTTTCTGCCCCTTGTCCTTCAAAAAGTCTGTGCACACCACTGCTTGATGAAAAGTTAAATAATTACTTCTTCAAAACTTAAAAGGAATTTGCAGTCACCAGCTTAATTCTATTTTTTGTTAAGAAGTTGCCGAAATATTTTATTTACTCATTGATGGTTGTCTTATATATTTTCCATTTTACTGGCTACATAAGCAAATGGAATACTGCCTAATTCTCACTGTGGGTGATCAGTTTATATAACATTGCTTTGTCGCTTGCAATGAAAGAATACAAGGTCAGACTGACCTTTACTTTATTAGCCGTTTCCTTTCCTGATATTTGTTATTTAAGTTTTGCTCCAGTCTACAGCGCATATAACACATTAGCTAATAAATATAGAGCCAGATATTTAATCTGTTAGCTTATTGGCTTTATTAACTAAACAGAGTTGATTCATTTCTATTTGGAAACCACTTCTGTTTCTATGTTGAAGAAAAGCAAAGAAATATATATGTATTTTTGCCATTCACTTTATGGAAACCATCATAATTGAAATTGTATGCTGCTAAATGCTGCTTCTCCATGTTTGGTTCCAGTTCTGGGTGGACAGAGTAGGCTGGAACTAGAAGACCTGTTTGGTGTAGTTTTTTTTTCGTACACTGACGACAATTCTGTCATGAATTTTGTTGCTGATCAATTTATTGGTGTATAGACTAACAGAAGGATTTTAGAGTCATTCTATGAGCTACGGGGAGCTAGCAGAAGGACTTCAAAACCGGGCTAATGTGCTCTACTTTCTTACTTCTAGTGAGAACATGGGCTGCAGCGTTTTGGATCAGGCGCCTAATGGACTTTTTAGGCAGTCCTGTGAAGACAGTGTTGCAGTAATGATAAATGCATGAATGACTTTTTACAGATCTTGCTGGACATTAGTCCTTTATTTTTGGAAATGTTCTTCAGGTGATAAATGCTGACTTAGTAAGTGCCTTGATGTGCCTCTGAAGGTTCAGGTCTGAGTCAGGATTCAGGATTTCAGGAGTTCGGCAAACGATCAGTGTACCAGATTCTACAATGTGTACTTTGGAGTGAGTGTTCAATATGAACAAGTGTTGTGATTTTATTATGGAAAACATTATATTCATTTGGATGAATTCATTTGTATTCATCCAAAATCAAGACAACTTCTCTTGCTCCTTTCCTAATGACATTGGGGACTAAATAGGAGGGTTTTGATTAGCTTTGATCACTTTATTATTCCAGTCTGAACAACTGTCTCTTCTTTTTGTGACAGCCAGTCACTTGGACTGGATAATTGGGGCTTTGCAGAACATGCATGGACACTTTTAGCCTCAGATGAGGTCAGGCAACTTAACCAAAACTTGACTGTTTCAAGCTTGCATTGTTTGCAACTTAGCTTCTTTGGCTGCATGAAACAATGTATTTGCATTTATACCACTGTTTGTTTTTTTCTTTCTTTTTTAAACTCAATTTGGTCAAATGCATATTATTTTTCTTAGACGTTTGAGGCATGAGCCCACCTGGTCTGAGCATAAGCCCACCCACAACCAAACTCCCTATGATTATCATGTGTATCTGATGAAAGTTTTTTTTTTTTTTATCTGATGATTTTGATGTTTTTATGATTTATTTATCTAATTAATGTTTTTAATGATTTTAATGGTTTTACTCCACATTTGTTCTGATGTTTTTATTATTCAAAGTTGCCTTGCTTTTGAAATGTCCTACAAAATTTTTTTGTTTTTTGTTTTTTTACTTACTAACTTATATACATGCTCATGTTTCATATTTGTAAGCTCACAACATTCTGTAATTATTTACTAAATACTGCCCCCAAACTACAATTAAAGTAAAGTGCTACTTTGCTTTAACAGAAGCTGCAGCAGACTGTCTTGTAATAACCGACGGAGTTGCTGGGCAACTCATGAACCCTCTTTATTCATTTTGCTCATTTGTAACTACGGCAAATGGAAGCAGATGGCAAAGTGGAGGGGCAAGCTGTTTCTGACAGTGAAGCCCTGGTCACACACACACACTCACAGCCTCAGAATCTGATGCAGGTCTGTGTCGGCAGGTTAACGCACTGAATGCATCATGCTCCCATCGGCTGAGACAGCAGTGGGTCTAAACAACTAACCTCATGTGTTGGTAGTGCTCAGAACAGTGTTTTGCTCCTGCTGTGCAGGGATGTGAGGTGACGAGTGTAGCCTAAGAGGCCAGATGAAAGGAGTCTGTTCAGTGGCAAGTGACACCTCCATATGTTTTTGTGTGTCTTTTGAGTGTGAGTGGAACATGACTCATTGCACTGAGACGTCAGCACTTCGTCATCAGACGTCTGCAGCAACGCACCGCATGCAAACTCATGCTCACACACATGCACAGCCGCTCTAAATATTCCTCTCAGAGTTAATGACTGACAGATTCCTGCTGACGTCCTTGCTGCAAGATCAAAATCAGGCGTGCGATGTTTAAGCCATGAAGGTTACCACAGATTTGTTAGTTGACCACTTTGTAAATGAAACAATCTCAGTTATAGCTATGATGAAATTAGCAGTACTGAACCAAAGACAACAGTAAGAGATAGAATTTAAATCTAAATTTAATTTGAGGTTCAAACTAAGCATTTATAAAAATAAATGCTTGATATTTGTTTTCCAAGCTTCTTAGGCGGATCCCTTTCCATTACATCGGGTTAAGGCCAACCACTTTATCTTAAGAAATGGAGTTACATTTCTTACTCATGGTCCAAATCAGCACCAAACTATTCATGACAAACTGTCTAATAAGTAAGAGGGCAGTTTTCTCATATAGATTCTCAGGCAGGATTGGCTGCTTAATGGAAGTTGTATCTTCTTTGACTTAGACTAAATCCCTTTGGGAGCCAATCATACATTTTCAACTGAGAGACTAATGGTTATTCATTGGTGGTGGTTGTTAAACTGATAATAACACAAACAGTCACCCTTTGGGGAAGTTCTAATGTTTATAGATTAGTTTAGGATGTAATGAATTTCAACAATGTAAAAAAAAAATCAAAGAAATATATACACAATGAAACAGAAAAAAATACATAATTTTTGTTTAAACTCAAATTAAACACAGTAGTATCACAAACAGAATGACAAAAACGTCTTAAATTAGCATTTTGAAGTATGTTTCTTCTCTTCAAAAATTGGTGTGCTGCTAACTATTCATGTGAGAAAACCAGGTGATGACCAGAGTAAGATCAAAATGGCCATCTGAGGCATTTGGAAAGATTTTAACAGCTTATGAGTCTGGTATAAGATATAAAGAGGTGTTACTATATAGAAAAAAAATTCTGATTGGAGGACAATAAACACAATTGCCAACACGACTGTGTCTTGCCATAAAGGGAAGTTCACCCTGAAAGTAGCAAGATGCTAAATGGATTTAAAAACAGTCGAATCAAAGCACCTACAGAGATCTCTTGCAAGTGTTGATATGAATCTACAACCAGAAAGGTGAGCACGAGGTAAACTTTAAACAGATGTTTGTAAGAGACAATTTGCTTTGTAGAAAAAAGTATGTAATAACCAAAACTTTTAGTCTTTAGTTTTAGTTTTAACCCAGTTTAGTCTCATCTGATATTTAAATGGATGACCTTGAACTCAAAAATGAGTTCCAAATCAAGGCTTTTTTGTTTTAACAAATACCAAATTTTTGAAAAAGAAACCTTATGCCAACCTAAAAATACTGTAGCAGAAGTGTCATGGTAAGGGAATGTTTTGTTGCATGAGTTTTAGAATCTATTGCAATATGGCTGGGGCAAGATGAACAAACAATGCTAAAAATCCAATAAACAGTTTTAAATTTTTACTACAAAGAGCTGGCAATGCTTTTTGAAATTTTAATCTTGTTACTTGAATTATTTAATTTATTTTTTTTTTGTAGTATGTTTAGATACTTTTAGATAGTATGATTAATTGATGATAATTATTACATCCATCTCCATGGCTTAGAAATTAATCTTTCTTTAACTACAATCCTCAAAGTGATGGTAGCTTTTTTTATTCATTCAGACTGGCACTGAACCCATTTTTATATCTTGGCACTTGCAACTTTTGTAGATCATCTGCATCTTACTCACTTATGGCACACCCATTTTTTTGGTTTGGCTACACAGTTTAGCACTCATCAGATTTAATCTTTGAAGATCAGGCCCTTTAGGCTTAAGCTGTTATCAGGTGGTTCCAAAAAAAGCTCTAATGTCGTGCCACGGAATAGTGCCAACACGGACATGCTAAGCTAGAGATTCTTGCAAGATAATTCTTTCACACTTTTTAACTGTTTTTTTTCTTTTTTCTATAAAACTGATATGGAGAAAAAAAAAATTCTCCATTGTTGGGAGTTTGATTCCAAACAGAGCCAGTAAACAGGCATGATTTAGGAAGTTACATCACATTTTTCAAACTTTTTGTATCTTTATATTTTAACAGTTACACAAACTGATCTAGTAAAGATAATGGGTTCTATTGAAGAATAATCTTAGTTTTTAACTATAAAACCAGCAAAAAGTTTGTTTTATAAAATATCAAGGAGAACTGGTAGGAAGTATGCTTTTGAACTAATTATGTTTTGAGGGGCCATCAACAAGTATCCTCGATTAAAAATGGTTCATGTTCTTTTAAACTCTGATCATTCTGATCTGCTTCTGCTTCAGGTCGAAAGCAAACAATAAAACAATGATTACTTGATTTCTATCCATGCCAGCCAAAAAAAAAAAACTAACAAAACATGTCACTTTAAGATGTAAAGGTCAGTTGTAGTAGACAAGTAACATCTTGTTCCTTAAAATGTAATCTCATTTACTGCCAAAGAGTGTGATTACCAACGCCTGAATGTTCTATGTCTAATTTGCAAAATGATATCCCAGGGATGGTGACATTTTCTCTGTGGGAGTTATCTGTTCGTATACTGTCATACGAACCCATGTTCGGCTTGGACAGTAATGGCTTGGAAAGGAAATTAATTTGTGATTGCTATCTCTTTATGACATTTAATCCCTTACCAGAATGGCATTTAGAAATAAAATAAGAAGCTTGTAGTAACAAACAGGAATGCTCATTTGCTATCACATGAATGAATAGGTTTAACAAATACAGAGATAAGATTTATCCAGGTTTAATTACTTAAATTTATAAAATCTCACACCTATGCATGCATTTTTATTAACAGTTTTCTCATAGTGGGGCTTTCATTTAGCCCACAAGTTTAAAAGTCCCATCTTTTAAGGGCAAAAAAAGGGACTCTATAAATAGGTTAAATGTTGAGGATACCATACGGCCATTTGATTCAGAGGTGTTGTACCAGTAACCAAGCATATGCAGGTGATCAATTTCTTTAACCAACTGGTCAGCATTCCTAAACTAAAAATACTTGAATTATTTTAGTTTCAGTATTTTCGCTGTGTTGGAAACTGGCTGCTATTTTTATTTTCTTTTTATTTTATTTCCATTTTTTATCTAAAAACAGACTTATTCACAATCACAAACTTTGTGATTTAATTACAGTATTTCTATGATTTTAAAAACGTTACATCTTGGAATGAAAAATTCTTATGTTTAAGTGTAAGCTGAAGCATAAGAATGTTTTTGCATTTTCTGATAAAACTGTTCCTTAAAAGAGGAGGGATATTAAACCATCTGTAACAAACTGTTGCATTTGAAAAAGAAAAAAGATATAAACAGTATAAAAAAGTGCTATGCTGTTATGAAGTAAATATTTATGGGATGTATTGAAACAGTAAAGTTGTTACAATATTGATAGGAAAGAAAAGTAACCTTTGCAGGGTCTCCAGGTTTTATTTTGAAGACTTCTGCCCATTGCACAGAAAATTCTAATTCAGGAAAGCTATAGAAAATCTCCACCAACTCAAGCTGCTTTTCTTTTTCTTGTAGAATCATCACATTTAATAAATGTTGCATTAGCTGCTGATCTTCCATTCCAGCCAAGATTGAATGTTTCTTTCAAGCTACTTTAACACATAAGGCGCTTTAAAAGAATTTCTCAGATATATTGCAAAAAGAGGAGCTTCAGAGAAAAGAAATCCAGATAACTTCTCAGTAATATCTCCAGAAGACAAATATGTGAAAATCGCCTTGAGGCTTCTGGGGTATTTAGTAGAAGTGAATGTGGGCTGATGAGAGTTTCCGTTGCTCTTCACCTGTATGCTGGCTCTCACTCACTCAACACCACTGTGGCTGTTGCCAAATACTGTTTGTATCTAAATATGCCTCACCCAGCATCTTAATGAGTGTTAGAATACTGCAATACCTGTTCCATTTCTTGCTTTAATGTGACCTCTAGTGTTTATGTTTAAGATTCATTGAAATTTCTGTGTTTAACCAGCCACAATTAAGAATATATATGCCCCTAATTTCAAATGCTTGACAAAATGTCTGCATGCTACAGGTTACCATATGAAAATATGCTTTGTCTTGTTTCCTCAACTGTGTGGGCAGAACTTGTTTATGTCAGCTTTCAGCCTAAAATGTACAAAACAGGAGGGTTGGGCTAAAAGAAACTGAGCTCAAAAAGAAACTGAGCACTTTAGACCTATGAATGTGTTGCATTTATATTAGCTTCTGTAAAATAACCCAGTTGGATGCAAAATGCAAAAATGATATCATTGTGCTTTTTCTTCACTTCAGCCATATTTGAATAGGCAGTAGTATATTGACACTAGCAAATTATTCACAGATTTGATGAAAATTAATATGCTAATATATGGAAAGAAAACAACAAAAACACTTACTTTATTTAGCAAAACAGATGAAAGAATGAATGAATGCATGAATGAATGAATGAATGAATAAATGAATGCATGAATGAATGAATGAATGAATGAATGAATGAATGAATGAATGAATGAATGAATGAATGAATGAATGAATGGACCAAAAAATCTGTTACATCATAATATATGGATACTTTTTTCTCTATTTACTATGAAATCCGAATTATCACATTGATCATCAATGTGATCAATGAAATACATACTTTATGTTGTGTAAACCTTTTTTACATTTTGATATGATCTTCTTTGGTCTATTAGAAAATAACATTAGACTTAATAAAATATCTCAGTCTATATCAGCTGCCTGCGCTTGCAAAAATTCACAGAAACATTTAAAGGTAAGCAAATGGCCACTGGGTCAAATTTTATTAATATTATTTCTAGATAATTCTCCCCCATGTTTTATGGTATACCGCAGAGCTGTGTAGTGTTTATAGAAAAGACGACAGCACAAGGCGAACCTAGTGAAGCGCTTGCCACCTTGTAAATGTGGATTAAAAAAATGCAAGTCAAGATAGTATTCCGTCTCAAGATGAACATTTTCTTTGTTTTATACGCAAAATTGCATGAAAAAAGAGGTTGCTAATTATTCCTTTTCCATACACTTGATAGGTGAGATCATACCATTTATTCTGGGGCTCTAAATTGATCTACAACCTTTTCAGTACACTCAGTTTCTTTACGTGGAAAAATATTCTGTATGATGTGTATATAATAACTTGTGAGTCTAAATGAGTAACTTAAATGTTAAAAAGTCTGTGAAAATTTGTTCTGGACTGCATGTAATGTGAAGCAGAGCTAGGGGGCATTTAAAAAGTCAAAAATAAGCATGCTGCAGGTTATATGAGGACTTTAATGGAGCTTTACAGCCAGGATGCTGGCAGTGGATACCTTTGATCCCTGAAAGTGCTTTCTTTGGCCCCTGGGGAGGAGGGGGAGGAGGAAACAAAAACACAAAAGTAAGGAAAACACACAGAGGTAGCAGCAGAAAACTGACCTCACATTGTAGTTTGGTGTCTTGATCTATGTCTATAATAGGAGGCTGTTGTGCTTCTAATTGAAACAGGGACGAAGAAAAAAAATATCAGTGATGTCTCAGCAATGTCAAGATTATACCTAAGCCGCTCTTCATGGTGGTGTGTTGATGCCGTACGTCCATCTATGAGTCAAAACAAACATGACTGAAGCAGCAACAACCTGTTTCACTGCTATGAAAAAAAACAACCTTGTAAATCCTCTTGGATTTTGCATTATCATACAAGCTGCAGACTGTATTTATTGCACTATATTACTGTGCTTTCCAAAGTTGTAACCATAGAGACCAGAAAAGGCTCATGGCCGGCCTTTCCATCATTTATTGAGCAAATGACGTCAAAGTGACCACTATTTTGTTTTTGAAGGAGGTTTTTTCCTTTTGTTCACAGCAGTGCAGGGTGTGCGTGGATAGCAGGTTGAGTCACCTTAATGAGGAAGCTAGCTCAGCCACAACAAGTCATCTATAATGAATTCATAACCTTCCTTTGACATAAGGACACCATTATGGCACATCTTTTGTAAGGATTAGACGGCAGAAAATACTTTTGTAAAAAACATTTTTCAGCTAACAGGTAGTCTGTCTTCACAAATTTTTATTGCATGTCGATATATTTGGCCCCCCAAACACATGTGGACATGTTTGCCCTCCACTCTTAATGGTATTCCCAGTTAAAATGTGTAAAAAACCTTAGTTTAATTTTTTTTTCTGCTGCAGTATGATATTAAAATACTGGAAAAGCCTAAAGAAATACAAAAAAAAACATTAAAAGAAATCATCCATCCAACCATTAGCTTTGTATATTTGTGCACTTAAAGCTGAAGTCTGTAAGTTTTTAGAAAATCACTTCTTTGTCATATTGGCTAAAACTGTCCCTATGCCCAGACAGCAGTACATGTGATATGTAACCTGTGAAAAAAAAAATGCTTCAATTGGTCCCGCCTACTGCCTGTAATGCAATCTGGAAAGAATATTTCGGGACAAGACAAAACAACCAATCACAGCCAGTGGAGTGTCTGATGGAGTGTCAATCACAGCTCACAGAAGGGATATGATAGGAGTGAATTATACATATGAGGTAACCATCTAAGTCAGGCATCCCCAAACTATGTCCTCAAGGGCCGTTGTCCTGCAGGTTTTAGAGGTTACCCTGCTTTAGCACAGCTGATTATCATGATTGCAGTAGAGCTGAAGCCTGTTAATCAGCTTTCAATTAAAATCAGCTGTGCTGGAACAAGGAAACCTCTAAAACCTGCAGGACAGCGGCCCTTGAGGACCGAGTTTGGGGATGCATGATCGAAGTTGTACTCACAGTTGCAGGGTAACAATACACAAGCCAAACAACCAAGGCTAGAGACTGAACCAAACTGGAAAAGTATCTTGAAGAAGGACATATCACATTAAAATGTGGAACATTGGCTAAATGACCTAAGCAAACCTCCCTGAACAAGGTCTTACTGGCTGAAGAAACACACTTATTTCCATGAAAGCCCAGCAGCACAAATTACATAGCTTTTAAGAGCAGGACCCATCCTGAATGGCTGATTGAAGGTTGAACAGTCCTGATAACGAAAGACCCCAAGAAGGGGTCAATCCCAACCAACTACTAGCCAATAACCTGTCTCTTCACAACATGGAGGCTCCTGTTCAGGCACCATAGTGGCGAAGATAAGTGGGCACATGGATCAACACATGACTAAAGCACAGAAAGGCATTAGTAAAAACAGCAGAAGAGCCAAACACCAACTACTGGTTGACAGAACCTTTTCCTAAGACTGTAAAACCAGACAAACAAACCTTTGCATAGGCTGAGTTGATTACAAGAAAACCTACAACTCAATACCACACACGGATCCTGGAATGCCTGAAGTTGTACACTGAAATACCCCAGTCAAATGGCAACCATGAAGAGGCCACAAGGAAAGCGACAACAGCCAAATACGTGCAACGATTAAGGCAAGTTCTGAGAAGTCAGCTCAATGGAAAGAATAATGTCCGTAGAATCAACAGCTACACCTTTCCAGTAATCAGATACCCTGTTGGGCTAATAAGTTGGCTTAGGAGCCTATTCAGGTACATGGTGGGTCCCACACATAATCCAGTATCCACAGACCATAAACTAAGTGCAAAGAAGGAGGCAGAAGCCTAGTGAGCATTGAAGATTAAACATTCAAGCTCAAAGAATACTTCAGAAAGATGGCCGCAAGGATGGAAGCAGGTAGTGAATGTCTTAGACAGTGCAGGCTGGAAATGAAAGAATCGGAGGAACCACCATGGAAAAAATGTTACATGGGTTGTACCAATGACAGATAAATGAAGTTGCTGATATAAAAAAAAAATCATACCAATGGCTAGAGATGGCCAGGCTAAAGGACAGCACAAGAAGCACTAATAATGGAAGCAGAGGGGCATGCCTTGTGCACCAGACCAATAGAGGACCAGCCTTACCTTTCCAGGCAATATTCCATTTGCAGGCTATGCAAAGAGGTTTCAGGAACAATCGACCATTGCACAGCAGTGTAAAAGATATTGGCAGAAAAGGAATACAGGGAACATCATAACCAAGTGGCTCATATAGTGTACAGAAACATCTGTGCAGAACACAAACTGGAGACCCAGAGGTCAAAATTGGAGCTGTCTCCAAAGGTGGTGAGGAATGACAGAGCTAAGATAATGTGGAACTATCACAAACAAAATGGTTGTTGTTACTGCCAACCAATAATTTAGACTAAGACAGACTTTATTGTCATTCTGTACACACAGAATGTATACAAAGCAAAATTTCTTTCAGTAAAGCTCTCAAGACATTTCCATTTCTAAAAAGTTATCACCTTAACCTAATAACTTTTTTACAAACAAGGTTTCTATAGATTACAGTCACAGATTTTTTCACATCCCCTTGAGAAATTTTACCTGATCTGCATTGCACAATTGTTTTAATTAAGTCACATTGTGGTTGTTTTAAACAGAAATGTCATTTTTTCAATTCCTGGGGAAATCCTTAAAAGTTCCCTAAAAGTTGAATTTTACTCTAACCTTTTGAGGAAACTCTTACATGGAGACATGATCTGTTGCTATATGAGATCGTTTAGCCTACCTAATGTTGTCAGTAAAGCTCTGTTTGAGTGATTTTCTAATTCATCTGGAGAGGTAGTTACAGTATAAGGCCAGAATGCAGTCTAACAAAACCACAATAATGGTACTTCAATGAAAATACATGTGGTTACACATGGCAGGTGATTACTTTTTTACTAGTGTTTTTTATACATAAGCAGCTCCTTTTCAGTTTAACCATCCATCCATTTTCCGTCACGCTTTATCCCAAGCGGGGTCACGAAGGGTGCCGGTGCCCATCTCCAGCTGTCAACGGGCGAGAGTTGGGGTCCACCCCGGACAGGTTGCATCATTCCTTTTCAGTTTAATTTAGATTAATTTGCAAATATTAATTAAAGCCTCTTTTACATCAGACATGTTGGTTTTTATACCCAGTTGATCAAGTGGCAGAACTCTTCTTCAATAGTATTAATTTATTTTCGTCATAAGAGCAGAGCTTTTTTTAAGTCAGGTCAATTTTTAAAGTGAAATACTCTGTTGAGAACCTAAGAAAAAGAAGTGAAACACAATTTGTTTTTCGACAGCTTAGTGTTTTGCTAAGGTTACCTCACTGATCCACAAATCCTGTCTCACCACGCTGAGTCCTCACCATGACCTGCAGGGAATATTGGAGACAAGGGCGTAGGTTTGATTTGAACTTTGGTAGGGACACTATCAGTAGGTTGTCATTGGTGCTATGCAATATGTATGTCCTTTTTTATGCACGGTGTGAGGATCCGTACTGATAAGAGGAATTCATAGTTAAAAGAGAAAAGCATCATTTTGCTACATTAATAAAAATTGTATAAGCACTACACTCATAAGATGCTGTTTATTAATGTTTGAAGTATCACCGGCTCCGATGAATGTGGAATTAGGACTGTTTTCCACTTTGAAAATGGTTTCATTTGAACGACTAAGAGAGAAGGTAAATACAGTATTTTCTTTTGAAGATATAGAATTGTGCAGAGGTAAACCCCACTCTTATATTTTACCTACTATTCTCTCTCTGTATCAAGCTAAATAATACATTCATTAAAATATTAACTTCACTATAAAAGCGGAACATCTGGGCTGTAGTTACTCTGTGTAGCCCATTACATGTATTTTATCTGGGACTGAAAAAATGAATCATATTAATTGATTATTTCAATAATCGTCAACTAATTTAGTGATTGATTCATCATTAACTGGAGAATAGAGACTCTAAAACATAATAAAAATGTAAAATATGCCTTTCTCCGACAGAGCAACCCACTTAGATCAGTAATTATACCAAAATTTTAAAAATACAACATATATATATATATATATATATATATATATATATATATATAAGATAAAAAAAATGTTTTTGTCTGTCAATATTCTTCATCCAGAACTCATCAAGAGGAAATATTTTAGTATCACCTGGTTTATTTAGACATCACCTGAAGCACTGAAGGGCAGCTGCTTCACCTAAAAGCTGCCCTGCATCATTATTACTGGATATCTGTGTTTCCTATAATCATATAAAGTGCATTTGTAATAGTAAAGGATTAAATGTAACACGATCTTTTATCATTGTCCTATATTGCTACTGTCTGACTGTTTAAATAGCTCCTTATGTCTATTTTCTTTTTTAGTGGCATCATCTACAAACACAACACTGAGAATGAGCCTAAGTGTATTCAAATATAAAATCACTTTTAACAATTATAAAAGACAATATAACACTATCTTATCTGTAATTTAATAATATCCAAAATAAACAGCCAGATTCAAGCATTTTTACCAGACATTAATGTTTGTACTAAATTACTTATAGACTGTGTGGAAATCTATGTAAGATAAAATCAATGTTAATATTCTTCCTCTGTTTGTTCTTGTCTTTATCCTATTTCTAGAAGTATAAATAGTCAATTAAATTATTATTATTATGTGGAACCCTAATTATGCCTTAAACGAAAAATAGCAGATGTTTAGACGCCATTTCTTGTTGTTATAGGCAGCGGCGTAGGAAGCGGGGGGGACGGGGGGGACATGTCCCCCCCAATATAAAAGCCAGGTGGATATGTCCCCCCCAAAAATTGTACCGCAAAATATTAGATTTTGACAATTTTTTAACTGTCGTGCTTTTATTTTGAAGACGCAGCATAGCGTTACGTCACTGTACTCCCCCTCCCCTCTGTGAACTGTTGAGTGTTTGAGCACTCAGAGGGAAACAGCGATATAGAAAGTCAGAAACTTGTGAATGAGGTAAAATGGTCTGTCGGGATCCTGCTATGATGAATATTGCTTATTTATAACGTCTTGTTGTCAGTTCACTTTCATATATAGAAACTGAATCTTTTTGGTTTAGGCATCTTAGTCTTGTAGGAAGAGGATTAGGGCCACTGAAAAAAGTTAACTGATTTTTAATTTTTTTTAGTTTAACATGGGGGAAAAAGTCAGAATTCTGAGAAAAGTCAGAATTCTGACTTTTTTCTCAGATTTCTGACTTTAATCTCAGAATTCTGACTTTTTTCTCAGAAATCTGACAGATGATTAATGTTTCTAATCAATTTACATTTTTTTTTTTTGTGGTGGTGGGGGGGGGGGGGGGGGGGGGGGGGGGGTACTATACAGATATATAAAAACAAGAAGGTCTCACTAAAAAATAACCAGAATATATGTTTAGAGTAAAGATTGACTAGTGTTTACACAAGCACACAATTTCTAATCTGCTGAGCTTGCTGTGCAAGAAAATGTAAAATATACGTATAAAGAAATATAACAGGAAGTACTGCTAAAACAAACTAAATGTTAAATAATGTAGATATTGGTTTAAAAAATTCTTCAGATTTGGAAATTTGGAAGGAATACATAATTCTGAAATTAATCAACAAATCTGGTTAAAAAAAAAAAATAAATAAAAAATAAAAGTTGCACTTTTTTACTTGAGGAATTTTTTGAATAACTTCATAATTATGAGTTTAACTAGTTGGAGGTAATGCTACACTTCTCTGCTTCCTGTCCTGCTCATAAAAGGTAAACATTATAAACCCACCATTAATTTTCTACACTATTTGGAAAACACAACACAAATGTAATATAACAAAAGTATGTTTAACAACAAACATGTTAGCATCAAGCCATAGTCATGTCTGTTTTAGAGCCTAGCTCTCTTGTTTAATGACCTTCTGGTCCTCCATTAATGAGGGGACCCCACGGGCACGTAAAAAGTTGCCTAATTCTGTCATTTTCCACCAATGTGTCACTGGCCACCTCAAACAACTCACATCTTTGTCAGTGAAGCTGAGTGCTCCACATCTCTGCCTTCATGGTGCCCATCTACATTAAGATCCAAAATTCTGAGAAAAAAAGTCAGAATTCTGAGGAAAAAAAGTCTTAATTCTGAAAATAAAAGTCAGGATTCTGACTTTTTTCCCGTATTAAACTGAAACAAAATGTAAAAATCACTTAACTTTTTTTTTTTTCCAGTGGCCCTAATCCTCTTCCGTAGTCTTGGGCTGATCACTCATCCAATATTTAACTGCTAACTTTCTCTAGACGTTTGCCACGCTAGCCAAAATGTTTTTTTTATATATATTTTTTTATATCTCATTTCAGTACAATGCCACCACCAACTAAAAGGCTGAAACAGCAGTTGGACTTACTCAGATTTCTTTAAAAGAGAAACGTCAGTGTGAGTAACAGTCAGCTAACACAACTTGTGTTGAAATTAGCCCGGTCTGGGCGTGCGTTTACGAGGATTTTTTATTTTTTGCATGGTTTTGATTCGCCGAAATGGACAGATGTTATACCTGCCGCGCTCCTGATCGTTAGTTAACCACAGGGAGAATTAATTCTAATTCTTAGCAGCGGCGGCCGCATTGGTCGTGCAGCGGACTGCTGCACAACCACTAATTAACCAACTAATTAACTTCTGCATCTTTATTTCCTCAAATAAACTGCTGGCTCCTCTTTTTACACTATAAACAGATTAACACAACATTGACAACTCTGTAGTTTTCTCTGTTCTGTACTGCAAATTGGAATTAAAGGCGCCATTTCTACCAAAGGTCTGGACAGACTGGCCACCTGTCTAGGGTGGACCCCGCACCAGCACCTCCAGACCCCACTAAGGGACAGGGTGTACAGAAAATGGAAGGATGGATGGATTTCTACCAAAGGTTGATAATGCGTTTTTGAACCAGATAATTCAAAGCGCCCTGTCCATAATTCTTCAACACATTGTCAGCTCCCTCTGTCAGTCAACCTATATAAATTCATTTTTGACCATTATTGCAAGTTTGACAAAATAAAACATATCAAACTTTGCACTTGTGTGGCCTACTGAATTGTTTTGATTTTCTAGTGCGTATGCGGACACTAAATATGCCAAGGGCTGAAGCCCTTGAAAGACATCTCCCTTTTCTTAATAAAAGACTCCAGTTATTTTGTTTGGTGATATGCTCACATCTTATGAACAAATGCATTATGTTAATTTTAAATGCATTATTTTTACAAACACATTTATAAAGGAATAAAGTAAAAGATTAAATAGCCTTTTTTTTTAAGTAGCGTACTTAAGATATGTTTCTGTTGAATATTTACGAATCTCAGATTTCCGACATGTGTCCCCCCCAATTGTAAACATATTCCTACGCCCTTGGTTATAGGCTACTCTATAAAATAAATAACACCTGCTAATAATTATACCTGAAAGAGTCATCAAAAAAAGAAAACAGTAATAGCAACTAAATATCGGTAAAAAGGAAACCCTCACATTTTCTTTCTTAGTTGGCTGTGGCTAAGAATCAGAAATGTTGATGGCTTACAGCCTTTATTTGCCCATTTTTCCAGGAGTCTTCAGAACTCCTGGCTGACTCAGAATATTTCGTTTTATAAAAGAAAAAAAAAAGGTTTTTGTTTTTTACTGTACATGATTATTCCTTTTTTTTTTAATTGGGACTAGTTTTGTAGCCTAATATTAATTGCAGTAACCGCGGCATTTTAGTGTGAATAAATGTTCAATTTTGTGCTCCAAGCACGGACGGACTAGAAAACAGCCTATCAAGGAGAGAGAAGGCGGGACCTAAGGCAGAACAACCAATGAGAGTGGAGTTAAACAGAGCAGCACAGTTCTATGCGGTGCTACGTGAAAGGGACAGTAGAGACCAGGCAGAGGAGCTGCGAGAGGAAAAGAAGCCACTGCTGCAACAACTACTGCTGTAAATTATAAACATGTTGCTCACATCCAATTATTGGTAGGGACAATTAGATCGGTTCAAAATTTTGGTAGGGACATGTCCCTATGGTCCCTATGCAAACCTACGCCCATGATTGAAGAAGTCTGTTGACCAAGATCTGGTCGGGTATCAGCCTGGTTCTGTCTCTAAGTCCTGTCAGACCAAATCAAACAAGCAAATCTCTTACATCTTTCAATCAGTTTGCTATTAATATCAGACTCTTCATTGCCTCCAAAGACCCTCTCTGCGTCTTGTGGTTGGGGTTAGACAACAACTTACTAGCTTCTTTTAACACAGGATGAAATGAATAATTGATTTGCTCTCATTTTCAATGTATGCCTTATAGCTTTTAAACAACGATGAAACAAACATCTGCAGCAAAGCTACCTCATCGGTCAGGATGGAGAGACTTAACCAAGCAAAACATGGAACTGTATGAATATCATTTAACATCCAGACAAAGTATGTTAAAAATAAAGATTAAGTTTAAAGGATTGTGTTTCCGTATTAATTTGATAAACTTTAAGATGTACTTCTTATTGCTTTAGCCTAACAGAGACTTTCTCTCGGCTATTCACCCTAGGGAACAGCTCTGAAATGCACAACTCAAAGTTGTCTCCTGATCATATTCTCCCACCTGAGCTGTGCATCTCTCCCAGAGTAACCGGGTGCCTTTATGCTTCTTCTCTATTTACCCATCGGTCCATGATATGTTAGCTTGGGATATTTGTTTCTCCACAGCCTTTTCCCTGACCTGTGTTATGTTTTCTTTGTTCTTGTATTGCTGTTTGCTCACTGGTGTTCTCTAAGAAAACAGCTAAAAAAAAAAAACACTGAACAGCTGGATTAATTTACTGGATAAGGGACTATGGAGGACAGTTGCTACCACAGGTGTTTTTAAGTGTATTCATCCGAAAAGAACTGACTATAAAGGCAGAGCACGCTTATGAGATCTTTCTCCTTCAAACAGCCTGGAAAGCATTCGGTTTTCTTTCTTCACAGTGATGAATTATGTTTTGTGGGCTGTCAGACAGAAATTCCTTTAAAATTCAATACAGTCTGTCGAATGGAAAAAGTAAAAAAGAGAAAACATTTAATTCTAAAAAATTTTTTAAAGTAGGCCTATTGCAGATTCGTTGCATGTGAGTTTTTCCCTTTTATTATTGTGTAAATGCTGAATACTTTAATGTTAATTTTTCAGAAAGTGGGTGAACAGTTTTAACATCTTTCCTCTTGTTTTATAATTTTGCTCTGAAGCTGACAGGAAGGCTGAGGCCATTGCTGCTTACTTTATAGATTCTCCATTTTGCAGTTGAAGGTTCGGGTTTCTCTGGGCTCATGTGAAGGAATCTTGCTCTGCTGACCAACTTCTGCTTCCCATTTGCACTAACAGGACCCTGGAGGTTCACTGGCTGAGCTCAGTTCAACACCTCAATAGTGCGCTAATCTGCTGTGACCTTTGTGACACCATCAACCTTATATATCTGTCAGCACGATGCATTCCTAGCTTCTCACTAGTCAAGTTGGGTTTGTTTAATGCCCACAAGGTCAGTCTCATCATTCTTTCGTGCCTCAGACAAAAATCCTGCTTTGCATGATGCTTTGTTTTTTCTTCTTTTTCATACCAGCTTTTGATGTTTAAAGCGTTACACCTGTTGAATCAAGCAGTGATAGACTGAAATGTGGCTGTGGAGCAGAATAATTCATCATTTTGTCTTCAGTGCATCATGTGGCACATTTACTGTAGTTAGAGCTGCTTGCACTTAAGCAGCAATATCAATGACTCATCACCCCTTTAATGATGTGCCTCAGTCTGGGTGACTCAGAAGCAGCAAAGTGGATAATTTGTCTGTTGGAAACTGATCAATAGTTAATGACATGATGAGTGAGGGGTTTCACTAGGGCTGTTTACAAAACCAAACATTCAGCTCTGTAAAAGCCAGCATTAGTGTAGTCTGAATAAGTATAGAGATACAGAATAAAATGCTTTATAATGTAAAGCAACCCTCAGGTTCAGCGATGATGTAGAAATTAGTTAAAATGAACTGGTTTCTTTCTGTCTTCTTTTTATTTTTAACTCTGTTCTTCACTGGATAGAATCAAGGAGGTGTGTTGAAATCCTTTACTATAGATTTTAGATGTACATATTGACTCTTGCTGCTCTCCCACCGCAGTCTTCCTCTTTATAGTGTGAACCTGGTAAAAAAAAATACAAAATAAAAACCTTGAAAAGTGAATATAGCTAATAATAGTTCTTATTCCTCCAACTCATTCCAAGGAATTACATTAAATAAAAATTTTGAAGCAAACTGGCTTCAAACGAAAGCTGTCTAAACAACTGAACATATGTGCATATGATATTACTGCAGGCACTTAGATTAGGATCGTTTTAATGTTGTACCCCTGGATAATTTTACTCTTCGAGCCAAAAGGTGAAAACTACAAGCCTAAAGTTATCAGTTGAGCCAATAATCCTGTTAAAGGCATATTTGCTGTTTGCAAACAAGGCATTTAAGCCATGCCCCTTTTCCTTCCATCTGAGAGAATCAGTCTCTTCCAAGTTACACAGCACAGCAGCAGCTTATCGATAAAGTTGTTCAGATGATTTTACAGCAGCAACATCTAAGTTCCTGAATAAACATGTACACTAGACCCTGTGGGAAGGAGAGATATTTACAGACAACGGCAGACTGCCAGCTTGATGTGTGTGCTTTGTTGCATGTGCACAACTGAACTATTGCCTGAAGGCCTGTAAATGGCTATGAACACAGACACAGAGCCTTGTGAATAATCACGACTGGAGTTGTAAGTCATCACATGCAATTCCTGTAAATTGCAAGTGATTTTTTTTATCTCCATGGGTAATAACATTTCACTGTATGTAGGATATTATGTGTATAAAATATGCAGCTAATGTAAGACTCAGATGAATGGTGTCGAATGCGCTGCATTTTAAACTGTGCTAATTTGTCGGCAATGGTGCAGAAATGGAATTCATTACAGTTTGCATCCATGATGCACAAGCGTTGGTATGGGAGTTTGTGCCTAGTCTAAATGTTTACACAAAGAGCAGAACAATAATAATGGGAACAAATACATGTTGCTTTAGCTCCTACACATCCCCAGTAAGTGACTATTTATTAGTCCTTCTGGACCAGTAATCCAGACTTTTCAAGGTATGTAAGTCTCATTATTTATCCTGCATCTATAAAGTATGATCAGAGTGTGAATAATGCAAAGCACCCATCCATAATGGTTGTTTGTTTTGTGATCCAAAAGAATTGCAAAAGCATCACTAATTTTTATCACACTGCTGCCACAACTGTTAATGTTTTATATGACTGATATGATAGATCATAATAATAAACAAACCTGAAGTACAAAGTAAAAAGACATATATGTTGTAAGTTCATATGTCATCATATTATCACATTTGACACCAACACAATAGGTGGCTGTAGTGATGCTGCTCAGGTTTCTAAAGCCTCAGCTCAACTGACAACTTCACACCCCTCTGTGTGATGTATGTGATACAGGGTGAGGCCACCAGAGATGAGAGGTGAAAGGGTAATCTGATACCACCTGCTAACTTAGCCACACACCGACTGTGTATACAACCAGTCGTATTGGAGTAACATAAACTGTGTCAGTCGCACAACCAGTTTGCATAATTCATGACTCGTCACAAATCCCAGAGCTATTATTTTTAGGAAACTGCAGCGGTGTAAGGAAGAGCAGGAAGCCAAACTTCCCTACTTCATTTTAGATGGGTTTTTTTCTGTGACCACAAGGAAGCTTCATATTTTTAAGTGACCCTTCATTGTATTTTTGTTATCCTGTTTTCTACTCCAAACTGTGATCAATGCTTCTCTGTATTACCTCTGTGTTAAGAAGAACTAATAATGAACCATTGTGAGCCATGAATGCGCAGAGGCGAGATGATTGAATGTTAAATTAACTATCTTTCAGAGTGATTCCTGGATGAGCTGAAGTCATTGGGTTCATACTTGTTAAATAATTTCCTGTTGCTTGCTCCACTTTTTCTAAGCAGGTCTAACTCATATCCAGAAAAAAAAAAAAACATCAAACTCAGATCACTTCAGTCCAGTCCTCTGATCTGTACTGATCACAAAATGAAAGTAGGTAGAAATTTATCCAAGGAAACTCAGCTTGTATCAGGTTTACAGAGATTTTCAACCTCCATCATCCTCCACTGGGCTGGAGTTCTGGCTGGGTGGGCGGTGACCATTTCTTTGTATTAGAAGAAAAACCCTCCAGAGAATCAGGGTCAGTATGAGCAACATGCATATGAGTAGATTTAATAGGAAACAAAAAAATAAAGTTACACAGATTTAATGACAGCAACAACTGAGTCAAATGTCAAATGTCAAAACACACATTATTGGGATTATTCAAAACGCGTATATTTAAAAACCCAGATCTGTGCTTCAGCAGTTGCAGCAGCTAGGGTGTCTGAGGCATGAAACTCTGGAAAAAAATAAACACAGGTTAGTGACCACATAAATCTAACAGAGGAAAATTATGAACATGAGTCACTAACCTGGCTAAAAGTTCAGTCCATAGCCACAGAACAGGGAAATCAGGATCTAGCCGATGGGCTTCCAACAAGATGTGGCGGGCACCACCCAGAGTGTCCCAGATGCTGCAGCCCCAGAGAAAATGCAGGGGCCGAAGCCAGGTCAGACAAACAGATCAGAACAGAATAGCTAGGCTCAGAGGTTCAGGAGTCTGAAGACAGACTCTGGACACAAACTGGTACAGGCAATCTCAGTGGTTGAGAGGCAGAACAGGTCAGGATCAGGAAATCAGAAACACCAAGGAACTCTAAAAACACTCTCACCACTGGCTAGAGAGAACATGGTAATTTGGCCCTGATGACTCGATGCAAGGACCTTAAATAGAGGCAGGAGCAGGTGGATCAGATGAGCAGTGATGAGAAACCAGGCAGAGTGAGACAGGTGAATCGAATGAGTAATTAAGCCAGTCATCAGTGCCAAGATCATGACAAAATCCTTTTTACAGAAAAGAAACTACTGTATTCCTTTTATCAGTGATATTAGCCAAGTATTTCACCCCTTCTAGCTTTCAATAAAAAACAAATGTGCTTATCAAATACCAGTTATGTTATCAAACAGTTATCAATAGGAAATAAGAGAAAACAAAATAAGGTATTTGGTCCCTGATAAACCATTGTAGTAACATGTATGTTGCATTTAGAAAAAAATATCTAAAGCAAAATGAATATATATATATAGTATCTAAGAAGAGTGTAACTTTGTAAGAATGAAAATGTACTTCAATCAATGTGTTTATTTTTGCGCAGAGAGCCTGAGATCCCTGCGTGGGCTCCATTACTCTACCAATTACAACTGCTGGACATCAGAGACAAACCATACCCGTTAACTCTGCCCATCGCTGACCGCATCCGCATCGGTAACCAGAAAAGAGAGCGAGGAAACTTTCACTTCCAGAGAGAGGAGTTCAGCCTCGCTGCCAGAGCTTATTGTGTGGCCCTGGACGTGCTGACCACACGCACCAAAGGTAGGACTGATTTATAAACTGCAAACATTTCCATACTCCTGGCTATAACGCAGTCATGTCAACAAACACAGCAGGTATAACACATCATCTGACAGGAATACTCCACCATCGCCACTAATCACAGCTTCTCCATGCAGGGCCACATCCGTCTGTGCAGCAGGCTGCCATAAACGCTTTCGCTTAATACTTTTGCATGATCAAAAGCAATCAACTTTCCCTTCATTTCCACCTCCTTAATCACTTTAATTATCGACAAGGCAGAGAAAGCCCAAGGGAGAAATGTAGCTGAATGAGACAATGAAGAGAAAACATGGATTGCCTCCTAATAAATCAATAATGGCTGACCGCTTTGTAAATCTGATGCGGCAATGAAAGAAGGCGTTTATCCAGATCATCCAGATAATGTAATTAGTCAATGAGAAGAATATGAGGAGTAAAACAGGAGAAATTCCAAGATATTAATTCTGTACCGAAAGTCATTCATTCATTTAGATAAGATGATTTAAATCGAACTTCAAGTACAAAAGCACAAACCGCCGACTGACTCATGTATTTCAGGTAAGGATGATAAAGAAAAAAAAAGAAAAGAAACAGGTATACTGCTTTGCGACATTATCCTACAATTTTTTTGTCTACAAAGTTTGTTTTTTTAGCGGTTTTCTGTGTGATGGAACACAAAGTATTGCGTAACTCTAACGTCAGAGGAAAACGTAACACGATTCTTACTCTTTTGTATGCAAATGAAAATCTGTAATGTGGCATGCATAAGTTATATGTACCCCATTCCTACTTTGTAGAAAGGCTGTCTAAACAAGTGTCTCTAACAGCTTTGCATATGTGAAGACTTAGGTCTTTGTTCATATATCAACTATAACAGCTTAAGCTCAGTTTGAATATCATTTGAATAAAGAATATTTGCTCTGTCCCCTGCATGACAAACAACAGAGTTTATAGCTTTCTTAAAACAACAGATTTCCTTTTGTTTCTTTCCCTTTAGGCCAACATTTGTAAAGTAGGAAACTAACCTACCAACATATTCTCCCACCTGAGTAGTGATTGTTACAGCTGTTCAAAGCTTACCATGGGCCTCTCTGCTGATTTGTTGATCAATGCTCTCCATAACCAGTCAGATAGTTAAGGTGGATGGGAATGTAGTTTTCTTATGACAGGCTTAACAGTGCTAAATGAAATAGAAAGGTGACTGATTGTTTTATAATCTTACTTGACTTTGAACGCCCCTAAAACATAATTCCTGCCTTGTTTACTGTGTTACTTGAACAAAATCTTAATGAGACATATTGCCAACATCATAAGTCTTCCATCTCAATTGCATGTTGAGTAAAAAAAAAAAAGTCAAATCCGCTAGTTTTGACAAAGGTTTTTGCATTGCTCTGGGTTTGGGTTTTTAACTTGCAAACTAACATGTGAAAACAACCTTGTAAAATTTCAATCAAATTGAGGAGAGATTAACTTTGATACTCATTGTTGAATGTTGACATTTATATATGAAAAAGGATTTTGCTTTTATTTGGAGCAAATACTATATCTTCATAGTTTTTGTTTAGCTCCAAAACTAACACCACTTGAAGCAGAATATCTAAATTATTTTGACTTTAGTTTATTGTTGTAGGATAACAAAATATCTAATAGTGGATTATCCAAGAGTTGTAGTCATCATTACCTAACCCTGATATGATCTTCTGTTCAGCCTTCTCCCTGATTTGTCTTCTTTGATTCTAGGTTTTCTTAATGTTGTCTGTTCCCTCATGTTTTCTATCAAACCTCTAAGGCGTTGACTTACCACAAGTAAATTTTACTTGTATGCCTATACAAACACACAATCATGCAGGAAAACACCTAAGGGCAAATTAGAGATGCCAATAAACCTTATGTTTTTAGACTTTCAGAGGTAACTGGATTAAGGCCCCGTCCACACGAAGTCAAAACGAACACGAAACGCTGATATTTTCCAAAACGTTTGTCGTAAAGACGGAGACGTAAAATAAATGTGAGCGTCCACACGAACGCATGAAAACGCTGCAAAATGTATGCCAGGCCTGTAAGTGGCGCTGTGGTGCCAAAGCAAAAATAAGCGACGAAATGTTGGGCATGCGCACTAATATTTATACATGGTTGCCCTGCGGGTCCATTTTCGTGGTTCAGTCAAATTCAGGTGCTGAACTATGTCTTCGATATTGCTCTGTTCTTCCTGGTGATATTCCAGAAGAAGAAGATTCTGTTGTAAGCCCGACAGCAGGGTGAGTAGCATGAGCAGCAACCATTCAACACAGTACGGCGCCATTGTTGTTGTGATACTGTGTCGCGCATGCGTGTTTAGAGGCGACGCTATGACGCATGCGTGTAAAAAAAAAATGCGGTTAGAGCTTAAAGATGGAAACGCGAAAACGGCGTTTCAAAATCTTCCCACTCTGAAGGCTTGATAAAAAAAAGATCGTTCACAGACCCCCGAAACGCCGGCTTCGTATGGATGAGAGGCTGGTTTGGTGAAAAATTTGTGCGTTTAGGCCAGGGTTTGACTTCGTGTGGATGGGGCCTTAAGCCACACATGCATTGGGATGACACCCAGGACCTTCTTTCTGCAAGGTGACAGTGCTACAGATTGAGCAGCCCTTTGTCAAATAAGTACCATAAATACAGCCCCATTAATACCTAATGTTTCAAACATGTTACAAATCATTTATGAAACTGTTATTTTAAACATATTACTGTGAATTATTATTGACTCTTAGTAACTTTAATATTTGCCTTAAAGGAAATTTGAAAATCCATTGCAGCCAGGGTTTTTTTTTGGCAGGACACAAACAACTGTTTAAAATAAAATTCTTAAAAATGCCCAGAGGTCAACTCTAAACCCTCCTTAGGTCCTCAAATTCCAAAACACCCGTAAAAACAGCATCTCAAGAACAAGTGGCTAAAATCGGTAACTTGGTAAAAAGATGCCGCTCGTGAGCTGCTAAATTTTATGACAAACATTTCAAAGAGGAGGGTAAAATTCCTTTGTGCTAACAAGGTCTCATTAGTTTGGTTGATGCCTCATGCAGTTAGAGACATTTGGGTCTGGTGCTTCTAAAAAAGAATGAATACAATATCCAGTTAAATTAAAAGGCAGAACATGAACCGGTAACATAATGACTCCCACTGGGAATTTCTCCTTCAAATGATTTTTGTTAATAGGAATCACAAAAAACAAACAACCCTGTCCATCTCAAAGTTATTATTGCAGCTTCTTTATGATACATTTAAATAAATCCAGTACCAGGTGCAGGTGGGGGCTGTAAGCTATGTGCCTGTTTCTGTGCAGATGGCGATGATGTTGGCATGAAGGAGGAAGAGGAAGAAGTGCGGGAATATCGGATAAAGTGTCTGAACAACCTGGCTGCTGCTCAGCTCAAACTGGAGCAGTTCAGCGAGGCTCTGCATACCAGCCGGGACGTCCTGACCCTCCAACCGAACAACGTCAAGGCGCTTTTCAGGACCGGAAAGGTAAGGGTCATGTTATCCCTGAGAGATGTCATAAAGCATTTCATCTGATCTGTGCTACCACTCTAAGAATTACCACTGCATACAATAAAGAAGGGGCAATCTGTTAAATTTGTAAAAAGATAGATTATGTTTGGGGAAAATAAAACAGGTGCTTTATTACTTGCTGTATTTGATTTATTGTTATCCTAGCAGAAGTCCCCCTGCAGATCTTTTCATCTCTTACAGCTGCTGTCAGATAAGGGCGAATACAAAGAGGCCATGGAGGTGCTAAAACAGGCCTTGAAACTGGAGCCAGCCACCAAGGTGAGATCATGTGGCCCAGATAATCCTTCCTCTGTCTGAGTTCTTTCCAAACCAGCCTGTAAATCATGCAAACACCATACTTGACCTGTGCTATGAGCAGAGGCAGTGAATTTCCAAGTCAATAAAAATCTAGATGTATTGTTTCACCAGACTGCCATGCAAAATCAGAGACTTTTATGTTTATATTTTGTCATATAAATATTAATTTCAAAATTATTTATTAGAACTTAATTACAGGCCAACAAAAACTGATTACATTTAATTTCAGAGGTAGATTGAGCAGTACTTTGTAAAACCTTATTTTATCATCAATAGCTGTAACCTTTGAGGTGTGTCTTCTTTATCAGCTGTGTACATCTGAAAATGGAAAGGTTTTCTCCGTCTTTCTTGCAAAATGGTTTAGTCTTACTTATTGCTGCAGATGTGGCATTGTCCTGCCAGAAGGTGAAGCTCATGTTTTCATATCAGGTGTTTTGCAGTATTTAAAAGGTTTTCTACCAGGTTTACCTAGCATGAAATACAATCCAGATTTGACTTAATCTGGATTGTTTTTCTGTTTCCATGGAAGCATGATGCTGCCATTAACTTGTATCACTGAGGAGATGGTGGGTTTAAGCTGACATGCATGTGTAGTCTTTCACTATATGTTGTGTGCATTGCATGTACTCTAGGTCAATATTTGGACCCAAAAAAAAAAAAACCTTTACCTTCCCCTTCAAAGCTAAGCACTACCTTGTATAAGAACAAGAGGTGTGGGATCTGCAGTAAACTGGGATTTGTAGTCCGTTCAGTAGGTCTTGAAAAAGTCTGTCCAGCCAATCATGATAAAGAACGAGGCACATTTCTTTTAAATAAGAAGTACCTTTTAAAATCTTTAAAATTTTGGTTTTCTAGGTTTTTGTTCAACACTTCAACAAAAATATTTAAGTCGTAGTTTGGAATTTTCAGTCTGTATTTATTTAAAAAATCTATAGGTATTCTTTTAAGAGTTACATAGCCTTTGCAGATCTAAACCAGTCATTTAGCTGCAGTTTATGGTTTATTCCCCAAATAGTTGTAAAACCATTTAATGTAACCACAGTATAGCAAACAATTATTTAACTCTGGCTACTTTAATGCAGATAATTTCAGATAGATTTTTTCTCATCGTCACATTTTCACAGCCTATTTAGGGTTAAGAGCCCTTTTAGTCTGCATCCAATGCAACCATTCTGCATCAGACAGACACATTCGATGCTGCAGTTTGGCCTGCAACCAAAGGATTGTCAGTTCAAACTGAATTTGTGTCCTGGGGCATGATCCTTCATCCTCATTGCTTACTGATGGTGGTCCCTGTATACAGCAGCCTTGCTTCTGTCAGTGAACACCAGGGTAGCTGAGGCTACAATGGAGCAGCCACTATCAGGTTTGCATGAATGGGTGAATGTAGTGTAAAGCGCTTTGGTCAAGTGTCCTGACTTGACCAAAGCGCTTTATAAGAAGAAGCCACTTACCAGTTTCCAAAAGACATATTTCATGTATAATGAGCCCGACTCTCCAAAGAGTTCGAGGTAAGTGCCCATTTTCAGAAAAAAACATCTATCTACTTGCCTGAGTTACTTAGTCAGTCTAAAGTGTTGTGTTTCAAAATGATCTAATGTTAATTTCAGCTCCAAAATACACTTTTTTTAACCATACAATGATCAGAGAGACCCATTTAAAAATTTTAGCTTTTAATTAGCTGTTTAATGCCCTGACAACTTAGGCTCTACAATCATCCAATAGTCCAAAAGCCCTCCATTACTTTAAGGTGGAGGTTTAAGGAGGGGCAAATCCATACATTTTGGAAATTCATTTTCTTGGTTTGGGTTAAATTTGGAAATAAGGTCTTATTTTTTTCAGGTTCCACAAATTAGCTTTAATTAAAGCCTTAATGCTCTAATTTACCATGTATAATACCTAAAATCTGTAAAATCTAGAAGTACCAACTATCAAATATTGATGAAAGTTAAATCTGCAAGGTCAAAATGATTATCCTACTCTATATATAATATCATATGCTTACAAGAACAAATTATATGACTTTAAAAACGGCAAGAACCCTGACATTGCTAGCATTTCTTTTTCTTTTCAGCTCTACACCTCAATAACATATTTTAGTGAAGCCATCTTCAAAAATATGTTCTTCTGTCTACTTAGGCAATCCATGCAGAATTATCCAAACTTGTCAAAAGACAATCAGGAGGCCAAGACACGCAGCAGTGGAGAGTCAAACCAGCAAAGGTGCTTGGAGATGATATCACACCATTCTTCATTCCTTCTAAGAAAAAGTCATCAGTAAGCCGTTACTTGCAGTAGGAACCAGGTATTTACTGATATTTACATACACTGTGCAAGAAGAAGCCAGGTGATTGGCTGCCTGCTGGCCAATGACAGATTCAAAGCCCCCTCCCCATGACCCTGCAAGAAGTGGGTAATGACACTGGAGACTATATTTTTTCTGTTTTAGGTTGGTTGGGAGTACAAAAAACTAACTGCAAGAATGATGGAAAATGTGTTTGTTCTACTTGGTTTGAATTCATAAGTTTACATATTTCAGGAAAACAATGCCTTCCCTCTAGTTTGGAAAATCTGAGAAGAGGATGTCTTTGTTTGTTAGTTTCTGATAGGTTAATAAAAAACATTTAGATTAATTAAAGACATATCTTACAATGCTATTTAGGCTTCACCTCAGACACATTGTCCACATTTATCACAATGTGAACAAGTCAAAAGAAGCAAGTCAAGATATGAAGAAGAGATCTGAGGAGCTCAAGTATCTAGATGCCTTGAGGTGTTCACAGGCTATAGTTTAACACAATTATTGGCAGTTATAAACATCATGTGAAAGTAAAGAGATCAGATCTTTCAGATTCTGTGTCCAAGAAATGTATGTTTGTTGGTGTGAAATGAAAAAAAAAAATAGAAATTGGACTTTATTAACCCCACAATGGATAAATTAACTCTCTGCATTTAACCCATCCCCTTTGCGGAGCGTTGGGCTGCCACTGTGCAGCCCCCAGAGAGCAGTGTGGGGATCGAACCGGATACTTGAATCCTTCTCAGAGCACAAGCACACTGCTCTAACCACTAGGGCAACACTCCCCTCTAAATGTATGTAGTAACCACAGGCCAAAATCAAAATACCGTTAAGGTGCTGCATATGGCTGCAAGCGTGAAGCCATGTTTAAAAAAAAAAAAGCAATATAAGAATCCAGATTACAGTTTGTGAATAAACTCCAAGACAATTACCGGTACTAAAGATAGAGAAATTGGCCTAAATACCATTACTGGGAGCACATATCCAAACTATGATGAATGGAGGTGGTCCTATTATGTTGTGGGGGTGGGTTTGCAGTAGCGGAGCCTGGGGCAGATTTATAAAAAAAAAAATAGATGTGAATATAGGAAAAGGACCTCAAAAAATCGAAAGATGGCAGTGAGTGCAGAAATGGGTTTTCCAAATGACAAATTTAACATATAGTAATCATACAGCTGAACTGGTCTCAAAGTGGTATAAAATCTAATTATTTGGAGTCGCCTCCTGAAAATAAGATGTAAGCAAAAAGGAGATAAACTGACCCAATTTACTTACTTTTCTGTTGGTAGAAATAAGTCAAAGGTGGAAAAAAGTTAGTGAAAATTAAGGTATGAAAAAAATATGTCCAAAAAATGTCTGTCATTCTGGCATTTAGCAAATTGTTGTAATCATTCACAACATAACACAGGTAACATTCAGTTTGATTTGATATCAAGAAAGAAAGATGAATATTTTTGTGTCTTTTTATGCAGTGTACGTAAATAACTGACTTTAGCTATATGCACAACTCAATTCTTTCATTTGTCTTTGTGTCAAAGAAATTGATTCACACCACTTCCCTTTATGTTTTCAGGGAATTTCCTGGAAGTTCATACTGGGAGCTCTGGTGGTGGCCTTGGGCAGCTTGGTTACATCCATGATTTTGACTGCAAGAAACTGAAAATCATCAGCGGGATGGAAACATCTCTGACCCACTGGAACCAACTGGTTTTCATTGGATCTCCAATGCAAAAGCAGCACCTGAGCTTTGAACCTGTGATTTTGAGAGTTTTTTTTTGTAAAAAGCAGAGTTTAGGACAGAGCGAAATTTTGCACAAATAGATTTGTGTCGATCAATGCAAGTTTGCAGAAGTTATTTGCAGTCAGTTTTATTTGGGGGGGGGGGGGGGTTGTCTTTATTTCAGCAAAAAAAAAAAAAAATATATATATATATATATATATATATATATATATATATATATATATATATATATTTAAAGGGGTGTAAAGGGTACAATAGTACATAAATACATTTGATCAGTGCTCCAAAATTATCATAGGTTTAAGAAAAAAAGTAACTTCATCGTAAAATATTAAAAAAGATGTGTTATTCTTTAAATATAATCCCACAAAAAGGGATGAAACTCTGTTAGGACAAGCGTCCTGATAAAAAAGTTAAATGGAAAAAGAAACAGACATAAAAAAAAAAAAAGTCTGTTAAAATTATAAAATATATTTAAGCTGAATTTGACCTTGTTATCAATAATGCTCATCCATTTCCAAGTAAATACAAAATGTTATATATTTTTGGATAATTAGATGATTTCGGTTCAATATGTACATTTACAGTTTTCCTTCATTTTGACCAAAGAGTAACCCTTCATGAAACTATGTTTACAGTTTAGAGGTGACACAGATTAAATGTTTAAAAAAAAGACAAAAAAGGAGTGTGTTCTTTCTTTTTAAAAAAGCAGCTGTTGTCCGTTGTTTGGTTGTTTTTTACTGTCCACAGCAACCTTTGTAAGCCTTCTTTGAGAGAGTCTCATTCAGTTTGACCTGAGACTCCGATGGCCGTCTCAGTTTGCCATTTTTCTTTACTTCTCTGTAGAAAAGCAAATAAAGGGTCAGCGGTTCATCTTAAAAACTTGACATTTGTCCTAAAGATAAAATGTATATATTAATAGAAACTGAAATACATTTATGAAGGTTAAATACACACGGTTTAATATATTGTAAGTTTATATTTGTTCCTCTTAATTATTATAAATTGAAAAATTCTGTTTGGTGAAAAATGTCTTTATAATGGAGTAATAAAACTGATTTCTCAAAGAAATATAGCAAATAAAACGTATTGACAACTTTCACAAGGTAGGTAAGCTACCACAAGCCATTACTAATGAGGCTGGCAGTTCATAGAATGCTTCAACTTTTAGGATGGACTAAAATAAGTAAGGCTGATCAATGCCACAGCATGTCATAGCTGTCAAGTCTTAACATGATCTGCCTCTCCAAATGGAATTGTCGCAAGCATTGCAAGTCAAAATCTGATCACCCTATTCAGTTTGCAGTTGCTTGACACGTTTTTAGTTTTAATTTCTTGTGTCCTGAAATATAATTGATACTGGAACTTAAAGGGTTGGCAGTGGATGTCGTACCATTTCCTGTATGTTCAAATTAAGAACTTGACAAGTATGCCATGTTGCATTTTTACAATGATTCATGCAAAAGGAGGCCAAACCAAGCTTGGACACACTTTTAAGTAGGCTGATATTTTTGAATTAGAAAATAAGATCATCAGATGAAGCTAATGAAAAATGTTTCATGAGAAAACATGGATTTATTTTTACTTCCAAGTCATTGTTATTAAATAGAAATAGCAAAAGTATCAAATTCTCAAAGATTTTCATACTTAATCTATATACTGTAGAAAATCATTTTAACTCCTAGGCTACGTTCACGCTGCAGCCTGAAATGACCTAAATCTGATTTTTTTGGCCAATATCTGAACTGTATCTTATCTTTTCATAACAGTCTAAACTACTTTGATCTGATTTTTCTAATGCGACCCAGGCCACTTGGCTATGTGCTCCTAAATGAGACATGTATCTAATCTTTTCAAATGTGGCAAGTGTCTGTACGGCCAGGTCGCATTCAACATGTACAACATGTACGTCATTATAACTAGACAATGGTCACTATTCAGCAACCTGCTACATGGATGCGGGAGAAGAAACCAACAACCATGGCAGATTATATTGCAGAGTTCCATCAATGGAGAGAACATTTTTGATTTTGACAGCTCTCTTCAGGGCAAACTCAATGGGTCTTATCGGTACCATGTGATATTTGATATATAGATGCACTTCCGCTTTACCATCTTTCTTTACTTCCACAAACACTGACCGCGATCTCTACTTGTGATGTCATTGCGTCCACTACTGTGCATGGTGGACACTTCTGCTATATGAGAGCAGTTCAGACAGGAGATCACATAAATGAGTTCCATATATTTGGAAATGAGAACGACCACGCAAAGCAATCCGATTTCACAAGAAAATCAGAAATGAGCATTAAGGCCTGCAATGTGAACGTGGCTTCAGAAGATTGTCCAAATTTAATTTCTTTAATTCAATTAGAATTAGTAGTTATGCTCCTGTATGGCTCAAAAATATGAAAAAAAAAATTTCTTACCGTGCTAGATGAAGCACAGCCTCAACAATGTTCGTTCCTGCTTTGGCACTCGTTTCACAGAACAAGGCATCGTACCTCTGCCGAGCACAGGAAAAACAAAGCATTACCATCCCCATGTATGGTCTGTTTACTCCAACACCTCGAGCATGGACATATTTATAAAAACTTTCACCACCAGCTGAAAGCAACACCTACTTTGGCAAGCTTTTCTCCTTCTGAGCTGCTAACACAGCATTCTGCAGGAAGTTGATCCCGTAGATCCACTTTATTTCCAACAACACATAAGGGGATTTTCTCATCAGCGGACTCCTTCAGAAAAATATAGGGAGAGACATGGTATTACAACTATACGTGGTATTTATTTATTTCTCATTAGCAGCGATGTTACCTGAATCTGATCCACCCACTCCCTGATGTTTAGAAAGCTCCTCTCTGAAGAAATATCATAAAGCAGCAGAACTCCTTGAGCTTTACGGAAAAAGGTCCTTCCAATGCTACGGAACCTAGAGTCAAAGGAAAAAAATCATCCCTTTTTTGAGCATTGTCAATTTTCCATTTGAGTCAGTGTTTACACTAAACTGGTGCTCCATTTTTCCATGTTGCTACTTTCTTGCTAAATGTCTTTCTAGGAAGACATATACCTCTCCTGACCAGCTGTGTCCCAGATTTCCAGGTTCATCATCTCTCCATCCACATGCATCCTCTTCATCTGGAAATCAATACCTGGGAGCAAAAACAATCATTTTAAATAACCTAGAATCAAATAGATAAATTTTCTAAATAAGCTGTTGCGAATTTTGCCTGTTAAGTTGTTCAACTCTATATTGACTCCATTTTAAGACCTTCACATTTTATTTTTGAGTGGAATCCACCTGTAAGTGAGGAACAACACCTTTAGGCGACATGTTTACTGTTACCCACCCAGTGTGGTCTGAATGTTGGCTCTAAATTCATTGAGCGTCAGCCGCAACAGAAAGCTGGACTTTCCAGCTCCTGCATCTCCTGCTAAAACAAGACAGCAACTCGGTAAAGGTTCCTCTGGCACTTTGATGTTGTCTTCGGGCTCCTGAAAGGAACATCACAAAACAAATGATGACATTACTATGAGTTAGAATAACATACTGTATGTAGGAATTCTATGAGATTGGCAGTTTGTAGCACTGTTGCGTTGCAGCAAGAAGGTTTTTGGTTCAATTTCCGGCAAGGGGTCTTTCTGCATAGGGTTTGGTGTTCTCCCTGTGCATGTGTAGGTTCTCTCCAGGTACTCAAGCTTCCTCCCACAGTCCAAAAATGATTGTTAGGTTAATTGGCTTCTCTAAATTGTCCTTATGTGAGAGTGTGTGTGTGCATGGTTGTATGTCTATGTGTCTCTCTGTTGCCCTGCTACAGACTGGCGGCAGTCTATGTACGAGAAGAGGGGTCCAGGGTTTACCCTGCTTCACGCACATAGACTGTAGGAGTTAGGCACCAGCCCCACCGCACCCCTGACTGAAAAAGTGGGAGATGGATATTATTTCCTTCTCATTTCTGTCATTAGACTATGTAAATTTGCTAGCCTGCTGCCGCAAGCGGGATACTTCTTTTCTCTGTGACCACTAGCTTGCTTGACGTTGCCTTGACAATTTAACTTCTGTGAACTTGTGTTGATTAGGCCTCAAAATAATTTAATTAAAATCCAAATACATGAAATAGTAAAATAAAAGGCAAAATACTTTGCACAAATTTATAAACTGTGCAAAGTATTTTTATTGCATTTATTAAAAATTTCCCTCTTGCCACTAAAACTCCCAATTCCCGCGGCCATGGTGTTGGGTGATTATAACATAGGACTGGACTAAATATCATGCAGATTGATAATGACAGACAATGAGAAATCTTCGCTCATGATGCTGATCAAAAATAAAATTAAAGGGATTGTTTTCATCTTTATTATTAACCTGGCAAGCCAGATGGTTTAAATTCAGTAGGGTTTAGCTCTACACATTACAAAACCTGAGACTATTGAATCCGTTTAAGAAAGGAGTGTCATTCAGCAGAACCTTCCAGAATGACTGGGTGAGGTGACACCTAGTGCCGGTCTAACCAAGTTTAAGCTTAGCCATTCAAAGTAAGAAATGGAAATATCACCAGAAACCACAAGGAAACGTACAACTCACACTTTTATGGTCTTGCTGTTTTTCTTTCAAAGAGGAAAACATGGATTCTGGCAAAACAGATGTGATAGCAGCAGCCGGTGGGTGTACACGTTTAGTTTTGTTTCAGCTGTGAGTTCAGTACCTCATGCTTTTGTCACAGCCATATGTCCCATCTTAACCAATAGTACCGTAATGTGACTGGCTGACACGTTTTGGGTTGGCTTAAGTCAGAGCAGTGGTAGATGTACTCTAGTATGTTGTGAATTGAACCATATAATTAAACACATGAACGTAACCTAACCTAAACTTTCAATGCAGTAACATAAGCTTAAACTGGATATTTTAGACATTATAACGACACCATATCCTTTTAAATAAATTCTCCTCTTTAAGTTGTATATTCATTACTTTTTCAGCTTTATAAGAGATAAAATCATGATTTTCTGTTTTCATAGTTAACAAATATAATGTGACAACAAATATTTATTTTAGTCACAGGGCTGTGTAGCAGGATAGCTAGAGGGATAAGAGTCCCCAAAGCTTTTTATTAGGGAGCTGCAGAATACTGTGGCATCTTAGGGTCACCAGGTCCCCATTACAACCAGCAGGTGTTACCTAGATGCCATTTGGCATCTTAGAAGGCCTGAAAGGAAAATCACTTTTCTGTTCTACCTTTAAAACTGCACACATGTGGTTTTAATAAACTTTACTGGGATCCTATACTTTGAGATGCTACTATGTGAGAGATTCCATTCCAGGTGCGTTCGTCTTTAGTCCGCAGACCTCAATCTTAGCTGTGTTTCCCTCTGTATGCTCCAGCATTGTGAATTCCTAAAGAAAGTATTGTTAGGGGTCCTAATAATAGTGCTACCCAAAGTTTTATCCAAAAAAACATTTTGTTTTTTTATATGGAATCAAATGTACTCTAATCAAAGTTTGTATTATACCTAATAATTCAGTGTGAGATTATAATCCTAAAATGAAATCTTTATTTATTTCAGGGCTGCAACTCAAAACAATTGCTGATTGATTAATCTGTTGATTCTTTTTTCAATTAATAATCAGATGGCTAAAGGTTCATTGAAGACGATTTTACATAGAATTTAAACTAAATGAAGCTAAAACTGTGCCCTTTGATAACTTCGGGATAGAGCATATCAATAGACAAAAAGGGTTTCTCATCTTGAAAACAAAACAATATATATATTTTTTAAACTTTTAGAATAGTAACTGCTCTTAGTGGGTTGCTCTTTCAGCTAAAGGCATGTCTCAGGGCCTCTATTAGCAAGTTAACTATTAATCAATTACTAAATTAGTGTTTCAATATTCAATTAAACATGATCAATTCCATTAATGTATTCAGCCCTAATTTATTTAACAGATGTGAATCTCAACATTTTTTTCTGCATCTTTATAATTGCCTGCTTGTAAAATATAGCGTACCACGATCCAAGCTGACTTACCTTTGTTGGAAAGGCAGATATGCGTCTTCGCATGGATGAAGCGGTGGAGCTGGTTTTGCTGGGAGCCAACGACACTGTAGCCTCAGATTTGACCTCTGATATCTGGAGCCAAAATAAATCAAATTTTTAAGTTCTGTCAAAGCAAACTGCCTTTCTGTTTTAAATGTATCCTGCCCCGTTTTTATCCACCTCACCTCCACATCCGATGGGACACAAGAATAGCTGAGATGGACAGTTTCCACAGAGCTCCTGCTGTCGTCACTATCATAGTCACTGGCTGAGCTCTCTGCTGTGTCCATTGGTATGGACAAGCCACTGTCTAGGTACCTTTCAGCCCAGGTTGATACATGGAGGAGGCTGGGATCAAGCTCGGACCTGTCCACACATAAGATCGCATTACAACTCACCTAAAGATCAATCTGAGGAATCACATAAATGAGAAGAAATGAGAGCTGCATCTACCTGCCATGATTGAGCGTGCTCTGTCGAAGAGGTTTTATTCTCCTGGCGGGGATTTCATCTTGAGGAGAACGCTGTTGTGTGGTTTAGAAGTGACATGGAGGAAACATTTTAATCTTGAAGCTCTGATATCTTTCAGTTTTTTTTTTTTTTTTTATGAAACAAATCCAGCAGATATGAGGAAACATAGCTGAGCAAACAAGGATCTTACCCTCCTTTTAGCTGAAACCACTTGACCAGCTAATGCTGAGCGCAGGCCATCATTACTGTCATACAGCTTCTTGTTCATTTCCCTGTTAATGTGATTAAGAAAACAAAATAGCACATAATTAACCATCGTACAACTACGGTAAGCATAAAAAAAAAACAATGCCAAAAGAGTTAATCTCTTCCTCATTCCTTCATTTCTGTTCTTTTTATCTTGCTTATAATGAGCCACCATCTCTCTGTTTAGTCTGGTCAATCACTGCTCACAAGGAACACTTTGAAAGTTATTTTGTTTAAATAGCTAGGATTTTTTTTTACCTTGCAGATTTTCAGTAACATGATAAAGATGTTTGTATTTAGAGCATGTTTTGTTTTCTTTGCTTTTTCAAACAGTTGTCTTAACAACCCAAAGCTCAGTGGGATTCATCAAAACTTCTCTTTAATGGAATATACATCATAAATTGCCTGTTTCTGCTTTCTGACCCAGCTTTCCACATAATCTTTATTGTAGAAATGGGCTTCATCAAAATATCAGATGGTAAAATGTTGGTGTTTGTTATTGATCTAGAAAGATGGAGAGATTGTGATATCATCCATAAGGCACATTCTATATCGGCCTCCGCTTTTTAAGATCTGTCTTCAATTTACCTGGCTAATTTTATTGTTATTTTAACCCTTATTTTGTTAATTTTTGGTTTTTGTTTTGGGCAAACGGTATTTGCACAAAGAGCGTGGTATTATCTTGAAAACTATTATTTCATGTGAAAGGTTACATTACATGATTTTACTTTTTAAAAATGACATCTTAAAATTGTTTTGTTTTTTTGTCAAGTTGCACATCTCTTATTTATAAGAAACAAAACAAAAACATTTCTACTAATATTTACTTGCCAGAGACTTTAGGGGCATTCAAATTTTTCACATTATACAAAACTCAATTCAAAACAGAGCTAAATGACATAGTTAACAAGTTTGTTCAGAAGAAGCAAAAGAAGCATAACTACAAAAGTGGTATAATTGACTGTGTGATGCAAAGCCTTTCTGTTTGTTAGGACACACCTCAACCTCCAGACCAACAAAAACAACAGAGAACACTTTATACTGTATTCTATTTTATTGTACTGACTCAAAGTCCACTATGCTGCCCAATAGTTTTTTTATTGTTCTTCCTTTCTGGCAGCTCAAACTGTGAGATTTGTCTCTGCTGATTAATTGTAATACTTCTCGAAAACAGCTTCAGCCAGAACAGATCAAGAGCTTCACCAGTTGCCAGTGGTGCTCCCCATGGTAGTGTTTTAGGCACCCTTTTTGTTTTTACCATATTTTACCTCTTTATCACATTTTTAGAAACAGGTTTTTGTTCGTTTGCAAAAAATAATAATAAATCCTCTCTGCATACCATAAAAGTATCTTCATTCTTGGACTTGGTAGGAAAAATGAATTATTATTAATTATTTTTCTTCTGACTTTTTAAAAAATTCCATAGCAACAAACATTCTCAATGGTAGGACCTCAATCAATTTCAATCAAATTTAGAGTTTTCTTGCCCTGTTTTATAGTATCCTCGATTTATAAAAATCCCATCCCATTAAGGTAACAACACAGCCCTACTTGTAGATTACTTGGTTACATCCAAAACTCAATAATACTATTGTAGCTCTTTTATCACAACAGACTTAAGCTTGTAAAGAAAACATCAGGCTGGGCCAGAATTGTGTATATTATTTTGGTCCAACAACTACTTTGCGGGCAACAAATGGAGGACTGTATAAAACGACATATTTTCACTCCTTTACAGACTCTAGTTCTCCTTTTCTGTCACTCTGCCACCTCCTCACCTCTAATTCCATCAGTGTTGCTCATGTTTGATTTTCTACTGCTGATCTTTTTTACTTTCAGGCTGACTTTAGAATCTTTGCTTCTTTAAATATTCCTTTATATATTGAGACTGTAAGATAATAATAATCCCTGAAATAAATGCCTTCTTAATTTAATCTTCCAAAACAGAAAAACTTATTTAGTGTGGACTTACTGTAGGATCTGAATCTGATTGGAGTATGACTGATATTCCATCATCATCTTCTTTAACCCTTCCATTTCTCTGTAAAAATTACAATCTTTTAAAAAATTCGGATAGATGATAGATCACAAAATACTAACTGGGCCAGAAGAGATCTTCTACCTTTCATGTTGGGCTTTCTGGTCTGCATATATGTTTTTTAGCTTGTCCAGCTCAGAGTGAAGTACAGCCACGTTTGTCTGGTTTTTAATCAGAGAACTTCGCAGCTGCTCATTTTCCTGCAAAAAGACAAAGTTTAACACCATTCAACTGAACCTACACTGCAAAAATGATCTAGAAATAAGTAAAAATTTCTTGAATCAAGTGTATATACCCTTAATTTTATCAAATGGGATGATTTGCCAATGGAATAAGTATTTTTACTCTTGAAATAAGATAATTAGATAATATGCACTTGTATAAGACAAAGCAATAGTTTTTTTCTTATTTTAAATATAAATCGTCTTGTTCCATTTGCAAAATGTCCCACTTACCTCTTCAATTCAAGAATAAATTCACTTGTTTTAAGAAAAATTACTTATTTAGATTTACATTTTTTGCAGTGTATATATATGACTGATCTCAAGTCTGATGTTCCTTACCTGTAGGAGATCGCTTATCCGTCTGTTCAGTCGGATCATCTCCTCTTTTGACTGGTTTAGTTCAGAGCTTTCCTTGTTCTTCAAACAAAGCCAGATGAACATTTTGTTAAAACTATTTAATTAAATCAGCAGTTCTGTTTTTTAGTCTGCACCAATTTTGGTTTTCTGAACCCTCACAAGTTATCATCCCATTATTTTGAAAACAGAATGTCATTTTGGCTGAATAGGTGGCTGTCATTTTGACCAAATCACCTATTCTGCTGCAACCATTATACAAATTATGATATTTTTTTCTGGCTTAAGAAACTGTTTTACCAAATCAGTGACATATAAATCACTTATGGTGATTAATTCTGTGCAACTAGTCTGCTCCAAACCAGACTAACAGTCAGGTTTAGTTAATCCTGGTGCTGTATTGGTTCAGTTAGCATTACGCTAAAAAGAAACCAATAACTTTTTATCAGGAATTCTGTATTCTTACATGTGTGTTTAGATTTTTTTTTTTTTCATCAATTATTTTGACATTCTAGTGGTCTATTCCATTACGATTAGGTACCATTACTTGCACTACATCTAGCAAGATAAAGTCATATAAATAAAAGTTTGGTATCAATGCTTAGACATTTCCTCAATCCCTTTTAATTGAGCAGCCCACACAGTCTTCACCTCAGTGTTAGCAGCCAATAGTCAGTAATCCTGGTTCAAAGCAGGACAAGCCGTTTACTGTCAACTGTCGCCATCTACAGGACCAAAGCAGCAATTGCTTCCACAAAGGGATGCTTTATTAAAATACATCCAGATTGATTATTTTATGTACAGAGCCATTTCAAACAAAGTGTATGTTGGCTCCAATACAGCAAAAAGGGAAAAAAAAAGAAGAAAAAAAAAAAAATAAATAAAAAAAAATTGCTGTTGTGTGTTGGTTTCATACTGGCTACAGAACACACTTCTTCCTTAAATACCTGAAGCTATTCACAATCAAATTATCACATGAACCGGACAACATTCTGCCATCTTGCAGCCACATATTTATATTTAGTGGGTTTTCATGGTGACAAATGACTAAACGAGCTGCAAAAACATATGTGATGAAAACACTCTAGCAAAAAAAGAAAAATAAAGCAAACAAAAAAGAAATGAGCTGTGAACAGTTAAAAACGTTCCACAAATGGCAAAATGAGCTGCAAACACAGTTTTGATGACTGAAATAAAGACCTCACAGGCCTCCTCCTGGACAGTGTGCAGTTTGCTTATACTGTAGATCAGGAGTCATATTAATCAGATTTCTTAAAGGGCTTTTTTACTCCTAAGTACTAAGATTTACTCCTACTCTCAAACATTACAAAAGCTATTTATGAACTTTCCCAAAACCAAGAATCACTCTTACTCCTCCAAATATCAAAGAGACCTCCTGAGGTGTCTAAAATGGGTAGGAGTTGCCACTAGAGGATGGTATTGACAAAAGAGAGATGTGCAATTCCTGGGAGCGGAAGACCTTTAGGCTTTGATGGCATACAGCTGATCAAACGGTATTGTTTGAACAGAGCGGGTATAATTTATGAAGTTATGAACTTAATAAGGGTCATTATCACATCAGTAACCATGTGCAGCAGAGCTTCAGGCTCGAACTAAAAGCAGTTCCAGTGCTCTAGCAGGTAATGGAATATGAACTATATCTCTATTACAGTTTCTCACAAAACAACATCTGAAAACATCATTTAGGAGGAAATAAACTGGAGGCCATTGTCACTTAAGGGCGGCCACAGGATTATCTAATGGCTGTGCAATAATAAATAGTGGCTATGAGATAAGCAAGTCATAACCGTGTGTTACAAATGCATGGAAATTACATAAATAATTGGTGGCCTGTCGGCACAAATGCATGAACTTACAGCATGTCCGTATGTTGTCCAATATCACCTAAGCTTATTTTAGATTTTTCTTTTTTTTAATAGTCTTGAATGTGACTAAAACTTCCCAGATCACTCATATTCCAAAGTTAAACTCATAAAGGAGCCTCATGATGAAAAATCATGAACAACTCTGCTGTGTTTTTGGCGATGCACATCAACAGTTCTGGAAAAACCTCATAATCTAATAAAAGCTTTTTTGAAATATTGAGCTTTTTATCTTGATTTAGGTGTTTTCAATTGGTCTGCCAGATTTTATTCCAATATTTAAGTTGTGCAATACTGGTGATAAAGCTGGGCCATGCCAGCCAACAATAAGCAGTTCCGTTAAGCAAATGGTCAATTCAAAGACATCATCTAAGTCCTACACTTTTTTAAAAGTGTGAGTGACACATTTGATAAATAACTTTTAATTCCCGCATTTAACTTGGAAATATTGTGTTCTTAAGTCCACACTTAAGAGTCATCTTAGGAATAATTCTCAGAAGTTTGATAAATATGGTCCCTGGACTTCCCACAGCTTTCAGCTTAGCCTTTAACACCATCGACCTAGACAACGCCAACCAGATATGCAAACGGCTCCATGTGCCAATCTTAAGCTGGCCATACACTGTGCAATATTTTCAACCGTTGCATGCAGCTACAGCTGAAACTGTATGACAAAAACTCAGGGTTTAAACGTTCACAGCTCTTGATGCATGTTCTCACACTTTGCTGCCCGACGCTCTGATGCAACCTACCTGCTCACACTGTAAGTCCAAAAACCAAATGTGGGACTCAGCGCAAAGAGATGGCACATGTTTGATTTTCTCCCGACCTTACGATTCCTCATAGGTAGGTGGTCGTGAGAGGCAAATCGCCCCTTGTATACTACACGATGCAGGACGCAAGAGGAGGCTGAAACTCGGCCTGATCGAAAAATTCTCACACGACTGGAGAATCGGCCCGAAAAGAGGTATTCATAGCCATTGCAAATTTACAACAATGAGTCCGAAAGGTCTGGAGTTTCAACTTTTATATTGCTCCTTGTCCAACACACCTGAATCAAATGGCATAATGATATCCGATTATGTGATTCAGCATCTTTTAAACAAATATGTCTTAAAGTTGCAGCATAAAGATTTCAGGCCTCAAGGACTTAAATTTGACAGCTTTGCACCAAACAAATGGCAGTAGCTCAGTGGACCAGTCTGTGAGACTCCTTTAGTTTGTTCTGATCTGGTAAAATTATAAGTCTATACAAAGTAAAGAGGTAGATCAGCTAGTCCACTGCTGCAGAGAGAATAACTAGAGCCCAAAAAAACAATGAATGAGATCACATGCCCTTGTCTTACACTTACTAAACAACATTAGTTTAATTTGATGCATATCAGATTCTTAGGATGGAACTTCTTTAGGATATGAGGTTGTGCTCACACTCAGACACTGTGTGCAGAAAGCCAAGCACAGGTTATGAATTAAGTACAACCTTTCCTCAAGGTGGTGGTTATAAACAGGATTATTTAGTCGCTGCTTTACTTATTCATCACTGCCTGCTCTGGTTAAGCCATAAAAAAAGATCAGGTAAGGTTCAGATTTCATCCAGGACTGTGCAGGTCAAGAATAAGGCAGCAATAATCTCTGCAATGCCTTCTAGGTATGTAGGTAGATGTGAATCCACATTATCTATGGATCGATATCTACAGTAAAATATCTAGTGCTAGTCTAATTCTCTCACTCCTGAGAAAGAAAGAACCGTCTGTACATCATTTCCTCTAGTAACAATAGGCAACATGTTTCAGACATGCATGTCAAATCCCTGTATATATTAAATATCTGCTGGATTTACTCAATAGATTTTCTTGGTGGACTGTTTTATCCCCTAGAAGTTAAAACATTTAAACAATTTTCCATAGAAACAGGCATGCATGTTCAGAGGAAAACCTACCTTTAACAGTTGATCAGCTGTGGCATGCAGGTCTGCAACCTCATTGTTGTGCTTCCTCTGCATGGTTGCTATGATTCCTTCCATTTTCTTTTGCTCCTGCAAACATGACACCAGCGCAGTCAGAGGTGCATAGTGGCCAAGAGCTTGAAGTGGGGCTTTCATCAGACGTTACAGAGCCTCTTTGTGAGAAAGACCCATAACCTGCTGTTTTAGCCTGCAACACAAATACAGTGGAATCCGCTCATACTGTAGTGGTTACGAAACGGATTTACTGAATTTTAATCACAGTACCATGCAAGTTTAATTACAGTATACTGCGCTGTGCGCAGACATAGCTCTGGTAGCCTACGTAACTTATTATGTGCTGTTTGTTCGGCTCTGCTGTGCCACCGGTGCAATTTTTTAACAAGTCTGAAAAAGTATGTTTGAAACAAATGCTTAATCACAGCACAGTACTGCACGGCGGATAACTCTGATAGTCTACAGTAGGCCTACAGTATGTAACTTATTCTGGGAGTCGGCTCTGCTGTGACGCCGGTGCATTTTTTTTAACATGTCTGAAAAGTTTGAAACAAATGTTTAATCAGCACAGCACTGTACTGCACAGTGTGCCGACATAACTCTGATAGCCTACAGTAGGCCTATGTAAGTTATTCTGTGTGTCGGCTCTGCTGTGCTGTTGGTGCATTTTTTTAACATGTCTGAAAATAAAGTTTGAAACAAACATTTTCATAGAACAACAACATAGAAGATAACTGCATAAGCTACACAAAAATTTAAGCTAGCCTACTTCTGTTTTGTGTTGCGGATCGGCTGCCCACCATTAAGAAATCACTTAACATATCTATCCATGGTTCCCTGGATCAGAGTGTTGTCCAACACCGAGTATACTTCTTTTTCAAAATGATGTAAAACGTCAAAGTTTTTCAAACCAACATGCAGGAGACCAGTCTTCAAAATGCAAACTGCATTCCTCATCTCAGCTCTGGAAGGGACAACAGTCTCCACTTCTTCATCCTCCTCCCCCTCCTCGCTGCGCGCAGCACTGGTACACGCACCAAAGCGCTCTTGTACCTCCGAGATGTACGCGTAATTTTAAAATTATTTTTGCACATGTATGCATTCATAAAATGGCCAAAACTATAAGCGGATTTCTTGATTACTATAACAAATTGTTTAAAGAGCATTTGTATAGAAATGATTCTTTCCCAAGTCTTTTGATCTATATAAGCGGTTGATTACTACTGTATATCCGTGAACACTATAAGCGGATTCCACTGTACTTAGGCAACCCAGGTAGAAATAAACTATTAATATCAGTTGAAATTCTTATGCACTATAAATACTATACATATACATTCCAGTTATATGTTTTCTTATAATATATCCTTTTGTGACTGATATTATTATTTCTCTGTTAAAGATGAATCAAAGAACAAGTTAGTTTGTATGGTACTCACCTCGTCTCTCACCCGCTCCTCTGCTCGGGAAAGGTGTTGCTGAATATCATCTTCCATCTCTGCAAGCTGACTGGTATTTATCTCTTCAGCTCTGTTTTAACAGAATGGAAAACTCAGGTTTGAACAGCAACCTCAAATCTATCCAACCAAAACAGTTCATCCAGCAAACGTCCAAGAAAAGAAGAATCCAGGTTACTTTCATTCATATGCAAGATCCAAAACTCCAGCCTTGATGACTACTCACTACTACTCACACAGACCAAGCTGATCTGAGGGAAAGTTTTGTTAAGATTTACTGATTGTTTCCTGAACACGCTCATCAGTTCACATTGCTGATCAATTCCCAGACATCACTTAAACACAATGAGGAGACATGCTCAGTTTCTAAAAATATAAATAAAACAACTGGGTGGGGCAGCATATTTAAAGGTTCCTACTTCCTTATGCGAAGGAATGCAACTTGTCTTTTGCAGCGCACTTGCTCAACCAGAGAGAGAGCTCATCCAGTAGGCAAAAGGTTCTGAGTTGTTATCACATCTACTGCTCTAACCTCTCTGCACAATCCTCACCTTCTGGCATAGAATGGTCAGAAATTCAGTGATGTTCACTGCTTCCCCATACCAACTTTGCAAAATAAAAAAACTACTTAAAACAAGGGCTGTTTGATTGCAATCAAACAAATCTGTTTGTTCCCAGACAAAAGACTGAATCTCATGTTGTTGTGGTGCTACTGTTGAAACAGGCAGCAAAAAAAAAATGATTTCTAAAGCTGGATAAACACCTTTCTGTAACTTTAGTCCATAATGACTAATCATGCTACAAGCAAACCTTTCTATGAAAAAAAACAAAAACACTACAAATGGTAGAGACCAGCAGCTCCAACAAGCTCCTGATAATGAAAATATTATAAGGTGAGGAGAAGGAGAACAGAGGTATTCATAGCCCTTGCAAATTTACAATTTTTAACTTGATTTTTTTCATTGGAGCAAGAAAGCCTTGGGTTCATATGACGGCCGTGGGTTTCTCTAAACAGAGGGTGCATGCTCTCACCCTGCATGTGTGGGTTCTCTCTGATTACTGCAGTTTCCTCCCACAGTCCAAAAACATGCCTGTTAGGGTAATTGGTTAGTCGAAAATGGCCTATTATTAAACAATAGACTGCTTTTAGTAGCTGGAAGTTGCAGCAATGAATGTTTCCAAACCAGCACGTAAAGCCTCCTTCCACAAACGTAAGCATAGCCTTAAAAAAAATGCCTACAAAGATATCATCTGTTATTGCAGTAGCATAAACCCACACTGAAATGTTCTAAAAAATAAATAAATAAGAAAAGAAATAAAACATTTAAATCAGTTTACATTGATTATGTAGAGAGAAAAAAAACTAATCTGAACCGTTTTGAAAAATGTAATGGTCTTAAGATTTTTCTATTCTATTTATATGAATATAAAGACGCACTGCAATATGCTCTTTAAGTTGACTAGAATAACATTTAAGTTTTATTTGAGATGGTCTAAAAAAGTGGTTATTCATTCAAGCAAGGTGAATGCTCTATAAACTAAAGTATGGCTACAAGAAATTATAGACTCACAAGCTTTCAAAAATATATATTAAAATCCATAACTTTTAAAATAACTGTAAAAAAATCCATAACTCCTGGAACAAACACAGGTAGACAGAGGTAAAGATTGTTCTTACACCCTGATGTTAAGAACATGAAGAAAAAAAAAACATCTTTGAATCTTACTGTTAGAGAACTTAAAAGGAGGGGGTCAAAATGAGGACGCACTACATAATTTTTCCAGTCCTCAAAGAAAAATAGAATTATTTTTTTTTACATGTTTGTTAAAGTGCAACTAAAGTCTCACGCAGAAGCAGATTCCAGTCTTACTCGCTTCTCATACCAGACTTTTCATACTTTTTTGCGAACTGCGCAGAACCAGTGTAGAGAGATACAGGGAGATTTTTCCTGTCTGAGATTTAGGGTAAAATCAGACAATATTGAAAACTAAAAATAAGGGGCACTAAATAGCAATGTTTTGCACATGCGATAGTTGATTGTGCTGTCCCTGAAAAAGAAAGATTACGGAGCAGATTTTTAGATGTGCAAACTGGTTTATTTCTGCCCCTTTAAAATGAGCAGAATGTGCTTTCTACAGGCAATATGGAAGTTGCTGTCAAAGAAAGATGAGAAACTAATCCATATAGTTGCATGTTATACCAATAATCATCCAAATAAAAACATTTTATATCAGTGGTGGGTGGTGCATCTGGCTAGGCCTTCAGGGGGCTTCTCCCAAATTAAATTCTTAACATCACAAATTTCATACTTTAATGAAAGAAACTATCAATACTATACAAATATACAATGTAATGATAAGATAGAGCATACAAACAAAACATATCATACCAGGGATCCATGTTTTGCTCTAACTAGCCAATCAGAGGAGAGAAAATGCTGATATCAGGTAAGCCCGCTAGCTGGAAGTGTGGGGCAAATCTGAAATCCAATTTTTTTAAAGAAACCGTCCCTCATTAATACTGTTAAGATAACAACAGCCTTCCCTAATGATTCTGAAGGCCCTGGGAAGATTTGATTGACATAGCAATGCACACAGCCTGAAGTCTGATTGGACAAAAACTCTAGCAAAAAAGACAAAAACTCAGCCAAGAGAAATGCTATGGAATTAGGAAAAACGATTGTTTGGAATAAGTAATCCCATTGCATGGAAGAAAATTAAAGTTTAGGTTGTGAATGTGGATCAGTGCTTTTGATGATTATAGGCCAGCAGAAAAGACTTCGAAAGCCCTGACTGTTCACCACTGTTTTATATCATTTATAGTGCACGTCATATAAGTAGCCTATTTCAAAAGGCTAAAGAACAAAATGATAAAATGATAAAAAAAAAAAAAAAAAAATGTATGTAAAAAAAAAAAAAAAAAAAAGATAAGGGCACTCTCCTTGTGGGTCAAAAAAAATGAACTATTGTGCATACATGCATGTCACAAACCGAAGCGTATCTCAGGAAAAAAGATGTGGTAAGTCCATAGAGTGAAACTAACAACATAAATCTGAGATCTGAGACTTACCTGAATATTCCAAAGAATAATTATTGGAGCTCTCAATAAGATAAATACGAAGCAGCAGAAGCTTTAGTTGAACATAATGATGATGAACCAGCTGACAGATGGCACAGTAAACTGCACCCAAGCTCAGTGACAGTTCTGTCTGTTCGGAATCAAAAGCTTTGTTATTTACGATCACCAGGAAGCAAAAACAAATTCCATTATAATCCCAGTTAATCTTGGGAAACATTTACTATGTCATTTATTAACAACTGTTGAATTAAGCATGGTAAAAAAATAATCTATCATTAGAAAAGACGGTATAAATAATTAAACAGAACAAACAGGACAAAATGGGTTGATATGGAGCCACCATTTATGACAATTATTTTCTGTTTTAACATGAAGGTAAAACCTTTTACTTATGGTCAGACTAAATTAAGCTTTTATAAGCAATATTTGGAGGATCGGGTGATCTGAACAGGACTTTATTGGCCTCAAAGAATGTTATTATGATTAAAAGCAAATTGGTTGTCACTTTTTAAAACAAATACTTGTGTTATTTTTCTTACCGCTTCAAAGATGTCTCCAACTGTTCACACTTTAGTTTGTTTTCCAGGCTTAAACTGAGAAGAGATCGGATGATTTCCTCATACTCCTTGAGAAGAGTGGTGTTTGCAGAGGAGTGAATGACCTGGTAAAGGTCAGCCAGCTGCTCCCTGAGGCTAAATAATAGAAAAAAAACTTATAGCCGACAACAAATAGGCAAAGGCAACCAAATGCTCAACAAACTGAAAAAGCTGGGCAAAAAACAAATGATTGGTGACATCTGTGACATCATCCTATAGAGAGACACCAGCTGTGCTGCTTCCATCAACACCCTTGTTTATAGATGCTGGAGATCTGCCTGTTTTCCAGTGTAGTCCTGTTTCTCTGACCGTGACTGGCTGGATGTGCTCTCTTCATCCTCTGACATGGGTGTTGGCTCGGAGCTTGTCTGCCTAGCTGTGTGTTTCCTGAACGGGGCCGCCTTTTACAGCTGCTTTTTGTACCTCTGCTTCTGTCTCCTTGAACCCCAGTCGGCCTCAGCAGATGGCCGCTCACACTGAGCCTGGTTCTGCTGGAGGTTTCTTCCTGTTAAAAGGGAGTTTTTCCTCTCCACTGTCGCTACAAGCATGCTTAGTGTGAGGGATTGTATTTGAGTCAATGAGTCGATGCAATCACCTAATTTTCCCTTAGATAGAAAAACTTTGAATCAATTTGACTGTATAATCTGATCGAACTGTAAAGTCCCTTGAGATGACGTGTTGTGAATTGGCGCTCTATAAATAAACTGAATTGAAATTGAATTGAATTTAATAAAGAGCCAGGTGAAAAGGTACATAGATCTTTGAATATTTCTTTCTCATAGTTGTCGTTTCTATCTATTTAAATATGATGTAAATGTTTCCTTGAATTGTCATTAAAACTTGATCTCTCTTTCCTTTAAATATTTTAACATTTTAGTTAGCATATACATTCAATTTAGGTCTGGATTGGTATGGCATTGCAAGGCAATTACGTAGGTTCTCTCTGTATTTTTATTTTTTTTTATATCAAAACCCTGTGAATTTAAATCGACTTTGACCCCTGAGCAGCAGTAAGTGAGGGGTAAATTGAAGAAATAAAACCAAAATTCCCAAAGTAGAAAGAATATTAAAAGAATAATTTTTGTTCTTTGCTTTTTTAGAGTAATGGAAATTGTATTGATCCGTGTGTAATGCATAATTCATAGCGGATCAGGAAGTGTTTGCTTTGGGATGGAAACGTTGTATGTCAAACGATTCCTTTACTTTAAATTTTGTAAGCTTGTCTGTCTGACTATTTTACTCTGTTTGGTGGTGACAAGGATGCAGAGTGCAATCTAACCTTTTATTTTAGCTATAAAAACTCATCATCTCCTTAAGTTTTCATCTATATAGAGGGCATTCAGCAGTTTTGCATGGCAGGCCATGATGAAATAACATCACTGGATGAAAAACACTTCAAAGCGAAGCTGCCTCTCTTGTCTGGGTTCCATCTATTTCATGATGTCGCTGTTTTAAGACAATTCTGCTGTCTGAACAAAGTTGCTGTACAGATAAGCAGCTAAAAGAGGGCGTTTCTAAAAGTGGCAGTTTCTTTACAACATAGGCTCAGTGTGGTGAAAATACAGTAGATGTTTCCTGGAGGGTGCAGCTTTACATAACCTCTGACTACTGGTTTTCACAGGACAGGGAGAGGCTGTCTCTCAGAAAAGACAATTCATGAGGATCACTCACACATCCATGAAGAAAGCAAAACAGCACTTTGTCCATGATTTTGATAAACAGCATTATAACAGAGCTAAAAGGTCAAAAGGGTTGATTTCCCATGATATAGGCTCTTTAACATTTGTTTGAGAGCAACCAGAAGCATTGTTTAGAAGCATGGCTAACAGCACCTCGTGTCACTGTCACCAACCTAATGTTGGACCGTCCTAAACACAGACCTATATCACAGTTACCGTCCACTTTATTCAGACAAAGCTTAAAGCATGTCTGACAGTATATCAGGACAACTTTTTTCATATGATAATTTTAAATCTCTGTTTATGGAGTATCATAACTGTTTAACTTATTTTATTTACGGTATATAATTTTATATATATTATTTTCAGTAACCGAACACATTTAGTTTTTTTAATCAAAATATGTGATGCAGCTTCATAATCAATTGTTAAAATTAAGCATGCATCCCTCAAGTAAGGTTAAGGCTGTCTTTATACAAGAGGGAACTTAGGTTTTTATAGAGAACAGTTGCTTGACAATTGTTAGTCAATTGATCTTTTGAATTGAAACTTTGGATCAATTCATTAATTGATTAATTGCATCCTTAAATAGAACACAGCCTATGTAGATAATTTCACAGATCCAACATCAAAACAAGACAACATTATAGCACAACTGCATTAAAAAAAGATTAGCATCTATATATAAAACCATCCTCAAATGGAAGCATGGTGGTGGCAGCATTATGCGGTGGGGATGGAACACCTAGTACAAATTGTTGGGGCTAATTGCAACAAAATCTTCAAGATGCTGCAAATGACATGAGACTTAAAGCAAAGGCCTCAAACAAAGAGAAAAAATAATTACAGTGTCTCCAATTAAAATCTAATATAGGTTTGGCATTTTCTCACACTATGCAAATCTATGGCACCCTTCTCAAATTAGGAAAATATGCATATATGAGAACCAAGCATCGCTTCCCTTTCACTTCATTGTTACGCACGGCTTTGTCTCTCGCGTAAAACACAAAAAAACGTTACATTTTAAAGTTGTATCATGATCAAAAACATTAAAAAGTAAACAAAAACAAAAAAATGCAAAACAGGGTTACTAAGACGCAGCAGTGGATCCTGAAGGCGTTTAATGTGTTTACCTTTCAGGGAGGACAAACTCCTCATCTATCCTGTCCACAAACTCTTCCCACGGAGTTTGAGTTGCTCCAGCGCCAAATGACGCGAGGTTGAGAGTCTCCGAAACTTCCTGAAACCTTGAAGAAAACTGACAGTAGTCGATGTATCCGACCTCATCTGCTCCGAACTTCATGAACAGAGTTTGAAACTCTGTCTCTGGGACGCCGAGCTCCCTGCACACAGCTGTGAAGTCCTCATACTCGATTCTTCCGGACTTATTCACATCGCAAGCGGAAAACAGCCGCCTAAGGCTGAGTCGGTACATAGTTTCTGATAAAAACGCATTCAAATTTTTAGCGAATGGAAATGTTTGATAGGGTTACTCAGCTCAGGATGGAAACACTTCATCATAGGCATCTGCGGAAAAATAAAAGCTTTGTTCCTTTAAGGAGAAACGGATTGGTCCAGGTGTCGCCAGTGGGAGGCGAATCAATGGACCAAGGTGCCTCCTTTTACGCACGGCGGCGAGAGGAGCGGTGTTACAGTATGTGCAGTAGATCCAGAAAGAGATAGGAGGTGACGCTTACGTGTATTTACTCTGGTGTGTGGCGCATAGGGAGGTTTTATCACTGACAGATCATACATTTAACTTATTTTAGCAAATAATGCGTCACCATTGTGTAAACATACACTCACCGGCCACTTTATTAGGTACACCTGTCCAACTGCTCGTTAACACTTAATTTCTAAGCAGCAAATCACGTGACGGCAACTCAGTGCATTTAGGCATGTAGACATGGTCAAGACAATCTCCTGCAGTTCAAACCGAGCATCAGTATGGGGAAGAAAGGTGATTTGAGTGACTTTGAACGTGGCATGATTGTTGGTGCGAGAAGGGCTGGTCTGAGTATTTCAGAAACTGCTGATCTACTGGGATTTTCACTCACAACCATCTCTAGGATTTACAGAGATATGTCCGAAAAAGAAAAAACATCCAGTGAGCGGCAGTTCTGTGGGCGGAAATGCCTTGTTGATGCCAGAGGTCAGAGGAGAATGGCCAGACTGGTTCGAGCTGATAGAAGGGCAACAGTGACTCAAATAACCACCCGTTACAACCAAGGTGGGCAGAAGAGCATCTCTGAACGCACAGTACGTCGAACTTTGAGGCAGATGGGCTACAGCAGCAGAAGACCACACCGGGTGCCACTCCTTTCAGCTAAGAACAGGAAACTGAGGCTACAATTTGCACAAGCTCATCGAAATTGGATAATAGAAGATTGGAAAAACGTTGCCTGGTCTGATGAGTCTCGATTTCTGCTGCGACATTCGGATGGTAGGGTCAGAATTTGGCGTCTACAACATGAAAGCATGGATCCATCCTGCCTTGTATCAACGGTTCAGGCTGGTGGTGGTGGTGTCATGGTGTGGGGAATATTTTCTTGGCACTCTTTGGGCCCCTTGGTACCAATTGAGCATCGTTGCAACGCCACAGCCTACCTGAGTATTGTTGCTGACCATGTCCATCCCTTTATGACCACAATGTACCCAACTTCTGATGGCTACTTTCAGCAGGATAATGCGCCATGTCATAAAGCTGGAATCATCTCAGACTGGTTTCTTGAACATGACAATGAGTTCACTGTACTCAAATGGCCTCCACAGTCACCAGATCTCAATCCAATAGAGCATCTTTGGGATGTGGTGGAACGGGAGATTCGCATCATGGATGTGCAGCCGACAAATCTGCGGCAACTGTGTGATGCCATCGTGTCAATATGGACCAAACTCCCTGAGGAATGCTTCCAGCACCTTGTTGAATCTATGCCACGAAGAATTGAGGCAGTTCTGACGGCAAAAGGGGCAACCCGTTACTAGCATGGGGTACCTAATAAAGTGGCCGGTGAGTGTAGAGCAGCTCAAAAAAGAAGATACCTTCGTCTCAGTGGCGGTTCTAGATCAAATGTGCCACGGGGCCAGGAGGGGGCCCGCTTGTTTTCATGGGGGCACAGAAAAGACAGGAATAAAAAAAAACAGGGCAAGGGATTCAAATATATTAAGAGAGCTGCAGGAAGTGAAATTTTCATTCAATTAGGTTTAATTAAAATGTATGTCTTATTATGTCAATATACATTCATCATTTAGGAATTTAATTTTTAATTTTTTTGACTTAATTTAAGGTAAAATTAAAGTTTTCTATAAAATCTGAATTAGAACTCAAGAAAAACTGATACATTTGGCAGTCAAAATTAGAGTATTTGTTTTGAAAAAACATTTAGCAGATGAAAACTTGGATCCTATCTCAATTCCACTGACGCTATTGCCTTATTTTTTATTTTTTTAAATAAGAAAAGAAAATAGATCCAAATGACCTATCAGTAACCATGTCTGTTCCAGTGCATATCATCATTAGGATTTCTTTTAGTAGTATGTCTTCAGCACAGGGGCCATAAGAGGGGCCAGGATATTTTCTACAGGGGCACTGGCCCCTGTATAGAACCGCCCAGGCTTTGTATAACAACATTTTGAAATTATGAGGAAATTGTTCCATCCTGAAAAAGTTTAAATAGGCTGAAAGTAGCCTATAAAAGAAAAAAAAAAAATTTAATAAAATGTTAAACATTTTAGTCACTCTTTTAGAAGATCAAAATCATATATTTCAAAGGTTTACAATATTGGTATACTATTTCAAATCTTTATTGTCATTCTTTTTTTATTTATTTATTTTGTCTTACAGAAAATGGCATCCAGGCTACTTGATTGGGAATTTAGCATGGCTTTTTGAAATGGTGTTGCATGGTGGCAATCTGCCTGTAAAAACATCACTTAAAATGGACAAAGCTAACTACTTTGGCTGTTGATGCTGTTTCAATTATTATTACATTCATGATTAATTGAATTTCAAAAAATGTGTGTATATTCAACCAACAGTTTGAGTCATGAGTCAGCTCTGGTACCATTTTATGTGTTAGAAGCTGAAAAGTTGTGGTGTAATGAAAGCCCAGGTTACTTTGATAGCAGCCTTTAAGTCACCTGCATTGTTGGGTCTTCTGCATATAATCTTCTCAACAATACCCCATAATGCCAGTTAAGTGTTACCCGAAATAATCCCTAACTGTGAAAACTTCACACGTTAATTTGGTGCATCCAACCTTTACTGTCCAGAAATTGCAACCTTGCTTTCTTAAGTAAATACAAACTTTATTTTCACCTGCGAAGAAGATATTAGAGACTCTTAAAGCTCTGACTGCAGCCTTATTTACCCATTTGTTAAGCTCTTCCAAAGTCTTGGATGTGTTTTGCTAACAACCCTGTGGTTGTAGTTATCTCTGGTACTGTTAGACTTTTTTTCCCGGAACACATTTGCCTTCCGCTCACTTCTCTATAAATTATGCTTGGATGCAGCCCTCTGTGAACAACCGGCTTCTTTAGAAACATCCTTTTATGATTTATCCTTCTTCTAAAGAGTGACCACGACTGTGTGGATATCTGTCAATTCAGCTTTCCCTGGTCTTAAACATTATGTAAAACAGGATAAATCTTTTGGAAATACAAGAGTTAAGGTAGGTCTGATCCAAGTAAAAACACAATATTGAGGTAGTCCAGTAACTTGATATAAATGTGTATGTATGTATGTATGTATGTATGTATGTATGTATGTATGTATGTATGTATGTATGTATGTATGTATGTATGTATGTATGTATGTATGTATGTATGTATGTATGTATGTATGTATGTATGTATGTATGTAGTGGTGTCAAAAGTACACACATTTGTTAATTAATTAGAAGTATGGATTCTGCAGTTTAAAAAAACTCTGGGACAACTTGAAGTATCAACTTAACCTCTTTGCTCAACTAACAGTGAAAAAGTATGTGCTCCAAAAATTACTTAAACTATATAAGTATAAAGTAACCTTAAAAAAAAAATCTATTTCGAAAAAAAATTTGAGATAGGGCCAAGGATGAGGGAGGTCTTGTTGGTCTCCGTCTCCATCCCCGATACGCTCTCGCCTATGTCCAAACTTTCAGACATTTCAACATCTTTTTCTGAATCCGACATTGTAGCATGGCATAGACAATTCACGTTTGCAGTTTGACTCATCTAATTACACTAGTTTTCACTAGATGTGGATGGCGCCAATGATCTGCATTAGATGACGCACATGACGTGAAATAAATATTTATAAACATTAAACTGAAGCCAAGAGTAACGAGTAATGTTTGTTTTAAAAATGTAAGGAATAGAAAGTATAGATACTTGTGTGAAAATGTAATGAGTAGAAGTCAGAAGAAAAATAAGTAATGGAGTAAAGTATAGATACCTAAAAAGTGTACTTAAGTACAGTAACAAAGTATTTGTATTTTGTTACTTGACACCTCTGAATGTATGAATATATGTAGGCCTATGTATGTTTCTATGTATGTATGTATGTATGTTACAAATTTAAACTTAAGAAAGAAAATAAAACTTAAATTTTAAATGTTTAAATTCAAAGAAAATCACTTATCTTTATTGATTTCTTAATTATGAAAATGATTTGAATATTTTGGAGTTAGTTTTGAAAAGCTTTAGTTTCCTAAATGTTGTGGTTAAGTGGGTCTGCTGTTTAATTAAAATATTTTTCAAACATTATGAAATAAACCAAATCTTTATATCAATAACCACAAATGTATTTTGAGCATAGATAACAGCAAATATCAACTTAAAATAATAGCCTCCTGAGCAAAAACAAAATTAAGGTTAAGCGTGCCAGTACTTCATTTAAGTGGGCCCTAATATAACCGAAAACCCTCCGAATGCAGAATACTTCTTTAAAATTCAAATGACTGCACAATTCTTGATTGATTCAACTCATAACTTATGATGCAAAGTTTTAAAATGGACAAAAAAAAAATAATACAATGTCTGTTTTTAATCTCCTGTTCAAGGTAAAATAATGTGATTAAATGAATTATCCTATTATTAATTTCTAATAATTCATTTCACTCATTCCACTCTTTCAAACCTCCTCCACATTATCAGAACCAGACTCAGGACAAAGGGAGATAGGGCATTTTGGGCTGCTACACCACATCTGTGGAATGCCTTCCCTGAGGGCACCTCAATCCACTGAGTGTTAAAAAGGCCTTAAAACATTTATTTTTAGCAAAGCTTTTGGTCTCCTTTAGATGTTTTTTTCATGCTTTATTTATTTATTTATTTATTTTTCTCTCTTTTTACCTGTGATGGAAAGTGGAGTATAAATGAAATGTATTATTATTATTAATATTATCATTATTATTTCATATTTGTAAAAATATTTTTATTTCTTTGTCATTTCTATTAGATATGAATTTGCCATTTAATTGTTCCTTAACATTTAATATTATTTTCTGTGCATTAAAATTGTCAAACTGTGAAAGAATTCAAAGTACTTGTCAAAAAAAATTTGAAGTTAGACTAAATGTGCAATAGCAGTTAAAATAAATGATTAGCTTTGGATTTAGAAAAAAAGAAGGTAATAATACATTTTGCCAGATGTTAGCTCACAATCATTATAAAACAACTGAAAAAAAAGATTTTTATCTTTATTTGAAAAATTAAAATAAAGTGCTTTTTATATACAATACAAAAACAAAACAAAAAACAGTAGGGATGTATGATACAAAAATACAATTCACAATACCTGTACATTGGCAGCTGAAGTTACAAAATAACTTTACAAAAACCTGTTCACTAGCTGTAAATGTGTGTGGAAGGGATTCCAAGCAACGTGTGCTGTCTAACAGAGGGTCTTACTATAGTGGTTCAAAAGGAGAGAGCAGACAATACTTTTACAGTGCCATTATTAGTTTCAGCTTGTATTCAACAGACCTGCAAATCTTTTTTGAGCAAAATACCACCACAATGCATTTGACTGTAGCACATTAATTATTGTTCATAGCAGTCACTTCACCAAAAGCTGCCAATTTGTTTACGTCATTAACAGTTGGTTTGCTTTTTTTTTTACACTGCATGAGTGATCGCAGCTCGGCAGTCTCAGAAAAATAAATCACCTGAATAGGAAATTCTATATGATAATACTTTTATATATATATATTTTAGGATTTTGTTATGAATTGTGATTTAAGAATAAAATTCAATCCCTAAGCAATGACAGACACAATGGGACCGCTATTGCATGACAGTACACGTCTTTTGACTGTTTTCCATTGTTGCTATGTATGGCCATTTCTTTGACACCTTGCTGTGTCTCATATAACTCTAAAGCTCTAATACCTGGTTAGTTCATCCTCCCGAGAGGCACATCACCTGATTATTGTTTCAGAAGGCATTTTTTATTTATTTGTCAAGGCAAATTTGTTACTCAGAGCCACAACCTCCAACACAGTAAGGCGTTTAAACATCAAGTGCAAATCCCTCAGTAATATGCCTATTTTTATGATTTTCTAAGTCTTTATTTTGTCACAATGCCAGAGCCAAACTAAAGCAGAACTTACTTATGATGATAAAATATCCATGAATTTAGCAATTGTTGTCGTTTATTGTTCGTAATTTTCTGCATAAATAACATTATTCAGTGCACTGCATCTAGTGTATATCTCTGGATGGGAATGGGGTTTATTGCGCTGATGGTCACTCAAAGCCAGTTAAGCAAGCAAATGTCTTTGTAGTTATTTTCATAGATAAGACTCATGAGCTGACAACTGTATGGTGAGGCTATACAGATGTGTGTTGAGTAAGTCAGAATACGTCTATATTCATCCCTACTTCTTTGTGAAAACTGTGATAGATATTTGAAACACTGAAGAGGGGTTAAAAAAAAATCTATCTGTGCAACCAAAACATTTGGCCACATTATTATGATAAATATCTATACAGTTTCAGTATGGTGCAATAAATCAGATGCCACAGATTAACATCAGTCCTTGACCTTCTGTAATTTATCCTGTTTCGTCATGCCGACCTGTCAAGGTTTTCATTGCCCTCTGCTTTGAAATGTTTTGAAAATGGCTAGAATGCTCTGCATATTTGCACATTGTATAATGAGTTGTTTGTTGTTGATTTTTATTTATTTTTTTGTGGCGTAGATTCGAAAAAAAAAAAAAAAAGATAACTTGTGCTTACCCAGTTTCAAGGTGAGGTCAACCTCTGCATTTAAACCTCACTTCACATTTTTTTGCTTTGCATAGACCGCCGATCTTGTGAGTAATACCATGATGACTACGATGAGATTTCTCTTTTTCTTTTTTTTTGCATGTAGATAAAGAAAATTAATTCAACATAAGACCTCAAAAATTGAAAATCTACATGCCTAAAAGCATATTTATATTGAAGTATATGCTTTCTTTGTTGTTGTCATGTAGCCTCTGTAATAGGGGTGCTGAAGTCCAGTCCTCTAGAGATACCACTCTGTAACTTTTAGATGCATCTCTTCTCTAAAACACCTGAAACCAAATGTGCAATCACCTCATTTAACTCTGCGAAGGCATTTTAACGAGCAACTCATTTGATTCAGGTGCTTTAAAAATGGAGTAATCAAAAAGTTGCAGGATAGTAGCTCTTGAGGACTGAACTTGAGCACCCCTGCTCTATTAACATTTGAACTTATCTGGCTAACTATCCATAACCTCTAAACTACTTTGCATCTTGTCGCTCTACAGCAACAAACTTCAATGTATTTTTTATTTTTTATTTTCTGTGACAAACCAACACAAAGTAGCACAGCATTAACAAGGGGCAAGAAAAAAAAAAAAGAGACCTGGGGGGAAATTCGGAAAATGTTCAAATTCACATTACGTTTTTACGCTCGCTTGCGGTGTTTTTTGGCTTTTGCGAAAAAGAATCAAAACTTTCAAATGTGTCCTTTTTTTCAATGAACCATGGATATTATAATGATACACTACTGTGTGTTGATGTGTCACATACCAAACCTAATAAAATACATAAAAGTTTGTTGTTGTGATGCCACAAAATATAGAAAAAGTTCAAAGGGTTTGAACACTTTTGAGAGGGCCCAAATCATTATAAAGATGATTTGTTTTCCTCCCTTCATATTTCCATTTTTGAATTATTTTTTTCCTACATGAGTCTGACTTGTCTATTTTCTTATGTTTGGGAAACGAGTAAATTCACGGTAGCCTCAATGAAGCATGGATACCTGCCAAATTGCAGAATAACAATAAAACCTCCAATGCTGTCACTTTTAGTGGCATACACTTTGGGTAATATTCCGCAATTCCAAGCAGTACCAGTGTTTTACATGGACGGAAAAGTTTGAAATGCCCTGAAACTTGATCCCTAACTAGTGGTTTTGATGCCACCTCTGTGCTTGTTACATTCCTGTGAGCCATGTGTGAGTGCATCAGAAGGCAATATAGGGGTTGCTCTGAATGCACTGTGTGAAAGAGAGCAATCAAATGAAATACACATTGAACCACAGGGACAGAACAAAAGTAGACAAAGTGCAAAATATCTGTAATGAATGTTTCACTGTAAGAGCGCTGCATTCTTTCTCCTAAAAAGTTTGGTCTTTTCCAACAAGCGCACTCATTCCAGCTCTTTTCAGCCAGCCTCACACTATAGAGTCTTTAATCTCAGAGCCTAGTCTGACTCGTGGCCGCGGGCATGTGGGAGAAATCTCTACATGACTCTCTTTTAAGTTCAGAGGCCTTTTCTCTGACTCCGAGAAGCTCTTGGTGTTTTCGGGCGAGGAGCACTCATGTGGAGGGGTGCTGCACAGGTAGTTGTCATTAAGGGTTTGATATCCTTTGTGATCTGACACAGACGTTGTGACGGTGGTGCCATTTAGAGGTAAGTTCTCAGCTGGTTTGTTCACTATTCTTGGCTTTTTTTGCTGCATATTTGGGCACTCTCCCTCCTTAAGCATTGATTTCATATGGTCACGATTCCTGTAGACCACAAACAGAGAAAAGACCAGGATGGAAAACCCCAAGAGGGCGCACACAACAATCAGCTCATTCCAGTAGGTTTTGGTGTTGATCTGTGGAGAGCGGGTTTCCCCTGGCAGAAATATAACTTCCTCCTGGGAAAGCTGTGGTATACGAGAACGGCCCGTCAGCGTAGTGCTCTCCTGTCTGGCTTCGCCTCTTACACAGTAGTTTGCAAGCAGCTCCATAAAGCCTTCCTCCACTGACCAGCACTCGTAGGTTTCCTGTCTGCCGGCCTGAGCGACCACTACCAGACCCCCCTCTGGGCTGGGGTAGTGAAAGTGACCTGTGCCTTGGCTGAACTGCCACTTTCTCTCAGCTAAATTGGAGCGCAGCTTGCATGGCAGTACTTTGAAAGTGTTGGCTGGGATAATTATTGCCTGGCATGAAGAAGCTCCTGAGTGAAGGCAAAGCAGAGACAGATATAAGCTGTGCTGTCTGGATAATAATTGACTAGACACAATAAGTTGACGGGAAGGAGTTCACATACTTGTTGGTGGAGGATTAGCAGCCCGTGGGCTCGGCTTTCCGCAAATAGCTGATGTATTTGCTTCATCTACATCTTGGTGCTGGGTCCTGAAACAGATAGAAACATTAGGGCTTGCGGTTAATTCGCCTAAATAAAGAGTTTTAGCCATAATATTGTGCAGAAGGGTTCATACTTGCTGGCAGGAATACTTCTGACATCTACACACTGCCACTTGTTCCAGGCACAGTATGGATCCCTGGAGAGGATGCACTCCCCACAGCTCTGATAATTAGAGCAGTTAGCTACTGGGACCTCAACAACTTCAGAGAGAGACGAAACGTAGAGCCGACCCTGGAGGGAGACCACAATGTAGTTGCAACAAATGTAAGTGCACCGATTATCAATATTTCCTTGAGTTTTATTATGCTGTCATCCATGACATATCTGTAGGGATGCAACATTTTTAATTAATTATTTTGCCCTAACCTGAAAATCAAAGAAAATAAATCCAGACATTTTGCAAGTGTAACAGAGTCGAGGCTTAAAACCTGTAAGCAGATCTGACTGAGAAGGAAAATTAAACACAATTTAAAAAAAACATTTCCTTTGGATTGGAGTTTTTTTTTTTTTTTACAGGAAACACTTTATATAACTGTTAAGGCTTTATTCCAAAAAGCTCTATAGTTTGGTAGGTTTATAGTCGGTTTGACACATTTGGCTCTGAACCCCTCTCTTTACCTTGTTAGTGTCCAACTCAATGTGCTGAACTGGTTGAGAGTCACGGAAGATCACCATCTCCTCAATAATGTGCATCTTGTTTTTGATGTTGATGGCTTTATGGAGTCTCCCATTATCTAGAAAACACATTGTTTAATTTGAAATTAGTTAAAATTCTTTACAGGGAAGTTTTACAATAATTCAGAGCAAACACAACAACCCAGTGTAAATAATGAATCACATTCTTTTACATTTTTCTTGTATGAGCTCTCTTAACACTATGCTTTTTTTAAATGAAATAAAACAAAACCTCTACCATTTATGACTGAATATATAAGAAATCAGTAAAAAGGGCTTCCCATCTTTAAAAGGAAACATTTCTAATGGAAAAAAATGTTAATGGATACCCTTAACATTTGGCTGCTTATTGGGAACATACAAAAAAAAAAAAGAAGACTATCCCAAAAACAATCTTTGGCCAAAACTCTCAGGCCCTTGGCATATAAAGAAAATGTAGGTTAATGTCAATCATCAACAACCCAAAGTGAGAAGACAACAAATTTCATGCACAGCTGTTATACTGGAGGAAGAGATTCAGACCATCAAACTGGCTGCAGCATTTAGTTTCTAAGGAGTCCTTATGTCTTGGAGATACCAAGCATTTGCATCAGCAGACAATAATTTAAATAAAATCCAATTAATAACTACTGTCTGCAAACACTTTCTACCCTACTGATAATAATTAGGTGTAGAAGACATTTGTTACATTTCTGTACAACATCTATCCTTCCTCAGCCAAACCTTTGGAATCACCTGTGGTGTGGCTTTTAGGGCAAAGCAACATTTAGTTGTGATAAACTCTTGGTAGACTGATGGTCTCAATGAAAAAAACTTTTGGCACCTATATTACTGTAATACACTAAAACATGTAATCATTCTATGCAGAACAGTAAGAATTTTAGCTGCTTCCTCTCAGTGTTTTACTAGGAGGAAGCAGCACAGCCTCCTAATATAAAGCATTTTGGTAGCAAAGATGTTGGGAGAAATGTGAATACCAGAGTCTGTGCAGATCAGAGCTGTTCAGAGCTGGAGCATAATTGAATCTACTGAAATGCAGCTGGAGTTTCACAGTTTTAAATTACTACATTCATAATTGGTGTGGTGCGCTTTGGTTGCTTACAGATACCACAACTACCACAGAGTGCTTTCAGCTGGGCACTTTGTTATAACCACTTTCTTCTTGGCTAACCAGTCTGTAATAGCTATTTGGTGCCCAAGATTGGTGTTTCTGACACGTTCTAGCACGCTCTGGTATTGTTTCATTCTTTTACACTATTATGAAAAATACTTTGACTGCTGACGTGGGAATGTACAGAACAATCATAAGCTCAAATAATCCTAAAAAGAACATTTAGTTCAAAGTATGGTACAAGTCTTTTAAAAGAAGTTTCTGTGGTAAAAACAAGCTGGTTTGTTTTCTACAGTTTTTTTTCTTCTTCTAATAGCTGGTGGAAAATGTCTTACCTGTGCCAATAAAAAGCACATCATACTCCTTTTTAGTTGTCTGGACCCGATGCACAACAATCTGTGTGTAGCGTATGTTACGTTTCAGAAGTAGGGGTTGGCTGCGGATGACTCTGTCCATCAGGAAGTGGTCTTTGACAAAATTCAACACTTTGTCCGGCATGTGCAGCGTGGAGGTGATGCCCAGCTCTCTGGCTGCATTTGTTATGCACTAAAAAGTCAACAAAGAGGTGACCTTATTTACAGATTTTTTTAAGCTGGATCACAAAGCAAAAATTTGTTTTTTGTCTGATATTATATGGAAGTTTATAATTAATCCTTTTGAGCATAACTGATATGGAGTGTGTAGTTATTATGGTTGACAGGACCATGTTTATCCAATGTATGTTCAAGTATTCCTGCAGAGGGCAGCAACTATCCACTCACAGCTCCTGGCCGAGGGTCCGGGACAGGATGATTATAAGTGTACCACTGCTGGGTCTCTCTGTTGACCTCACGGTATCGCCCATTAAAAGCATTTTCCACTTGGTCCATGGTGAAGGAACAGACTGCAGAGCTTCCTGAAGCACCTTTGTACCTTTGATCACAAAAAAAGTTTATTAGAAAGTGTGTCTGGTTTAAATATTTAAGAACAGGATGGAATCAGGGAAAGTACATAGAGGTTTCACTCCTTCAACAGTCGCATACTTTTAAATTCAGCCTCCAAAAATGTAGAATAATTTCTTAATGAGTCTTGATCTACCGTTTTCAGAGAGTCTAACTTATTAAACATCCAGTCATTTAAACAGAAACAGCTCTTTGTGTCAGACAACTTGAGAAGGAAGAAGCTCTAGCAACACTTTGTTGATAGCAACATCCTCTTTAAATAATTTTTAAATCTATAAATACCAAACAGAACACATCCAGATGTAAACACATTAAAATACACAGAAACATTTAGCATTTCAGCACAAACTTATGCAAAAGTCCCTGTATCACATTTTTTCCTGGTTCTTTTGTTATCGTTCTTAAACACATGATTCTGTTTTCGGCAGTGTTCTTGGTGTTCTGCCCTCCAATGTTCTGATTTACGATCTATTTAAAGCACACACAGTACAATATGTTGAATTGTTAGAAGATCTTTCATAAGTCTAAAGGATTAAAGATCAGGATGACTTTATATGGACCACTTAAAAATATGTGACTCTCTGGAATTAAATATTAAGAAATTATAGGGGGTTTAAATTATATGTTTTCAAATGCTGTACTTCATATGTTGAATTTAAGGCCCTTTTACCTGTTTGAAAACGCCTTAGCAGGTATTGTTTATCAGCAATATCTTTATTGTACAACCTTTCAAGAATCTTCAGCTGGGCTGGAAGCAGGTTGTTATAATCCTCCTTATGGTCATAACTATTAAAAATTGTTTTAAGAAAGTCTCTGCACTCCCATAAAACCTGCAAAAGGCTAGAAGTTAAATAATTTTCAAAGTTATCTGAAAACTTATTGTAATTTTCTATTTCCTAATGTTTTACTTGACAAGTTATCTGGTATTCCTAGTCACCAAATCAAATTTTATTTATAAGATTAATTGAAAATTTTATTTCTCAGACACACATTTAACTTTAGCTTTTTAGCTGCTTTTTATAGGTGCAGTGCAAACATAAAGATGCCTTTCTTCTCTCTTCTGCTGTACAGTTGGACTCTTAAAATGTTCTTCTTTTTACATTATTTAGTCTGAAGGTTTTGAGTCCTTTACCTACGTCTTTGCTTTTCTTCCAATGTGTTCTTACTTTTCCAATGAGGGAAAGTAAGAAGACAAGTTTTAGCTCGTTCTTTATATATTATCTTATTAGAAAGCATAACTTTATTTATTTTACTTTTGTTGTTTGTCAAAATTGTCTGAAATACATTCCTATTCATTCATTCATTCATTCATTCATTCATTCATTCATTCATTCATTCATTCATTCATTCATTCATTCATATTTCATTTGTATTTATTTTTCTTCTTGTCCTGGTTTATTTTCTTAAAACGTGTCATTTATAGTTTTTAAGATACATTAGAGAAAAATGTATCTAAGATAAGAATAAACAAATGACAATAAGTTCTCCTCTACAAAAATCTGAGTCAGTATTAAAAGTGACAGATTTAAATGTCTTTTCAAATAAAGATTGCAGACTATTTTTTTATTCCTTTTTTTATGCACTGAACTTGTGATTCCGATGTGGTGTTTAGAGATTTCTCCTCACCACTGAGATGTAAAGACTCCATAAAACACAGTGTTCTTCCAGTCCTCGGGGCCCGGCGTGAGCACAAACATGTCTTGGATTATGTTGAAGGGGAACCCATCATCAGGCAATGAGCACAGAAGCTGAGCCTTTAAGAAAGTGGTCCATTTCTTCTGTAATACCCTCTCCCCTCCGATGTCGCCCTGCATGACAAGCGTTGGAAGTGAAACATCTTTTTAATTCAAGGTCAGCAAGGTCAAAATATTTCATATTCAGAAGTTAAAATATTATTTCTGATAAAAGAGATAACATTTTATTTATCTGAAAAAACATTGAGTTCAATATGCTTTGCCTCCGACGGGAATATACCGCAAGGCAGAACGCTTCTAGGTCATGAAAACAATAAACTAAATTATCATAACAAGAGCAGATAAAACAAACTCAGGCTTCTAAAGAGAACAAGTCCTTTTAACTGAAAGAAAAAGAAACAGTGGCCCTAAACTACCCGTTTTCCCTGACACAGCTACTCTGATTCAATGCCCTTGGCATAATCCTTTGAAGTGCCATGAGTGACACGGGACCTTGTTGACATGCAAACTAATCAAGCTACACATGCTGAGAAACATTAGTGGAAGTTGATGTATTTGATGGATGTACAACTCATGTCTCACAGTATCACAGACCCATGTCTTTACATGATGGCAGGCTGATGATCAGAGGATTAAAAAAATAGCTAATAAAAAGCATAATGACCAAACACTTAGTCATGTGTTCTTTTACCAATGTTAATCAGAGAATAATGGAGCCCTGCTGGAGAAAATGACACATGACCAATACAGACTGCTGAAGCAATGCAATAACTCAGGCGTATAATAGGGAACATACATATCACCATATTTAATAATTTAAAGAAACTGCACGCTTAAACTGACTGCTAAATAATTGAAGCAAAATGCATTCCATTCATTAATCCTCTCGTAAAAGCATTCTTTGTTGGAAAGGCTGTCATGGACATGGTGGGCAGCAGTGGCAGTATTCTGGGAAACTGAGCAAATCGCACAAACAGGAACACACTTTGCTTTGTTTGTTCCAGGCAAAACATTGTTTATCCTGCTGGGGTTGGCCTGATGATACAGAGCTAAAGCAGCAAGCACCTGAACATACATAATGACAGAGACAGCAGCTTCTGCAGAGATTTAAACTGCATTTAGGGAGATAACAGAAGCAAAGAGTAGATTTAAGTGTTTGATTTGAGCCATTTGTAGCCAATTTTACCAGCTCTAGTTTTGCTTGTGTCTTAAATTTCACAGCATTTTGTTCAACTTTGTGGGAATTCTCTTGTGGCTAATCTGTACCAGAGAACTTTGTGGTAAACACCTAATTTTCACATTTCTGAGAAACCTACATGAGTCAGTGCTTATATGATTCTCATAAGTGGAGCCTTTAAGTCAGATGTTTGGAAAACTAAAGTAAATTGTTAAAAGATGATAGCTAAACACTTTGCATTTAGAAGATTCATACCCAAAATACCATCTCACATCACTTTAGTCTGTAAACCTATATCTTTAGTCCTTAAACCTAAAATAACCTGCTTTTAATAGTCTTAAACTTTGTAAAGTCTATTGTCTCAATAAGTTTCATAATCTATCAAAAATCCATACTTTTTACCTGTGTGTTTTCACTGCACATTACTCCCAATTAAGATTTATTTATCAGTAACAGTGATAACATGAAATCATGAGTTTGATTCATAATTATCCTAGCAATTTCCTAATTATTTACTCAAGTAAAATGAAACAACTATTGGGACAAATGTAAGAGACATTAACAATTAGAAAATAATCTGGGCGAGTTATAGGCTTAATTTTCATCCACATTTTTAGATCTCTCTCAAGAGTAAAAGGGACTTCAAATACAGCAGTAACTAAAAGGTTTGGACAAAGAGAAGTAAAAAAGGAAAACAAAGTCTACCTCCCTCCTCCCTCTCTTGGAAGTAACTGACTCAAGCCGCGGTTATGTTTGCAAGAAGCTTCCTCTTAAAAAGGCAACAAGGGCTGCTTTTGCCTTTTGACTCTATTTCGCCTCTTGAATCTCAGGAGGCGAAATAGAGTAAAACAAAAACAAAGCTGTTGAAGAAAGTCACTGAGCAGGTGAGTGAGGAAGGGGAGAAAAACAAATGTATTTGGAGGAACTTTACAAAAAATTCTTACAAAACTAAATGCACCAAAGAAACATTTATCCAGTCGTTGAGCTTAGCAGGCTTGCTTCTGACTTAACTGGACTCACTGGTTCTTCTCTGAGTCTCTCCCAGAAAAGACGAAATCCTCATCAGCCCATCAGATGATCAATTTCTGAAACTTCATCGTGATTTTGAGGTAATCAGTAATATACATAATTTTTTTTCCCTCTATTTTCTTTAAACGAAGTGAGAAACAAGGAATCCAAACAATTGGTCATTGTAGATAAAACACCGTCTCCTGGCTGCAATTGCTTCTTTTTCCAAGTCTAATAAAGAGAATAATTCGACTGACTGCAGGTACAAACCACATCAATCACCTTATCATGGATTACTAAATTTGTCTCTTAAATTTTGAGTTCCAAATTATGATAATGAACAAAGAAAAAACATCAATAGACAGATACCTTAAGCAACAACTCAGGGTAGAAAAATAATAAAAAATAATGAATTAAGGGACATATCATAATGAAGTGCTAATCGAAATAATAAAAAAGAAAATCTGTGAACTTCCATAGTACTGATCTGCTATAGAAATAATAGTATTTTTTAAGCATGTAGGTGGGCGGGGTCTTTATCAAATATATTTAAGGTCAACATTGCATAAGAGATTAAACTAAATGCTGTCTCTGAAGGGGCTGTGTATGTTTATTGAGTCTGATCTGAAGACAAACATTAGTTGCTTAGGTATTTGGAGAAGGGATTTGGAAACAAATATTTCAAACAAAGGAGGCAGATGGGAGAGAAATGTTTTCATACATTACCACCCAGAAGGGCTGGGAGATATACAAGATGTATGTATGTTAAAAGCAGCTTTATGAGGATAATAACTGCATCCAGAAAGGGAATTTTGAGCACAAATACTTAAAAGAGACAAACAAGGCCTTGTCTCCAACTAGTTATACTTAATCTTAAAATGGCAGCAGGTCTAGATGTTGCTTAAGGATATAAAAGCATCCTCATTCGGTAACATCCAGAAGCATATTCCTAGCAGCTGCTTTGCGGGGCCTGGCACCCTGGGGCCCGGTCGGGGCTCCCACCAGGGGGCAAGGTGCCCCTGGGGCCTCGGGTCCCGGGGGCTCATGGCCGGTTCCAGTTTGGGGTGGTTTGCTGCCGGCGGAGCCCGCGGGCTCGTCACTGCGGCTCCTGGGTGCTTCGGCACTGCAGCTGCCGGGGGATTTCCTCAGTGTGGTCTCTCCTCTTTTCCTTGGTGGGGGGGCGGATTTCCTGGGTTGGCCCCTCTTGGGCGCCTTTATTCTGGGGGTTTCTTTGGACATCTGCGTTTTGGGTGCTCCAGCGCTTGCCTCAGTGCTGTGGGGGGGTAGTTCTTTGGCTCTTCACAACCACCATTGAGCATTTTTCCTTTGGATAAACTTTACATGCACAAGTGCACTCTCACAATCAACTACAGGTGCTTGGGTCCAGATACTTAGAGATTCACTTCCATACAGAAAGCTCATATTCTTATCTTCAGCTACCACAGTATACATGTCAGATTAAATAATACCACTTATACCTCAGCGACAATATCAAGGTGCTACTTTAGCTATATCTTATACTATATCCGTTGGTTGTGCTATTCTTTTTTCTTTCACATCTCTTTGCAGGTGATAACGCAGACTGAAGACGCTTTATCATTGTCTCCCTTTTATCTCCTCTTTCTTTAATCTTTTCTCTACCTACATTGCAGTGTCCATATAATCTGTAACACTCCCTGCATGAATTACACTAAAGGTATTTATATGCATAAATCAAGCGGAACACTAGGGCGATAGCCGTACTGCTCCTCTTGTGAGAGCAAAATCTGTTGGGCTCGTTTTGGGCATTATGACAATTATTGTTATTTCCACAAAAAAAAAAAAAAAAAAGGAAATATCCAGAAGTGCAAATATCACTCACCTTACACACACGGGCGATGCGTGAAACGACGGTGTTGTCAAAGAAATCAAACTCCTTTCCTGCTTCACTGAAGAAGAAGTAAATCTTATCGTCATCGCCCACAAGGTTGCCCTTGGGTAGGCTCTCCTGAATGTAAGCCGAGCCAACAAAGGCTGGGTCTGAAAGGAAAGTAACAGTACCGTCACACTGGGATCTGGGAACACTGCTGAGTGAAACCCACAACCAGCAGGGACTGGAGATGGTTTCACTTTCTAGGCTGCTATGCAGCATTTCTCTGCTTTTAAGGCTGAGTATTTATCCATCCTGCAATAGAAACCTTCTTGCAGGTAGTGATAATAAAAACCATTGCTTTGCATCCACACCACTGTACCTTGAAGCCAGTTGAGAGAGTTTTCCGTTTTCAGAGCAGTGCCTTGGCTCAGGCTCTTGTAGATGATGGGTTCATTTCCTTGGAAATTACTAACTGTGCCGGCATACAGTTCCCCATCTGCAACGCAGGCAAGAAGACAAGAATGATCACAATGTTTCCTCAAAAAATTAGAAAGGCTTCAGCGTCACATAGTAGGCTAACAAGATCCGAAGGCAAGTTTCATGTCTAAGTTTGTTATGCTTCCATTTTTCACAAAACTTATTAACCCTTTCATCCCAAATGTATAATGTTCTATACTGAATTTCATACAATCTGTTACTATTATTGTTTTTCCTTAGAAAAAACATCTATAACAAATCCTGTATTGTTTTTATCCAATAGGTTAAAGATCAAAGTTTAAACCTACTTGACACAAATTCTAAGACATTTAATGTCTTTCAGAATTTACAGGAAAAGAAGTTGACAATTTGTTACATTTATTTATTCTTTTATTCATTCATTTATTTTTAAATCAGACAAGTCACACAAGAAATACCTTTCGAAAGGGTTGTAAGTGTTTTTAAATAGGGGTCGGTATATAAATAATTTAGCAAATTTTACCAAAGGATTTTTTTAATGCATTGAATTCACATTTTGTTTGGGGAAATATGAGGATATACTATTAACTATACTAGGAGTTAATACTATAAGCTCCTATGTTATTTCATTACCATACAAAAATGATTAAAAAAACTGTCATTGTGTTGTTTAAAGTTCTATTAAGTGGTTTAAATGTTAACCTAAAGAATTTTCTGTGTAGCATTTTTCAGATTAGACTAAAAAGTAAAGGTTTACTTTGAGAACATGAGACATACAAGAATGAACATCATATGAAAGCTAGGATGGTTCTTCAGCTTCACAGAGTCATTTTTTGAGACAAATTCAATAAACTACACAGGCCATCTTTGTTTAAGTGTTTTCAGTCCAGCTGTTATACTCCATGGCCTCTGATTTAATATAAGACTCCACATTAAATTGCCATTAATAAGTAAAACTAATTGACATATGAATATTGTATCAATCACAGCTAGGTACTCTAAAGTCTTATTTGATTCTCAAAAACCATGACTGAGATCTCTAGATTTCGTCACACCCAAATTTAGCATTTTTTAAGATAAGTACAATTTAGTACCCGTATTTTCACGACCATAAGGCGCACCGTACTAAAAGGCGCACTCGGCGCAAACGGTGGCGTAACTTGCCCGGCGCTGCCTTCCACTTATCCTGAAACTGTGGTCTCCGTCTGTCATCCATCGCTCCCACGCCGCTCGCAGCCTTACTTTGAACGGCCGCTTCACACCGATGTCGAGCGGTTGAAGTTCCTTTGTCAGACCCCCGACATAACGGCGAGCACAGCGTTCATTTGATTCACCTTTTTTTTCCCATCGGCTGTGAGATGGGCACGCAGCGATGGTGATGCGTGGAAAAAACCATCTGGTCTCCTCACATACACCTCCCTCAGCCACGCTTTCATCATCTCCTCATCCATCCAGCCCTTTTCATTTAATATCATATGTCATCAGAGCGCTGTGTCTGTCTCGCTGTCAGCTCCCAGATCAGCTTCTCTGATTGGTTGATGCGGCGCGTCCAGCAAAACTTCAATTTTTCCATCTCGAGCAGAAGCAGCGCGTTGGCGGTGCGTCAGATGCTTAAACGCTTCCCGACCTGCTGCACCTGCTGCTCAAAACGCGCTGCGGGACCTTTTGCTGCACCTATACACGCGTCAACCATTGACTTTGCATGTAAACTCGCTGCTTCTGCTGCACCTGCTGGGTCCGGTTCACACCGATGTCGAGCGGTTGAACAGCGAGCACAGCGTTAATTTGTTTGCCCATGTTTTTCACATCAGCTGTGAGATGGGCACGCATGGAGTTACATATTAACAGCGATGGTGATGAATGGAAAAAAAACACCTGGTCTCCTTACATTCAGCCACTCTTTCATCATCTCCTCAATGAGGTGGTCTCAAAAGTCGCAGTTACAACACACATAAGGCGCACCGCACCAAAGGGCGCACCGCACATTTTGAGGGAAAAAAAAGACGTTTAAGTGCGCCTTATAGTCGTGAAAATACGGTAATTGATGCACTAAATGGTAGCTCATCAATCAAAGGTAACAGTCATATTTTATATATGAATTTAAGTACTCAAAGTAGGCCTTTAATAATCTAAATTGTACATGCATAAAACATGATAGAAAAAGAAAAACATAGGCTGCTGGGCAGCACAGTTGTTTGGCTAAATTCCCCTTAGGTATGAGTTTATGCGAGTAATGTTGTGTGTTGTGTGTCACTGTCTCGCCCTGTAATAAATTTGCAACCTGTCCAATCTGTAGGCTGTCTCTCATCCAATTAACGTCAAAGATACCCCCCATAACCCCACCAGGATAAACGGCTATAGAGAATGAATGGATGGTTCCTCATGTGTGTAAGTATTTAATGAAATGCAAACTGCCAGATGTGGAAAATAACATGAATATCTCTGTACCTGTCATTAGACTTCAAATAAATGACAGCCAATTTGGATTGTAGGTTAAAGTTAAAGCTGCAAAATCTCCCTTTTCCCTTCTTATTAAAATTATTATTATCATAAACTTGAAAAGTAGGTATCAAATTCCTTCTGGCTTTTTGTTTTTTTAGTAAAGCTCATTTCAGTCGTAATAAAAGATCATTAACTCTAAATAAAATAGAATTATATCAAATATTTACAATATTCTAAAGCAAGTTGTGTAAGACTTAAAGTGAACTATTGCTACAATGAAATTATTTGTACTGTACATTTTTTTGTCCTTTTTTAACTCAATTTTCAGCACACTTGTTTTGTTTTACCAAGCAACCAGTCATAATTTAAAGGACAACTTATCATTTGATTACTGCTGGATAATGAATCAAATGTGCAGTATTCAATCTGTATAGACCTACCAGCCATGATGGCAGTGGACTTGTACTCCGGGTTGAACGGGCAGCGGCTGCGTCCATCTTCTGTAACAATCTCACCAGCATCACTTCTGACAAAAGAGAAGTCTCCTGTCCTCTGAGGGACAAACACACACCACATGTCATAAAGGGATTTCAGAGGGAGAGCTGTAAGTAAACTGACAGAGACCTCACTGTCAGGTTCTGCTTTAAAAGGTGGTCAGCCTTGGTCAAAGTTGAAATACGGGTCAGTTGTGTTTGTTTTTTTCTGGCTTGTTCTGAAAGGCACTAAAAGATCTGAAGAAAATGAATAAAACCAGATCGATTCTTATGTAATCTGATTGAGTGCATTAAATATTTTATCTCCACTGCATACAAGCTAATAAAATAATGTACGTATATTGTATTTGACTGGTCTGCACGGCTGAAAGACTGCTGAGAGAGTAGAAAGGAAGGAAGTGTGATGCATCAGATTTGAAATACTCTTTTCTACTCCTCTAAAATCAGTGAAAGAAATTCTATACAGGGTCCTGCATCTGGGTAATCACCTTTTATGAGGACTTTGCTGTTGTCTTTTATGTCAACATTCCAAAGAAAATATTGCAGAAGCACGTTTACAGAACAAATGGGATGTCTGGACGTCCACAACTTACAATGTAGGCACAGATAGGGCTGAAGGCGTACGTCCCACAAACGTACAGGAGAGTGCTGTTCTTCTGCAGCAAAATCTTTATGTAGTTGAAGCAGTCTTTCTGTGTAGGAAAAACACAAGAAGTAATTATACATTCTTCAGATACTTCGAACCAAAACACAGAATAAAGGGGCTATATTTTATTTCTTGTCTTAACAACAAAAACATGAAAAATAAACCACCTTGCACAAGTGTTCCAGTGTCAAAGGTTCAGAAAGTAAACTAGAGAAGTTTAAGAAAAATTTGATGAAATGAAACAGTGTGCTCCAAATGGAAAGGCAAAAAACAAAAAAACAAAAAAACATTGTTGTGAGATGGAAATTTCCAGGATGACAGGAAATGTCTGTGTTCTGTCCTACCCTGGACTCAACTCCCAAATGTCGTTCAACAATAGTCAGAGCAGCCATGCACATCGGTAAATAATTTTTGAGCCATGAGAGTTCAGCTACGTGCACTTCAAACCAGCAGTTGACTTGCCTGAAGATCTTTGCCTTTGAAACTGCACTCCTCTCTCTTCCTCTCCGGAGTTTTCCATGTGAGCTGCAGGAAAGATAAGAACACTTCAATGCTCATGCTTTGGTGTTAACACACTGAGGGATATCATATTTGGTTTACACATTTGTGATTGATTAACCCTTATTAACAAATCTCTGCTTCATATTACAGATTCAAGAACTATATACCTATTGATATTACAGTTTACACATAGTGGCATGCAGTCTCTTACGCTTCTTTTAAGCTTTGTTGCACTGATATCAGAGAGGTTGAGAGCAAAGAGAATCTCCCGGGCCCCAACATAGAGCATGTTGTCTTCACTGCTGAGCAGGAAGGAGGTGAAGTTGTACACCCCGTTGGCTGAGAAGCTTTTTGTTGTCCTTTCCTTTGCATCTAGACAAAAAAAAAGGGTAGTAATAGTAAGTTGCAGCTACTGTATTTAATTCAGCTATTACACAATAGATACAATAGTTCAATCACCATCTTCACAGGAAAGTCAATAGTTGTTACGTAAAAAAATAGCTTTTGTTAATCAGCAACATCATCATCAATGTTATTTAATGAGTGCTTTAAAACGGCTGAACACAAATTGTTGAACATTGTTCAAAATAATAAAACACAATGAAAGAAAAATAATCAGCATAAAGATGTAAAATAGGACAATTATATATATAAAAAAATGTTTATACGAAATATACAAGGTCACAACAATTAAGTCTTACCAGTGTTAAAAGCCAATCAATTATATTTTTTAAACAAAAGAAAATGAGTAATTTTAAAGTAAAGACTTGCGTTCCTCTATAATTTGATTCCATTTGATACAGTTTACGTGTGTTGATTATGAAAGGAAGACTGAAATGCAATGGATTATTCAAAGTTTAAGAATGGATATCAATCATTACTCTACAACACTAAGAGACTTCCATGCACTCTTAGGAAAAAGAACAAAAAAAGTCACTTAAATATGCAAAAACAGTCATGTTTAAAGTGCTTCTTTTATTTAATCTTCATTTTGGATACATTTCAAAAGCGTCTCAAATTCAATTCTGTCTTTTTATAGAAACATATACTTTGAGATGTTTTGTGAACGCCATTCCCATCACTATGGCCTCTCTTGGTTAAGGAAAAGCATATTTAAAATATATGTGGGTGGTTTACCAACACATTCACACTAAATCAAAATTTCACAGAAAAAAAGATACTCTTATGAGTGTGTTTTTCTGTAGGAAAGAAAGACTCATGTATCTCTCAGAATTACACACTATCAGTGTCTAAGTGGCTTTGATCCAACAAAGATAAAGGTTAAATTATCATCTCCGTACATGATTCCTGCTGCTGAATTGTTAGCTCTTGTGTTTCTGAGTTTTGCACATCGTCAGAGGTGGCCCAGCTTGAACAACTTGCCTTGATTGCATTCTAACATAAACACAGCTTTTTTTAAACTGAAGATCCTTTAGGATTGTTCGCCTCTAATGAGATTTTACAGGCAAGTAGGAAAATTGTAAACAGTTGAGCTTAAAGCTAATGCTTTCAGGAACTGAGCATTTAATTTGGTAAAAAGAGGACCCAAAATAATACGTACAGTAGTATAAACCTAAAACTATTTGTTTTGAAAAAATAGTACTTATTTAATTCCATTAACATTCAGCTCATAGCTTAGTAAAATAATGGCATGCACAAATACACACAGTAATGCACTTTAGTGCAGAGTCAAATCAGTTCTGTTCTAACAAGACTGGAACCCAGATGCTGCTGGCAACAATTGAAGTTATGGCACTTCCCTGATTTATTCCAGGTAGAGTTGTGAGGTGTCTCTCTTAAGGAGCTCACTCACCCTGCAGTGTTTGTGTCCTGATTTAACCGAGCCTTAGAGTTCTACAGCAAGTAGAGAGACTTCCTCTCCTTTGGGAAGACAACATGTTAATAGGAGTCCATCGCCACAGCAACAGCGAGCCATACTGTAGTTAAATCTGTCTGTAAAACCACAAGAGGCTATGCTCCACGTACATAGATCCACTGGGGGCTTTGCAGTAACACCACAGGATAAATGAAAGGCTGCACCGTTATACCATGCACCTTGTTCGGTTTCTTCTACCACAAATAAATAAGTCGGAAGTAATCTTTGTCAAAAGCCGAGAACAAAAAACCACTGAGACAATTGAATATTGAACAGAAAAAGCGCTGCACATATATATATATATATATATATATATAAATATATATATATATATATATATATATATATATATATATATATATATATATATATATATATATATATATATATATATATATATAAATATATATATATATGTAAAGTGTTCACTAGAAGAAAGGAAACAGAAAACATAGCACATCTTGCATCTTGTAAATACGTATTTTACTACTGAAGTGTCCATATCGCCAAGCTTGTTGTTTTCTGAAGAGCCAAAAAGTTTCACAAGGATTATATCTTTCACTTCAGATGTTTTCTCTTTTTTTTGAAAGAAACAAATATAATTTTAGGAGTGAAAGAAAGACAAAATATATACAAACCAAGTCAGGCTGTCACAGTTGTGACAACAAAGTTAGGACAAACTTGCACAATCTTTTAAGATGTAAATTCTTTGGCGTGCAAACCCCTCAACAAGATTCCTTGTTTTCCTTGAAGATATGTAAAAAAAGGAAATGTTTTATCTTACTGACAAGTAAAATACATGAGGGATCTGTGTCCTTTTGTTGAGATACTGAGATGTATATGAAGATAATTCAAGAAACAACAACAGCAACAACACCCTGCCCTAAAAGGAAAGTTTTCCTAAAAGGAAACTGTGACTTTGTTAGACTTAAATCTATTTAGATCAGGATTCCTGAATGTGTTTCAAAAAATTGAACAGCCTTCCATGATTAAGTTTTTAGAAAATCTAACTCTTTCGTATTGATGTTAACATTCATTTTTGTTCCTTAATCATTTATCTTAAAACATGTACTAATATATGGGTCTATTCTTCCCCCAATAACAGCCTGATTAAACTTATATTTGGTACATTAACTGATGGTAAAGATATTTGATTAGTTTGGCTGGCCACTTAGTACTCCCTTCATCTAAAAAAAAACATCCAGATACTATCACTTACTAATGTCTAAAGTTGATGTATTTTTGTTCATATTCAATCTTCTTATCCTAAATGCTAGATTACACATACAGAGTAAAACCAAAAAGCAAAGGAACTAACTTTGACTTCTGATATTTGTGTTTAACTGATGGAAAAAAATAATAAGAAATTGAGCGGACCTGTGATCCCCTGACCAGCCACAACTGAATAAATGATAAACCAAAATGTCGTCAGCAGCCAGAGCAGGAGGCTTTAAATCTTGTCATGTCACTGATAGCAGACCACTGATCTTGGACTTTGTGAGAGCTGCTTTGTGTGGTTATAACATTTCCTCCGTGACCCTTTCCACGGAGCCATGAACTGAACACTCTGTAGTTGAACCTCTGGCAGCTGCAAGCAATAAGCGATCAGAGCTATTATTATGTCATTAAAAGTCATTTATTCAAATGAAACCACTAAACTCAGTTAAAACTAGCTTAGACTGACTTTCTATTTTTGTAGGCAACATATAATAAAGTATATATAAGCCCAATATTCTGTTTTATTAAGTCAGCTTACAAAAACATGATGATTTTCTTTTTAAGTGTGAGGCATCCTCTCTGAAAGGAAGTGTTGAGTAATCTGTGCTTTATCCAAAGGGGGAACAACGTCTTTCATTTGTAGACTCAGACTTCAAACAGGCTGAATGGTGCATTTTTGTAACAGCTCATTCTGTATCCGCTCTTTGACCAGTGAGTTCAGCACATTATCACAAACAAAAACAGACTAGATTTGAGTTGGAGATCACCTTCAGTACCTTTCATAAGGATTCAGATAATTTCTGCCTAAATATGAGCTCTCTATTATGATCTAAATCTACAGACTCTACTCATGGACACACTAACAAGGTGACTTTATTTGGCGCCTTTCATGCATTGACACAGATATATAAACTAGTGTCATCAGCATGTTAAGAGATACTATAGCACTAGGAAGCATATTGATGTTGAAGTGTCCCAAGAAGGAGCACCGAGAACTTGACATGATCCTCGTAAACCTGATGCAGTCCACCTGTGCGTATTAGAGCACAGTGAGTGAGGAGTTTCAAATAGCAAAACATTGCTGAACGTCATTCTGATGAAGATATTTTGATAAATTTTCTGTTCCAGACATTATTTCAATAGTAGCTTGATCTCACATAGAGTTCTTTCTTTTGACCGATTAAGAACAAATTAAACCAGTCTCCCCTGGACACCAACATGACAGCCAGTGTAGTGACTGATATTTCTGCCAACAGTGAATGAATATGTAATTCATAATTGCAGAGATGAATAATATATAATAATTTAACCTAATTAAATGGACACTTGTGTCTAAGTAATAACAAATGTAGTCATTTAGTGAAAAACTAGGTTTGGATAAAAGGTGACTGATGGTGCGAGACGTCAAGTCTGAAGGAATTGTAAAATGTGTTCATAACCTGAAAGATGATTAGATATAAGTCCTAAATTCCTCGTAGAACGAATTTATTAACATATTTGTTCGTACGAGCGGTTCTTGCATGAGGCCCACTGTCTTCAAAATCTTAAAGACCTTGCAAATGATGTAAGCAGAACAACAAACCAAAACTATGCAGATGTTCTGTATTTATCACAGATAAAACCATAGAGAAAGTTATATCATTAAAATAAGTGTCAGCTTGCATTCAAAACAGGTTTTCATTGTGTAGAAAATGAGTGAGCAAAGGAACATTAGGGGACAAGGTCCTTTGCTTAAGGCATGAGGAACAGATAGCTTACTCATGTTACCGCAGCTTTGGGAGAATGTAGAGCCCTAAAGGACTGACCACAGAGACAGGAAGCTTTAACAGGGGTCAAACTATAGCATTGTCAAATTGTTTCGTAAAACACAAAACAGCCACAGTGGATCCCTAACTAGATTATCCCAAGTATTTTAAATGTTGCTGTTAAAAGCTCTTCCTGAATGGATAATTGTGTGGAAGAGGACCAGAGAAGCTGAATGACAGAGAGTAGAGCATCTGGAGTGCATTACAACAACAGACCAAGAGGGTCCTGCAGGCAAGCAGTAAGCCTGCTGTTTGTGTTGTTAAACTTTGGGGCTGAATGCTGTTAGATATTGTCCCCATGGACTTATCCCCACAACACGTTATTTGCTAATTTTTAATCATGTCATGTTGTGAATGTGAGCTTTGCAACTAACTGAAACACGATGGAAAAATGAGGAGGAACGAAGGATAAATGTGTCTTGCATATTCACACAGCAGGGATTAACAATAAGCTTTGGTGGTGCGATTTATAACACCACAGCAGGACATTGCAACAATTCAGTTAATCTGTAAACATAACTAAGACTTTACTCTGCTGATTTACTTAAAAGGAAAACACCTCAGAATAATTGTTTTTTAATTAAAAAAAATTTACTAAGGCACTCCTTGTTCATTCATAGCACAGCATAGCCTGAATTTACCATAATAAAGCAGGTGCTGGTTCATCAGGAACTCACCATGACCCGTTTCCCTGCTGCTGGAACATAAAGAACAGAGGGGCGGTACAGGAGGTCTTGACCTGTTTCTAACTGGAGAGCAGTCCTGAGACCTGACTATTTGTTCTGAGCAGTTACACTTGCTTAGCACGAAAAACACCTTGTATGCAAAGCAGCTCTGCACAGGTCAACAGGTACAGGATTATATGGGAGAATGGGGATAATATGGTTTTATGGACTAACACACTCATACAAAGGATGATTTCTCAATCAAGTAGGATCTAAACATAAAGAAACTATATATATATAGATATGTATATATATATATATATATATATATATATATATATATATATATATATATATATATATATATATATATATATATATATATATATATATATATATATATATATATATATATATATATATATATATATATATATATATATATATATATATATATAAAACAACTAAAAATATTTTGAAGATAGAGAATTGGAACTTCTTTAACACATAAACAGAGGTTGCAGAGTGGAGAGAGGATGTGAACCCTCCCATCAAATGTACTTGATATTGAAATCAAACAAACAACATTATAGTTTCATATCTAAGTTTGTATGAAAAGCTATATTGAATCTAGCATTCCTTTTAATTATCAAGATAACTAATATTAATAAATTTATATACACTTCTCAAAAAAATAAAGGGAACACTGAAAGAACACATCCTAGATCTGAATGAATTAAATATTCTTGTTGAATACTTTGTTCTGTTCTACATTTGGTTGTCCTGCATTAGGAGGAACCCAGGGCCTGAGGATCTCATCTCTGTACCTAATGGCAGTGGTGCTACCTCTGGCGAGCACATGGAGGGCTGTGTGGCCCTCCAAGAAATACCACCCCACACCATTACTGACCCACTGCCAAATCGGTCATGCTGAAGGATGTTGCAGGCAGCAGATTTCTCACCATGTAGTCTCCAAACACTGTCACATGTGCTCAGTATGAACCTGTTTTTATCTGTGAAGAGCACAGGGCTTCAGTGGTGAATTTGCCAAATCCTGGTGTTCTCTTGCAAATACAAATTGTCCTGCATGGTGTTGGGCTGTGGGCACAACCCCCGTCTGGCAACGTCAGGCCCTCATACCATCCTCGTGGAGTCGGTTTCTAAGCATTTGGGCAGACCATGCACATCTGTTACCTGCTGAAGGTCATTTTGAAGGGCTCTTGCAGTGCCCCTCCTGTTCATCCTTGCACCAAGGCAGAGGTAGTGGTCCTGATGCTGGATTTTTGCCTTCCTACTGTACTTATGTACTGATCGGTCTCCTTGTAGCGCCTCATCCCTCTGGACACCACCCTGACAGACACAGAAAGCCTTCATGCCACAGCTCGCATTGATGTCCAATCCTGGATGAGCCACTTGTGTAGGCTGTTGAGTTTGTCTCATGTGACAATGAGTGTGAAAGCATCACCAACATCCAAAAGTGATGAAAACATCAGCCAGAAAACAAAGGTACTGAGAATTGGTCTGTGGTACCCACTAGCAGAACCATTTCTTTATTGAGGGTGTCTTGCTAATTCCCAATGATTTCCAACTGTTGTCTATTCAGTTTGCACAATAGCATGTGAAATTGATTGTCAATCAGTGTTGCTTCCTAGGTAGACAGTTTGATGTCACAGAATTTTATTTTGATTTGTTATATTTTGTTGTTCATGTGTTCCCTTTATTTTTTGAGCAGTGTATAAATAATAACCAGTGAAATAGTCATCTGGAGGATGGAGTCAACCAGTACAGATGCTTATACAGAAGGTGGTGTGTTCTAAAAGGGTATTGAAGAATAAATGTAAAAAAAAATGTTATATAAAACATTTAATGGTTGGAGATGAGTAAATGTGGTATTTTGATCAACTTTATTACAGTAGTCAAATGTGAGAAGCAATATTTGAATTACAATCAATTTTCTTACTGAGAAAGTAAAACAATTGACTGATGAAGAAGTTTTCAAATGATGTACCATAACAGAATGTTTATGAGAGCTGAAGGAAATAAAACAAATGAAGCCAGAGGTCTAAATAATTAAAAAGATGGAACAATTGATGTAGAATCCAAACTTGTAAGATGAAGCTTGAAGCCAGATATTGAGTTTTTCTTCTGAAACAACATAGAGTGCTACATTATTTTATTAAGAATCAATTAATGGGCTTCAAGCCAAACTTAACTGTTTCAAAGTCCTGTTAGCATATAAGACATAAGATGTGATTAACCTAAATATGGATCACATGCTTTTACCTTAAGATAATGAGGCATTTAGATGCAATTTAGATGATTTCTGAAGCAAAAACTGGGCAACCAAATCAGACAAAAAGATGAGTTAAACTGCGGCAAGGTTGTTATTAGACAACACAATCTAAATAATTCAGAAAATACTGATCTGCTGGAGTTATAGAATAGAAGAGAGAATAGAAGCAAGACTAAAAGGCAACTGTAGCTCAAATTGCCACTAAGTACAAGAATGCAGAACACTTTACCTGAACAAGGCTACAACTACAGCAGCTCACAAAAGCTGCAAATTAGCAGTTTAAAGAATTGATGATAATTGTGCAGGAAGTTGCAGATGGTTTAATGTCAAAGTTTGTATAAAAAGCATGAAATCATGGATTCATCTTGCCTCTTTTCAAAGGATTGGGATGGTTTCAGAGGAGTGAAGGTGCGGGATATATTTTCATGGCAGTACCCTTACCACCAACTGATAATTTTTTGAACTAGTGCTGCTCAATAACAGAATCATAAATTATCATTGTGATGCCAGCATGTACAATATTATCTCTGCAAAACTTTGCATGACTAAGATATTGGAAAAAATTTAAAAAATTTTATGTTACACATAGACTCTTACTGCCCTGTTTGCCTTTAGCTAACATAATCAATCGAGATTTGAATGCTTGGAAAAGTGAATGATGAAGGGAAAGGACCAAAGACAAAGAAATTTATTTCTCTGTCTTTTTATGACCAACTTATAACAATATTTTGATGGATACTTCAGCAGGATAAAGCACTGTGTCACCCACAGATCAGTAGAGCTCCTTTTGGTTTATTTGAACATTACAATAAGTTTACAACACTCCAACTCCATCCACAGCCACCAGATTTAATTTAATTTGAAGACATTTAAGATGTGGTAAAATGGGATTTTTGTATCATGCTGTGGTATCGTGCCAATCTGGACTAAGAGCTTTAAAGAATAAGCCACCAACAGGTTGTTAAATGTATTCCACAAAGAACTGAGGTAAATATGTAGGTATGACAGTGTTTAACCAATATTAACAAGGTTTCCCTAATACAGTGGAGGTGATGATGGTAACATCCAAGGGCGTAGGTTTGGTTTCAACTTTGGTAGGGACACTATTCTTCAGTTTCATTGGTCCTTTGCAAAAATATGCATGCTCTTTTTTATGCTTAATGTGAGCTTCAGGGCTCATTTTGTTTAAAGAGAACAGCAGCATTTCTTGCTACATTAATATAAATCTTATCAGCACTATATGCTCTAGATGCTGTTTATCAATATTTAAAGCATAACTGGCTCTGATGAATGTGGAATTAGGACTTTTTCCACTTTGAAGGATTGCATTTAAATTTACCTGCGACTAAGACAGTGTCTGTTTAACCAAATATAGTCTATAATATGTGGATTTATCCTGTGTTTTCTTCTGAAGATATAGAATTGTGCAGAGGTAAACAGAGGTAAACCCCCCTCTTATTTTTTTATTTTTATCTAATATGCTCTCTCTGGATCATGCAAAATAATACATTCAAGGGACAGCAAATAAATGTATTGTATTTACATGTGCACTGGAACTAGAAGAGGAACTGACACTGAGCATTTAAAGTATTAATATTAGAAGTTGTACATCTGGGCTGTAGTTACTCTGTGTAGCTAATTTCATGTATTTTATCTATGGCTGAAACAATTAATCATATTAACAAATCATTTAAATAATCGTGAACTATGTAATTGATTAATCGTTAATTGGAATATAGGGCCACTAAAATGTGCCTTTAGACGACAGAGCGACCCACTTAGAGCAGGAATTATACCAAGATTGTAAAAAATATGTCAACATTTTGCAGTAAAAAAAAAAAAGTTTTTGTCTGTCAATATTCTCCATCCAGAACTCCTCCAAAGGAAACGTTTAAACCTTTCTGTTTCACCTGGTTTCATTTCATAAAAGATCTTCTTTAAGGAGCCTTTGGCTATCTGATTAAAGGATAAAATAAAAGAAATCCTAACGTTGTGAACTTACATTTCTCAAGTTCCACAAATCAATAAAACTCTCTCCTGCTTCTTTATAGAACTCCAATCAGAAGCTTTCGCCTGTTTTAGCGTAGATAATATTTTTTTTTTAATTTGGACTAGTTTCGTAGCCCAATATTAATTTATTTTAGCGTCTTTTTTTTCCGCGCTCCAAGCACCCGCGCGCGCGCACATACAGACTAGAAAACACACAATCAGAAAGAGAGAAGGCGGAACTTAAGGCAGAATAATCAGAGAGTTAAACCGCGCAGCACAGTTGATGCGCTGCTATGTGAAAGGGACAGGAAAGAGCAGGCAGCTGCAGCTACCAGGCAGAGAAGCTGCGAGAGGAAAAGAAGCGGCTGCTGTATAGTAAATTATAAACATGTTGTTTACATCCAATTATTGGTAGGGACAAATGGGTCCGTCCAAAATTTTGGTAGGGACATGTCCCTATGGTCCCTATGCAAACCTACGCCCATGGTAACATCATGCTCCCTTATACGAAACGTTGGATTCAGGAGTTTGTAAGAGAGAGTTATTTGCCTCTTTGTTCAAACAAACAAACAACAACCTTTTTATCAACCCTGTCTGAATTTCATATTTAATTCTTTTTAAAACTTAGTTTTTCCAAATTAGTGCTTTTTTCGACAGGTTACCCGATTATGTAATAAATGGAGTGCAGACAGCAGCCGAATCTTTGAGCTTTATCAAACTGTTATTTGGTTAAATTAGCCTAAAATGACATTAAATCTGGCCTTTATAAAACACATGGATATCTTTTGAGGTAATTTAGATGTTTTATGTGATATATTTTTTTTTATTTTATTGTAATAAAGTGCATTGGATCAAGCAAAGAATTTCCCATTGGTAAAATGTTGTATATACTTGTGCCTTTACCATAGTTATACTCCTTTATATTCATAGAAGAAACTCCAACATTAAAAATTTTTTAGATACAAACAGCATAAAGCTATATGATCACTTGACAAAGCTGGTTTTAATTACCACAGAGGGGCTGATTTAACTAATTTGAACACATCAAGCATTTAAATAATTTAAATTGTCTTGCTCCAACTACAGCTGCAGGGAGGCTCCTAGCACATCTGGCATGTTAAAGATGGATCAACTGGGAAAAAATAGGGATAAAAGGGGCTTTTAGGTTTACCTTTAAAAGGTGCTCAAATCACAAAGCCTTTCAGCATGGTCTGCATTAAAAGCCTGGAACAAAAGCAAAGAAGAGGCAGATGCAGGCTTCATGAACCTATGATCTGTAGTGATAGGCGCATAATGAGAACCAGACAAGTGTTCGTACCATAACACATACAAATTCCCTTTCATTATTAATGGCTGACTACCCTCTTCATTAAGGCAAGGGCGAGGACTAGAGGGGGACCAAGAGGGACCCAGAGGGAAGTGGAAAGGATGTTAGATATTGTGGATGTTACCGATAAAGATGGACCAGCTGACTCTCAGGCCTTCCCAAACTGTAAGAGTTTAGGCATGCAAGCTGTCAAGCTAACAGACTCCAGATAGGACAGCGAGCACCGGAAGCCGTGATGAGGCCCTGCAGTTTTTGCTGTATAAAGTTCACGTCTCTAAGGCTTGTAGTTCTGCAGTTAGCTTTGATATTGTGTACACAATTTATTTCTGCAAGGAAACTGGAACATGTTACTTTAACCGAACTGACGTTTTCACAGCTAGGCAACGCCTACAGTATCACAAGATTATGATAAAATAAATTTTGGTGGCTAAAACTTAGAGTTTGTATAACTATGTGTTCTAATCCAATCTAAATATAAACAGGGCATGTTTTCATAAGAGATTATTTGCATTCAGAGCTGTCATGCACATTGAATAACTATTTTATGTTTAAGCTGAATGATCCTTTTTGCACAGGCTGGACTAGGGTATAATTAACCTTAAGTCAAACCAACAAGATAAAAAAAAAAACTTACTGGCGTCAGTAACGCTTAATGCATGCATTAGTTTATATACTGACAACTTGAGGCACGCAGGTCATGCATGTTTTATGGCATTGTTTAACTCTGGCTCTACACCCTAAAAGCAAATCTTTGCAGCAGAACAGAGGAGTGCATAAAGCATCTTTTCACAAAGTGATTGATGATGTGTGTTGTTGTGAAACACTCAGCCAGGGCTGCTCTATGGGCCCTGCAGAGACTGGGGAGGTTAGAGAGATTACATGTTCAGGTAAAAAGTCCAACATCTAGAGAAGGTGCAAGCTCAGACAAGCTGCTCAGCTTAGTTTTCAGAAAGCGTGCACAGCACAGAGTATTACTGAAAAGGGAATCATACGACTTTATAAGATCACTCAACTAAATCCTTCCACACAACCTTTCCTGACATTATATGATGAACTCTGAGTCACTCACCACAGTTTAAATTCTGAAAGCCTTCACTGATTCTTTAATCTCTCATTGTGTTTAATTTCTATAGAGATAATGAGACACAATTTGTGTTTAAATCCAGCTTGTCAATTGAGTTGCATCACAACAATAATTAGGTCCATGGTTATGAATTTACTACATGGTCTGTTTTAATAATCGTAAATCCTCCTGCATGGAAAAAGCATAAAGCTTCATGTCAGCTACAATATATTTTATCAGTGAAATGTGACAGAAGTATTCCCATTGCTTCAAAGTTTTGTAACATTTTTAAAGGCAGAGATATTAAGAGATTTTTTGTTGTTGCAAGAAATGGTTCTGAATGGGTTAAAACAACAAAAGGCCTGTACAAATCAGGCTGTCATTTGCTGTGGATTTACATTATATTTACATCCCTAATGCATGAAGTTAATGACGTGAAAAAACTTGGAATTACGTTATTAATGGTGCTTTCTTCTTTTTATTTTTATTTTTTTTTACCCCTAGACTTCCCAGAATGCACAGGTCTGTTCATTCATAGCTTTTGAGAGTTTGGAGGTCCTTTAATTAGTCTGTTTGGTTACTGTTGAATGACAGTTGGCTGCATGTTGTGGTTCAAGCAAAAGTGTCTGACATTACTACTTCTGGAGCCTCGGGCATCTCAGGAGCAAACACAAAGCACCTTTTTGACTTTAAAACACTGTTTGTACAAGAATCTGCACAGTAAGGTTTGTGGTTTTAACATATCAACAGCACACTGGAGTTTTCTTTACATTATTATATCATTCCATTCTGTATGCTATATTAACACAAAGTGTTCTAAATAATTGAAAGAAAATTATTTATAAGACAAGTATTAAAATCATTGACAAACAAAATTTTGAAAAGTGTTTTTCTCATTTCTTTATGCAGCTACCGGTAAATAAATTTCAGGGCAACTATGCACCTAACAACTTTTAAGAGTACTTTGCTTAATTGCTTGAGCAAAGATGTGTGCCCTTTAATGGACAATAGAAAGAATATAGAAGTGCAACAATACTAACAATCAATAAAAGAAGAAGAACTGGGAGGAAAAGTAATTTTAAAAGGTATCAAAAATGCAGTTAGGAAAAGCTGTTCATAGGATAAGTGGTATTTTTTTTATACAACAAATCAGGCCTTTAAATTAGAGAAACAATAATAAAGAAAAACATTGTGAGAGGTTTGCCACTATTCTGCGGACATGAAAGACATAAAAGAGGGCAATCTAAACATTTTGGCCTACAAGTAAAATGTGAAAAATAATTAACATATGCTTTCCCTCTGAACCCACTTTCCCCTGATGAAAGGTCATTCAATCAATCAATCAATCAATCAATCAATCAATCAATCAATCAATCAATCAATCAATCAATCAATCAATCAATCAATCAATCAATCAATCAATCAATCAATCAATTTATTAATGTTGTTTACAGATTAAAGAAAAAAAACGGAAAATAAATAATGAGAACATTAAAATATAATCAAAAATAATTTAGAGAGAGGGAAAATTTAGTTAAAGAGAATAAAAATATTTAAAAAAAATTGAAAGATGGTGGCAGTAGAATTGTGCAATGAAAAACCTTTTTTGTAGCAGGAACAGGGAAACTTTTTAGAATTAATAGGAAAACTATGTTTGGTTATGTTTTGTTTTAGAAATATACTCTGTTTGGTTGATCATATAAAATTGAAATGTAAGAAATATCTTTAAGGTTTAAATGGTATGAAAACTTTTGTAAGTTTCTTTAAAGAGCCCAAACTCTTAGAGTTTTTTAAGCAATCATCAACATAGGGAATATGCTATGTAAGACTAGTAAATGGTTTTGTTTTATAAAGAAGCAACTTACTGTAGGGAAAGCTGAGGCGTGGAGTGACATCATTTTCTGTGACAGCCACGTGAAGGAAACCAATAAGTAGGACATTGCAGGCTAGGAGACACAGCCAAACCATCCTCATCGTCCCCATGCCCCCTCAGGTCCACCAGCCAGCTGTCACTATTTGTCTCTTTTAGGCTTTGAGGGAATACATGAAGATCTTCTGCTTCTGTCTCCTTTATCTGTCGCTCTTCTCCTGTATTTCCAAGCGCTTCAGAGGGAAAACCAGAAAGATCTTGCAAAGACGGGAGACTCTTGTTGTCTGAGATGGCAACTGGTGACCCGAGAGAATGACGAAAAGCCTCTTCCATGCATCCACTAAACCACAGGGTCTGAGCAGATACCTTTGAAGAAAAATACATAAAGTTATATTAGCATTTTTCATTAGCAAGCTTTTCATATATATATGTCCTCAGGATCTACTCTCCTGCATAATTTGAGTATATCCCATTTTCAACAGGCCTGACTTAAATAGATGGGTGATTAGCAGGCCCCTTAATCCCATGGTAGCCACTGAGAAGGGAATACAATCATTTGATGCAGGTGCTGGAGCAAAGACACTTCATAGCCTGTAACTTCTGTAAAGCTTTCATGTTAAACTGCATGTTTAAGTTTTATTGATGGTGTACTGTAGCTACATGCAGCTACATGAGGGATTGCTTCAAATTCAATCACACAACGTCAATGATTGTCTGCTATCGCTACACGCTCATCCAGGAGGAGTGAAATCTCCAAGTCAGTGACGCAGGGCATTTAGCTGGGTTTCTTTAAATACAAAACTTTTTTCAAAATCTGTTTGTGTTATTTACTTAAATGGACTTTAAAGTACCTTGAGATTACACTTGTGAATTGGCACTATATAAATGAAGTGAATAGGACTGAATTAAATTAGATTGTAAAGCCAGCATTGGATTGGATGTTATTACCAGATCTAAGTAGTCACTTCAGAGAGAAAGTGAAAACAGCATTAAGAAGCCACCTGCACTTGATTATGGTTTACTGTGTTTTCTCCAAACAGTTATCCACTGATGTTTCTGATGAAGCAACATTAAATATGCTTAAATAGCTCATCTATTTGCTGTTGCTTAGCTTTTTATCACATATCCTTTCATATTGGTCTTTCAGATTTAGCCCCAACATTGCCCCCGATAACCCCTATCGACAACTTAGCACCTGAGTCACTGATCTCAGATCAATTTTCTGTAAAAAAGTCTTTGTCTTCTAGTGTCTCTCTTGTGATTCTGTTTTATTTTGTCTTTTGCAGCCTTCAGCAAGAGTCATTCACATGTGATAGTCACTCTGCGGTGTGGAAGCTCCAACTCACTTCCTCCATTTACCCTAAGGTGTGATTACAGTCTGGCTGTATGTTCTTCAGGTTTGTCAGATAAAACCAATGAAGTGTCTTTAATGAATTTATCAAAAAAGGAATATGCTTTCTGCCTTCATGTTGCTTAATATTAAACAACAGTGCAAGAACTTCTGGACAATGGGGAGAAAAAGAGTACAGTCGAAGCTTAAAGCCACAAAAACATAAACATATGGCATAAACAAGGCATTGGGTAAATCTTAAAGGATCATACAAGTGGACCAAAAAATGTATTCCGACTGTCAAGGAAGGAGAGTTTGAGTTTTTTTTTGTGTGCTGTAAAGAAGTAGGATGCTGCATAATTACGTGCCAGACTGAGACAAAGTTAAATAGATCCGATATAAGAAAAAGAAAACTCCTATGGTGAGCAGAAAGTATCAAATTTAAGAAAAAAATACAGCCGTTTGATTTGAATAGAGTTTGTAAAATAAAATAATCAAAATCACACCTTCAGATTAATCCTTCAAAAGTAAAGCTGGGTTCATCCCCTGCTCAGACCCCACAAGCACAAATATTAGTGGGCTTGTTAAAGAAAAGAAAAACACTTTGGAAGGGATAAGTTAATTTACAACATAATGAACATACGAGTACAACTAGGATTCTGATGTAACCAACTGGGCAACTTAAAATATTTATTATATTGTTAGGTAAAGCCATGAAAAACAAAATTACAAATAAATTTATCACTAAATAAATTTTGCAGGTTTTAAAAGCTATATTTAAGTGATATTAACATTAATATATGCTACAGTGTCAATAGGCATCCAGTTAGCTTGGCTTTTATAAGACACATGCACATGACAGCAGCTAGCTTCTCTCATTTCAGTTTAAACAGGGCAGTGCTACAGAACACCTGTAACTCTAGCTAAATCCAACTTAAACTAAAGTTTAACTGCAGCAAACAGGAATACTGGTAATTATACTGTAATAAAGTGTTGCAATTAAGTATAACTTAAGCATTGTCCAACATATCCTGGTTAAAGCCAGACAGTCATACATGAATAATTAGCCAATTTAGAATTCATTTGACAGGAAAAACCATTAATAAACACATGGTTATTGGAACCCTAGACATGTCTCTTTCTTGTTAACGCAGTCTGCTTCTTATAGTATGTGAATGTGAAAATGTAACAGCACATACTAGGGATTTAAAGTTTCCTTTTTCTTGTGTTCATCTCAGGCAGAGCTGAAAATGTGACATTGTTGATTAAGGTTTTAGTTGTGTTTTCAGTTTAAGCAAACTGATTTGTAATAAATTATTAACCATCTGTGTATCTTCTTGTGTTATAATGGAAGTTAAGTAGAAATAAATGTCTGAATTCCTTATATTAATATGATTGTACTGAAAAACCTTCGATAAAGCTTTAAGATGATAAACAACAGTTTGAAATCAAAATTTAATTTTGATGCCTGTATAGGAAACCTTAAAATTTAACTTATTCAATTTGTGAAAATTTATATAGATTGTAGTAATTTATTAACTTGTTTCAGTTTATGTCCTCTACTAATAAAGTAAAAATAAAATAATCTGCTCACCAATACAGTCAAAACCTCTCCATTAAAACAGTAATAGAGTTATAGGGTAATTCATTGATGTAAGTCTACTGAACACAGTGAGGCGTAAAGGAAAACCTCAGCACATACACCCCAGTTACAACCTCAAATGCTCCATTACACCTGCCACAAGAAGCTGCTCAGACGCAACCAAATGGAGATTCAGTTTCATGTGAGCTGTGGAAATCAATGGCAGACCATAGTGAGCAGTCTATTCCTGGATTCTGTCATGTAGATCCAGATTCTTAGTCAATAACCACTCGGATGCTGGTTTGGAAAGCAAAAAAAACTCAGACAGGAAATAGGAGAAGCTTTTTTATGCAGCAGAGTTCTAATAAAAACCTGGGATTTATCATTAGTATTTGGGTTGTGTGTCAGTAAGCAAAAGAAGCCAGCATGGATCTGACCGAGCAAATGTGGAGAAAGTTGGAGGGTATGAGAACAAGTGCGCCTCTGACAGCAGAGAAATCAACATGCAACTCTGCACTTCACTGCTCTTGCCTGCATGATGCATAAACTGAATCATCCCTTTCACCCTCTACACAGACATGATAGTGTACTCCCTATCTGGATGGTGCTCCCAAAACTCTGTCTACCATCTCCTCCTACAGCACTCGAAGATTTCTCTCTGTACTGCCTTCAGATTTAGACTCATACTGTAAATTCTACAGTTTGTTTTGCTTTGACAAACTTTAACATTGAGTTCAAAACACTTTAATTTTCTTATAAAGGCCAAGATACTTCTTAAAAATATACATAAAATGAATAAGGCATTAAAGATATATATATATATATATATATATATATGTATATATATCTTTAATGCCTTATTCATTTTATGTATATTTTTAAGAATTATCTTGGAGTATCTTGATACTTGAAGTATCTTATATATATATATATATATATATATATAGATATATATATATATATATATATATATATATCTATATATATATATATACATATATTCGTTTTACACATCTAGACCATCATATTTCAGCAAACACATGAGTCTAGCGCCAACATACACTACAGATTTCATTATTATAACCCTCCAGACCACAAACTTCCTCTGGTTCAAGACTACTGTACATCCAGGAATATAAACCAAAAATGGAGAAACAGCAAACCCTGAGTTTGTCTATGTCAAGGTTAAAACACATTGCTTGGAGTTACCTTTTACTGTTTTAACTATTACCTGAAATGTACTTTCTAATGCATTTTCTTTTTTCCATTTTTGAGTTGCTTTGTCACCTTAACTGGGCCATTTTTCTCACATAAATATCAAGATACAAAGTGAGTTTAACCTGCTGACAAGAGAAAGAGATTAATGAATCAGCCAAATAGATATTCTACAGGAAATAAAACTAAATGTATTTGTAACACAAGAAAAGGAGATTTATTAACGCATGGAAAAGCACTAAAACCGCCTAAAATATGCATCTATGACAGCAAACCATCAAGTAAAAAGTTGTTTTTGATGCTAAGCTGATATAAACACTCCTAATAGAGATTTATTGTGTTAAAAGACAGAAGTTGATATTTTTTCACCCAGTCTGCCAAAACATTTTACAACAGGGTATTTCAGAAAAGAGGAAATTACTTTTATATTTAGCTGAACTGGGAGTTTCCCAGAACATCGTCAGTCTTTTCCTGTTGTCGTGCTCCAGCACTACATATATACATATGTGTATATATACTACATGACAGCTCCACTTGTATGAGTGCGAGTGGTAGAAATAGCTGTTCAGTTGAAACAGGTGGCAAGCCCATAAGCATGTGCTATTTCAGTAGAACAGCAAGGGTCAAGGCTCAAAGCACCGTCTGGAAAAGTGCCAAATTTGACCTTTCTGCATTTGATGCGTGCCAAAAGCCACCTGTATGTAGAAGCACATGTGTCATGTCCTAAGTCATGTATTTCCACATGTGGCCTTCAACCTGTGTCTAACTCCCCCACCTCCTACTCTGTTTAAAAGAACAGACAGATGCGAGACAAGGAAAATATAATATATGGAGAATATCATCTGTCTGAAGAGATTTAAATGGAAGTGAATGCCTGCAGCACATATGCTCAGAGAGCCTGGTTTATCATAAGTGCTGTGTGGGCTCACTCTTAAGACCACTTGTGTAAAGTCCCCACAGTCTTTCAAAATGTTGCTTCACTGTGGTAAGAGTGCAATCACACCAGAAAAATCCTTCAGTCTGCTTGTTTGGTCCAAACCAAAAGCGGACTTATATTGTGTTTTCTTTAACTCACAGCAAAGCCATGCATGTCAAGATCAATGCTCCTGTTGGTCAGAAATAATAAGGCAGGACAGCACAGATCCAGAAATGGAGGAAAACTGCTAGAGGAGACCTGCATGCAGCAACGTATTTGGATAATTATTCTAGTATTACATTTGCAAAATCATGTGTGTCAAGAGCACCTCTTTTAATGCAGAGTTCAAGACTTTTTTAATTTGGTAACAGTGTCGCAGAATGCATCCTTCAAGCCGAGGGAACAGCATAGCCACGCAACATCAAAGCAGGTATGAATTTCATACTAGGTTTGCTTCTATATTGGCTTGCTAAGTCCAAAGACAGGTATGCTTTCTGCGTTTGGGTTGGACTGAGGTTGGTTTAAAATCATTCCAGAGACAAACCGCACCAGAGTCTGTTTGGAAGCAGACCGAGGCCACATCAAAGACTGGGTCACGGTCCAATTAGTCGTTTCATACCAGAGCTGGCTGGTCATTATTTACACCTCCACAAAAGTCCTGCCCATGATGAGAAACAAAGTCTGGTCCATTTAAACAAACCTAATGTGGCTGGTGTGAATCCACCCTTTGTCAGAACTGGTGATGTTTGTGAATTAAGCATGTTTATATTTGCACAACATAAACCAAGTACCACCTTAAAATGGTGTGACGAATCATTATCAAAACTAAGAATTTTAGTTTTTTTACTAATTTCACTTTAATGTTACTTCAGTAACATTAAAGCAATGAGCCAGAGATGGTTCTTCAAATTTAACACAAAGATGAATGGTTTACTCTAGCCTATAGGTGGTATTGCTTTACGTTTTACAGCATCTGAAACATACAAACAATACACAATTATTTACCATACATGCAATTGTAGAAAACAATAAAAGAATAATCATGGAAAAACATGATGTATTTTTCAAACCAGTTTAAGAGTCCCATGCAAAATATTTAGTCACGTTTAAACTACAAGCCTTAATAGAGTATTTTAAGCAATGGACTACATAAAGTAGGACATAACTTGGCATTTTATCTCTGCAAGGCTGTGCAAGAATATTCTAATGACTAGGGTGGTATGTTGCGGTAAAAATAAAAAAAAAAACCTTAAGAAATTGCCCTAACTGAAAAATGTCTATGTACTCCTTAACTTTTCAAGTTGATCAGAATGTGTATGAATTTATGATATATCAGTAATTACTTATAATAGGTAACCAATGATAGTATGTTTTCTTAAAGCACAAATATGAAAAAGTAATTTCCACTCCTCAAAATAGGATAGATAGGAAAATATTCTATTCAGTTTATGTAAGTTTGGTTACAGATAGCAGAAGAACACAGCGCAATAAGAGCTCTAGTCAGAGCAATCAGTAAAAAGGTTTTAAACAACTGAAACTGTAACAAAAAAACCTAACAAGGACTCACTGAGGTTCACTTACTGCAAGTGTTTTGGTTCATAATTTCCATTGCAATTAAATAGGTTTCTAAAAGTCTACATTAGTCTAAAAATGATAACGCAACTTTAGTATAACTTACAGACAGAAATTAAATGTTTGTATTTCTCCTCAGGAATTTATCAAAGCAAACCTTTTCTCATTTTAAACTCACATCCAGACTGAGTTTACAGTATTTAGGGAGCTGTAGCTGGCACAGCATCAGCCAGAGTTAATGCTACAAGACATCTGCATCTCTCAGTGATTGACTGAATACTCCTTCCTGCTTGACCTATTTTTCGTCCAATTCCCAGACCCTGTTCAGGATAATTAATGGCTGGTTCATTTCAGAGTAAGCATACAACAGTAATTATGACTATAAGCCACTCCATGGACTTTTAATTGCCTAATTAAAATCTTATTAAACTGTTGAACAAAGATAAGGGACATTTTGAACCCTTGCTCAAGGAAATTCAATGCATCAAACTTACTTCCTGTATGGAGACATTGGGTCAAAAATGCCAGTCTTTATCAAAATTTTTATTTTTAAATTTTTTTTTTATTCCACAATTTTGGTAAAAGTAATCAGCAATATATGGAGAGGTTGGTGTAATTTAAAGCTTCAAAAGTAAGTAAGCACATTTCACTAGTTCTTAAATCACTGTTCTCTTAGAAGTTTATATGTATTAAAAGATATTCCGTTTCATTCAATTTCCCCTCTGCAACAATTTCCATAACAGATGCCGAAACTGCAGACGAGGCTTGCTGATAAAATGTCAAGCGGCGGAGCACCTGGTTTGATTGCAGAGTCTGCCACAGCTTTTAATGCCTGACACTGCGAAAAAAGAGCAGCAGGAGCTCCGCAGCAGAACCAGAAAACCTGGACAAAAGGAGCTTTCACTGAAGGTTTTTTTTTATAGAGATCCTATATCCTATACAATGCCTTGATTTTTTTTTTTTTTTTTTTTTGTGACAGACTGACACAAAGTTGTGTTACAGTAAGCAAGGAACTTTTATTTACTGTATAGAAAACTCTTCTACAAAGAAAATCATCATTAATAACTCAGCAAAGCAAACTAATCAAAATAAACCTGTTACTAATGAGGTTAAGGAAAAGATGATTATCACTATTTAGTTGACCAAAGAAAATGTTGAGCAAAGAACAGGGCGAACATAGAAGAATATAGCTTAATGACGGTGAGAGTCTTCAAACAGCTGAAGGGGATTGAATTATTGAAATCAAATCATATTTACATGTTAAAATGGCCAAGACAAAATCCAAATGTATATGGTATTGTTATTTTGTGGCAAAACCTGAAAAAAATGTTTAATGTTTCTAAAAACTCTTCATCCAATAAGGGTAAAGTTTAACCCGTAGTTGTTATCTACAATTTAATATGGTACCTGGTCACAGGAGCAGCAGTTTAAGCCCTTTTTCCAGACAAGAATCACTTTGAGGTCGACCATTAGACTATCTTCATGGTCTGCAAAACCCCACCTTTGAAGATGGCAATCCTCATCGAGTGTGCACAAAGGCCTTAAAATAAGGCTTTGCTTATCCAAACTAATATTCCTTCCCGGATATTAACCCTTTGAACCTGATCTTCTGACGGTTTGTGTGTCCTAAAACAGAGGAGATCTTCCAACAAGGTGCAAAGCGTTTTGCATTTTAGCAGGCGGTGTGTGCAAACCTTTTCAAATGTGCAAACTGCGCAAATTAATGGAATGGAGGATATGTAAATTAAAACATTTAATTTAAACATTTTTAAATAGGAAACTCAATTGTTGCCATGTTTTTTGAGTATTTTTTGTACTATTCAAAGTCTGATGAAAACTGACAAATCATGCAATCACGGTTGCCATGAAGGAAGCAATGGTCCAAACCAGAGAATGGAGAGAGAATCTGCGAATACAAACATAGACTTTCAGAATCAACAATAGCAGAGTTATATTAATAAAGGTGTGGGCAAAAATGATCGAAGCAGGATGGCAGCCAATCTTTAAACTAAAACAAAATAAAGACTGAATATCGTTTTACTCACTTACAGATACACTGGGCCTCTCATAGATTCTTGTTACATTTTTCCAGTGAATTCTGCCAAATCTGTGCAAAACACATCTGACAGAGATTAACCTGGCTTAAAATTGCCAACATGTTATTTTTAAACCCCCAAGCATTAGGGAGGAGAAAGAGGTAAAGGATCTTCTTAATGTGCCCAATTTAGGGATCAAAAAAAGAAAAAAAATCTGTGTAAGTTGATCCACTATGAAAGGAAACTTGCTCTGTTGGTCTTGCTGAAATGGCCTATTTCTTTTCTAAAGTCTATTTTACTGTAGTCACACCCTGTTCTGTGAAATGTAGCATGTATACCTATAACACACCTTTCAGAATCTGATGCTAAGATGGCAACCAAATAAAGCATTTTTTAAAACTTTTTAACCACACATTATTCTTTAAGTTAGTTTGAGTTAGTTTAACATTTTTAGGCTAAATCCAATATCCAAACATCATGCTCCATATGTTGTCCAAAGTTAAATGTTTTTTTTTTTGTTATGCAACATTCAGCAGCTACATCTGCGGACCATCTGGGATATCATATTACACTGACAAAATTCAAAAGGAGATCCTTTTGAATTTTGTCTGTGCCACATGATATCCTGACAGTTGGCGCTGCTGCTTAGATTACAGCCTTTTCCATTCTTAAATAGGTATCGCTGATGAATACTAAAAGATTACTTATCAAGCATTCTCCACTGTATTTAACCAGATTAAATCATTATAGCAGCATTACTGTGTCATAAATTTACTAAGGAATTGAGGCTTACTATAGAGTACTGCTTAAGGGTGTTTTTACACAAAGCATATTGTACAGTTCAAGATCTTTTCTAATATGACTCTGCCTGCACACAAACACAGGTGAAAAAAGAGCTCTATACAGCATCAGATAGAAAGCATGCCAAATGCAGTCCAGTCTAATAATAAAAAAAACAATAACAATATCTAGAGCCTGTGTTTTTATTAGGGTTCCTGACTGCTGCCAGAGAAAGGCAAAGAGCTGTTTCAGACCTGGCTGCTGGCAAGTAGTTAAGGTCTGGCGAAACATTCTGTCCCATCCAAAAGCATCTGTTCATTTAAAAGAAATAAAAACATAAACAGGTTGAATTCTCTGGAGTGAAACGTTGGTTGTGATATTACAACGGTGATAACCTATGTTAACCTGAAATACTTATTACTTCATTAACTGTACCGATAAAACTGAAAACTGGATTGCAAAATCTTTGAATAATGTGATTAGAATTGAGAAAGTTAGAAATAAGATGTTTACTTCTTATTTCTGAAACAGACCAGCTGTATGTGCAATAAGTTTCTGCATTCTCCTAACCAGTATTTGTTGCAGGTTTTCAAACCAAATAAGGAAGCTTGTTTTAATGATCAAGTACCAAAGATTAATGTTATTTCCACAAAAATGTATTAAACTGAGGATTTTTATATAAGTATTTTATAAGCAGCTAATATTTTTTTCAGAAGTAGATACTCTCTTGATGTTGAGAGTCCAAGAGGTTTCAGGATCAAAGCAGAATTCTCCCATCTTAAAGCAACTTTAACCCCCAAAGTAATTTATGTAAACACTATTTCATAAACCTTTCAACAAAGGCATTGTAGGTAGAATGTTGTGGCAGCATCAATGACCTTCCTCAGTAAAAACTTACTACAAAAGAATGTGAAAAAATTATTTGTCTAATGTAAAAATGAGGCTGCCTCAAGGCAAAAAGTATCATATTACTTTAGGTGAATAATTACTGGGACTGGAAATACTTCACATGTTCAGTTTTTGGTTATTTAATTCACACAGGAAACAAAAGGGTTTGTGTACCTCCTCCTACCTTTAGTTTCCCCGGAATCCTGACCTTATTTGCAAATAAAATTCCAGCAAATTGGTATGAACAGGTCCAACGCTCAGTAAGTATTATTTGCCATAAAAACACTATATAGTTAAAGCTTTTTAAAGCTTGTAAAGGTTACTTACACATGGGCTTTAGTTGGACTAGCTTCCTTGGCCCAATTACTAAATGAATCTGTATTCATCCACTAAATTAGTATTTACAATTAATAATCATTTAAAAAGAGTCATCTGCTGCACATAAGATATAAACTACTAATATCTTTTTAACAAACCTAAATTCAAACATTAGGACTTCATGCTTAAGTGTTGTCATTCGTCTCCATCATTGTTTTCCTGCCAACCCAGGCAGGTCAGTTCACAACTTATAGCCCAACATCGTATAAGTATTAAATGTATTAATATTTTATCAGTCAGTGGACTTAATAGGGACAAATGTTGCACAATAAATTAAGACAAAATATTATTATTCTTCATCTTCAGCAAATTCAGATAAGACAACCCTTTCCATAGACAAACAGACAATGGGCTATATTTCTCTTACAAATTCATGGATCATTCAATCAACAGAAAAGGCTCTGACATATTTATGCTCACTGAAATTGATTCAGCTGGTGTGGCATCCATGAAAAAGCTGAGAACAAAGCAACGTGGCTGTTCCTGCTTGATGTGGATGGCAAGAAGCAGCACGCATTCCAGTAGCTTAGAGGACTACACAGAGGCTCAGCCTATAGGCCACTGGGCGAAGAGCTGAACACATTTGTCCATGTTTGAGGCTGATAAAAGGCTCAGAGAGGACATTATTCCACATGGGCTTTAATAAAATCTCTAGAGATTCACATTTATGATGTCTGAAATCATTACAAGACATAGAGTTTGAGGTTTCTAGATGCTTAAAGCTACAGAGGGGAAAACTGTGGACCTAGCCTGAAATTTCGAACACACACTCAGGTCCTTCCCTCTTGCTCTCTGCTGCAGAACAGCAGTTTTTCCACAACTTGTTCTCCACAGCGGAGCCCGCTGTGAACATAGAGGCTATTTAGCACAGCTATTGGTGATGGGGAACAAACTGCCATGGCTGGTTTACTGGTAGGAAACAAACATCTATGTATGCTTTGTACTGACTCTGTCAAGGTTTGGTTGAGGTTTGAGGACCCAAATGCAGAGGCAGGGAGGCAGAGGTGAGTTTTCTGTCGATTTATTGAGTGATTCACAAACAACTGAGGCAGGAATCCAAAAATCAAAAAAATGGGAAAAAAAAAGTAAAACAAAGCGGACCATGGAGACTTCAGGGGAAAACAATCAAGATGCGGTTAGACACAGTAAGGCGTGGTTAGACAAAGTTAGATGATGAACCAGCACTGAGGAACTGCACAAGGAGAGTATTTATGGTAGACTGAACAAAGAGAGAACTAACGAGCAGATTGGGAGCAGGTGTGAAGAGAGCAGCAAAGGAAGGAGCTAGGGAAAAGGAGAAAGGCTACGTTCACACTGCAGGCCTTGATGCTCAATTCCGATTTTTTTTTTTTGCCTTCCCGGTTCATATTTCCAAATATACGCGACTTGTATGTGAACTACTGTGTGAACTGCAGTCATACAAGTGTGCATGCGCAGTAGGGGACGCAATGAGGTCACAGGCCAGCGTGCTCTATGTTTACGGAAGAATCCGACCTGGCCGTTCAGACACAGGTCGCATTTGAAAAGATCAGCCATAGCAAAGTGGCCTGGGTGGGATTGGAAAAAATCAGATCTGTGTTGTTCAGACTGCCATGAAAAGATCAGATCCAGGTCGCATAAGGGCAAAAAAAATCGGATTTGGGTCACTTCAGGCTGCAGTGTGAACGTAGCCTAATTCAAGCGGGCAACAGAGGGAAACAAATAAAATCCTTAGAACTCAATATATCCAGCAAAACAGAAATTAAACCAATAAAACTAGAAAACATGGAGCAAAGTAAAACATAACAGAAACAAGACCAGACTCAAACCTGCAGCACACCAACAATCAAGCTTTAACAGAGACGAGTGTGAGCACCACATACATGGGTGTGATTGACACTGTTAAGACATTCCTATGTCTCTGATTGGTTGATTCTGGACAGCATCGGTGTATTTCTGCAAAAGCATAAGAACATTGGAAGGAGGCAGAGGAGTTGATTTTCTTCACAGATGATCTGTTACATCTGTCTACCAGTGCAAAGTTATGAGATAAAAGAATTCCACTGGAGCAACAATCAACACTGATACTATGTCTGATTTATTTGTGACTGAACAAAGAAAACTATATAGCACATCTAATAAAAAAAAAAAACACTTCAACAGTTTTTTTGGAAAATCTTGGAGACACGTCAGGCTGAATTTATTAGCATCTTAACTGAAACTACAGCACATTTGGACTGAATTTGAGAAAGTATCAGTGTTACGTAGATCGGGAGACTGCTTGTTCATTCAGGCCTTTGCAAAAAGGTTCATGTTCGGTCTTCAATCATTTATGGCACCCTATCTAAAATTATACATGTGGGAACTGTTTATAGCCTAATTTTGATTCATGATGCCCTGAGCTTATAGAAATGCACAATAAGCCTAGTTGGAAAGAATCTTGAAATTGTCAACGGATTAATCTAAGGAGGCACTGGGCTTGTTTAAATCTGTTGAAAGTTGCAAATGGTATGCAGAGTTGAAATGACAGTATGAGAACTTAAATGGCATGTCATGAGTCAGCAACGTCAAGTATGTGCCGTTTCTAAACTAAAATTTAAGATATGGATAATCCTTTTTGTGCATGCGCAGAACGAAAACTTAAGTCAGAAAAGTTTATAACTTCTCCAACTGAGTTTCTCTGTCTTTGACCTCTTTTTGGTTGGTATATTGACCACATTAGAATTTCTTCATGGGGGTCAGTCTGTCTCTATTATGATTCGTCTGAAAGTGGGCAGCTGCCCCCCACATGAAGTGACCTCACTTAGTGAAGATCAATAGCCGGCTGCACATTCCTTAGTCCAAGTCCTCAGCAGTCACTCAACCCTTGGTATCCCAGTCATCCAACACACTTCAGGTTTTCTTTAGAACAGTTATGTTTGGGTTGAATTCCACTTATTAACGTCCAGTGTCCTAGACAACCAATTCTGACCTGTCGGGGCAACTTTACCCAATGAGGGAGGATGGGGGTCGGGAATGAGCTTATGTCAGTCATTAGGTTGATTCTAGATAAAACGCTAAAGACGGTGCAAATGTTTGGATTCTTAAATATTAATTTTAATGAAGTTTTCCAATGAATGTTTCCAACATTTTGATCATCAGAAGGAAACATCCAACCACCAAACCTACAACCAGACCTTTTCCAATATGTATTGTTACACAGCAAAAAAATAGTTTTTTTTTGTGATAATTTCTAATTAACTTTCATAGCTGTTGTTTGTAGTAGCCCTGCATCGCTTGTCCATATGTACCATGTAAACTAATAACACTGAAACATATTGTAGATACAACTAGAGACAGTTGATATACCACCAGTGGTGTCTTCAAGCCATGATGCAAAGGCACCAGCTGAGGTTAGGTCTTCAGTTTACATGTGATTAAGGTTTTCATTTCCTCTTGATCTAACTGTTTACAGGCCTGGACAGTAGGATTATGGGCCTCAATGGGCCTTATGACAAGCATAATAAGGGGATTAGAAACCTATCAGATGACAGAGTATAATGTTCTTGGCTTCAGGTACTGAACGGATTTGAATGGTCACACATTTTAAGAGCTGTGAAGATGATATAAATAACTTATTTCTAGATAAATCCAGAAGTAAGGTAAAAGGGTTTAACTCTGGGGTTTTTTGGGGAGTTAGGTGAGGCCAGTGAATGCACCTCTGCATTTTAAAAGCAACCCTCATCAGTGTGTGTTCCAGATAAAATCAGAGTGCTGGCATGTCCTGGCCACTAAAGCTTTACACCTGTATGCAGGCGTTGATGCCACGGAGAGATGGAGCTGAAATGAAGTATCACATGAAAGCTGAGCCCCCGCACTGTGATAGTAGAGCATGAAGCATGCTTTTCAGCTTCTTCACTTACTTTCTTTATTTTACAAGTGCAGACTGGTTAGGTAACTGTATTCTGCGAAGGGGCTAACAAATTACCAGACAGATTATGAAATACCAGCTACCCGTGATGCAGTGAAGATGATTCACTTAGGTATTTACAGCATAAGCAAGATATTCACAAATTAAGTCAAAGGAAGCAGAAAAGCTGTAATACTGAAAATGTGTTTTCTCTATATGGTACAATTTGATTTAAGCACATGCTGTATTAGGAAATGTCAAGTGCCCTTTGAAAATCTCAGTTAAGATAAGAATATCTACCCTCTCTAATAAAGACACATGGGCTTCTGTTAGAAATGCTAACAAAGTTATAAGCAATATAAACAGATATAAGATGATACTTTAACAATTCTGTTCTGTAGGAAAAATAGACTCATTGTTGAACAGTGTCTCCCACCAGCTGGACAGCTCTTTCAGCAACCCAGTGCTGGATTATAGATGTTCATCGGAGCACCACCGCTGATCCTTCCCCTTAGCTGCTGTCAGATTCTATAATATCCGCGGCTCCCAACACATTCAACAAACATAGTAGCGGTTCCACAAGTTCTTGATTTCATCGGAAACCCTGTCTTTCAGATGCCGATCTCTATTTGCACACATTCTTCTTTCTTTTTAAGGAGTGTTTGTACAATCGTACATATTGGATAGATTTTTAGTTTTTACTTTTTTTTTGCTCTATACTGTCTTTCTACTGTTGAACATTGAAAATTGCACTATTATTTGATAATAATTACACTAGGGATGGAACGGTTTATGAAAACCGTCCGAACCGTTCGGTTCGACTGTCTCGGTTTGATTCGCGTATGATGCATTCGGTTCATGCCCAGCTCCATTTTCTCATAGGCGAAGCTTTTACACTCCAGAGCAGAAGGTGGCGGTACTGCGACCAAAGCCAACCACCAATAGTAAACAAGAAGAAGAAGCAAAGCAGTGTAGCAGAAAAAAATCAGATGTTGTGGACAATTGTTTGGGTATGGAGAGTGGGAAAGAACAGGCGTTGGAAGACGCGGCAGCAGCACTTTATAGGTCTGCCGTATGGGACCGCTTTTCATTTAGAGTGACCTACGATGACGTCGGAAAGGAAGTTGTGGATAAAAGTGCAACAGTGTGCAAGCATTGTGCAACACGTTTTGTTTATGCTAACAGCAACATGTCATGCTAACCCCGAAATCCCACATACTCCGTCAGCGCTCTCCTACGCTCCGCCCCTCTGCGCTCCAGACCGCCTGTGCAAAGCAAAGCATATAGCCTCCGCTGTGGCCCCCGTCCACTCCGTGCTCCGAGTTTCTTGGAGATCGTAGAGGACATGCGTGAGATGATTAAATTCAAAGCAGCAAAACATGCGAAAATTATCCAGGGTTTCCACGGTTCATTAAAAATAATTACAATTCATTAGTTTTTTTGGATTTTTTCATTAATTTCATTAATTTTTATGGGATTTCGGTGTAACAATCAACATATACCGAACCAAACCGAAAACTGTGACCACGAAACCGTGAACCGAACCGAACCGAACCGAACCGTGGATTTTGTGAACCGTTCCACCCCTAAATTACACAGTATTTTTTCATTTTCTGATAAGTTTTTTCTTTTCTGCTCAATTCAGCTTAACTTTAAAAAAAAATCTTTTGAAGTCTTGTGTCATTTTGTTCTGTGTTTTTGCCACTGGCACCTGAATTTCTGCATTGTGGAACAGTAAATGTATTTCTATATTTGGTTTGCATTAAATTTCAAATATTTGAAGAAACCTACAGAGGTGTGAAATGCTGACTTCCCTATGATTTAGTAAGACATGCTTCAGCTTGTTTAGAAAAGGAGGGAATAAACTTTGCTGTCAATTATTTATAGCTAGGCTCAATTTAAACATCCTTCTGTCTGAATTTGAAAAATGTAAAAAAGTTAAGGCTACAAAAGCAGAACATTGGGTCTATATGCTGTGCTCAGATATGGCTCAAGTAAAGAAAAAGAAAATAAAAACATAAGAAATGCATTATTGTGTGCATGCATATATACATAGTAGTCATACATAGTCATAATTTATAAACATGTGGTTAAAGAAGCATTTTTTTCCCGTTAACAATTATTTACTGTGTTTATATTTTCGATATGTTTCCACGGAACCCAAGAGGGAGCTCTGACGTCAGAGTTTTATCTCTGACGTTAGCATGAAGCCAGAAACTCAATTTTTACTCAAAACACGTTAGACAGGGGGCTTATGGTTTGACCCTGGAGAAAGGACAGGATTTCTGGATTTCAAAGCAAAGAAAAGAATTACAAATTCCGTTTTGTAGCAATCAATAATTAGTCCTGTGATAGAATATTTAAGATGAATATAAAAAAGAGAAAACTAGGGATAATTAATCTTCATCAAAAGAACTTCTTTAAAAGAGCTGTTTCTCTGTCAACCAAACTAGTGAGTCCCCACTGACCCCAGCAGGTTATCTGTGAAAACACATCACCAGAGTTCCTGCGATCGAAAGCTTCACCTGCATTCCCAGCAGCTCCATCCCTTGCAAATGTCTACACGTCTCGCCAGCATATCTATCACTGTTTCTTACACTGCACACAATCTAGTTGATAGCTGCCAGAGGGAAAGTAGAGATGCATACCGATCTGAGCCCTGCATCATCACTACAATATACACAGAGAAGAATGAAGCCAAAGAATGTGATGTGTCTTAATATATCACCTCTTTAATCTGATCTGATGAATTATTCAGGTTTCTGCTATCTTTTGTGCCTCTCACCTAAAACATCTGCCCTGCCAGTTGATCTGCCAGGTTCGCCTTGCTGGCTGCGCCGCCACAGGAAGCTTTTAGTCCGGCTGCCTTCCTGTGGTCTATGCTCTTTTTATCCCCCCTTCTCTATCTCGATACGTGTTTTAGACTTCGGGAATAAAGCATTCAGGAAAAACAGATCAGGTTACTGTGTCAACAAACAGGATCAGTGTGCACAAAGCTTTTAACTGAAGGACAGTAGATTTTCTGCAACACAAATACCGCTGGTCTGTGAGGTTATGTAAGCACACAAAACCTTCTTCAAAAGATCCTCTTTTTAAATAATTTAAGAATAAAAACCTAATATCACCAATATAAACAGTGCCAGTATGATTACAGGAAACAAAAAAATCGCAATAGGTCATAAATGTTATTTAATCTCATTTCTGAAAACGTTTATAATAAAGAAATACTTCAATGTTTTCTGAAATATTTTCTGAAGACTTTGTTTTTAGATGCTTGTCTAGCCTAGCCATTGCTGGGCAGGTTGTGAGTTTGTTATCAGCTTTCCCACACCACATGTTGATATGCTCTTACCATAAAACTCATAGACACAAGGAACACTAAGTGTGACTGGCTGTGAGTTTGGCTGGCTCTGACATAAGCATTGTTAAAGCATTCAGTGGTCAGAGTGATCAAGGATTCTTGATTTTGATATAAAAAAGGGAACAAAGTAGGAAATGCATGTTTGGTTCTATATGTCGGGTCAGGTATAAGATTAACTAGTTTATGACAAACCTGTTTGGGAGCTGCATATTGTTAGCCTGATAAACCAGACTAAATGTGAGTTTAAATGATTAAATTTAGTCTGGCCCTGATGAATGAGACATCGGAAGATTGCTGATGCCAACAACCTGTTGTTTTTCAAACCATGTCTGTGCCTATTGGCCACACCTCTGACCAATGAGCGCAACTGGCTGTGTCGTAGTAAATGTGACAGAAAGCTGGTGGGGGAGTGTAAACAAACAGCCTGTCGGTAAAACTGTTAATACGTCCTTCTCAAAAATGAATGAGCGTAGAGCCTCTTCCTGCTCACGTTTCAATGACAACCCCAAGTCTAATTCTTCCAAAACTGATTCCAAAGCTAAGTCAAAAATTGCCATCAGAGCCAGATGTCCTTCACACACGACTATGTCGAGAGAGGGCTGCTGCAGACGGGCTGCGGTTAGCCCTGGCTGCCGTTAGCCTCGGAGCTCCGCTGGTTGCCGCAGTCCACTCAACTTCAGAAATTTTTATTGTAATTACGCATTAAATCGGTAAATGGACCATATAATGACGCTTTAAAGTATAATATTCTCGCCTCAAATGATCTTAAAATTTACTTTTATTGAACAACAGCAACAAAAAAGAGAACTTTTAACTTTCAATGGAGCGTTCCGTTGTAAGCTGCTGCTGTCGCAGTGCATGCTACTGTTCAATAGTTGTTGCCATCTTCCTTGTTGTGCTTTCTCCAGCATTGCGCAGCTTTGTCATCACACCCTTAAAAACCCACCCGCTTTGCATCCAAAAATTGAGAAGACATCTCTGCATTGTGATTGGCCCGGGGCATTGATCGAGGCTAGACCAAACTCGCAGGCAAAAATTATTTTGGCCGCTGGTGGGTGGAGCTAGTTTACTAGGCTAGCATACTGAGGCAGACCTGAAGAAACACTGGCTGGGACATTGTCAAGAAAAAGTAGAATACAAGAGACTAGAGTCCTGCACGGGTCGAGTTTTACCAACCCGCACCCGCCCGAACCCGTTAGGATGACTACCGAACCTGACCCATCACCCACGGATGTCTTCAATTCAAATCCGAACCCAACCCGACCCGTTGATATTTAACCCGCAACCCGACCCGTTAACACATCAAGTAATAGGCTATAGTACGCTGCGCTGCAGAACAGCGCCATTAACACTGCAGCAGACCTGTATGCACTGACTGTGGCCTTTTTGGAGGGAAGCCCACACTGCCGGCAGGGCTTTAAGCTACAACAAGGGTGACCCCAGTGCCTGATTAATATAACATTTCTGATGTCCATAACAACAAACACGCATAAAAAAAAATCACCAACTACCCGCCCGCACTAAAAAAATATCCGCCCGACCCGTTTATTTTTATTTATGTATTTTTCACCCGCAAAAGAGCATTTTAGCGGGTGACCCGTCGGAGACCCGCGGGTACCCGACCCGTTGCAGGACTCTACAAGAGACTCCATCACTCATTCTACCACTGAGTCAAAAAAAAGAAAACACAAAGGCTAGTCTATCATATTCGATAAAATGTATAAAACCTCCTTGAAAAAAACAAGAAAGCATTTGAACTTTTTGGAAGGTGTGCATATTGTTTGATCTCTAAAAAATCTAACATAATCTTTTTTTTTTTTTTCTCACAGAAAAAGCATTATACTGTTAGTCAAAATAGTAGTGGTGTTGTGATGCTTTGTTGCTGCTTTTTGACTTTAGGAATCGCTCTGTACAATCAGGGAATCTGGAGGAGTGTGTTCAGTGTTCATCTTTTTATGACCCTCAGTTCAAGAGAAGATGCATAAATGTATGTATACCTTTAAGTGGCTTAAAAGTAATTTAAGAATAAAGAAAAAAATGTGTCCCAGTCAAAAATCTATGAATGGATGGCAATTGTTACAACAGACAGTGGTTATACCAATTATTTAATTTAGGAAGACTGTGTTTCACTAAACGGAGTTGAATAAATAAACTTTTTCAACAACATTCAAATTTATCAACATGAACCATTCCATTTATTCCAATCATCTATGTCTGAAATATATTTCTTTGTTAAATATCACTTCCCAAAAAAACATCTAAAGAAAGAGATACATTTTTTTAAAGTACTGCAGACCTCCTGTAAACAATAACGTGATTTCTCCAACTTAAGAACTTCCACAATAACGTTCATTTATATATTTCACAATATCTGTATTATCAGAAATATAAATCTCTAGATCTGACAAATATGCAGCTCAAATGATCAGGGTTCTTAGGAGTTTAAGAGGTGAACAGGAACTTATAATTTCCGTTTTTCCGTTGAATTTAGTCAAAGCATATGACTAAGTACTGACCACACACAACTTCTTTCATCATTCTTTCATCATAATTCATAGGTTTCAACAGTGCTCCACGCAGCCCTAACCCACAGTTTAAAGAGCTGCTGTGCTTCAACATGAAAAGCCAGAACAGCTTGTTTAAAATGGTCCAATTAGATGTGTGTCATCAGAGGGCGCTGGCAGGAATGTCTTTAAAGGGTCAGAAACACCATTAGCAGACTAAAGGGCACAACCTGGAATGCTCAGAGATATCAAATCACTTAGGCAGGGGGAGGGAGGTGGTACTGGGTGCTAAAATAGGATCGGTTAGAGACTCATTCAGTGATCACTAGCACTCCTGATACTCCTGTCTGAAAGGACCAAAACATTCCCAACCATCTACTACATCCTGATAAACATTTGCTGCATCATATCACAGCTTCAGAGCCATTAGTGAAGTTCTGTATATCTGATACCAAACAGGGGGAATAATATGAATATATATATATTTATATACATCTTCATATTCATATTGTATATACCCATTCTAAAACACGCACCATATACGTCACAAAAATTCTTTGGGAATTCGGTATATATAAAACACTGAAAACCCAAACATTTTTTGTGACGTATATGGTGCGTGTTTTAGAAGGGGTAAAAGGCACTTTGGAAACACTACAGGGAACAGAGCGATCTGGCCAAATTCCACATCCACAGTCATTTCCCACATCATGGCACAGCACTAGACTGGGAATAAACAGAGAAGCCCGCTGGGCTCCCAGAATGAATGTTTGCAGAGTTCCCATCAGTGAGCACGCAGTAACAGGACTCCCTGAAGGCCTGTGTTTAACCTTTAGGTTATAAGTGGTGGCCACTCCACACCATGTCCCTCCCAGCAACATTAACCCTTTTATGTCTCATCTTTATCAGGGCAAGTCAAAATAATGAGGAAGTTATAGGTAAAATCAAACAAACTGTTAAACAAAAAGATCAGAATCATGATAAGAATTATTATATTTCACATAGTAGGTAACAAGTGCACTGACTTGTTCAAAAAAGTATGTGTACAAAAATAGACCAAATAAATTGCAAATTAACTAGGTGCATGTGACATACTGCAGGTATGTCACATGCACCTTGTCTAACTGTGTCAGCAGAGATTAAGTTAAATTATTTTATTTTAAAGGAACTCAAAACTTCACAATGGTTAATGAAAAAGATGTTTGAAAATTTTAAGTGTTCATCAAAAAAGTTCATTTTATATCCTATATTTTTAAGTCACAGACTGATGCTGAAATAATTTTACCAGAAGGTAGTTTGAACCTTTACCTGCCTACCCTGCTAATTCAAGGTGATCACCAGTAAAACTATTTCATTTTAATTTCACCATAATTTATTTTGAAACAAATGATAAAATACAATGCTAAACTGCCAGAAAGACAAAACTTTGCACTTATAGGAAAAATACATATTACTGTTTATTACATCATATCATTACATTATCCTATGTTATATTATGGGGCTTCACAGCGGCGCAGTTTGTAGCACTGTTGCCTTGCAGTAAGGAGGTTCTGGGTTAGATTCCTGAGCCCAGTTTTTTTCTGGATGAAGTTTGCATGGTGTTCCTGTGCATGGTGAGTTCTCTCCGGGTAAGCCGGCTTCCTCCCACAGTCAGAATTTTTTTTTTTTAGGTTAGTCAGCATCTCTAAATTGTTTTTAGTTGTGAGGGAGTTTGCATGGTTTATATGTTGTCCTGTGATAGGTTGCCATCCTGTACAGGGTATAACCCTCCTTTCGACTGTAGACTGATGGCACCAGCCCCACTATGACCCTGGTGGATAAGCAGGAAAAGACTGATGGATAGAATACTGTATTATTATTGGCTGTACTGTACAGCAGTCATTAGAAATGTGCTCCCTATGTGGATTAATACAGGTTTAATACCAACATACATAAACATAAGCATCCTTTACTAAGACATTATAAATGCTTACATTCTGCTAACATTTTATGCATTTCTTTTTTATTAGTGTTCTTGTACTTTAACTGAAGAAACATTGAGGGGAAATCATAAAGTCAGTAAGGCTGTATGCTTGATTCTTTAAGTGAATTTTATTAGGAAAATTACTGCACTCAATATGTTCCAAAATAGGATTACCGTACTGTAGGTTTTTGTGCACGTAAGAAGCAGGATGTTATAAAGTGCATTTATTTTTTGTCTAAAATATGGTTTGACCTATTGATATAACAGACAGCACATTTTTACTGACAGCATCATACACACAGTTCATTGTTGAGGCCGCTAGCAGTATTCAGAATGCAAATGCCAGCTGTTTTCTTTGTGGATCAAATCAAAAGAAAACAGTGGAGCCAAGGTCAGTACACACAAGCATTTCTCCAGCAGCAGACACATAAATCTCCATATGCGAGGCTGTGCAAGAAAAACTCAGAATCCGCAAATGTTATATTGCAGCTGATTATATTCCACCCCTCCCTTGGAATAATTAGCCATTTTGAAAAATTTATGAAAGCTTCCATTTATTCCTGGTTCTGCTGGGCTTGCTTGTTGATGGCTCAAGGCTGCGTGCATGTGTGAAGGCTTGGTTTAGGTGGGTTACTTCTCAAAAATGTCTGGTTAGACAGAAACAGAAACAGCTTTTTGTAGAAGGATCAAGTTTTTCAAGCATCCACAAGAAATATGAGAGATTTTCCCCTCAGAACTACATGCTTAAATTGTCTTACGTATTGTTAAACCAATTTGCTTCCTGACCATTAAGATTTAATTCCGTAAAAGTCCTGGAGAGGTGGCGAAATGTCTTCAATTCTTGGAAACCAAGTCCAGTGGATTTTTTTGAACTTTTACGGAATGACTATGACCTGGATGACTGAGAATCTTCATCAGCATTAAGATTTAATGTGAATCATGTTTGAGATGAGAAAACTGTTTTTAAACATTTTTAAAGAGAAATATAACTTTACTTGTCTAGAATCTGAGATCACATGTATCACATCTATGCAATTTATGCACACATAAAAAGACACACTGCAGCCATCATCTAAAAAATATTGCAAAACCGTACATGTTGTATCCCAGCTGAGGGTTTCTAAATGTACCATGATAATATTTCTACTTACTCTTAGTTTCCTTACTTATCTGTCTTCAATTTGAACCACTAAATTTAAGGTGTTTTATTAGTATTTTGTCTTATGGATCAGACTATTTTAATACAGATCACTGTAAAATAAAGTGAAACAAGAAATAAGTTTTAGGTGTTTTGCAAATAATAATCGGAAATGTGCCGTCTGTTATTCAGACCCTTTTATTTGACTATTTCTTTAAATTCAGTGTAAGAGAGAGGGAAGACAGCTATGAAGAGAAAACATTTTAGAGAGTTTTTCTTTAACCATGGGTTACAGAAAACTAACTCTTACTTACTCTTACTCAAAGACTAGACAAAAATGTAATTGAAAATGTAAAACTGTTATTCCTAGACAATCTCTGCCATCTGATAATAATAACAATAACCTTCAGGATTACTTTAACAGAGTTCTCCTCCCCCAAAAGAAGGTTCAATTTTAGTAGATCTTTATCAGATAGTGCAGTTATAAATTTTAAAGAATCTGCTTCACTTTCTCTCTCCTCTGTGTCACTGAGCAGTGCTGCAGAGTGCAAAAGCTTAGCTTATTCCCCTTCACAGGTTGATGATTTTGTTGAGGGGGTTGCTAGTTCTCTGCGTATTGCCTTAGACAACGCAGCTCCTTTGAAAATGAAAACCCTTAAAAATAGAAAGCTTGCTCCTTGGTTTAATGCAGAGCTGCGTACTTTGAAGCAAAATGCTAGGAAACTGGAGAGAAAATATCGCTCCACAGGCCTGCGAGAGTCCTTCCTAGTCTGGAAAAATGGTTTACTGCTGTATAAGAGGACTCTTTGTAAAGCAAGAGCAGCATACTTCTCCTCATTAATAGAGGAGAATAAGAATAATCCTAGATTTCTTTTTAATACAGTTGCCAAACTCACCCAGAGCCATAGCTCTGTTGAACCGTCCATTCCACCTGCTCTTAGCAGCAATGATTTTATGGGATTCTTTATAAATAAGATTGATCTTATTAAAAATAAGATCATAAGCACTCCTCTATCCGCGATTGTACCTGAGGTAGTCATGGAATCTGAACCGGGTTTAGACTGCTTTGATCCAGTTGAACTCTCTGAATTAGCAAAATTATTGTCTTCATCTAAGCCTTCAACTTGTATGTTAGATCCAGTTCCAACCAGGTTATTTAAGGAGGTATTCCCTTTGATCTCCTCCTCCATTTTAGATGTGATTAATCTATCTCTGTTACAGGGATATGTACCTAAAGCTTTTAAGGTTGCTGTAATTAAACCTCTGCTTAAGAAACCGTCTCTTGACCCAGATGACTTGGTCAATTATAGACCTATATCCAATCTTCCTTTCTTATCCAAAATTCTTGAGAAAGTAGTTGCCAAACAAGTTTGCGATCACTTCCACCATAATGAACTTTTTGAAGAGTTTCAGTCTGGCTTTAGAGCTCATCATAGCACTGAAACAGCTCTGGTGAAAGTCACTAATGATATTCTCATGGCCTCAGATAATGGATTTGTATCTGTGCTCGTCCTGTTGGATCTTAGTGCTGCATTTGATACAGTTGACCATAATATTCTTTTAGAAAGACTTGAATATTTTGTTGGAATTAAAGGAACAGCACTAGACTGGTTTAAATCTTATCTATCTGATCGAATTCAGTTTGTTCATGTTAATGATAGATCTTCAACACGCTCAAAGGTTACCTGTGGAGTACCACAGGGATCAGTGCTAGGACCAATTCTCTTTACTTTATACATGCTCCCAATTGGTAGAATTATTAGACAGCATGGGATTAATTTCCACTGTTACGCTGATGATACCCAGCTATATCTGTCTATAAATCCAGATGAAGCTAACCCATTACATAGATTACAGGCATGTCTTGAAGACATAAAAACCTGGATGACTCTTAACTTTCTGCTCCTGAATGCAGACAAAACAGAAGTTATAGTCTTTGGACCAGAGTCTCTGAAAAAGAAACTGATTAGCCAGTCACTTCATTTGGATGGGATTAAACTGATTTCAGATAATAAAGTAAAAAATCTTGGTGTTATTTTTGATCAGGACCTGTCATTTAAATCCCACATCAAAGAGGTTTCTAGAATTTCCTTCTTTCATCTGAGGAACATTACAAAAATTAGAAATATCCTGTCCAGGGGTGATGCTGAGAAACTAGTCCATGCATTTGTTACTTCAAGGCTGGACTATTGTAATTCTTTACTATCAGGAAGTCCACAAACTGTAGTTAAAAGCCTTCAGCTGATCCAAAATGCTGCAGCCAGAGTTCTAATGAAAATTAAAAAGAGAGATCATATCTCGCCTATCCTGGCTTCTCTTCATTGGCTTCCTGTTAAATCAAGAATAGAATTTAAAATCCTCCTTCTCACATATAAAGCCTTAAATGGCCAAGCTCCATCTTATATCAGAGATCTGATTGTTCCTTATGTTCCTAACAGAGCACTTCGCTCTCAATCTGCAGGTTTACTAATGGTTCCTAGAATTTCTAAAAGTAGAATGGGAGGCAGATCTTTTAGTTATCAGGCTCCTCTCCTGTGGAACCAACTACCAGTTTTAGTCCGTGAGGCAGACACCCTGTCTACTTTTAAGACTAGGCTTAAAACTTTCCTTTTTGATAAAGCTTATAGTTAGGGTGGCTCAGGTTATCCTGAGCTATCTCTATAGTTATGCTGCTATAGGCTTAGACTTTTGGAGGACATAGGGACCCCCATTTCATCATTCTGCTTCATTCTCTCTCTGTTCTCCTATTCTGCAGAATCTGTTAGTTCAATCTCTAACCTTCTGCTCTCTCTGCTTTTCCTCAGAGTAGCTTTGCCTCGTCTGTTCCTGTTTGGCTGTGACGTCATCCTGGAAAGAAACATCAGCTGTGCTGCTTCTATCAACACCCTTGTTTATAGATGTTGGAGATCGGCCTGTTTTCCAGTGTGGTCCTGTTTCTCTGACCGTGACTGAGTGGATGTGCTCTCTTCGTCCTCTGGCATGGGAGCTGCCTTGGAGCTCGTCTGCCTGGCTGCGTGTTTCCTGGACGGGGCCGCCTTTTACAGCTGCTTTTTGTATCTCTGCTTCTGTCTCCTTGAACCCCAGTCGGCCTCGGCAGATGGCCGCTCACACTGAGCCTGGTTCTGCTGGAGGTTTCTTCCTGTTAAAAGGGAGTTTTTCCTCTCCACTGTCGCTACAAGCATGCTTAGTGTGGGGGATTGTATTTGAGTCAATGAGTCAATGCAATCAACTGGTTTTCCTTAGATAGAAAACTTTGTATCAATTTGACTGTATGATCTGGTTGAACTGTAAAGTGCCTTGAGATGACATGTGTTGTGAATTTGGCGCTATATAAATAAACTGAATTGAATTGAATTGATAAATCTTAAAGTATTCTGCAAAAATAACCAATCAGTCAATTAGCCAGGCCTATAAAAGAGAGACCCCTAAACATTCCAGCTTTAATAGCAATTAAGTTGGGTTTACGAAGTTTTGACTCAGAAAGCTACATTTATAGGCATACAACATTTTTCGTTGGAAAACCATGTACTGCATCTCTTCAACTACACAATCATGCACTATTGAGTGCTTGTTTATGTTTATTTTTACTGTTCTATATAATGAAATAAAGATGTTAAACTTTTTTTGGTTCCTGAGAGTCAATCTTTACTGTCACACATGATTTTAGAAAGAACTTTCAAAGTGATGCACTTTCAAAAGTAAGCAAAAGGAACATAGAAAAATCATGATTGTTGACCGTAATGATTTGACAGATGTTTCCATTTATGCTTCCTATCCATTAGCGGTCACCCACACTTCTGGCAAGTTACAGCACCAGCGTTGATTGCCCTGCCAGCAGTGTGTGGGTGACATATTTGAATTTCACCACCTGAGGCTTCTCTGTTGTTCCTGCATCATTTTATAAAGCCCTGTCTAGTTTCATAACACAACATGAAATATAGCAGTCTCTCACTGTTGGCTTTCAAACCTCAAAAACCAGAAGCTGCTGAGTATTCCCTGTCTTGCTTAGGTTCATCAGATTTCCCACGCTCATTCAGAGTTCATGCAAAGTTTCCCTACTGGGAGAGGATGTTAGTGCATTTGCTGCCACATCCAGTAACTAGTATCAGAAGAAAAGCCCCTTCAGAGACACAGATACAGTTATGATAAGTTGTTGTGGCACTTACACACAAGGCACTGAGCCTTAAATATATAACACACCCTTTTTAAATAGCTGTGATTCTAGAGAAAATGAAGTAAAGACCTACATTAAGTAATGCAAGGGTATCTTCTCCAAAGCGACATAAGAGCTCACCCACCTATAGATGCTTACCTTCAGAGAGTATGTAATCACCCCCTCTATCACCTTACAGTAAAGACTTACGGTAGATGGCTGAATGCCATCTTCTCTCACCTCACACTTACTTTTCTTTTTAAAAAGAGAAACCAGGAATGTCTTCACGTCAGTGTTGCTTATAAAGATTTTATAGCTCTCCAGCAGGGCTATCCTGGCAGTGGCATCACAGGTAACCAGAACTGCAACATCAATGATTTATGCAGCCAAGACACTGAACAGTTAATGAACAGAAGGGCAGCGTCTGTAACAATATTACTTACGCTCTATGTCAGCCAGGCATGAAACCAAAACTCTCCTTGAAATCTCAAACAAGTTTTCCTTCTGTAGGTGGCAGCACAAAACAAAAGATAGACTCAGTCCTCAGCTGGCAAAGTTTCATAGAAAAATCCACATGAGTAGATCAGATCTGAAGCTCTGTTAGAGGACAGCCCTGCGTCTGTGGGTCCTTCCCTCTGTCTCTCACACTGTGTGGTACTACAGCTTGCATCTATCCACTAACCGTGGAGCTCCTCCCATCACTGACTCAGAAAGAGAGGGAGGGAGGAACAGGAGACATGGAATAGACAGAGGAGAGGTTGAGAACTTCTCTGTTTTTTCATATCTATGTACTTATATTTTGTGGGTTATAACAAACCCTGAGCAGCTTTCAGGACCAAGAAGAACCTGGAATAAAACATACAGTATGCATGTGATATTAACTACAGTATATAAAAAAACAATAAGGGTAAGAGTTACATTCAGAATACCTTATATTGTGTTTGTATCAGAGAGCAAAACAATTAAACCTCCCTCCATGTTTTTTCCCAACTTGCCAATGCATGGAGGGCTAGTGTTTCTTCCCAGCTATCAGTGAGCAGACAGAAAACAGGGCAGACAGTCATGCAGATGGATCCGAATCTGAACCCATAGTACAGAATAGTTGGTTAGCTCTCTTGAACTCGGAACGCAGATTTTATTATTTGTTTGTCTGTTTTTAAACTCAGTTTAGGATAGTCTTCAATAATATGAAGGCTGGTGGATGATGTAAAGGGCAGTCTTTGTTTATGAATGGATGAATTGCGGATGCATGTGTGGTCAGAGATTAGCACTAAGCAGCGGAAGCATCAGCGACCGTCTTGAAGCTTAACTGCACATAAAACTACGGCAACATCTCTGTTGATAGTTTGCATGCAACTAGCATGTGTACACCAAACAAGGGTGACAAAGAACATGTGGTCTGTGAAAGATATTGTGATCTCTATAATTAAAGAATGTCTATTTTAAAAATTGATGCCGTAATTAAAATAGCAGAGAGACTACCATTACTCTATTGCCTTTACAACATCTGGTTTCAATGGTGATCGAATGTGGACTTATGAAAAGATTTTGGACAACTATGGTGTTTTGCTTCCTTCTCATCCCCCTTGCTTCCCAGGTGCCGCACAATGGCAGCCCACTGCTCCCCAAGGGGATGGATTAAATGCAGAGGTAAATTTCTCCAATGTGAGATCAGTAAAGTTCAATTATTAATTATTATTGCTGCTTAGGCTTCAATGCATTTCGTGGCAGATCGGGCGTTAAACCCTAAAAAATATTCAGTTACATCTTATGAAAAAGATAATTGTTTCAAAAGTTGTCTAAATCAAGAATTGCCCAGGGGACAAGACACTAATATAAAGTAGGATAGAATTGAACGCTGGTAAATTATGTGCTTAACAAGCACATCCAAGGCAAAGCACATTCTGTAATGTTAAGAGTCACAAGATGAGCTAATCGTCAGCGAGCATGCTCCTGCAAGATGAACACGCATACTAAGATCAAACATACAGTCAGAGTGCATGACTTTCTTTTTTAAATCTCTCCTTGGTTGGAAACCCAAACTGCAGGTGTTTGCCCCTCAGCCAGATGTTAGCATCATTAAGAGCTCTAGTTTAATTATCCTAATTACAGTAACTTCAAGCGCCAGACAGCAACAAAGAGAGAAGAACAAAATTAGCATTATGAGAGAGAAGTTTAATGTTGCTACATTTGAGACATGAGGCCTAACAAGTCTGTGTTGATGATTATTGTGAAACTTCAGTCTGTTTTCTTGGAGAAAGATCAGTGCTGTAAGTAAACTATTAACTTTATTTATTAAATTGTAACTTTTGTAACTTTTCTACAGTGGGTTCTATTTAGTAGCTCTGAATTTATATACAGAGATGGGTATAACTTCACAACTAACCTAACAGAGTTACAGTTATTTTGATATCCTATTGATAACATTGTTTTTGTGTATTATATATTTTTCAAACACTGGCTTTTGGATAATAGTAATTTTGTAGTAGCTTGACCATAACTTATGATATTAACAGTGAGGTACAAATTATAAGAGATTGGCAGTAATTCACAAAGTATTTCGTATTTCACAAAGCCAACATCCCTTTTAAGGCATTTGGCAAATATAATGGATTATTTATTGTTTTGCAGGTTGATACATCATACTTTAGGTGTTTATGTTGCTATGTCATTGTCATTATTTTGCGCTTTGTGGACTTTTTGGTTCTGTTTACTTTGATTTATGTCATTCTGTGTTTTATTGGTTATTGGTTTCTTTTCCTTTTTTCTGTCATTGTACTTGTTTTCTGGCTTTATTTAAGCAGTGTTTTATATTTTGAGTTACTCTCTGTTGTCCCATTGTGCCAGTCTCCTTTCCCCTAGCTCCCTTCTAGTTGCTTCTAGCCACACCTGCTCCCTATCAGCTGATTAGCCCATTCAGTGTTCTGTCTCCCATATATACATCTCCTGTGCAGTTCTTTCTGCTGGATTCTCTTCTTTACTTTACTCCTCATGTATCTTTCTCCCTGGTGTCTCCTAGTTTTGGTTACCTGTTTGTTATTTCTGGATTTGTGCTTCTGTTACCATCTCCATCTAAATCAAATCTCGAAGAAATCCTCTCTGCCTACTCATCTGTGCATTTTGGTCCTCAACTAACTTCCACTTAACCTGACAATTATGCATTATGACTGAACCTATTGCAGCACAACACTAGTAGTAATTGTTAAGGAGAAAGTCATCTCAACATAAATATATACTGCATAATGTCTTATTATCTCCCAATCAGTTGAAGCTTATTTATCTTTAAATTGTACGTATTTTGAAAAACCTTGTAATAAAATGGAATCATGCAGATGATGAGATAATTTATGTCTGTAGATTATGGATAACACGCTAATGAATGTGCAGCAGAATGTTATAAAAATCTTCACACAGAGCTACCAAATAACTTCACATGCTGGTTCCAAAAATGATTTCCTTGGTAAACAGAGTGAAGTGTAAGATAGCATGGTGTTGAGACAGGGGCGCCTCTTTCTAAAATAGCAGATGCTAATTATACACTTTAGGCAACTGCTAAGGAGGAAGACATAAAGCCAAGTTTGAAGTGTTGGAAGTCTATGTGCTGGCTCCGTGGTTCTGCACAAACTCAACATTTCTCACTCCGAAGCCACACTGATGACACTCAATTGATGACTTTTTTAAAGCCAGTATTAGACATATTCCTCCCACTTTGTGGAAGTGCTGACACACCTATGGCTAAAGAGGACCACCTGCTGCTGCCCTGCAGAGCTGCTTTTGCACATGATCTATAAGACACAAAGCACTCCTGCGGCAGACTTTTCAACAGCATCTTTAAATATTCAGTGTGCTCTCAAAATGTCACTTCTAATAGTCAAAGCTTCCTCTGAATTATAAGTTTAACATGCACATTATAATCAGCAAACAAAGGCATGTTCATGTAGATGATGGGTTAACAACTGGAAGAATAGTTTGAAAATAGCCTTGTTTTGATATAACGACTTTTCAACTTAAAGAACCTTAAAACACTTTTACTGCTTTCATTCATTCACATATTCACACACTGATTGTGGCAAGCTTAATTGTAGCCACAGGGCAGGTGTTGCTACACAGGAGCCACAGGACCCTCTGACCACCATCAGTAGGTAGTGTCATGCCCAAGGACACAACTGAGTGAAAGAGACAGAGATAGGGTCCAAACACACTAGGGTCCTAAGCTGCAGGACAAACACCAGTGTCCTACATGACTAGCGCTCCTATTTTTTTTATCATTTAAAAAAAAAACATAATTGTGACAGCATTATGATTAAGTTTGATATTAAGTGTTTATTTTGATGAGAAATTAAATGGTTTATAAGGTACAGTAATACTGTGTTTCATTAGGAAAACCATTCAAATAAATATTTTTTATATTATTTTTTATATTTCTAATTATGTTTGTTGTCATAATAAGTTCTCTTAAAAGGTAAATTTTTTTGTTTTGTCTTTTAAAAAAGTTTAACAACTGTTCCAGGTTGGTGACCTGCGGCTGTGTCATGGTCTTTGGCACTGATGATTGGCCTAATCACTAATCTCATTCATCTGCCTATCGTCGCACAGTTCTCATTACTGCTCATCTTATCCACCTGCTTCAGCCTCTATTTAAACAGCCTTCAACCAGTCATCAGTGCCAGATTATTCAAGCCTTTGGTGAGAGTCCTCTACCGTACCTGTATGTTTCTGATTGTCTGATCCTGACCCGTTCTGGTTCTTGACTTCTGAGCCTGCCTGTTCCCCTTCTGATTGCTGCCTGTCTTTTAAAAGGACCTGCAAATGTCCCCCATCTCTGTTCTGGTCCTCTTTGTACATCTGATCTCCTAGATCTGTGTACTGAGCACATCTTCGACACCGGTTTTGGTTTCACCCTCTCGATTATCCTGACTTTCTTCGACTGCTCGGTTCTGATCTCCTGCTTGTTCTCTACCTCTGAGACACCGATGCCTGGGACTCTATGGGTGGCGTCCGCCAGGTCTCGTTGGCAGCCTACCGGTTGGAACCAATCTTCTCCTCTGGGCTCAGACTGAACTATAAGACCAGAGGTCCCACCTTAGACGCTGACACTGTTCACCGCAGTTCGGTCTTAAATAAAAGTTTTGTTAAATTTTACTGTCTGGTGGTGTCCTGCAGAAAAAACAACGTAGTTCATAACAGAACATCATGCACTGTCATTTATTCTCATGAAAATAGACGAGTAATCAGTTTCCACCCTCCTAATGTTTGGCATACACCAAGGTTAAGTGTTAACATTTTATCTTATTTCAGTAATTAACAGCTTAGACATTACAGCTCATTGTTTAGCCCCTGTGTCCCATATATTATTCTAATGAAAACCCACAAGATATCAATATTAGTCTACTCAGAGCCACTGAGGGGAACAAAGGCCCTGTCGACATACAAGGAAATTGTGCTGTTTGAGATTTAAATCCTCAATAATCCTAAGAGTTCATGAATAATGCTTTTAACATGTGCAACATCACAATTTTTCCTCACTGGATTGTTTGTTTATTACAACTCCACAAATCCACAAGGTTAGGATTGTTCAGGTTGTTGACATTTTATGATTTTTTGGTGTGCATGATAGAAAACTGGGACTAAACAAAAACTCAATGACTTTTTCTTCCTAGATGGCCTAAATAACAAGTACTAAACCATTAATTCAGAAAGCAAGTTGTATCAATTCTTTCTTTGAATGCCCAGGCTATAAGCTCATGGCAAATAGTTTCTGAACACTAGTTTTCTTATTTCATTAGGGGAAGAATGCTGAGAATCTTAGTGCTTTTACATGTATTCAGCAATAAAGCTGCTGTTAACAAGCTGTAACAAATATTTCACCTTTCAGCAAACCCACCTCTGTGTAACATACAGGTTGCGAACAGACAAATAACAGAGGGACCTTAGTAGACTCTTACATCAAGCATCTGCTCAGTGAAATCCCAGAGGATATAGAGGAGTACAGCAAAGTCAGGACTACATAGTCAAGGACTTTGTCAGTCCCTATGCTTACATTTACACTTTGACCTTAAAGGTTTAAAGTCAGTTCAATTAATTTAAAAAGTACTTTATTGATCCCAAAGGAATGTTGGTGTTACTCAAATATACAGGTATATATATATTTTAAACAAGTTTTTGTAGATGTTATTTGCTGTAGGCAGAAAGAAACTACTGATTTTTATTTGATCAGATCTGGATAAACCTTTGACTGAGGACACTGTTGTCTTCCAACAGGACACTGTTGTCTTCCAAGAGGCTTATCAAGAAGATGCTCGAGGCTGTACTTAATGTTCCTCATTTTATTATGAAAGAACTACCAAAACAGAGCCAGCTTTCTTTAGCTTGTTAAGCTTCTTTAACCAATTTTCTCTCAAGTTGTTACCCTAGCAGATGATAGTAGTAGTGTTCACACTCTTCAAAGCATTCTGCATTTTCTGCAGATGTAAAAAAAAAAAAAAACAAGCCTCTCAAAAAAGAAAAACCTAGCTGTCCCTTCTTTTAGACAGATTTACAGTTGTGTCTGCAGTGAAGTAAGTTGTTCAGTTCAACAGAGAGGTATTTATACTATATTTTCCAAGATTGTTAATAGCTTGACGTGTTCCTTTTTCTTCTGAATTCTGCAATCTCCCCCTTTGTTTTGTTCAGATTCAAATGATTCTTTCTACACTATACAACAAAGCAGTACACCAGCATCCAGTACTCTGCTTCATTTTCATCTATGATATCTGCAAAGTCATCTCAGTTTTACTGTGGATGACTACGGTCAGTGACTCTATCTGAAGTGTACAAAGGAATGGGTACTGCCACCGAGTACAACCTCTTGTGGTGCTCCTGTACAGACTACTTTGCTAAAGCCCCATTTACAATAACCTTTTCAAACCATATCGAGAACGGTCAAGCACAGTAACCCAGATAACTGTTGAGTGAACATGGAACTCAACTGAACTAGACCGTGCAGGACAAAACAAAACCACGCTAAATCTAGTACAAGTACAAGTTCAACATTAGGGCTCAGTACGGTTCAATTGTGGCTTGGTTTTCTTATAACAAAGAACACATAAGAAGACGATGTCATCTCCTATTTACAGTCAGGTGACTCATTTCACAGTTTTTCCAGCGTGTCCAGGTTTGCAATTCACAGATCACTTCACTTGTTCACAACATGATCTTCTTCTCAGCCTTTTAACTATAAATGGCATCAAAAGAGCGTGGTGTGACCTGGGATGATGCAGAGACCCTCATTGAAATTTGGGCAGAGGATGCTAGCCAGGCATAGAAATTCCTGAATGTCATGGGTTTTTGTTTTCGTAATTCCAGCCTTGAGAGCTGTAAAACCTTGGTCTCACGATAGGAGGCGAGGATCCGTGCTAGTAAATGGTCCTAAGAACCAAGTTCAGCAGAGTTAACTGATCCATATATAAATCACGAAGAATACACTTGGACATTTTGTATTTACAACTCTGAACAGTTCACAAAAAAACATGTCTACATTCCCATTTTTAAAAGTTTAGGATAAGTAACCTTTAATCCAAAAAGACATAATCTGTTCTTTTTTCAAATTTTTTTTCAATAAAATACATCCGAGGGTCAAGTTTCAACTTGAGAAGGAAAATTTTGTGACACTCAAAGATGTGTGACCCATTTTGGGAGTATAACAAGAACAAGCGGTATGTCACACACATAGCATATGATTAATCAACCCCCCCTCCCCCTCACACACACCAGCGCCAGGGAAGGAAGTAATTTGTGCGTTTTTTTCCCAAATAATGAAGAAATATAGCTTTTGTGTGATACAACAAAAAGCTTTAGTTTTTCTCCTCGAAGACAAGTTTCCTGCAGAAGGTTTTGAGGGACAAGTGCATGGGGCAGGGTTAACAAGACCTGGGCAGTGTGTGTTTTACAGACATTAAGGCAATTGTTTGTCTTAGATTAAATGGATAGATTCATCCAGGATACCTAAAGGTTATGTTCATCTACTTCCAGAGCCTGAAATTTAATTCCTAAGCACTCCCATCACAGCTTCACCTCATATTCATGCAATCTGTCTGACTTCTCACATCATACTTTCTGTTCAACTATGAAGTTGTTTCTTCTTAATCGGGAAGTTAGGTATTACATTTGTTACATTTTCTGTGAAATAGTACACCTAATTGGTTGAACAGCTAAATGGTTAATCAGATAGTGGGTTGTAAAACAACAGCACAATGCTCTTCTCCAAGCAAGTGGGCTTGTTTGAAATTCATCGGAGCAAGGGAAACAGCTCGAGCACTCCTCAGGTGGCCCACCACGTCCATGGCAGCAGCTCAACTCGTCTGCTTTTTCCAGCTCAGGTCTGCCTCCCCCACACAAATTCACCTCCTCCACTGCATACTGAGACAGCTAGGCTTTTTTTTCCATCTGTCAAAGCAAGGAGCTCACACCATAAAGTAAAGCTGTAAAATGGATTATACAGTGGTAGTATAACTGGTTGTATAAGTTCACTGAAGAGGAAGCTATAAACTGATAGGCCTTCCTCTTCTAGGAATAATAGATTACCAGAAAAGTATTAGCAGTTAAATGAAATATTTTGAATTTACCATGCAAGTTGTTTTTAACTTCCATTCTCATGTATATGCATACAAAGAAATTAATGCTTAATTTACAGCACTTTCAAGTAGGTCCATCATATCAAGGAAGCTGCATGATATTAGAGAGAAAGTATCTCTCTAATAGAGACGAGAGAGGCAATTTAGTTTACAGTAGTGTACGTAGGATAGACTATTCTTTATGAAGGTCCCAATACAATCAATGCAATACAATAATTTCAAATAAATTTAAAAACTCATTCAAGAATCAAAATACAAACATCTTTATGATATTTTGAAGTTATCACAGGTCCTGCAACCTGATAAAAAAAGTGACAATGCGATATCAAAGCTTTCTCAATTCAAAAAATTGCCAAAAGACATGCAGTAACCTAAAGCTCTATCTTTTTGGTTGATGCAAATCTGTAGAGGATGGAGCTTATAATATTAACTGCATAGTAATGAATGCAGTATATTGCAGTTCACAGTATTAAATGCAATGAAGTACAATGAAGTACGTGCACCATAAAAAAAAAACAAGTAGGAGCCACGATCATATATTATGTCTATTGGAGTTTCAGTACCGCCAAACCGGTCAGAAACACCAACAGAGGAACAAAAAAAGAGGAAGAGTCAAAGTTTAAGTGAAAAAAAATGCAAAACAATTAATACCAGGAGGGATAAGATAATAATAACATTTGGAATACAATATTTCCAGTGGTGTTTACTGAAGCAGGAACTACTTTTTAGGTTTCACAGCTAGGACGATGGATACATGATTACAAGGCCTCACTGATAGTAATACTAGAGATATCAATGTTTTTCTTAGGCTCTACTTTATAGGGGTTCTAAGAAGTGTTTACATGTGATTTAATCGGTAAATTGGTAGTAGTAGATTACACCCCTTTATAAATTCTTCATCAGGCGAATGAGCAACATATTAGACATAACAACAATGCTATAAAGGAAACTATTAAACAAATCTACGAAAGGTGATAAGGAACAAAATTTGAACAACCTATTTTAGCAAAGAAAATGTTACAGCGTAAATCTGCACAAAAGATGATTTCTCAGCAGTCTTTTTTAAACATGTATTGATAATAACTCTTTAACAAGTTAGTATTTGAGTCTAAGTGATCTGTGTGAAAGCAGTGACAGAAAAGTACCACTGTATTCTCACAAAATCGAAAATCTTTGGTCAGATAAAGTAATTTAATGACATAAATCTTTAAACTAAATTAACTAAACAAAACAAATCTACTGAAACAATTTTTGATCTTGTTTGGTGCTCATCGTAAAGCAGGGAATTGTAGAAACTAAAGACCAAAGAAGTATGAGCTAAACTGTGCAACAGCTAAGATGAGGAAGTCTCGTAACAGCAGATTTCACAAGAAAAATTTTTTTTTAAAGATCAGCTGACTGGACATGAGGAAAGGTATGTGATTCATTTTTAATAATATTGAGAAACTCATTTTACCTGCTTCATTCAGCTCTTCAGCTGGGAAGTTTGTAGCCTGGTACAGAGGAGAGCAACGTTCTGAGCTAAACCCTATCCAGAAAACTATAAAAAGAGTCATATTAACTAAAATCATTATATGTTATGGTGTAGTTAAATTTTTATAAGATGAATATGTCCCCTAAATTATTGCTTCAACAACCTCTTGTTGAGGAGATGCAGATTTTTTTTCTGTAGCGACATCTACTGCTTTAGATAGGCACTGCAGTGGATCTGTATATCCAAAGAGGCATTATAAAAGATAACACCGTTCATAAAGAAGGAACAGGAGCGAGAGAGGAGCCCCCAAACATTTTTTTTTTAAATAGTTCATCATTTTAACAATTGGATGGCTTAAAATATAATAGTATTACTATAAAGTCCAGTACTTTTATAGGAAAACCTTAAGCAACCTCCAGAAATGTTTCATAGTTCCTCTATAATCAGTATTTCTCACTGGGATAGACTGATATCCTCAAAAAGCACCGATAACCTGAAATAGACTGTTAGTGGTTCATTATACCAATTACAATTTGAAACAAACATTATACACGTGTTGGCTTGTGCACTCTGGGAAATGACCCAGTAAGACGAATGGAAACAGTTAAACAAAAAAGGAGCTCTGATGAGCTGCGATGAAAAGAGGGAAGATCCCAAGAATGAATTAGTTATGAGGGCATCTACATGTGGGGCAAATGAGACATGAAAAATGAACTTGACATATAATTTAGAGCATGAGGTAAGGTTAGGAAAACTTCTGGAAACAGTGACCCAGCGTCTCTCTCTCTCTCTCTCTCTCTCTCTCTCTCTCTCTATATATATATATATATATATATATATATATAGAGAGAGAGAGAGAGAGAGAGAGAGATTAACCTTTTTTTTTCTTTTTCCAGGACCATACCTAGTATCCAGACACATTACCAGTCAGGGAAAGATATTTGACTCAGCATCTAAGCATCCCACAATTTCTGGCCATCATCTCTAAATCTATCAAAATTCTAGATGCATAAAATGACCACAGCTTCGTTGAGTACTGCTACATGACTCTCCTTGTACATGCCCAGTTTTTTGTAGAGCAGGCAGGTCAAAGTCAGCCATATGTTCTAATAAAGTAATATAAAAATACAACCTAATGCCGACTCACGGATTTTAAACAAATACTGAACTACTGTAAGAGTAAAGATCTTTGACAAATCAAATCACTCATTAACTGCACAGAAGGTGAGAAATCATTTCACACTAAAGGTAGTTGCAGCTCTCCACAATGCCAGCACAGGGATCTGTCTCATCTTTACCATGGAAACGAACACCATACTACATGCATGCACACTGACAGAGCAATTGCTATGGCATCCTGGAGTAAGGCGACAAGACGCTTTAAGCAACCAGAACAATTTACTATGCAGTTTAATGTTCAGTAAAAGCTACTGTCTATCATTCTCTTATACTCTCAATCTTATCTCTCTTATTTCAGGTAATACCCTGTTTCTTTACTCAGTTGAATTACCTTTCTTCAGAAGAACACAAGGTCAGTTGGAGGTTCTCTCATGCAAGTAGTGACAGAAGAGAAGAAGCTCTGTGGGAATCCCAAGAGATGCCCAAGAGATGCTCAAGGATGCGGCTCAGCCGGCACCGCACGCATGCATCCACAGCCACTATCACCGCCGGTAAGATCAGCGCCAGCAAAAGCAGATCGGATAGGGGAGGGGAGAGAAATGTGAAAAAAAAGGCAAGGTCTATCAGCAGCAAGAGCATTACATCATAGGCTCTGTGGAAGGGTGGGAGAGGAGTGGACAGAGGAAGGGAGGTGCTCCTTGAAACGGCGCACTCCCTGTCACTGCTTCAGTGCATGCAAAAGCCCAAATCTAATATTTATGATCTGGTGACTGCAAAATGCTCTCAGTGGTTGGAGTCAGACCTATGAGATAATTCAATCAAGTGCTCTTAATTGTGTACGATCACTGGGTTTTGTTGTCAGACTGGATGATGTACCCTATTATGTCTTCATCCCTTTGGGGCAAAGGCGGTGTGTGTGTGGGGGGTGTGTGTGTGGGTGTGTTAGCATAGGTCTGGAGAATGCAAGCCCATGCAGTGTCTATTGTGTGGAGTAATTCGATTGCGTGACCAGTGCCAGCCTACCAGTGCTCACAAAGCATGCTGATATTCAACCTCTTTCAAAGGTCAATCCAGATACCTTGAGGCACTTGTAAGTGGATGGATATAGTTGCTAAAGTGATGATTAATGTTAACTTGCCTGTCACAACGAATTAAGTCAAAACTTGTTGCTTGCGAACATCAATGGTTTGAGCACCTTGCCAAAAAAACCCAACCTTTATGAGAGCGAAGAAATCAGTGTCTTCTCATGAAGACAGCTTTTCAATTACCTTAATGCACCCATGAGTAAAGAAGTGAGCTAATCTGCCAGTTAAATGGTTTTTAGCATAAAAATTATCAGGTATTTTCCTAAGTTAAATAAATGAAATATTTTGTGGTTTTACTTCACACACCAAAGATTTACCAATTTAGGGGTTAAAACAGAGGTTTATGTTAAATTACATAACTATGTTTGTGGTAAAACCACAGTGGGAAATTGGAGGAGTGGGAGAGAGGGGGGATTTGCCAGTGCTAGTTCAGGAGAGCAGAGGAGCACAGTGGTAGATAGGAGAAGCCCAGCGGGGAAACAGCACAAAAGTTAGGAGAGGCTATGTCTGGCCTGTGCTAGCCGAAGAGACTAACTGCGGAGGATCAAATGAGCACGGTGGTAGCTCTTATAAATCCACCAGGCAGACAGTGCACTGAGGGCAGGGGAAAATGGGAGAGGCCGGGAGGAAGACAGCAAAGTTTGCCAGGGAGAGGTCTGCCAGGATAGCTGAGGAGGGAGAGGCTACAACTCTCTCTACTAGCCTCCAGAAGATAACAGCGGAAGATGAAAGGAGTAAAGCGATGAATCAGAGGAGCCTGCTGGGTAGACAGAGAGACGGAATGGGGAGAGGAGGTGGTGGCCAGCCGTCGTCTGCGCTTGAGGTAGAACGACAGAATAATTCTTCTGGAGCTGAATTAAAATGCTTTTTTTTTAAAGCTACCAATAGACCTCTTAAGAGTATTCCCTACTTTATCCTTTGTCAACATTATTTTCTCTATCTTCCATTTTGTTTAAAAACAGCTTTGTCTCCTCTCTTATGTTGGGATGTATCGTGTGTGTATGTTTAAATTCGCATTCACTTACGTACCCTACTATCAACTATGCATCAAGGGGGGTCCTGATTCCTAGGGAAGATTGCAAAGCCCTAACTGTTATGGCTTCAATTTGAGGGTGAGACATTGGTTGCTCATTTATTTGAGGATCAGTTTTTGTTTTTAACTCTATTGTTGGCCTTGGGATGGCATACTTACCCAACATACTTTACCTCTAAACCTCATGTAGTTTCCTCAGCTCCACATTTTAGATTGGTGGTTCCTAAATCACAGAGAAAAGTACGTGGTACTCCCGAATTGTGGCCCCAAAGCTCTGGAGGGAGCCTTCTTGGCTATGACACATCCTCCCTCAGGGGAGATCTTTTTGATTTTAAAACATCTTGGTAAGATTATATTGTGTTTCTGTTTTTTGTTAGTGTTTATTACTATTTTTTGTACATTTAATTTTGTTTATCTTTGTGTTGTATTTGACTTGATGTGAAACAATTTGACAAACCCTGTGTTGTTTTTTGAAGTGTTGATCAAATAAATATGGTATAAGTTCTATTTTAATTCACAATAGATGGAGAAAGCCTTAGTTACTTCACCCTGACCTGTGAGTGCCTGATTAGAAACTTAAAGAAATATTGATTTTCTTGTCAATGAAACATCCTGAAAAATACAAAGTTGTAGTGATAAGAACTGTATTTTAAATGGAAGCTGTCATTGTCAGGAGAGACAGCAACAGCAGTCTAATTTCAGAATCAGTGAGACATTTACAAAGCAAGTAAGAACTAGTAATGGCTTGGTATACTAAAGGTTACTTACTATTTTAACTTCTGTTTATTTTTATTTCTATTAATGCCTGATAAAATGTATTCCTTCAGACAACATCCAAATGGCCGCTAAGTTAAGTTCTATGTTAGTCCTTTGTGGCATCTTAGCAATTTGTTTACACATTATGCAAACACAGTTTAAAAAGTACACTAAAATGCACACAGTTGCACTGCATTTCAAACTGACTGACTCTTATATTGCCAGCATAAAAGAAAAATTGGAATTAGAACGTCTTCTAATAACAAATTAATGTCTGTACTTAACTTTTTCAAGCTTGAACATACAGTTGATGGGCCATAAATCGTGATATTAATTTTGGACATTGGGGAATAATTTCCATGCTGATATTAACCTAACCATTGGGGTAGGAGGATGCAGGTTTTCCCTCGACTAGTACACGGAGTATTAGTCTAGTAAAGGGCTGGTGCCGTTTGATTTGAAAGGCGGGACTGACAGGGTAAGCCTTGGTTAAAACCAATCGGATAACTATAGGTGTGACTCAAAAACTCCAGTTTTTATTAAGTGAAATATTTCAAGCCATCAAAAAATCTCCAATGAACGATTTCTGCCAGTTTCCTAAAATAATCTGAGAATATAAGGTGTGCTTTGCAGTACGATCTTATTTTTCCTTGCAACATTGCTTTGTTGCGGTTACCAGCTTGTTGTTATGCTAGCAGAAAAGTGCTGCTGCATTATGGGTAGTTCTGGCACTGGGAGTCATCCATCATAAAGTACCACCTGTGATTGGTCCGGCAGGATCTGGCCTAAGTCAAGTTTTTCCAGACTGAAGTGTAATTCAGTCTGGCTGGACAGACTAGTTTTTTTCCCCTGCTGTTTTACTATCCAACTTCTGCAATCCTCCCTTATCCCATAAACTTTTCAAGACCTTCCTACAGAGGCATGAGATCTTGCCGCCATGGTGTCTTGAGGAGAAAACACCCAACTCACAGGGATTTTGTCTCTTTCTGTTAGACTCTCTTGAGGATCACATCGGTAGAGATGTCATCATGGAAAGCCACATGCTAATGACCAGATTCTGCAGACTGACCAAAGTCTAAGTGGGCCTGGTGGCTAACTTCAAAACCAAATTGCTGCAAACACAGCGTACATTTCTCTGAGTTTCAGGAACTTTCAGATGCCTGGCCAGACTAAAGGTATCGGGTACCAGGAACAAAGAACTCACCTACTGCAGTCTGCAATGCTAAGCTGCTAAATGCTCCAAACCACTCAAGCTTTTCCAAAACAGAGATCAGCAAAGGTTTGCAGGTCTGGTATTTTATAAGAAAGATTTTCAGCTAACTAATTTTCTTTCTTATGATTTTTGATCTTTCCATGTGTTTACTGTTGAGTGAGACAAGTTAACAAGATGGGTCATGTGGTACCATGCTGACATGTTTTGAGCTGTTGTTGACATCATAAAATGCAGAAATTGTGCAGAAACTGGAGCTTCAAAAACCTGTCACATTAAACAATTCAGTCAGCTGGATCACAATACCAGTAAGAAGATTTGAAGGAAGCTTACATGGCAAGATAAGTGAGCACTGGAGAGAGAGCCATGAGGGAATGTGGTTAAAGGGTCAGGCACTCCTCTCAATTTCAAACATTACAATGAGTCCACACGCTACAGCATTGTGTGAAAAGTTCATAGTGCAAAGTTGTCTTTAAAAAGTCCTGCTTCTCAAACTGAACCCGGCAACTACTGCTGCTGTAAAAAACTATGATGCCTACTCAAAGTCCTTAAACGTTTCCTTAAAAGGGTGCTCAGATGAGGGTCCACTGTTAACCTCTTCTTGTTTTTTCAGTCTCTTTCAGCAGGAAGCAGCTGTTTATGAGCAAAGATGGTTATTGTTTCAAATTGATTTTGTATTGCAGGTAGCATTTATAAAGATGTTCATCTGAGCCTTTTCCCACATCAAACTTTACTAGATATGTTACTTTTTGGGTCTTCCACTAACAAATCTTCACCATACATTTTTTTTTTTTTGCCAAGTAAAGACACCCAAGCCCTTTTAATTTTATTAGCTTCAGTTAACACAGGAAAACCCAGTACAGTAGGTGCTTGAAGACAACTCATGAGAGGAGAATTGTGCTCAGCTACTTTACTTGAACATAAAACAAAACAGTTAAGCCAGACATACACTGTACGAGTTGTTGCCCTTTTCGGACCATTGTGCGAAAAAAAAAAAAAAAAAAAAAGCTGGAACCTCACTCTAGCCTCATCCTAGATATACTATTAGCAAATGCTATGAGATATGAGATAAATGTTTGTTTGAAAGTAACCATAATATTCTTATATAAAAACAAATTTATTGTAGTTCTTCAAACAGTTATGCATGTTGCTTACTTTCTCCATTCAGTCTGGAAGAAGGAAATGGCGACTTTCATTCAGGTACTGTCAATTTCAGGTACTGTCAATTTATGTATTTATATACAGTATTTCCTTGTAATAATAATACTGTTGACTGCTGTGAAATCCTTCTTTACTGTCTTGCTGTGATATTACAGACCTTGCTTTGCAGTTATTTTTTACAGTAAAATAAGAATTAATGCTGTAAAATCAAAAGAGACTAGTTTTTACAGGTATTCATTGGGATTACAGAGGACTCAATATATTATTGTGGAAAGCTGGTACAGTGTGTCAATAAATAAAAAGATTTCAGGAACATACACTTAAAATACATAAAAAAGCAAGCGACTATGATAAGTCTAATCAATTGCTCTTTTGTCCATCTCTATTTTTAATGGAGTGTGCAAAATTCCTCACATGCCAAGTATTATAGGTTGGCTGGAACGCAGGCTGTACCCAGACGAGATTGTAGGATTTTGAGTGTGTGTGAGACACCATTCAGCAAAGGATGACTGAGGAAAGAGACTACCACAGAATGTAAACAGCACCCAGATGGACCTGACCTTTGCTAACATGAATTTGACTGAATCCGTTATGGCTGTAGGGGACAAGAGCTTGAAATATTATTGCTGCAAAACACAGACAGGCCACTTTGCTTAAGAGCTCCTATGTCTCATAGTTGCAAACAGATTTGAACTTCTTTGTTAGAAAAGGAAGGGAAAGGGGAAAACGGCTGTGATTTATACCAAGTGACTGACCTCAACGTGAAACCATCCCTTTTTTTCCCCAAATACAAAGATCTGTTTCAGGAACTGTGTTGAGAAACAATAAAAAACACAACAACATGAGGAAAACTGAAATATTGTCGAATTATGGAGGAATATTTTAAAAATCCAACAAGGGGCTATTATAGTGTGCTTGTCAAAAAAAAAAGGTGACCTAATCGATTGGCAGGCAAAAACAAATAGACAAAGCATTTCATAACATGGATTAAAAAATACTTTTTTTTTTTTTTTGAAGATTTGGAACATGGAACTACTGGATGTACATCAAGCTCATCTCAATATCAATTGGATTTGTAAGCAAATTGTTTCATCACTGTGTATCTTACTGAAGAACTGTTATGACTGCACCTCCTCTTCCTGTTTCCTGTTTTGCTCTTCTGGCATCAATAATGAAAGGAGTGCGCTTGAATATGAAATGTGCAATCTCAATATTGATCTCTAATCTGGGAAAAAAAAAGGGAAGACCACTGAACAGCTTTTCAAGTAGATTACACATAGGTCATGTATTCTGTTTTCTACTTCCTCCATGAAAAATGGAAATTAGGAATATAACTATTATGCAGGGAAATTAATAAAAGTCTTCAGCCATTATAAAACTGGGTGTTTAAATCTTGCATTAGATTAGAGCTGTGTACATTTCAGTGTTTCCCCATTTAAACCTAATTTCTGTCCCATATTTCTGGGTCTAGAACTATGTCTAAATGATTATACACGGTTTGATAGGATTGTATTTGAAGTCATGTTGTAAAACCATGGTGTAATCCAATTTTTAAAAAGAGCAAATTGTTTAAAAAAGGACCATCTCCTGAGAACTTCTCCAGGTATTTGTGGTTGATAGCGGAATCAACAGCGACCCTGACTGTCTTAAAAGCTCTTAAACTTTCAGTTTAAATCTGGTTGTGCTGAGACCAACTGTCAAACAGCTAATGAATTTCCTGGCAACCAGAAGAGAGATAGATGGGAGGCAGTATGAGTAATAGTTAAATTTCAAATAACTATATGACTACAGTACAGTCACACTTCAAGAATGGTATGAGGAAAATGCAAAGTGCTAATTTGGCACACTTATGCCTTAGTAATCAATTCAAACAAGCAATCATCTGATTTCCTCAAACAAGTAATCAAAGAAGACCCCTCCCTACAGCTTCAAAGACCTAAATCATCTGCTGATTTTTAGCATTTTTTGAACAGAGTATATCATCACAAATAATGCACAGAAGGACTTGTCCTATTTAAGGAAAAAATACACTGCAGGGGAAAGTGCCAAAGCATTATTTAGGCTTCACACATAAAAGAGTTGTTGAGCTATAATGCAGGGTGTTGATTAATTTCACTTAACAGCAGCATCCTAACCCCCCTTCGCCACCACTCTCGCCCAGGCCCTGGAGACCAGTTTGAATGAAAGAAGGTCAAGAGTGACAGGCTGATCTCCCAGTAACCAATAAACTCCAGAATCAACAATAAAATGCTCTTAGACATAGCAGAGTATTGATAATGATATGAATCTGCACAGATTTCATCATACTTTAAACTGCACAACAATTAGAGGTAAAGTGGTTACAGCTTAACATTTTGTGAATTTGTTAATTTGTAAAAAAAAAAAAAAAAAAAACACTTGTAGAGATGGTACAGTCAAATGAAAAATGCAAGATCCTATATGACAGCAAAAATTTCAAGTTATATAAAACGGCAATGGAAACTGATCTATAAAGCTGTTTATGTAAATGTTGTTTAAAGATTTAATCCCTGTCCATAAGTAGGCCCAACCGACATTTATTCCCACTTCAGATGGCTACAAATATACATTAGTTGGTGTATCACATTGTAGACCACAAATCTGACCATTTTGGAAACTGGCAAAGACAAAATAATAACAAATAAAATATTTAAACCCCTGTTTGCAGTTTGTAAGAAACATTTGCTTGGGAAAATCCAACAGTTTATGAATTAACATCTTTTTTACATGCATGTTGTTATTTATTGATACTTTTTTTTGCTATTTGAGCTTGTTTGAACCCAAAATAATAAAAATAAAGCACATACTGTATGTCCATATGATGTCCATATATGTGGATCCGTGTTACAAATTTCCATTGAACACAATGAAGTGAAAAAACTCTTTATTTGTGCATTAAACACAGCCTTATTTTGTTTCAGACTGCTTTTGCATTTTTTCATAACATAGAAACATGTTTTGATTATCAAAGACCTAAAACCAAAATACACTGAATGTTTGCCAGTTTAAAAAGTTAAATCTAGCAGATCTTTTGCAGGATGAGGTTTGCCCATGGCTAAATATAAAATAAATTAAAAAAATCAAAGCATTTTCAACTATCACTGTTATATCAGCCTTCTACTGTGAAGACCATAAGGAAAATAAGTAAAAAAATAAATAAATAAATTTTTTTTTTTTGCTTTTGGACATTCAAATTTATAGTGTGACTCGTGAAACTTTGCATTTGTAACATAAAGGATACATGAAAGGCAACTATTAATGTATGTTAAGTCCACAGCTTAGAAATCACTGTCATCACCTATGTGTAAAAGTCTAAGTAACAGTTGCCCTTAGCTTGCATGCAAAAGGCAACTTAAAGGTATACCGGAGGATTTGCGAGAATTTTTTAATAGGCCCACCCTCTCCACTTAAAAAAAAAACGCAAATGCACAACCATGTAACAGCTCATGAGAGGGAGCACCTATTAAACATGTGCAAGAGCATGCACAAGCCCATTTCTCCTTTTGAATGCTCTGTTTAAAAGTTGCTGTTTTCATAGCTCATAGAAGTTTGCTGTGCCCGAACATCAGCCCTAACCCCTAAATCCCTCAACCACTATTTAGAGTGTGGACTATAAAGTTGACTTTACAGTGACCTCAGTTAACTGATCGTTCAGACAGATGATCACTGCTTTTCTGCTCCCCGTTGGTCATTGAACTCCACCTCCTCCGCACGATGCCTGTGCCATCTTTGTTATTAGTCACTGCTGTCAGCTAGCATCAGCCTATGGCGACAGCAGGTCGCTGTGACAGCAAATCCCATAATGCTTTGCGAGGAGAGCACAAAGCATTCCGGGATATATCTGCCTCAGTCTGAGGCCTTTCTTTTCTTCTCATGCACTTTGTAGACACTTTTTCTATTATGACCATCGGCCATTATCAAAGAACCGCAGTGAGAAATGTGAGCTTTAATGACTGCCTGAAACCGTAGCTCACAACACATATACGCCTAAAAGTGTGCATGCACAGAAAAAGATAGCTAACAGCACAAGCATGTGTGATGGCCGTACATAAATTTCACCAGAATGATTGACAATTAGGAGGACCACTTATTTAGATGATCCACCAGGAAAAAGAAAATCCTCCACTGCACCTTTAAGAAATAGTAAAAATGTAGTCTTTACACTTTAGTAAATAAATGTGAAACTGAATGTGTTAACTATTATAATGAAGGCTTTGTTTGTTTGAAAAAAAGAACTAAATGTTTAAAAGAACAGATGGACACCAAAAATCATTTTCTCAAAAACACCATATCAGTTAGGCACTCCCATAAGGATTTAGATGAGATTTCCAAAATCTCATATCTGTCACCTATTTGGGGAAACAATAAATTCAAACCAGGAAGAGCAGACAGGGGGTTTAAAATATGGATGAATAGAGGCTTAAATAAAATAGGGGACCTTTATAGTGAAGGAGTTTTGATGACTTTTGAACAACTGGTAAATAAGTATAGTCTTCGCCTCACTGAAATCTACGTCTGAACCTCCACTCACAACCATAGAGAATATAGCCTTTCACCATAATCAGAGTAGAGGTCTACTTTCCAAATTTTAAAATATTTTACTTTTGGCTTCAAAAGAAAATAGTCTTGCATATTTACAAGCTTGGAAAGCTGATCTGCAAACTGAAATCCTTGAGGATGAATGGAATAACTCATGTCTATTGGCACAAACGCAAACTATTAACACAAGGTTTAGACTATTACAATACAAATGGTTATTTAGAATGTATATCACTCCTGTAAAACTTCACCATTTTAATTCAAATATTCCTGATATCTGTGTTAAATGTAATAGAAATAAGGGCACTCTTTTCCATTGTATGTGGCAATGTATAGAGATTCAAACTTTCTGGAAGGAGGTTACCATGTTCATCTCCCGTTTGATCGAACAGGATGTTCCAATGGACAGTAAACTTTGCTTATTGCACATTTTTCCAGATGGACTTAAAGGACTTATGATGAGAAAGAAGCTTTTGATTTTTTGCCTTTTGCAGGCTAAACATTTGATTGCTCTGAAGTGGAAGAACACAGAAAGACCAATGATAAATGAATGGATTAAACTATTGACCAACAACCTGGCAATGGAAAAGCTGACATATATAACAAAAGGAAAGCTTGAAGACTTTAAGGATATTTGGTTTCCCTTCCTACATCTTATCAAATACTGTGACATGTAAAGCTATTTTTTCCTCGTTTTTTGAGTGTGTAGATAGAGTGAGCCCTGGGGTTTAGTGTTCTTTTTGGGTGGGGGGTGGGGGGAGGGAATGCACCTTGCTTTGTTTTGTTTTTTTAGTCTATTTTGCTTTATTTTTCATGTTTCTGTGTGTGTGTGTTTGTTTTTGTATGTTTAACAGAAAATTCTAATAAAAATATCTTTGAAAAAAAAAAGAACAGATGGATAGACGCATTATAGGGGCCTGTCTTTCATGTCTATGGATACTATAGAAATGTAGCCTATTTGTATTTATTACAGGACATACGATCACTGGGGTTTTAATGCGCACTATGACATATTGAGTGCTTCCCTAATGTCATGCAAATCTTGTCCTTCTGCAGTAAAAGTTTTAATTATACATTTTTTTTAAACAATTGTGATTGTTAACTAGCGTGAAACACACACAAATCCAAACACACTGAAAAACAAATTTTAGATTTTTTCTTAGAATAATAACCCAAACAAAAAGGCTTTTAAAGGCTTTGAAATTTTTGTTGGTTTTAAACCAACAAAAATTCCAAAATCCAAATACATTGTACTTTACTCACCTTAAGCAGAGTATTTTTCAAACCCCCAAATTTTCAGTAGTTTTTTTATAACCTGTGTAGAACTGATTGACTTGAAATTTCAGTTTCCTCTCAACATTTTATATTATCTTTGAAGTAGGGAGTTAACCTCCTCTGTTTTAACTTTCTGATAAACCTTTATTATGTTTATGTAATGTAAAAAGGTGGAGAAAAAAAACTTATTTCAAACAGCATTTGAGTTCATCTTAACTTGACCATTTGAGCTAAGTAAAAAAAAAAAAGCTTTTGTCATTTGCAATTTTGCAGACTATTAAATGACAAAAAAAGACCAAGAATATTTATTTATTTAATTCCAAGCATAAAATCTCCTTAACAATAGTATTTAGAAATAGGAATTTCAGTATGAAACCAAAAGAGAGAATAATTGCCATTTCCCTGCGGCAGGACTGCAGGGTGTATGGAAAATGAAACTTTGAGTTAAGATATTTATATCACTTTAGTTTGTAAAATTGGGAGTTATCAGAATGAAAGTGCTTTAAAACATTTATGTAATGCCCAAATAGATAAGAACAAATTACCTATGAGTTCACAATTTAAAAGAAGACATTAGTTTTTTAGTTTTTTTGTCACAAACACCTAAAAAATATTTTTCAAATAAGATAGTAGGCATGCTAGAATTTGAGCCAAATTTTCTATTGTGCCAAAAATGAAATATATCTGTACCAACAAGATATTGCTCAATAAAATAAGATTAAAAAAACATCTTCCCTTGCATTGGCTCGTGGACAAGGAGCTTGTAATACATTGCATTTCCACAAAGGAAACATTATATTTTATTTTAAGTGTTAAACAGCAGCAACAATGTCTAAGTTGGTATTAGTAAATATAAGCATGCCTTTATGAAAACATCCGACTATTTCTGAGCCAATGTGTCACAATAGCATAAAGGTGGCTGTGTGGCAAAGGATACAGCTAATTACATATATATTCAACAGCAGCTAAACACTTATTGAGACCACTGCCTTGATAGAAAAAGAAAAGGAAGGTCACATTAAAGTAAGAGATAACCCTTCCTAGGCTGCTTCTCTGGTGCTTCAAACTTCAAAATCAATGTCTTTTGTGTCCAAAACCTTCCATGGAAACATGCTGGAGTCAGGATGCAAAATATATAGCTCTAAATAAAATACCCCCTGCAACTGTCTTGTTTAAAGTAAACAAGGGTAACACTGATTATGGCACAAAATACAATGAGCCATCTGTAAACCCTTTCAGGCTTTTGACTTTTTCACATATAATACCTGAGTCCATTTGAGCAATTGTTATTTAAGGACTACCTATAAAGCAGGTATGTCTGCAGCACAGTAATCTGTAGGCACCTTTCTGGCTGCGTATCAACTGAAAGCGTCTGTCTGCTGCTAGTCTAATGAAAGGGTGCAATTTTAATGAAAAAAAAAATAATTTAGCATCCTTAATATAGGATTCTACATCACAAGCAGAAGGACTGTTCAACAATTAAGAACATGTCATTACGCTCCTTTCAGCTTAAGGCTTCAACTGAGCTTCAGAAAGCAACAGAGATTTCCTCTGGAAAATGCTTTAATCAACACTCAACTATGCTATAGAGCATTTCAAATGTAGATATTTACAAATAAACAAAAGAAAACCTTTTGTGAACAAAAGCAAAATACCTAGAATTTACTCAAGAACTTTTCTAAACCTAACTTAAAAGGCACTTCGGGTAACTGCAGATTATCTTGGACTACTACAAATATTTATAAAACCCCAGGGATTTATTTAAATAAGTAATTTGAGGCAGACACTCACTCCTATGTAATATGCTGAAATACAGTATATCATTTTAAGCTTTAGAGCCCAAGTCTAGCCCAAGGGGCTTCAAAACAACATTTATTGCAGTTTTATTCAGGAAAAAAATTTCTAAGGGTTTGATAAAACTTCAGAAAGATTTATTAAGACATTATATATATATATATATATATATATATATATATATATATATATATATATATATATATATATATATATATATATATATATGTGTGTGTGTATATATATAATGTCTTAATAAAATGTGTTGTGATATATATATATATATATATAAGTTACACTTGGATAAAGTTGCATTCTGCAGTGCGAACTTTTCTTTTAAGCCATGCCTAATAATATACTGCCAAGAGCATGCAGGACGCAGCCGCTACAGCTGCAGCAAAGGCCTCACCCAGAAATGCTCTCAGGTCAGCCCTCTCTGCAGGCCTCTAAACATAGCTCAGCCCAGAAACATACCAGATCAGAGCATGTTTGCCTTTAGTTGGGTCGCATGGCAATCCCTTATAGAGAGAGAAGATATGTGACAACTGCTCACGCTCTCAGGAAACAACACAAAAAAAGTTAGATATAGTTTTAACCTCCACAGAAAAAGTAATACGGGGCTGCAGAAAACAAGAAAACAATGCTCTTCAAAGATTGTATTTCAACCATATCTACTGAGGCACTTAATATTTAGAACCTAATTTCAGATCACTTGTGACTGTGAGCTCTATATTACTCCATACCCGACAGCAGATTCTGGGACAACATTCAAGATCTCTTTCCAAAAGAACGCAAAAGTCTGTGCAGGACCCTCAAGCTCCTGCACAGAGTTGTAGCTGTGCCTTGTAATGTTTTTCTTATATAGGATCCCGAATTATAGAATTAATTTTACATGCAGTAAGGAAAAAAAGTTTGTTATAAATCTTATTATAATAAAATAAGTTGTCTAAAAAAATGCTAAGTTATATTTTCATGAATCTTTAGAGCAGGGGTCACCAATCCAGTGGTTGTGACAAAGATGAGGCCTTCAAAGACCACATGGGGTGCCCTCAGCATCTTTTGAAAAATAGCACAAACTCACCAACTGACTAAATTTAAAAACTTATGTTATTCTTTCGCTCTTTTTTTAACGATTTATAGAGTATTTAATAGAGTATCTAAGAATTTATAACGATTTCAAAATGTCAATATCGAAAAGAAAATTATAAAATAAATGAAACAATAGAAATATGTTTTTTATGGATGAGGTTTAGCCCTGGGACGGACTGTCCAGGATGTACCCTGTAGACAGCTGGAGATATGCACCAGCGCCCCTCGAGACCCTGCTTGGGATAAGGGCGACGGAAAATGGATGGATGGATGAGGTTTAGGTGAACGCTGACCTCTCAAGGTCATAGGTCAGTAATTGTAGCCCTTCTTATGACAGCCTTAAAAATGTTGATGATCCCTGCTTTAGAGATTGTCTTTATTAGGGTTTAGGAAGTGATGTCCAAACTATTGTCAATGCAGGCAGAAATATCACTAATTTCATGTATTTAGGTACTGCTGACATATGGCTTAGCAATGGAGAGCCAGGTCCTCATGAATTGCTAGGGGTACAGTAGTCTAATCTGAATGTAATTGACCAGAATATCTCCTAAATAGAGTGAAAGTTGTAACATTTCCCACACTTGGTCTAAACTTAGGAGGCTTTTAGGACAAAGAAGGGAACATCTTTAACTTATTGTTAAAGATGTTTCCTTGTTGAAGTTGAACTTCAGTTTTTTTTTGTTTTTTTGTTTTTTTATGTCAAGCAAGTCTGTTTTTGAGTAAAAAGTTACCACATGCTTTTGCCTTTACTTATTACAAGGTGAAAAATACAGCTAAACAATGGCTTTTTTGATAACAGAAAATATATGTGTGTTGTGCCTAACAATTTTCATTCAAAATAATACACATATTATTAAGAAAAATGAATTAAAAAGCCACCACACGTATCACATGATGGCAAGGCCATGTTTGCATCAGGGTAAGAGTTATTCAAATTTCAAAATAAGACATTTTTCATCCCCTAAATTTTTTTTCTACTTTAAAAAGAGATATGGTTTAAATAAAAGGGTGCAGATTTTGATTCCTTGATACCTTTCCTCATTTTCAAAGCTTAGATTCATTCAAACCTTCATATCCAAACTAGTAAGCATTTTTTTTTCTTTTGAAAACTCTTCCGGACTTTCGTTTGAGCTTATCTTTGTTTGTCCCGGACTTTTCCCGTGGCTAGATGGATCCTCTCAGTCCCAAGCTTGACATTGATCCTAATGTTTCTATTAGTAAACACTCACACAGCAGCTGCATGCAGTGTTATTGGTTGGTGTGTGCAATCACCAGAAATGATGGCTCTTTAGCAATGTGAACAGTTTGTTTTTTGGGTACAGGACAGCAGATGTGCCAGATTGTGCGAAAAAACCAAAAACAAACTCCAAGATAGAATATCAGAGCTGGTTCTTTATGAACAAAACCCAATGACTATTTTCTTTTCTTGCAACTTAGTAGATTACTTGATTAAAAACAAATATAGCATTTTTCATATAAATGAAAGTTTCCTTTTAGGGATTTACATGAAGTAAATGTATGTTTCCATGTTAGAATTATCTAAACAAAAAAATACAAACATCTGGAAAATAAAGGCCCAGTAAGTAGTATTAAAATGATGGAGAGTCTTAAAATGATAATTTTTATTCTATTTAGAAACATATCCATTTATACAGCTGCCCTCATAAAAAAGAATCAATAAACTAAGAGGAAGATAACAGCTCCACTTAATTCTTTTAGTAGATAAAGTGAGTCACATTGTCTTTCCTACCATGATATGACAGTACTGGATTTCTCTGGGCTCTTAATTGCCCCAGTCTACATAATTTCACAAGTCTTTGTTTATCAGCTGAATGTTGCTTGATGTTGCCAGTGGCACTAACACAGCCTTGACAACCAGTGCTATGTACAACTTCCCTATGAGCACACAGGAATCCAAGATTAAGTCTTCAGACTGCCAACATGAGTCAGAGTGACTTTGTCTCCATAACCAAGACAAACCTGATTTCTGGAATATAAAAGAACTGTGAGATACGTTTTATTTAACAGTGAAGTCAAAGAAAGTTAAGAAATGTTTGCCCTATTGAGATAATTGGATAAATATTTCCACTGTGCTGGATTAGGAATATAGCAAAAAAAAAAAAAAAAGATATTCCATCGAATCAAGTACATTAATATACATTAGTGTACATTTACATGTAAGAGGTCACCAGATTCTCAGTGATATTCACATATAAATTTGGTTATGCTACTATATAGGTTTAAACTGTTATTCACTTCTTTAAAGTTGATTTGTAGTATTTAACCCTCACAGTTAAAATTTTTGCATGATCAGTTTAGGCCTGCTTGCATTGGATCCATTCATGAGAAGGGTGTCATGCAACCTTCCTCTGTTTGGCTATTTTTAGGCTGTTTTCCTCTCTCTGCTTTGCACCACTCTTTCAATTAAAATGAGTAGATGCACCTGTCTTTCACCCCCATTCCTCCCAGCTGCCACTTTGCCTAATAATATTAGGCAAAATCATGTTAGGCAAAGTAACTTATAATAAGATCACATGTATTCCAACAGATGATATTCCTCTTTGAACGCTCCCTTGTTTGTGTGCTCAAAGAAGTCGTCTAAGGCTGAAAAGGTCTCCTCAGTCCAAACTTTAATTATTCTCATGATGTGTTTGGTTCTGCAGATCAGAGCTTTGTAGTCAGGGATAAAGTCTACAGAGAACTGACATTCCAAAGTAAGGAGCTGCTACAGCTTGGCAGGTTCGAGGAATGTTGCAGTAGACCTAGTCAAATGCATTGTGGTATCTGGTTGGACATTTTATGAATAGGTGGATTTTTGGGGGGATTGTCTATTAATTATCTATGATTAAAATCTCCAGCCATGATCATGACTGTTTGAATTGTCTTTAACTTCTCTTCATTTGTTCATCTTACGAGAGAAAATCGTAATTTGAGTCTCATGCAGTTTGTCAATAAGTAAGCTAATATTAGCCAACAACTGACTGGAAAGAGCTGGTCCGTATGAGTTAACCTGTCCTGCCGCTAGAGTCGCTGACCATCTCATAGAATATACTGAACAGTCCTTTATTTTGCAGTTAAGGGTTGCATTACATTTAAAACCAACAAAGGACATGAATTGTTCTGTATTCTCATAAATATCCGATATGCACAACTGTATAGCTAACAATAATTAATGAGGAAAAGAACCAAGGCCAGCAAAGTTGTTCTGATAGAATCGAAGCAGGATCTCCTCAGCGCTGCCCATGCCACTGTTACAGTAGCCTAAAACAAACACCATGCACCAACAGACGTCTCTGTTACCGGAGTTGCACCGTGTACTTCATCACATCTAGCTTGTAATTATACGAGATAAATGGGAAGGAGTAAATTCCGCAGCTAATAGTGTTAGTGAGAATGAGCACAAGAAAAATTATAATATATGTTGAGCAATCTGTGAGTGTTTATGGTGGGTTGTGGAAACAAAAATTACAGGGATATAGGAATGGAAAATGAATAGGAATACTCCAACCATCTATACATAATACAACTGTTATGGAATATTTTAAATTTCAGTGGTTTCTCTGAGTGTTTAGGATTTTGAATTAAGCTTAATTTATTTAATATACTGTAGTATTAACCAATATAAAGATTAAATCATGCTAACAGAAATAAATAATATATATATAAAAAAAAATTGTTCAGGTATTTGCAAATGTCCTAAATTAAAAAGTTTCCTCATTATTTTGTGATTTTATATTAAAATGGTTTTGTCCTTTCTTTCAACCATAATTTTTGTACCTAACTGGTAGAAGTCATTCCATACCATGTATGGAAAAATACAACAGTGGCATACTAAGCTAGAAATAGCCCAATGCTTTGAAGGATGAAAATGTCTCAACAGATTTATGTTACAGTATCTAAGAAGAAGAAAGCCCACAGCTGCTCCATGCTGTTATCTGACGTGGTCATGCAAATTATATCATTTGTCATTTAAGATCCTAGAGGTCTTCCCTTAGATGTGTTAAAAAACCATAGAGTTGCTTGGAAAATAATTTATTCGACCCTGAAAGAGTCTGGAAGAACAAATCATTGTCATCAGGAATCCCTTATCAGTTTAGTCGGTTCCTTTCTATTTGCATTGTTGCATCACACAAACTCACCTAGGCACCATTAAAAGGAAAAAGTAAGCTCTAACGTTACTGTAGGCAAAGCTTTGATAATACCACATCAGAGAGTAGGGGTGATGTTGATGCATTCCTGCAATTCATAACCAAACATTAACTGTACACTAGAAACCGTTACTAGTGTTCATAGGGGTTAAAAAGGAAATGTTGGGAATATGATTAAAAAAGGACCTTAAGTTTTTTTTACTTATAATTATATATATCTATATCTATATATATATATATATATATAAAGCGAAAAAAGTTATATTTCATATATTTCAACACAGTTTTTTCTTGTCTTATTACTCTCCTTACAAAGCATTTGTTTTTTGCACTGAAGACTGAAAACTACTGGAGGGGAGACAGTCAGCTTTTTCAGAAGATACCCACTTGATTTAATACTAAAACTGTTGTACTATAAGTAATATAATATCATGTCAAAGCAAATAATTAGGCCTGAAGCCAACATCTGACTTTCCACTGAGGCTTGTTAAATACCTGAACATTGCATACAATGGGGTTTCTGTCATGATGAGAGGACAAAGTAAAACCAAAGCACAAGACTCTGGAAGATTTTTAGCTCTGGTCCCCTGGCAAATAATTATCAATTCTCTTTATATCAATTTGGAGAGCTGCATCTAGATCAAACCAAATGTTTTTGCGTGTGAAAAGACTTTAGAACCATTCAGTCTAACTGAAGCAAATTGGACTAAAAATGTAACTTCAGGCAGTTGAAAGGATCTGCTTTCATAAATATCAAAGCCAAAAAGTTTTTATCAGAAATTTTGCCATCAGCAAAACTGAGATTGCACGCACTATATAACCAGAATAAATTCAGAGATGTTATAAGGATAAATCTAATCAACAAGACTCACTATCAGATTTTTCCTCCTCTCAAAGTTGTAGAATGTTTCTTGAGCATGTGAAGAAATGACATACATTAGGCTCATGAGTTTCTTTGATTACCAAACCAAAATTTGATCCTATATTCATTTTTGGACTATACAGTGACACAGTAATACTGTTACCTTGCAGCAACAGGGTCCTAGGTCTGCTCTCCCTGTTCATGCATGGGTTCTTTCTGGGTACTCCGGCTTTTTCCCTCAGTCCAAAAACTTGTTCAACTTTAAGACTTGAAGAAGGCATATTATCTGATAAAATTGAAAGACATGTCTCTTTAAAATATACAAAGTGGCTTAAACTGCAAAATGAATGGGAGTAAAGTTATAATATCAGAGGCAAGGCAAGTTTATTTGTATAGCACAATTCAGTGTAAAGAAAATTCAAAGTGCTTTACATAAATTAAACAATAAAATAAAAGTAAAATAAAAGCAGAAAGGATCAACCTCCCCTAGAAATTTTGTAAAGTTATTGGTAAAATATCTTGTGCATTAATTAGCTGTTGAGCACGCTCTTGGACACAATCTCCCCTCCACTCTGGAGCAGCAGGATGGTGCCGGTCAGACTCCATTAGAAATCCCTGTTGAGGTTTATGCCTCAGGCTATTGAAGTAGGCAGCTACAAAGTAGAGCCCTGATTGGATAACACACTACTATACATCACTTCCAGTGAGGCTAAACCTCTGAGAGGGTCTATAGAGCATGGGCAGGTTGTGAAGCTGGCTGCTCGATAATGATTGGCCAACACAATTAAGGATTTTTGACAGTGGCCAGACAGCGAGGAGGTTTTACTCATGAGTTGTGAAGGAAAAATGATAATTCAATCAAAGCAGTCGTCCTGTATTGAACTCTTGCTTTGGTTACTTGAGTTTATCAGTTACAAAAGCAATTTTCAACCCTTCTAGTAATGTTCTTTATGCGTTTCAACATTTGTTAATACAAATACGTGACATTTGGATTTAATTAACACCGTTGACTCTGTTTCAGAGAGCAGCACTGTTCTATGCAAATGGATTTTAAGCTTTGACTTAAAAAACTAAGGTTTCCAGTGCAGTGTGCTTTTTAAAAGAGCTTAACACCCCTGCTTAGTGGTTTAGAAATCAAAAATATCATTAACGTTCAACATAAGTATTTTAGTACAGTATAATATTAAATCAAGACTTTACTAAATCCCTGACAGTTACAAATAAGGTGCTTTTATGAGAAAAACACAACGCATTTGATGGAAGTGGGGTATGTATGTATGTATGTATGTATGTATGTATGTATGTATGTATGTATGTATGTATGTATGTATGTATGTATGTATGTATGTATGTATGTATGTATGTATGTATGTATGTATGTATGTATGTATGTATGTATGTATGTATGTATGTATGTATGTATGTATGTATGTATGTATGTATGTATGTATGTATGTATGTATGTATGTATGTATGTATGTATGTATGTATGTATGTATGTATGTATGTATGTATGTATGTATGTATGTATGTATGTATGTATGTATGTATGTATGTATGTATGTATGTATGTATGTATGTATGTATGTATGTATGTATGTATGTATGTATGTATGTATGTATGTATGTATGTATGTATGTATGTATGTATGTATGTATGTATGTATGTATGTATGTATGTATGTATGTATGTATGTATGTATGTATGTATGTATGTATGTATGTATGTATGTATGTATGTATGTATGTATGTATGTATGTATGTATGTATGTATGTATGTATGTATGTATGTATGTATGTATGTATGTATGTATGTATGTATGTATGTATGTATGTATGTATGTATGTATGTATGTATGTATGTATGTATGTATGTATGTATGTATGTATGTATGTATGTATGTATGTATGTATGTATGTATGTATGTATGTATGTATGTATGTATGTATGTATGTATGTATGTATGTATGTATGTATGTATGTATGTATGTATGTATGTATGTATGTATGTATGTATGTATGTATGTATGTATGTATGTATGTATGTATGTATGTATGTATGTATGTATGTATGTATGTATGTATGTATGTATGTATGTATGTATGTATGTATGTATGTATGTATGTATGTATGTATGTATAGATAGATAGATAGATAGATAGATAGATAGATAGATAGATAGATAGATAGATAGATAGATAGATAGATAGATAGATAGATAGATAGATAGATAGATAGATAGATAGATAGATAGATAGATAGATAGATAGATAGATAGATAGATAGATAGATAGATAGATAGATAGATAGATAGATAGATAGATAGATAGATAGATAGATAGATAGATAGATAGATAGATAGATAGATAGATAGATAGATAGATAGATAGATAGATAGATAGATAGATAGATAGATAGATAGATAGATAGATAGATAGATAGATAGATAGATAGATAGATAGATAGATAGATAGATAGATAGATAGATAGATAGATAGATAATTGCATGTATATGTCTATGTATGTAATTTTTGTGTGTGTGAATATTGGATAAAAAAACAGTATGGTTAGTAAGTTTAACAGTAAGGTTACTGTACTTTAAGTTAATTTTGATGCAATTGGAGGGAGAGGGGGTATGAATAATAAGTTTTACATCTTCGTATCCCTTTTCAGGCAAAATACAGTGATCGATGAAATTCGCTGGCTGTATATACCGACAGGTTTGTATTCATATGTTCAGGTGCATTTACTTAATTTGTGTTTGGTTTGGTTGCTGTTAACTAGTCTCTTTTGTGTGTACTGTATTTGGTTGATTCATTTATTGTTGTTGTTGTTTGTCAAAATTGTCCTGAATAAATTCCTATTCATTCATTCATTCATTCATTCATTGGTGCGCTTGAATTTTTCCATTAAAAGCGAACAAAATCAAGTGTTTAATAAAAGGACTATTAATTGGACTGTCTTTATTTTTAAAACAGTAATCTTGTAGCCACTCGCTTTTGTGTCTTCCTTTTGCTGAGTCTGTGAAACGCTGGCATGAGTGAATTGAACAGGTGATAATGAAAAGCTTTGGGTGGCTTTTAAATTAGTGAAAAATAAGAAATGCAGAGAGGGCCCAAGCACATTGCGTGACCTGCATTTTGGTGTATGGCCACAGTGCCAAAGTGACACACAAGCCAGTGCTATTGCTCCAGTTTTTACTCACTACTAAGAGGCCCAAAAATAGGAATAGAGTGCTACAAAAATGGATTGATCATGTAAAGAATCATGATAATGTGTTTAGGATTCATTTCAAATCATAGCATGTCTGTTTATCTTCCAGCTATGTATTCAAAAACAGCAGATTGTTTGTTTTTTGTCTTTTATTCCTTATTAAGGTCATGCTCAGACAAATCAAACAAAACACTGAAAAACATGTGACCACCCTCAGAGTGATGAGTCTGTGAGAGAATGCACATGATAGCATCAGATTTTAAATCTGGGTGTTATACACACATGCCCTGACATGTACACACACACACACACACACACTCCCATGTCAAAGAGTCCTTCTTGGGGCTTTGCAAAGCAAGCAGGTGCTAGATTAAATCAGAAGGGCACAGACAAAAGCCCAGTGTCTTTGGTTGGATTTGCCACCATGAAAGTCAAGTTAAAACCAAAGAAGATAAGTCTGCACTAATGTTTAAAGGTTAAGAGGAAAAAAGACAAATCTGAGTTCCAAACAAAGAAACAAAATTCATATAGACTTTAGTAATCAAGCCCAGTAAATGAGACAAGGTGACAGAAGGAGGTCAATTTAAAAATGATGTCAGTGTATTTGGCTAAACAAGGGAAGAAACCAGAAATTAGAAAAGGCTTCTGAACATTCTTAACATTTCTAAAATAATCAAATAATGACCGGATTGATGTCACACAATGCCCACATATACAACCGTATTGATGAACACTGTCTTGAGGATGAGCCGCTATAGATCAGACTTGTTTGTACAAATTTCTATACAAATTTTTCCTTCTTGCAGGGATTCACTATACTTTTAAAAGAGAGCACAGTGGTATAGGAATCATCACCTGGAATATAACTTTTTTGTTAAGCACTTAAGCACTTATACACTTAAAGAACACAATTAAAACACACAAATGCAGAGTTTGGGATTGGCTAAGTTTTTTTTGTGGGGGCTCGATTTTTGTCCATAAACCCGCCTTATCATCACCACTCCCATCCCTATTCCAAAACAAGGAGTGATTCAAACAATCAAGGATTCACTTGCAGGCTCTCAGTAAGTATTGCTGCTTGTGTTACTTTTAAAACATTAAGTATGAACCCTTGCAAACTGCTAATGTTGCTAACTCTTTATTTACATAAAGGTGAGGGGGGGGGGGGGGGGGGGGGGCATATGAAAAGGGCTTTAAATCACTTTAAAAAAAAATTATCCTTAAGCCAACATCAATTTAAAGATTATTTCAGAAGGATTGTATAGATAGGAAACGAGGTTGTGAACTCTTTAAAGAATTTCATTTACATACAAAGCTTTAGGGTTCGTAACAAGGAAGAATATATCTACTATAGAAAACACATGACCAGTAGCATTTACCATTAATAAGCACCCAAGGTTTCACAGTAGAACATTGCAAGTGGTGCTTGATTCAGAGTCCTGGGTAGGAGCTAAAACCAGATGCCCAATGTTCAACTTCAACCCTGCTGCTCCAAATGAACAGGATCTTAGGCAAAAGACACATAGCTTTGATCAGGTGGGTTTTTGGCAAATTTTTTGGGAATTTTATTAATATAACGTGTAACATTGTTGTATCCTTGAACTTTTTCTAAAGGTGAATAGGTTTTGTTCTTTGTTTGGGATGTACACTATCAGAAACCTCTGGCAACCCTGCCTCTTAACGGCAGCATACCTGCTGCCTTAATGGGATAAGGCAGCTACTTTAAACAACACTGCGACTCAGCTTTAATCACACAGTAAGAGACTAAACTGTCAATAAACAGTCCTCCAAAGCAATCAGTCAGTAAGCAAGTAAAATACCCCAAATTGCATAAATATTTACTATTGCTACTTCAGCATACCAGCTATTAACCAGTCAGTAAGCTTCTTTTTGTTTGGTTGTAGTTGGCTGTGGTTACCATGGTCAACATTTAAGCCCAATTATGGCTTCCCAATCATTCAATGTGGCGGTTAACCTCTGGCTGCATGAGCTTCCTGACTACGCTAAGCTCTGCACTCCAATACCTCATTATGACTTTTTTTTCTGTCAGAGGCACCATAAAGGCTAATTCTCATTCTCTAGTTTGCTTGAGAGGGTCTGATTGTAGACACTGTATTTAGTAGATCTTCGCAGCAATTTTGTGTTCATATTTGTTTCTGGTTTTAAGCTTGTAACTGCTTAACTAGAAAACCTGCAACATTTAATCTGCCCACTAGGATCTGCTAATGGTTTCTTTGAGCATTAGAAGGCAGGCCAGATTTTGCAAATTGAATTAGATTTCTGCGCTCACAGGGAAATGTATAGCCTCAGTAATAGGCCTGATCAATTCAATTTCAATTCAATTCAGTTTATTTCTATATTCCGTAAAAGTTTAAAAACAATCCACTGGACTTGGTTTCCAAGGTTTGAAGATGTTTCGCTTCCCCTCCAGGAAGCTTTCTCAATTCAAATGTCTCGATTCGCAGTGAGTTGAGGCTTTATATAGACATGGCCTTGTAATGATTGGACACATGCAAATTGAAACCGACGAGCGGGTCGTTTGGTTTCATTGTTAGCCTATAATATCTGAAACCTGTCTATGATTCTGAAGGTCGGTCGTTAAAGGAGGGATTGTTCGCCTGGCTGAAGAATGGAGGTACTTTGTTTATTTCTATAGCACCAATTCAAAACACATGTCATCTAAAGGCAATTTACAATTCAGCCAGACCATACAGTCAAATGGATTCAACATTATCTATCTAAGGAAAAGCAGTTGATTGCATGAACTTATTGACTCGAAGGCAATCCCTCACACTAAGCATGCTTATAGCGACAGTGGAGAGGAAAAACTCCCTTTTAACAGGAAGAAAACACCAGCAGACCCAGTGTGAGTGGCCATCTCCTGAGGCCGACTGGGGTTCAAGGAGACAGAAGTAGACATAGGCAAATAAGCAGAGATGCAAAAGATACATATCGATAGTAAAATAAAAAGAATGACTACAACAATGAAGCTTGTTCTAGTCAAAATAAGGCAAGGAGGGATCTGCTTGTTTAGTGCATGTGGTATAGATTCTCAGTAAAACAAAGAAAAACACAAAGACTGAATAATATTACTTTTCTATTTAATCTAACTCAGGGGGGTCAAAGTGGTTCCAGAAAGGGCCGTGTGGTTGCAGTTTTTTTTTTTTCAACCAAGCCATAGCACACCACAGTCCAGTCAAGTGAGTCCAAATTGAACATGATGACTTGATAAGCTGTCTGGAGTCTGGTGTGCTATGGCTTGGTTGGAAAAAAAAAACCTGCAGCCACACGGCCCTTTCTGGAACCACTTTGACCCCCCCTAATCTAACTGAAAATTCAAACACACAAAATTACATTCATTACGAGGGGCTTTAGTTGGCACAGGGCAAATGTTTATGTAGCAGTCTAGCAGTTAGGTAGTGAGGTTAAACATAAGCTTAAAGTAAAGTAATCACTTATAACAAATCTGTAATTTTTATGTTGTCTAAAAGTATTTTTACTAACAAGAATCTGTCGGGAGGAAATATATAGTACTAAAAGAGATCCTATATTTTCAAATAACAACTATGCTGCACAAAGTTGGAGTATTTGTTCCACGGCTTTATATGTCTTTATGAACCAGTTTGTAAGCTTCTATTCATGTCATGATGCGATGGTTTACTAGCCCATATGCAGACTCACAGACACAGAGGGAGGATAAAAAGTCCAATGTTTATTGGCACTCAGAGGAATCTTCAGGTTCAAGGCTCAGACAGGCATGATGGCACAGGTAAGACACACGATCCAGCACAGAGAGAAAATCACATACAGCTTATATAGGGAGCTTCCTTAATCAGCAGAATCTCAAACAGCTGATCAAGCTGAGTCCAAGCTCCCCAGGCTTGGATCCACGGCGCCCTCTGGTGGGCAAAGTCCCGGATCCTGACAGTACCCCCCCCTCAAGGGCGGATTCCAGACGCCCCAAAGAAAACAAAAAAAAACAACTCACCCATGGAGGGCGAAGGGCGAACCAGGGATGCCAGAAAAAGTCTCAGATGGCCGGCGATGAAACCGGCAGCAGAGCAGAGTCTCAAAAGCTGCAGGGGCCTTGGAAGAGGGCGTCAACTCCGCTTCAGCAGGAAGCACCGGGAGAAACTCTGTCTCCGCTTCCGCATGAAGCCCCGGGAAGGACGCCGTCTCTGCTCCCGCAGCTCTGCAACAGGTCCGCCCACTACGGCTCCGCCTCAGGAACAGAGGAATCCACCGATTGCGGCTCCACCTCAGGAACCGAGGGATCCACCGATTGTGGCTCCACCTCCGGAGGCTCTGGAAGGCGCAGAGCAGGCTCAGGGGTCTCTCAGACGGCACAGAGCGGGCTCATGGGTCTCCCAGACGGCGCAGAGCGGGCTCAGGGGTCTCCTAGACGGCACAGAGCGGGCTCAGGGGTCTCCCAGACGGCACAGAGCGGGCTCTTCAGGAGCGCGTAGAAGGAGTCTGCGGGGCTAGTCTGTTGGCTGGATCGTTCTGTCATGATGCGATGGTTTACTAGCCCATATGCAGACTCACAGACACAGAGGGAGGATAAAAAGTCCAATGTTTATTGGCACTCAGAGGAATCTTCAGGTTCAAGGCTCAGACAGGCATGATGGCACAGGTAAGACACACGATCAAGCACAGAGAGAAAATCACATACAGCTTATATAGGGAGCTTCCTTAATCAGCAGAATCTCAAACAGCTGATCAAGCTGAGTCCAAGCTCCCCAGGCTTGGATCCACTGCGCCCTCTGGTGGGCAAAGTCCCGGATCCTGACAATTCATGAAGCTTTTTTCCCTATGATCTTACTGTTCCTACTGGATTCGGAAGAGATTTGTACCAATATGTTCTTGGGATTAATACTTGTTAAAGCAGAAGAATTTACACGTGTCAGGGACCTTAATTACAAGCTTTTATTTTCTTATATCAGTAATGATCTTGTATTTATGTAATTTTCATTGTATTGTGCGTACTTGTGTTTCTGAATTCTCTGCAGTAAAAGCTGCTTTTTTCTACTGTAGTTAAAAGCAGCTTTAACTAGAAACAATGTGATATACAATCTATAATGTACCCTAATACAGCAATTAAAAGAAGTCTGTGAAGGACCCTGCTCAGTCAAATTTGTAGTCTCAACCTTATTGATGATAACAGATGGTTAGAGCTTTGATTTAATGTTTTCAACCGTTGATTATACTGTTTAACAATCTAGAATAATATTAAGCATTTCTTTATTGCTGTTATAATTAGCAGGAGTAATAGTATTATTATTATTATGAATATAAATGTTTTCATCAAACACAGAAATTCAAAATAGTATTTGGAGTATATTTAAAAAGAGAGGTTACAGATTTATGTAAATATAAAAAAAGAAATCTGCAAATAAAACTCATTACATCAGAACAATACATCTGAATATGGGGGATTAAGATACAATGATTATATTCGTAAAAAGAAATTGGTAAACAAAAAATTTAAGAACGTATACATTTTACAATAAAATTTATAAACTGTCTGTTTAAATGCCTTTATTACACATTTTAACAAAATCAAGCTTTATGGTTTGTCAGCAATAAAAAAATAAACTGTTCTGTGTTTGTGCTATTTACACCCACCTGTGTTAAAGGTAGTTTCCTTTGATCTCAGTTGTATTTAAGTTCTGTTTTTTGGCCATTCATTGTGGGGTCATCTTTTGCTGTCCCCATGGTTCCCTGTGAAAAGTTCCTCTTTTCAGTATGGAGGAAGCTGGTAACAGGGGTTGACATCATGTTGAAATACTTCAGGTGCGAGGAGAAGAACCAGCCCTGCATTAGAGTGAGATAGACCAGCGATGTACTTTCTGAGGCTTGACGTAGGTTAAATTGTTGCTTCTTTTAGAGCAGAAGGCTGAAATGTGGATGTTTTTTAGGGACATTTTGTGACATGTTCCCATTTTTGTTCCCATTTTGCTCTAATTTCCCATCTTAGCAGAATGTCCACTCTATGTTTCAGACTTCTTAACAATATCATGACAAAAAATATTGATAAAACTTTTACAAGTGGCCTCTGCACTTTTTTTTTACTTGATTAGAAACAACTAGATTATGAGAGCTCAAACTAGCCTACATACTTCAGAGTCATAACTGAGGAAACAATATATAAATTCAGAAGCTATTTTTTAAAACGAGACTGATCTTCAGCTTTTTTATTTTTGTGATGTAAATTAAGCTTATAAATCTAATGAAAGCATACAAAAAGAAAAATAAATAGAATGTAAACAATCAAAAAACAAAGACTTGACCTTGCGTTAAAATACACACATACAGTATGAGAGCTCTTAGCACTTTGTTTTACTGAGTACAATGCAGGAATCAAGCCTAGTCTACTTTTTAGACTAGGTTTAAAAGTTTCCTTTTTGATAACCTTCTAGTTAGAGTGCAACAGGTTATCCAGCATCCAAGCTATCAGCTTACCTACTGGATCAACACCCCAAATTCTAAACTATAGAGTTGGGCCTTTTTTCCTCAGTGCTTAGTCCTGTTTCTCTCCTGGACATAGCCAGAGGCTCAGCTTTTACTGTATGTACTCTCATTCGACCCTTTTTGTATGATAACCGGCTCAGAGTGTATCTGCTTTACTTTTCTTTCCAAGACAGAGCCATCCATGGATCTGGTTTTATTTATATGCGAGAGTGATGGCCTAGTGATTAGGGTATAGGGCTTGGAATCCTGAGGTTCTGAGTTCATGCTCCCGCGGGCCCCACAATGGCAACCCACTGCTCCCCAAGGGGATGGGTAAAATGCAGAGGTAAATTTCTCCAATATGAGATCATTAAAGTTCAATTATTACCATAAGAATTTCCGAGCTAGCTCTACCTCTGGAAACGGACTTGCTTGCGCCTAATTGACCAAATGTGTCACAGTGAAATCCTAATTCATTATATAGGTTTAATTTGCTGTTTTGCTCAGGATTTTACCTTTCCTGAAAGTAACAGCTACACAACAATCGCTCAACTCATTAGAGAAGAAACCCAGTGATTTAAAATTCATGAGGAAGATTTGTTCAAATTAAATTGATCAAAGTGGTTTATCTTAACTTGCATTCAAGTTCAGTTTTTATGCCTGGTTGTAAGGTTGTATGTTGCTGTTAGCCTGTTTTCCTGTTATTTCTGCTTTCCCTTTAAGAATAATTCGGTCCTTTCAACATGCCATTGTCAACATAAATGTAGGTGACACCACAGGCATGAAGAATGACATTTAGGGTAAGAAAATATAATCAAAATCCACTACTTTATTATCATTGTACATTGAGTTGTCATTCCATGGATGGAGCAATGAAGCCATGATGGATATGATGACATAGTGTTTTCTTTTCCTTAGTTGGAGAAAAAAAAACAGGATTTATTTAAATTAGTCAAACAAAAGCTAAAACTTCAACATGTCTAGACTGAATTAAACAATGCTGTTTACACCAAAGTTGTTAAGACAAAATATGTTTCATTCAGCATCTCTTATCAGCAAACCCCCATAGAGGAAGGGTCCTCAATATTTAATCAAGATATTTTCACAAAGCTGGGAGTTTGATGCTGTTTGTAATGTTAAGTAAACTACCATGGCTTTTTAGGCTTGTTAATCATTTCAGCTTAATCATTTATATCCTCTTCTGTGTGGAATACAAAAGCCCAGCTGTTGTAGAGGAGTTCTCAAACGAAAACATCTGACACTGTAGCTAGATGTTTTGTCAAATATCTGATCATCTATAAAGAAACATCACAAAATGATGTATTTTACTTTCTGTTCAGATGTTTTAAAACAAGGTAAATTTCACATTTTTTCTGGAGAGCTTCACTTTGAGGAAAAACAGAGCAGAGCATATTTTACTACTGTCCTCTAGTTGTTCAGTTTCAGCCAGGTCTCATATAAAGCATTTAGAAATGCATAAATCTTTTAAGTGTTTTTCCAATAAGAAAGCCATAAAATCTGGCTGATCAATTTTCTTAATGTTTTTACAAAAACACTTTTTGGGCACTCATTTTCCAACCACAACTTTCCCATTGCAAGTTGTCTTCTTTTGCCAAGGAGCCACTGCTGCTCAGAGGAAGACGGGTAAAGCTGATATTAAAAGAATGAGGTCTTTATATTGTAAAATTGGAGGGGGGGAAGGCTTTTTGTTTTTCATAAACTCAGTAAGAAGTTATTTCAAGGCCAAGCTATAGTTTTATGAAGGAAAGAATTAAATGACTTTATTTAGAGTTAGGGGTAAACTGTAGGTTTCAGATAAAGCAGGAATTAGAAGCTTTTTCAAATTAATACTATCTTTATCTATTTTCCACATTAAGTCTGCAGCTTTGGTTTTCCAACAGCTGCCCAACTGGTTTGCTTTGGACAGAACAGTGCTGCCATCTAATGGTTAAGCTTTGGAAACACATTTACCGCTTTCCTCTTCAGCAGACGGTTACACTGTCTCTTTTTTTCCACTGCATTTTGTTGGGGTTTTTTTTGTTTTGTTTTGTTTTGTTTTTCATTTTTTGCAGAAGTACTTAACCTTGAAATATCTTCAAACTCATGCATATTCCTAACATCATTATTACTGCTTAATAATTACCAATGGGATTAACTGATGAATATATTTCCTTTCTTTGCAGAAAATGTCCTTTTAAAAATAGAGATCCAGAAATTGAAACCTAACCTAATCTTCACCTGAATCCATGTCTGTTCAATGCATAAAACACAGTACAGCTAAGAACATTAACAAACTACACTGTTCAGATTCAAGTGTTTCAGTTTAAACTATTGTTGGGTTATATTAATTTTTTTTGTTAGTTTTTTCATTTTATTCAGAGCTACGAATGCATAGCTCAAGCACAATATCAGAGAAAGCAGAATTACTAATTTAGAAAAAGCAGTATGAACAGCAGGCTGTGTTGAATTTCAAAAGCTTGTTATAAACCTGAAAGAAGGTGATATGTGCAGAATTCCAGATCTTCAAAAGAGGTAACCTTATCATCATAAAGTTAAATCGCATAGCGCTAGATAGTAGCTCATAGCTCTTAAAATCTCATTGGGAAGGGAAAAAAAGCACCTGGAGCTTGAGTGTGTTTTATCTTTGTGCAGGAAAAACGGCTTGGAAAAAACAATCTTGCAGAGCTCTATTCATTATTTTAAAGTGGTATGACAACATCTACCAAAGAACAGCTAAAAACACACAGCGCCTTAGGTTTTCATAAGCTTTTACTCCTCAAGAATATATTGTATCATCAAATAGATGCCTCTATTCTCATTCTAAGTGTGACTATATATAATAAACATGCTGCTTATTTGATCAACTCTTATATGTTATCACACTATATCTCCAAAAGCACAGTGTATGTCTCAGCTGATGCACATAACAGATAGCCATTGTCTGTTTGTTTATTCCCTCCATGTTTCCTCCTCCTTGTTTACTGATTCTTTGTATGAATAAAAGGAAATGTGCAAAAACAATGGAGACAAGTCTTTTTACTTTATATTGGCTGAAGCACACTTTCCCTTTTAAAGCTTAGAGCAAATTTAAGGGGAACTGATCTTTATGGGGCAAAAATTGGTAGATTGCCCACAAGAGAAAGTACAACTGTAATAAATTACTGAGAGATAAATGCATAGATGATGCATGCTTCTTCATCTGCTTGTCCATCAGCGTTATGTCCTGTTGGTTTTGAATTGCAAATATATCTTTCTGTATCTTTAAGTCCAACAGGATCTTGTCTCTGTAATTCTCAACTATTCATGGGGATGTATCCAATTTTGACCTCAGAACTTCCAGGCCATAGTTGGCTCAGATGCTCCTGTTATATCAGTCAGCAAATTGGTTATAGCCTTCCTTGAAGGCCCTTCTTGCAAGGATCTTTCAACCCACTGTTATATAAGATTGTCTGGTTTTCTCACTCGACTTCAGCCTCCATCGATTTGTATTGAGAGGTTGTTGGTGGTGTAAGAGTAATTGGTAAATATCAACAAATAGATAGTATCTCAAGGTATTAAAAAATGTTGAATTATTTCTAGCTATCATCCAGGAAGTTATAGTTTGGACGTAATCAGGGTTTTCCAAATTGGTAATGATCCCATGCATACGGACAATAAAGTCTTATAAAGTCTGCTTTGGATGAACATGACAATACCCCCGTCTACATCGGTTCTGTCAGGAGGAATGGGCCAAAACTCCAGCAAACTACTGTGTGCAGCTTGAGAAAAGATAGAATAAATTTTTGTCTTCGATGATATTTAACTATTTCAAAAATCTAGGGGAAGTATTTTTTACACCAGAACTCATCAATTCAGACACATTTCACAATAACTGCCAAGGTTCCTTAAAAGTCAACAATTTTCAGACTTGCATCGCTGATTGCTCTGTTTTGATAGGTCACAGTAAATTAACAATAAACCTCAGCAACTAACACTGTGGACATTTAACTATGGAATGGGTTTAAGAAGCAGCTCACCATAAATATTTGATAGTGATAATAATTTAATAGTTTGGGGAGGAGGGAAATGTATATCCCCATAAGAATACATAAGGAGGCAGAGTTATGCAAAGGATCTGATGGTATTTCATGCACAATGGGAGATTTTTTTCTTTCTCACTGTCAGGAGGCCTTTAGTCAGTCCAAGCAGAAATTTTTCTTCTTTTTTTTTATTTTTTTGTGGGGGGTGGGGGTGGGAGTGGGGGGATTTAACATCTCATGCTCAGTACACGATTTTGAAATGCTGTTTATTTATGCCGTTTTATTTATTAAGAAGTTTTACCGAAAGGCACAAAGGGAGATCAAGAGGAGGACATACTGCAGAGGGGTAGTTTCATACAATTCAGTTCACTGTCTCTCTCACAGCTTGGTCCTTCTCTTATTACTCTACCTCTTTTTGTTTATATTGTAGGAGTTATTCCTAAAGTACTAAAAGGTTTACCATCGTCATATATGTCAAGACACTAAGATAAAAGAATTAGCTTAAATTTTTTCATTAAAGCCTCTCCTTTTCTTTTTCATCAACCCACTATTTAACTTCAATCTTAAAAGAATATTTCCATCCTTTAGAGATAAACTACTCAAGGTACAATTAAATATCTAACCACAGTTTAAATAGTCTTGTTCATATGTTTTTGTCTGATATTAGTTTTTATTTGATTAAATAAAAAGAATTGTATTTAAAAAATGTAAAGACAAATTTCCCCCCATACTAAACAAGCATGTGGTGATAGTGGGTAGGAATTCTTCCCTTTTAACAGATTGAATCATTATATTGAACTGGGCTTAAAATGAGCTGTCATCTTTGGACAGGAAGGAGACACAGTAGGCAAACCTCTCATCGGAAAGGAAAATAACTAAGTCAATGGTAGAAATTTATCTGATAGGAGATATATCTAGGAGAGAAAAAATGTATTGTCCTTTAGGATGAAACATACAAAGGGTGTTCATACGTGACAGTCATTAATTATGTAGGAACAAGTCAATAGAGTCCTAATGGAGAACAAATTTTAAAAAAGCATTTTTCTGAGAAAACTGTGTTTTCTTTTTTAATTGCAAAACCTATGAGTTGAAGTTGTAAAGTAACAACTAAGTGCTCTACATGATGCATTTGAATGTTTTAAAACAGTAAACTTTGTTTTTAAACTATGGCCGTTTTCAGCATAAAATCCAGCTGGTCGGCACCTACATTTTAGGGAGGGAAAACCCACATCTTATTTACATAGTGGCTTTGATTAACAGCCCTATAGCTTTTTTTAATATCACATCACCAAGCTGTTTTACATTCTCCTCCCTCTGTCTCTTCTTTTTTCTGTGTCACACTCAACTCTTGGAGCCTTTTCCAAACAGGTATGGGGTATAATTAAGACTACTGGAGGAAGGGGGGACCATAATTTCCCTGAATGAATAATCCCAAGGGATAAATAAAGTTGAGTCTAAGTCTAATTTTTAGAGAACTGTTTGTTGGAAGGAGTAGGATTTCTAGTTCTACTTGAGTAATAGACATTAGTATTTTGCCACCCCTGATGACAACGCTGTAGAGTTACTATTTGAGACCCAGGCTGAGTGCCAATTTCTTCCCAATTAACTATTCTTTAAAAGAAATGAAAGAAATGGTCAGTAGGAATAGCACTTGAGAAGCCATGAACCTCATATTTAACATATAAAATGTCTTCATAGTCTTTAGGATCACTCAAAACACATTTACACAAAAGTCATGAGGATCCAGCCACAGGGCACTAGTTAATTTACTTTTGACGTCTTGCCCCTGCTGCGATCTACTCTGTACTGAAAGCATGGCCAATGCATATTTTAATTTATCATTTAACTAAAAGCTTAAAAACATAATGACTCCCCGTTACTAAAGGGTGCACCTGTTCTTCTGTTTCAATTTGTATGTTTTCTAAGCATAACAAGGCTTTGTTGGGCTACTCTATAAAGCTTGGAACTCAATGCTAATCCAGTCATTTTGAATTGAAAAAGCTTCCTGGATAGGGAATCGAAACTTCAAACTTGGAAAACAACGTCCAGTTGTTTGTTTTTTAGCTTTTTTAAAACTTTTTAGAAAAAACAGAAAACCGATTTAATATAATTATTTTTAAACGTATTGTGGTTTTGATAATTTGTTTGGCAAAGTAGCTCTTAAAGGTACACTATGCAACCGGTGTTGATTTTCCAGCGAGGCTCCCCCCAGAGGGCGAAAGTCAAAGTGCACTGTCGTAAATATGCTCAGCTGTTCTCCTGGTTTCTCTGTCAAGCCAGGCGCGGTTATTTTGAGCTTAGCAGACAGGCGAACGCAACGAATGACTAAGCATCTGACGTGCCGCAAACGCGCTGCTGCTCGAGATGGAAAAATAGAATTTTTGCTGCTCGACGCGCGGCGTCAACCAATCAGAGAAGCTGATCTAGGAGCTGGCAGGGAGAGAGACACAGCGCTGATGATCACTCCTCTTAAACAGTTTATTGACGCCTAAATTAACTTAAAATGCAGAAATCTGCCGGCAGAATATGTTGGCTTTTATTATCCTGCTGCCTGCAGTTTGGATTATTTAGATGAAAAACACCTACCAGCTGCCGCGGTGAACCGCGAGGAGGCGACCCGGCCAGAGGCTGCTGATGAAGGGTTTCCTACTGTCGGCGCACCGCTGGTATGTGGGGGTCTGAGCAGCTCCGACAGAAAAAATATTGAAGGCAGGATGATAATCTGAATGAACTGACTGCACTGATTACGTTTTCAGGTGTATTTTCTCACTTAAACACATATTAAAACTACTTTATTCCCACTGATCACAGCAAATATAGCTACAAGGCAGAGAAAGGATAGTGAAGCTCCACCCAACGCGCGTCAGACACACTTTTGCACCGCGCAGCCAGAGCAGCAAAGCTGCTTCAGCCGCGTGTCAGAACTAACTGGTACAAGCAGTAAAAATGAAGCAGCAGACGCGATTTTGCTGCGTCCGGTGTGAAAGCAGCACTGCACAAAGATCGCCACTGTCTTCTTCTTCTTGTTGTACTGGCGACTTGCAACCAAATGGAGCATTATCGCCACCTACTTGATCTTATTTATGTTTCCTTAAATCCTTAGGTTTAGTCCAGTTTGTTGAAGATAAGATGACATGATTTTAAGTACTGTCTTTCTGGATTTATTGATCGCCACTGTGCTAGCAAGGAGCATGCTTTTAACTGGGGGGTGTAGCAGTTCTCGCCGTAAAGCAAGACCGACTCTCGTGAGACTTCTGAGCCTGTGGGTGCTCCTGCAATTGCAAGTGCGGTATTTCCCCCACAGACCACCAGGGCGGCCGAGAATACCTTTGTTTAACCTGAAATGACTCATTTAATCATCCAAAACGTTATGGAACACATTAATTAACTGAAAAATGTTGCATAGTGTGCCTTTAAACACATTGGGGCCAAACTTGGCATATAGATTTGTCTCTCCTTTACTTGCCAGCGCTGCATCCAAAAAAGGCTTTTTAATTTTTAACTTTGTACATAACCAATAGGTTGCTGAACACAAGACTGTTAAATGTAAGTCAGCAGTGACTATAGAATGTGGCAAACCTTATAAAAAAAGAAGTGACAGATGCTCTAAAGGCCTGCCAGAAACTGGAGCCAGAAGCAAGAAGCTGGCTTAAGCTTTCTGTTTCATTTGGTTCAGATTTATAAAAGCTGGACACAATTTAAAACAGGAAGCTGCATCTTTTGAAAACCTTGACATATTGATTCAGTTTGATAAGCTGGGGATCAGATCCTGAAAAATACGTTCAGGCTGAACTTTAAACTTATTATCTTGTTTTTTTTTTTTTTTTGTTTTTTTTTTTCTTTTTGTATCCTGAAAATAATTTCACACAAGAAAGTTAATTGAATATCATGTTTAGTATTTTTTTTTATAATTCAGAATTTAGACAGAACAATATTGGAATTATGCACTGTTATTACTCTGTACCAAAGATTAAAATTTGCTAACCCTTCATCATCCAAGTTACAATTTTTAGTAACTTGGATTCAAACACCACTTGCAGCAAACAAGGCCAAATCATGAGGTCAAAAGTGGTCTGTAGGATCTGCAAGGTCCACCTCTGTCTGAAAGCTGTGTGTAACTACTTCTTAGAATCCCCCCAATAACCTAAGTTTAGCTACTGTGTGTGATATGTTACCTGCTGTAAATTAAGTTTAAAAAAAAAGTTTAATTAAAAACTAAATGAGCTAAAGAAAAAAAGTTTAAAAAGCTAATTTAAAAAGTTTATGAGATAACTTAAAAGATAAGTAATTGAAGTTTCTGTAAAACAATATCATGTACTTCTTTCACTTTTCTTATATTAGCAATTTCTTATAATAGCATCCTTTTGATTTTTTTTTATCATATCAGGAAAAATTAATGTTTTTGGTGATTTAATGAAAAAACTTTTTAAAACTTTTTTTCTTACAACAATAGTCATGTTTTTGCGCTCCAATAAAACTCTTGAATTGAAATATAATTGAAGCATAGTTACATGTTTATATTAACAGTGGAATGTGGAAAAAGGTATCAAAAGGTATCAAAATCAAGGGACAGCATACTTTTTTTTTTTTTAGAATATTAAATCCCATTACTAAATTCAGTAGGTTTTCTTTAATATACTTTCTTGATGTGATATAATAGAAATTGAATTTGCGCTTTCAAGATTTCTAACTTAAAAACATGCTTTTTTTGAGAGCTCATCAATCCAATTCCTCTGTGATTGGACCTCTTTGTTTCACAGTAATGGTCATAATGCTGAACCTCATGCTTTGTCCTTTGATAATCTCATTATTTTCTTTACTTGCTATTTTTATAAAGAGGTTTGTGAAATTATTCAAAAAATGTTCCAAAATAAAATTAAATGATTTATTTATTTATTTATTTTTATTTTTATTTTTTTTGTTACATTACATCAGGCTGTTTTGTAAAGGCCTTAGATGTGTGTTCGAGAACAGAAGTAAAGAAGCATTTTTAGAGAGAGACCTAAGAAAGCAGCAGACAGGTCACTGATAAAGTGGTGGGAAGTTTTCAAGCAGATTAACTTATAAAAAAAAACGTTTCAATCCGTGGCCATCTTAGCGACGGCCATTTATTCCATCATCTAAAAATAAAATACAATGTAGGTTTTCCTCCTGAACTAGGTGACGGGTTCACAAAAAACAGCAGGGATTTATTAATCTGGAAAAAACAACTATTAGTCCTACACTCCACCCTTTATGGTGGAATGAAAAGAAGGAAGACTTTTTCACAACAAAGTCATAACAAGTATTGTTTAAATTTTGGCATTAGGGGCTTTTGTGAGATGAGATGGAAGATTTTGGTTATCAGAATTGGTGAGCAGAATAATGTATGAGGGAAAATATGCACCATTGAATAAACCACTCTTATACAAGGGAACAATGGTTGCTATGATGCGTTTAACTTTTTATTTGTCCTGTTAAGTTTCTTTCACTCAAGAGGACTCTCTAGATTCTGAGTTTCTAACTGGCCCAACTAGTTTCCTATTTTTATTCTGGTTAGTGAGCCCCCCCTTTGTTCTGTGTTCTGCAGACTGACTGTTTCTGATTTTCCAATCTCCTGTTGGTTTTGAGTCTTCCTCTTTACTGTTTCTGTATTGTTTAATTTCTGCTCTATGCCTTCTCTACTCTTCTGCCATTCATTCTTAAAACTCTTGGTGTCTGGTTTCTCTCAGCTGCTCCCACTCTGCTAATTAGTCTCATTTTGTCTTGTTCCACTGATCGCTTCTGCTCTGTATATATTCCCTTTGTTTTTCCACACACTGTTTGCCACTTTGTTCAGTTTTGCTCTGTGCCAAAAAGATCTTCTCAGTGATTTTTTCCTCCATGTTTGTTTTCAGATTTCACCTCGTTTTGGGTTGTGTATTTTGTTTCATAATTATGTTGAAGTTATGATAGATCCTCCTTTTTTAAAATCTCTATTTTTAATTTGTTACCCTGCAGAAATAGACAGGAATCTTTCTTCTGTTTAGTAACTGTATTGGCCCAACACTGGACGAATCATGTAGCATCTGAGCATGGATGAATGGATCACCACAATCATGTTACAGAGCTACTTTTACTACAGCTACTAGTAACAGTGGTATAGTACATAACTTTGATCCTGTAAAACTTTATTGCCTGAATCGAGAGCATGAGATGTAGTGTTTTAAACAACAAAATTGAATAGACAAATAAAATACACTAAATAAATGCATGGAATATTGACAAATGATGTCACTCATTACTTAAAAAATAAATACAAATCAATAAATACTTAAAATGCTTAATACAATATAAATTAGGTGTTTTTTTTATCTATAATTTTTAATTTAATCAATTATTCTTAAAAATTGTGTCTCAAACATCAGTTCTGCCATAAATATTTAGTAGAGAAATCTTTATCGCCATTACAACATTCAAAAACTTACAAGATGACTTCCTTGATATTTTCCCCAATAATTTAGTAATATATATTTACTGATGAGTTCCAATTTTTTTTAGAAAGAAAAGCCTTTTTTCCTCCATTAGATCAGCCTTAAATTTTTTGTGTGCCCTGTTTTGTCAATATTACTCTGGGAATAGAGGTCCCTGAGCAACAGATTTGCTTTCACAAGAAGACCATTATGACTGTTGCTATAAGGTTTTGCTTTGTACTTGTATGTGAAACTTTATTGAAAATTATTTTGGGAGTAAAAGGAGATAAAAGGAAGGCGAGAAAGAAAGAGAGTATAATAACTAAGGAGAGAGATAGAGACAGGAAAGAGTGCATAATAAGAGAGAAAATGAAACAAAACAGCAAAAAATAGACACAGAAGATATACAGTAACTGAAAGTCTGCTTTCATACCTGTAGGAGACAAGAGGAACAGAAGACAGAGAGCATAATCGCAAAAGGGAGACAACAGACAACCAAAGTAAACATCAAGAAAAGCTTCAAAATCACTGGGGATCTCATATATATCTATGTGTATGGAAGGCAAAACCTATTGTGATTACATAATACTAATCGGGGCGGTATATACCTGTAGCCTCAGCTCAGTATTTAGCATTAGTGTGTATCCATGAAAACCTGAACATGAACCCTCCCATGAACCTGCCCATGTTTATAGGATAAAATAAACAATAAAGTGATTAAAATTTGTATTATGTTTATCTTGTGAAGGTTTTTCCCTGCTTGTTCTTGAAGTTGAAATCTTTATTTGAATGCAAAAACTAAGTTTTTAAAACTGTTTAAGATGATCAATTGTAAGTTGTTACAAAGGAGCTGAAGGTAAAGAGAGAGGAAATAATGTTACACTGAAAAATCTTCTTTAGCTATTATAATTTCCAACATCTATTTTTCCAAGATACTACAGAGCGTCTTCAGTTTTAATTCAAAGTCAGTTGATTATTTAAATGCTATTCAGAAGTATCAGGGTGGTAATTATGAAATATCTCCCTAACATGAACATAAGGTAGTAGGATTAGGGCCACTGAAAAAAAAAGTTAACTGATTTTTAAATTCTATTTTAGTTTAATATGGGAAAAAAAGTCAGAATCCTGACTTTAAACTCAGAATTCTGACTTTTTTCTCAGAATTCTGACTTTAATCTCAGAAACATGTTAGTATCAAGCCATACCCATGTCTGTTTTAGAGACTAGCTCTCTTGTTTTAATGACCTGCTCCTTCATTAATGAGGGGACCCCTCGGGTACGTAAAAAGTTGCCTAATGTCATCATTTTCCACCAATGTGTCACTGGCCCTCTCACACAACTCACATCTTTGTCAGTGAAGCTGATTGCTCCCACATCTCTTCCTTCATGGTGCCCACCTACATTAAGATCCAAAATTCTGCGATTAAAGTCAGAATTCTGAGAAAAAAAGTCAGAATTCTGAGATGATAGTCAGAATTCAGTCAGAATTCATATCAAAGTGAACTAAAATTTAAAAATCAGTTAACTTTTTTTTTTTTTTCCAGTGGCCCTAATCCTCTTCCGTAAGGTATAGACTAGAGTGGTGATACTAAAAATATCCAAATGTATGGCACAATGTTGGATACTGCAGCAACTTTGTTTTAAGCATAAGGTTCTTTCTAATAAAGATCTGGTAAATATAACCAATTATGGTGTGGTAATATCTTAATTATCTTAATTTAGGAAGAGCCACTGAGCATTAGATAAATTGTCTACTATTAGGATAAAAAGAATACAGAAAAAAATGCTTTCCCTTTATAGCTAAACTTTACACAAGGCAACACTAAATTGATGCAACTAGTGTGAAAGTAGGAGCATTGGGTTCAGTTGTCTAGTTAATTTTAAAACAGTTCATTCACCACCATTAATGGCTTTTAAAATGTCAAGTCTTAAAAAAAATGCTATCCAAACCTGATATCCATCCATTCATCTTTTCTCACTTTTCCATTAGGGTCGCAGTGGGGTCGGTGCAGGGCACACTCTGGACAGGTGGCCAATCTGTCACAGGACAACCAGAGGTAAAATTATGCACACGCACTCACACATAAGGACAATGTAGAGATGCATATTGACCGGACCTGGACTGTGGGAGGAAGCCGGAGAGAACCCACTCATGCACGGAGTGAAAGGCAAACTCCATGCAGCAAGACACCTTGGCCAGGAATTTAACCAAGGACCTTCTTTCTTTAAGGTAGCAGTGCAACAAACAGCGCCATCCTGCAGCCCTAAGGCCAATTTTTTCAGCCTCTGTAAAAGATATACTCATCTTTTAACAATTCAGTTATGCATGATGTTCTGAAAAGTTAAGATACATTTTACTTAGGCTTGACAATGGTATGCATGACCTGTAGAATAGAGACATTTTCACATACTGAGAAAACATGACATAACATTGAAATTTCCCAGCAGTGATCGGTATACTAAAACAATCCTGGAAGGATCCATCAGCGACTCACCCAAAGTGCCAGAAAGCAACATCTGAAACAACGCAGGTCTCACTTACATCGGATGAAGTCACTGTTTATTATTCAGAAGCAAGATGCAAAATGGGCAAAACAGCCTCCAAGGTAAAAGAAAAAAAGCTTTATTTTGTGCAGAAAGGTGGGTCATTTTGCTGGAACTGCTGTGATTTCAATAACAGCTTGCTGTTGAAAGCATTTACTTCCATTTAACGCACAATATTTTTCTTTTTCAGCTCAGATGCTGGCACTAAGATACTTTATGCTTCCTGGAGGACTTGCTGACAATTTGAAGAAGATACAATCTCACCACTTTAATGGTTAAATAAAACAATAACACAGCCGAAAAATTGGACTTGACAGTTTGAAGCCCTCTTGCTACCACCGTTCACCATGGTAGACAATAAATGGATGGTTTAATCAGACATCAAACATCATGATTTTTTCTTCCCATTTAACTCTTGAGTTCTATTACCTTAGGTTTTCTTTACAGGTTCTTTTTACAAAGTTTATTATTAGTTTACATTCTGTTTAGAGAAATGTAAGCAGCCCCATTGTAGCCATGTTTCTGTGATGCTGAACACAAGCATTTTTAAATCCTAAGCTGTTTATATGTTTTCTTAGATTTTAAATGATCTGTTTTAGACACGTGATATATGATGTTGTATTGCATCTTCCATTATTAGCAGAAACATGCTTTACATAACTTGAAAGGGTGCTGAGGGATGTTGGCCCAGTTAATATGGGATATATTATTAGCAACAAACTGCTATTAATCCTTAGTATTTGAATCTTTAAGTTTTTTTGTAAAATTTTTTTTTTTGTAAAAACACTTGAAGAGCAGGAGGAATTGGCTATGCTAAACTAAATTAAATTCTATTATGAGTCTGCTCTATGCTTCAGCTGTTATTGTTCATTAAATGATTTTTCACAGCAGCCGTCAGAGTTATTATTATTTGTCATGTAGATCTTAGCTAGAATAGAAGTGGAAGGTCAGTGTTTTTCAATTACAGATTGTATTACTAATACTTAGAATAAGACTCAGGTGTTAGTCTGTATGCTGCAGGCCATATAGGATGAGACAAAAAGCACAGGTATAACAAATGTTCACATACTGTAAATAACTCATATGAGGGAATAAGTAGGGGTTGTAAAGAATCTTATATGTTTGTCTTTTTATATATAATATATGTACTTAAAAAAAAATATATATAATATATATATCATTTTTTTTCTAAAGTAAAAGCAGGTTTTCTAAAGGAACACATTTGTTTAATAAACCTTTGCTGGTGCATTAACCCGTTATCATTCTTATTTGAACGTGATATGTGACTTTTAGTGATGGGCTGTATTGATTCCAAATGTTATCTTTCGGTATTATGTAGAGATAAAAAGCATAAAAATCATCACATTTCTTTTTCCTATAAATCTGTCAGCACACATAGACAAAGCCCTGCAAACTCCAGGCTGCTTTAAAAATTAAACATACCTATTTTCCAAATGCCTTTTCCTTTCATCATTATAAATTTATTAATGCAAACATCTATACCTATCTCACAATAATTGCATTGTCATATTTGTAGATTTAATTCATTTTAATTATGCTCTAATGAAACCAAAAGTGAGCAAATATTTTAAAAAGCCAAAGTAAAAAAAAACATTATCACTGTCGTTACCGGGCTTTACAATCATCGTTGTTATCACTAATCAGAGTTATTATGTTATCATGTTGTCATCACGATTTCCAATAACAATAAACAATTTGATGTCTTTTGGGAATATGTTCATGTGTTCAAGTGTTTGAATTGCACCAAATCCCACAAAAATTTACACTACGTACAATTTAAATTTCTATAGTGGGACATCATATAGAGAATACGTACTGGGAAAAATTCTTGCACTCCTGTCTTTGTATCTCATTACCAACACTTTCATGAAGTCTTATAAAGGGCTCTTTGAACACAGTTTCATTAAGCTTCACTTCTTTTTAATGGGGTTGTGTTCTCATTCATTTTTAAATGGCTGTTTTAGAGGTTTTGAGGATTTTTTTTTTTTCTCTGCAGTTTAGCTTGTGGATTTATAACTGTTCTGAAAGAGTTTAAGTATAGACCAGTGTTGTCTCTTTACTTTACTCATTTAGCAATTGTAGTACAAAGAAATAACGAGTACATTTATCTGGTATTACCAAAAAACACCTTTGAAAGAAATAAAGGAACATTTTAATATTGGAAAAGTAATGAGATATCTATTATTTTGTGCCAAGTATTTTTTTCCCGTTTCTTAATGACTTTCAGATACCATAAAAGGATTTATTCCAGAATTACACAGTATTCAAGTGTACAATAGCATCCCTGCAGCATGATGTTGCCACCACTGTGTATTACAGTTGATTTCAGGGTGATGAGAAGTGTTTGTTTTGAAACAACAAAAGAGTTAGATTTTGGTCTCAGTTGACCAGACCACCAACATATTGTCATTATCAGTTCGTATGAAATCTTACAAAAAGTTATGCACACTATTTCGTACGTTTTGGACGCTTTTCCTCAAAAAACCACATCAGTGCGCATGCGCTGGCAGACCGAAAAAAAAAGCAGATCTGTGGACGGACGTAAAACTGGGAAAAACAGTGCAATCATCACTTATTCATGTCTCTGCTGTTTTATATCTCAGGGTTAGGGTTAGGGTCAGGGTTAGGGCTAATTGTAATTTATATTCTATATTCATGAATCAGATGCGCATACGCATACGACGAAAAAAACGTGCAAAACGTACGAAATTACGGCGTATAACTTTTCGTACGATTTCATACGAACTCATAATGAGAATACACTGAGACCACCCTCCGTCTGTCACCTTCCATTGGTCATGTCCCCTGCATAACCTGTAGCCAACTTTTTACTAATTTAGGATTTCTTAAGCCAGAGGTCTTCAACAGGGCGGTCGCAACCCCTAGGAGATCCACAGAGGTACTGCATGGGGGTCTTGAAAGTTTTGGTTGATTAGACTATTTTTATACATATATTCCCCCCTGCAATTTTTCCCCATATTGAAATGTCTTTAAATACACTTTAAAATGAATTCAACACACTGTAGTAAACAGAAAAATGGAGGCTGAAGATGTCTTTCAGTCATCAATGCACACATTCAGCGACACATAGGAGCTCCTTCAAGCTGGGCACTGTTTCATTCACAACACCTGTCCCATTAACGAGGAATCAGAATCAGAAATACTTTAATAATCCCCGGAAGAAATTACTTTTATTACCGTACATGACTCCATCTGTAATAGAGTGACTATAGGACCAGTTTGATATAACACAATTTCATACAATATATATAATTATGGGGTCCCCGCTCCATCTCGCCATCACTTTGGGGGTCCTTGGCCTAGAAAATTTTAAGACCCCTGTCTAAAGCTCTTTATAATTCTCATTCAAGTTTGACTAGTGGCCATTTTCATGGGGTGTTTATTCCATAGAACCTAACCACAACTTAATCTATGACTTGTCTGCTGTTTTTCTCTGGTCTTCAGTGTGCTGTTTGCTCACTAATGTTTGCTAAGAAACCTTTGAAGACTTGACAAAACAGCTGCATTTAAACTGAGATTTAATGGATGGCCACATTTACTAATCAGGTGACCTATGATTGCATTTTCTGAAAAAATTTGTTAATATAAGAGTAATGTAGGGTTGTAATAATATGGTCAATCATGTTTTTTTAGTTTTTTATATGTAAAAAAAAAAATCCAATTTACTATTAGGTGTTTTGAAGCTTTGAAGCTTGTGTCTGTCTCCTGGTCTCCTCTTTCTAGTTAACAAGGAAGCAGCATAATCCCAGCAAACATTAACAGCTTGCAACACAATTTCCTGAAGTGACAAAATACATCCACCTTACAACCATAGATGGAGCTTGATGATTGGCATTCACCTAAGCTTTTTTGCAGACCACACAAACACACACACAGCTTTGTTTTCATTTCTTTGACTTGCATTTATTTTATATGGCCTTACCAAGACCTTTACCGAACCCTATTACCGACATGTACCTAACCCTGACCATAACCTAACCCTAACCCCATCTCAAAGAAGAAAACTTTACCATAACTGTACGTCGCCACATGTAGGATATTTTACAAAATACTTCCTCCTCATTGTAGGTAAAACAAGACCATAGACACACACACACACACATACACCAACCTCATGACAGCGGCATTTCATTAAGTTCACAGCATCATCTGATTTTACATTTAAATATTAAAAAACAACTTTAAAGTAAGTTGTTACATCGAGCAAAACTCTATTAACATATTTTAGGATTTATTAGTTCCTGTAAGATAGTACTGCGCTGTATTGCATTAACAGTCCATGTTCTGATGCACAGTGATGAGTGAAGTCAACTCGTAAAGGAAAAGGAGGGCACATTATGCATTCATTTCAAAAGGTCAAATCCATTTGGCTTTCTTTCAAACTGAAATGTGAGCAGTTTTAAATCGTCTGAATATGTGTTGGTGTGTTTGCGCTCTCTTACTACGACTGCTTAATTCAGTGGCAATATCCATGAAGGCAAATCGAACAGCTTTAATGTGTGGAGCGCCGACTGATAATTCAAGCATATTTTCCTACATTCTGGTCGCATCATTTTCTTTTTTGCAATTCGCTTTCAATGAGATGTTTCTGTCTTTCTGAGCTTTCAATGTGTTTTTTTCTTCTTTTTTTCTTTTTCTCTTCACTCCCAGCTTTATGCTCTGTATCTTTTTTCTGTCCCCCCTCCCTCTTTCCGTCCTTCTTTTTCACCCTCCCTTATTTTTTTCTTTTTTTTCTTCTTTTACTGCTTGCTTTTCATTCTGTTTTCTTTCATTGTTTTTCTTTTCTCTCTCGCCTAGGGACCCCATTTCTCTCTCTCTCTTCTTCTATTCAGGTTTTCTTTATTCTCCTTTCTGAATAGTTGTGGTACTTTAAGGGGAAGGCGAGGGAGAGGGAAAGGGAGGGAGGTTAGTTTCAGTCAAAGCTGCAGAACAAAAATTCCTCCCACACCACATGCAGTGTCTCTTGGAATGAGTTTGTCACTGACTTGAAGACACCCCCCAACCCCACCCCCCCATGTGTACCACCATGGATGACAGCCTTGCAGTGACTTGGTTTAGGGCCAGCAGACATCCACATGTTCCCTGCAGACTATTGTCCTCCTAAATATCGGAGGATGAGTTGCTTATTTGTGTGTGGAGTATCACATGGTGACACATGAAGCGTTTTAAAAGCAAGCCACAGTGGTGTAGGAATACGATTATCTCCAGAGTGAGGTGCGTGAAGGGAGGCATTTGTGCTTCATGAAAACATCTTCATTGCTGCAGAGGACTGACAAGCTAACCCCTATGTGCATGTTCTCCTCAGCTGCTTGGATCTCACTTGAACCTTTCACAGATAAGTCCAGTTCTATAATAACAAAACCACACAAGAAGTTTGTAAATGCAGCAATATTCAGGGGTGGGGGGGGGGTTGCTATTAGTGAAGACACAGAAAGCGAATTCACAGCAGCCAGTTAATCTCCAGATATCATGACAGAAATCGTTCCTATCTTTATGACAGTGGAAGCCTACATCCACCTGCACCTGTGCTTCCCATCTCACAGACGCACTCACATTCTCCCTGAGACGGCTTAATGCATGACTCAATGGCGCTGAAAGAAAGAGGCTTGGATAAATTGGAAATGATTAAAAATGCAGAATTGACAGGGAAACCGATAAAAAAAAAAAAAACTTTCTCTTCTCTTCTATAAGTAAGAACCAAAACCAGCATGATGGAATGGCAGGCTTGAAGGGGAGAGAAAGGTGAAAGACAGATGAAAGTGAAGAGAGATAAAAGCCGGAGTGAGGAGGGTGTGGGATAAAGCAGGAGGAAGGGAGGCAGAGATGAAAGCAAAATGAGAAAGATAAGAACAGAGTGAGAGAGACAGAGAGGGAAACGGAGGAAGAGATAGATAGTGTACAGAGTGGAGAGAGAGGTAACCATGGAAACAAGAGGAAGGTACAAAAGAAGAGATAGACAAAGGGGCTTGATTTAAAAAGAATGAAACTTGGACGAGAGAAAAGTAATTCCGACAGAAATTTGTTACCAGGAGGTGCAGAGATAATATTAAAAAAAATAGGAGCGACAGCCATGGAGGGACAGCGTCTGCGTGTGGACGCCCGTATGCGGGTGCAGAAGGCACTCCAGAGACCTCTAGTGTTAATAGGCTTCTGCGGTTCATTGTGGGCCTCACCTTGAGTAAATCTGGGGCCATTTCTTTATATAGGACACTCACAAAGTAAAGATGGAAAAATCATTTCATTTTTTTTTTTTTTTTTTACCCTCACACAAAAATTTCACATGCACACAATGAGACTCTACAGTGTCTTATAATAATAAATTGCCATTAAGAAATAGCAGGGAAAGACTTAAATAGGATAAAGTACCTTGGTGAGATATTTCTCCCATCTTGCTGCAAAGAAAAACTGCATTTCTGATAAGAAGATTTAAGTTGGTCCTGCTCTGTGTTTGCTGACTTATTGAATGAACTTGGGGTGCATGTTGAATTCTGTACTGCAGGCTATCCTTTCCCAATGAATAAATGCAACATGCCCATATATTAGGATTCATATTTGTATATCTATATAGAGTTACAGACAGACAGAGAGGTTTTTTTTATTATTATTATTTTATTCTGTGGTTTTTGAGTCTCTTGTGGCTATCCCTCCTTCTCCCTTCCCCCTTCTCTGTTTTTTCTCTCCTCTCTGTCTTTCTCTTTCTCTTTCGTCCTCTGTCTCTGTTTCTCCCCCTCCCTCCTTCCCTCCCTCCCTCTTTCTCTTGATCTCTCTCTCCTCCTCTCTCTCCTGCTCTCTCATGCCCCCCTCTTTTTCTTTCTCTATTTCCTTCCATAGCTCTCTGTCTCACTCCCGCGCCCCCCTCTCTGTTCCTTTTATATCCTCCTTGCTGAATGCTCTTCTCCTCTCCTCCCTCAACTCTGTCTTTTCTCCTTTATATTCAGTCTCTTTTTTTTCAAGCTCTCCCCACACTCTTTTCTCCAATGTTGTCTCCAAGCAGAGCTATTTCATTGGTAATATTCTGTCTTTCCATTTAGCAATCCCGCTGCAAAATGAAAAAGAGTCATCTTTTATTCAGTTTTCCTGCTTTTTTTCTGTTTTAATTTTATTCATTAATTTATTTATTTGCACTGACCATCTCTCCTTTCTGTATGGCTGTTTGCTGTGGAATGGTTTGCTGGGAGAATTGTTTAAATATTAAGAGCCTGGAAGGGGAAGGAAACAAGCAAACATTAGAAAACATCAATACTGAACCCAAACTTGAAGTTGGAAGCCGTTGTTGCAAAAGTTTCTAGTCTTTTCCTGCTGTGTTTTTAGGCAATACTGATAAATCCCTCCTGCTTCTTCATACCAACCTTAAGGATTAAAAACTCTTCAGGGCGGGGCTACTTTTTTCTTACCGTTTTCTCGTATTCCATCCGAAGTGCTAGCTGTCTTTTCGGTGCTTATGAAAATCCCTGCTGGTCTTTGTTTATTTTTTCTGCTCGTGAAAGCATAATTACAGCAGCTAATCATGCAACTTACTAATATATCAGCATGCCATGTAGAGGTGAGTCTGATCTAGCACTGGAAATAACAGAAGGTGTGTGGGCTTGATGCTGCAGACAGAGGTTGGAGGAAATGAAAAAAAAAAGAACAGTGACATCAGTCCAAAACAAAAAGAAAAAAAAGTTCAAAAACAAGAGCAAGCATTATTACTCTAAATGAAAATTCTTACCTGAAGACTGAACTAACATATCTGAAACAGAGCTGCCCTTCCAGTTTGCCTGACAGGGAGAGGGTGTTGAATTATAGCCATCACAGCGTCTCAGGCTCAGGCTGAGCAAACTGGGGCTGTATGCTGCCTGTCACTAGGCTGCATGTAGAAACATTGACTGTAAAAGCTAAAGGTGTGCAATGAATATACAGAAACACCAGCATCCAGTGACCTACCTTACAAAGGTATGCGTCTAAAAAAGCTTTTAAATGATTTATTCTTTTAAGAAGTTGTAATCATATCCCTTTGAAATATTTGAGAAAAACGCAATCTTGATTTATTTTCCAAACGAATGCCTTGTTATGAAATAAGGGCACAATAAAAGCAGAAAAAATTTGAGATCTCACATGTAAAGCTTTATATATCCTTCTGAGGTATATTGAATGCAAATTTGAAAGAAATGTCATTGACTATATCGATTAGCCTATTCCCCAGGTTTTCAAACCTGGAACTGGAACTCATGTAAGCTTGGACATCGTCATTCAGATCCAAGTTCTGACTTTTCCTCAATTCACCATCTTCCATTTGACTTTTTACAGGAGTTCCAAAAAGAATATTTTTTTTCTTTTTGGGGGGGAAGGTTGAAGTTTATAAAGAAAGGATGAGTGTATTTGAAACAACCATTACTTTGGTTGGAATTCACTTTAGATCACAATAAATTTGTTCTGATTTACCTTGCAAGTTATTTGCAAGGGATTTGTGGCCTCGTAGTTAGAGCAGGTTGCTTCCATCCAAAGGAGATCAGAAGATTTTTGGTTTGAATCCAAAAGACTGCCAGTCTGGGTTTCTAAGGAAGACCCTTACCCCCAGAATGCTCCCTGTTGCACATTGGTAGCCCACTCCTCCTCAAGAAGATTGATTAAATGGAGAGGACATATTTCATGTAATGTATAAAGCTAAAAACACAAAAAAGACTATGAATATTTGTACCAATATCATCCAGACTACCTCTTAAGTGCAACCAGTTGTGTTTTTAAACCAGTTTGGGACTCATCAACCGAAGTTTGAGTTTGTGTTATGATCTATTCTGATGAGCCAATCGTAAAAGTGTTTAGTTAGATTTCCTGTGTGGTTGATTATGAGCCTTTGGAAAAGGGTTGACTGTGACTTACGAACCATTTATGATTGAAAAAAATTTCATATGCCACAATGGAGAAATTCAGGCGTGACAATGACAAAAACATGTAGACAGAAATCACCAGGCTTACAAACTATTAAATGTGTATAATAAGCTTATAAGAAGTGGAGCTTTAAAGTTGATGAGAGAGAATAAAAAAATTGATTCATAATATGGAACATTCAGATAAAACTACAATGACTAAGTGAAATATAACAAAGATAGCCGCTTATTCAGAAAAGGCCAAAAGGAAAAAAAAAATTAAGTAAACATAATTGTACAAACAAACACTCTCAGAGAAGCTTAAAAAAAAGTTTGCAAGTAGACATTAGCATCTGACAGACAGTGTAAATAATCCTTTATAAGATCAAGAACCTGGGGAACTAGTTCTTGATGTGATCAAATTTATTTCTGAGTAAAGTGATCATGTCTTGATTAAACTCTTCCAGAACGTACTGATTATCGCTCCTCTTATAGAGCACTCCTTGTTGCCATTTAAAATATACTGGTACTTCAAAGACTTTATGATTCCATGCATTACAGCAAGGTTCCCTGGACCGTTGGAAAATAAATACAGTCAAGATATCACAATTCCTACAATTTATTTAACAGTGGTAATGATGAGTGTGACGATTATGCCAACCTAGAATGCTTACTGCCAAAGATGTTTTCTTTGTTTCAACTGGTCAAGCTGGGTCAAACTACCAGCAGAGATGAGAAGGGACTACATTTAGATTTGTGCTGCTATAAGATAGAACGCTTTTCTCTGGTATCACTCCCTGCAACATTACGTTACAATGTTTGTAGCATTAGTTATAGAGACCCCAAAATGTAGGAAATTGCTGCACTCTTTGCAACCGTGTCTAGCTTTGTGGTAGGACTCAGTTCAATTATTCAATCAATTCAATTAACTCCTTTTATTTAGAAATGATTCACAACAGATTTTTCTCAGGGCACTTTTTGGAAATAACAAAAAAAAATAAATAAATAAAAATTTATCCAATCATATAGGCACATTCAAAGTTAATTAAATACACTCCAACTTGATTACAGTTATAAAACAATACAATCCAAAAAAGAAAATTGGTTATAAGTCTTTCTAAGGGAAAATTTCTGACTGCATCGAGTCACTGAGTTCTCCCCACAGGAACAGTTAGCAATAGTAAACAACCACTTGCACTGAGCTGTTAGGTTTATAAGGCAAGGCAAGGCAAGTGCATTTGCAAAATAGAGTGGCAGTACAATTCAAATTGTTGTTCATGAGGGAAGAAAAGGTAACGTACATTGCAGCGGCATAAAGGTAACACAAATAATTAAATGATAAAAACTTTTTTTATGAAAGTTGGACTAAAAATGTAATTAATTATGTTTAGATTTCGCAGTCAAAGGCCACTCTATATTTTTATCCATTAGACTTAGATAACTTTATTGCCATTTTGTATAAACAGTGTGTAAAAAACGAAATGTTTATACATACAGCTTTCCAACAGGAAAAGAGCAGCTTGGCAGTAAAATGGACATTTGCATTTATAAAGTTATAAATATATATTTATAAATATTTGGATGGTTAAGATTAGTGCTAAAATTAAATAAGGAGATATGGTGTAAAATGCAGTAGAAACGCTAAGTTGAGTTCTATTTTGAAGATTCACCATGTAGTACAAGTATGATGTTATGAGTGTAATGCAGATACTCGAATTGTGATGTGATTAGTTTTCAACAGTTCAACAGTCTTATGGCAGCGAGGGGAAAAGCTGTTACAGAACTTGCTAGTCCTGCATTGAATGCTGCGAAGCCTCTTCCCAGAGGGCAGCAGGGAGATCAGTCCATGGTGGGGGTGTGAGGGGTCATTGGTGATGTTACGGGCTCGGGACACAGGGATTAAAAGTCTTTTATGGAGGGCAGAGGAGCCCTGATGATCCTCTCTGCTGTTCTCACCATGCATTCATACCAAGGTAAGGTTTCAGCACATTTATGGTTTTCTGATAGTTTATTCCAGATTAGTAGTGGATAAGAACTAAAAACAGCTTCTCTGTGTTTGGTTTTGGGTCTGGGTTTGTGAAGTAGATTAGAGCCAAAAGGACCTGAGAGGTCTTTCATGTATTTAGGTGCTAAACCATTCAGTGATTATTTTAGACTAACAAATGTTTTCTGTGAGATATGGGGAGCAGTGCTTTAGAAATGGGTGACGTGCTCCACTTTATTTGTTTTGTTGAGGATGTAGGCAGACCTGTTACAGTAATCAATTCTACTAAAGATGAACACATGAATTCGTTTTTCAAGATCCTTCTCAGACATTAGTCCTTTAGTCCTGGAGATTCTTATTAGGTAATAGAAGGCAGATTTTCCTGCTGCCTTTACGTGCCTTTGAAGTTGAGGTCTGAGTTCATCACTACACCCAGATGTTGAGTCTGATTAGTGGTTTCTAGCTGCATTAACTAAAGCTGTGAGCTAACTTTTAAAGGCTTTTTCTCTGATCCAAAGATATTACTGTAAGTTTGGTCTGATATTTTAATGCATTGTTTAGAATACATATGATTGTGAACGCAGTTTGTGTAAACTGTCATTTTAACATGGAGAAAACCCTGACCCAAATAAATGTAGAGTTATTTTTAGTTAGATTGTTGTATCACAGTAAAATATGAACTCTTTTTACTGCTTTTCACATATCCTTACCAACAGTGCCAACAAATGTGTCTGCATAATAAATTCATTAACTAGATTTGCTTTAACTCGCACAAACTAAGAATGAAAAAACAGGAAGTTTTCTGTGATAAATTGCCTGTAATTGATTGAGTTTTCTCAGGAGTAATACAGATGACTGATATCTGAATCTTTTGTACCTAATCAGTGCCACCACCACTGCTCTCCATCTCCTTGACTTGTTCCCTTTTCTCTAGCTAAAAACAATGAGTTCTAACTATGACCCAGCTAACAGAGGATGTGGCTGTGGACTGTATGGTGGTTCAATGGATAAACAGCTCAGAGCAGGCCTGCTTTAGTAGACATGCAACGTGTGTGTGGAGATCAGAAAGGCACGTTCGTGTCATGTGTGCCTGTCCTCTGACCTCAGCAACCAGACCAACACATTTGAAATCCCAGATGAGTTCCCTGCAAAGAAAGCCAATAATTTAGTTCCTTCTCACCTCATCTAGTACCTACCTGTAGAAATGAAATTGTACCCTTATTACCACTCTAGCTTATTTGTTCCCAAGGACTTATCTCATGTAAATGTAACTGAAGTTAATGGACATGCAATTTTCTTTGCTTTGTTTTTAGTGTTTAAGAAGATTCAGGTCTGGAAAAGAGCCAGAGCGTTTCCAACTCCCCTCAAAAAACTTTTGTTTTGTCTGTGGCTTTTTCATTTTCCCCATAGGCTAGTTCTGTGTTGTTTTATGTACGTGTCCCTTGTTGTTTCTTCCATGTGGTTTCTTTGTCTTTCAGCCTCTTATCTCTTTGTTTCTTCCCTTGCTCTCCTTCTATTTTCTTTCCCCCGACTTCCTGCTATCTCTCCCCCTCGCTCACACCCTCACTCAATCTCTTTCTCTCCCCCCCATCCTTCCCTCCCTCACGCTCACTCTCATTCCCTATCTCCCCCTCTGCCCTCCTCCTCACCCCCCTCCGCACCCCTTTCTCTCTATCTTTTCTCATTCTCGCAGCACTCCCAGCTGCTGATGATTGATCAAGGTTTTCAAGGTTTGCCCTTTCCTGTTATTTAGCAGGAAATGTTTATGCACAGTTCTCAGTCTTGCGGTCACAATTGGCATGTGTCCACACTGTGTTTGTTGTGCCAGCCTGCCTGCACCTATTCCTGCTTGTCTTATATCCACTTTTTTGTATGTTCGTAAGTACAGCAAAGGTAAGACAATGTAAAAGAATACCTGTCTAAATCATGAGGTTCATCATTAGTGGCCACATCAGTTCTCAGCTGACAGGTAGAGCGCTCTGCCGCACCATTTCTCAAAGAAATCTGGAAGTTCAATAGTTAATGTCTTCCCTTTGCTGTTTTTTTTTCCTTTTTTCCTCACTCTCTCTGTTTCTCCTTTTTTTCTCTCTCCATTCCCTTTGCTCACATCCTTCCACCTCCACCTCCTCTCCTTCACTTCTTTTCTTTTCTCTTGCTGATGGACTCTTCTTTTTTTTCTTTTTTTCTTCTCCCACTCCCATCACTGTTTTTTTTCTTCTTTCCTCCACACACCCTGCTCCTGTTTTCAATGCATTTTCTTTCAACTCACTATCTGTCTTTCCATCCCCACCTCTTCCCCAACCCACGCCCCCCCTGTCCTTTCTTCCCTTGTCTTTTATTCTTTTTCTTTCTTTCACCACATCTTTTCTTATACCCCAGCCTCCTCCTCCTGCTTCTCCTACAGTTCTTCTTTCCTTTCCTTCTCCTTTTTTACTGCATTCTATTTTTCCCTCCCCCACACCAATTCTTTCCTCTTTCCCTTTTTCTTTCTGTCCCCCCCCTTTGCTTCCTCCACTCAGCTTCACCCCCCTCCTTTTGCTTCTTTCTTCCTTATTCTTTCCCCCCCATGTCTGTCTCCTTCCCTCCCTCTCTCCTAACTGCTTTTCTCTCCTTTCTTTTTCTACTCCTTTCTTTTGTCACTCTGTTGTTTTCCTCCTTCTGAATTTCCCAGGCAGTATACTTTATACTTAATTAGTTTGGATAAAGAACTCCTCTCTTTCACTGAAAAAGTTGAAAAATGTCGGATTTTCTTAGACATTATCTGTCTGTCTGTGTTGTCACTGTCATACGTACCTCCACCCAATGCGTCCCTGAGTGTTTGCGAAAGTCTACAATGTCTCTGAGTGTAAGTGTGTCTAAATCCATTATATATATACAGGAAGAGAGACAGAGAGATGGATATATAGATTTTATGTATCTATACATATGGAAAAGATAAATATAGAGATTGATAGATAAAGAAATATAGATTTATGTGAGTGGAGAGTGTTAATCTTAGCATATGCTCATATAAAAAATGGGGAAATGCAAAGTATGAAGTGTGATCAGAACAAGATAGTAGCTGCCAAAGAGAAATGTGTGTTGAAGGGTCATGTTGAATTGTACGTAGTGAGGAAGGGAGATAAGATGTGTGTGTGTTTATGAGGGAAAAGAAAAGAGAAAAGTGAGATGGGAAGGAGAGGGTGGGAGGAAGAGAAAGAAATGGGGTGATGCTGTGTGTTTGTGTGTTGGGGTGAGAGGGGGGGGGGGGGGGGGGGCAGGCACAGACAGTTCTGATAACAGCAACAGTAGGAGGAGGATGAGCCGTGGGACCGCCCCACTCTCCCTCAGATATAAATAGGAGGTGGATTTTTTTACTCCACTCACTTCTCCTGAAGAATGAGATCCCTGAAACACCTCAAACATCACTCCAGGAGCAATGTGGTAAGTTTGGGAGCCTGGGGGACACACTGGGGAAGGTGTAGTTGTTTTCTCAGAGAGAGGCATGGCAGGGCGATAGGGACTTTTTTGTTTGCAGTTTGTCTGTGACGTGTTTACACTCGTCCTGTCTGCACTCTTAAGTTGAAGTTATAGGAAAGAAGAGAGGATTGACTTTACACGCGTGGCATGAGGGCTGTGGGACCTGTTTTCTGACAGAGCTCCTTTCTAATTGTTTGTCCTTAGGTGTCTTTCAGTCTTGCAACTTTAAATGTGAAAGTGCGCCATACTCACAAAAATTATCCCTACCTTCCCCGTCTACTTGTCATTTGTCTTTTTCTCTTTCATTTTTGTCAGCTTTTCATTTGGCTGTGCTTTTTCTTCACTCTACAGCCCTCCCTTCCTCCTTCACCTCTTCCCTCTTACTCACTCTGTCTTTCTGTCTCTCTTCGGCTGCCCCCCCTTACCACCACCACCACCCCTCCATACACTCACACCCCCCTTCTCCTTTTCCTTTCTCTCTTCACTCCTCTCACACGCTCACTCAATCTCTCCTTCCCCTTCCCTTCCCTTCCCTCCCTCCCCTCTTTTCTTTATCTTTCAGCCCCTCCATCTCATTTCTCTCTCTGTCTCCCTCCCTCCACTCCCTCCCTCCCCCGCCCACAGCTCTTTCTCCTTCTCTTCATACCTCCCTCCCTCTTTTCTCTTTCTTTTTCTCACACACACATGCTTTCAAACACACACCCAGTCTCTTTCCTTTTCTTTCCTTACAAACACACAGTCTGTCTCTGTCTGACTACTTTAAAAGCAGTAATTATAAATGACGTGGTTATCAGGGCATCCAGGTCTACTCCCCTCACCCATGCCCACACACACCTTTATTCCTTCTCTTTATCTCTTCTTCATTTCTCTGTCTACTCTTTTCTTTTTCCTTCACATGGTGTCAGGAAAGGGAAGCAGCTCTTTCTTACATGGCAGAGTGAACGCTGTGGAGCCCTGCCTGCAAAAAAAAAAAGAAACATAGAGGGTCAGAACTTCTCAGAAACATTTTTCACTTAGCCTGATCCTTCCCAATATAAAGCGCGACATCAAGTCTTCATATGAAACAAAGGGCCAGTTTGATTGCCGCTCGGTTTCTCCAAAACATGACCATGAGGATCTAAAATACTATTTATAAAGTCTAGTTTTCTTTATTCACCTGGAATACAGAATAAGTTCAGAGTTCAGTTGAAATTATAACCTTGGTATAGAAGTGTAACTGTTAAATTGGTCACTGTGTTAAGACAATCAATGAGACGGTTTGCTCCAGTGATGGGACGGTCAAGCCAGGCTGTCCCAGGACCCCACAGGAAGTGCAGAGGACAGTCCACGGAAGTCAGTTTCCTGGCCAGGACCTGTATCCCTTGTTGTTTTCTTTATTATTCTGAAGCATGTTAAGGAAGGAAGCAGTGTGGAAAAACAGATCTGCCTTAACATCTTGATCTAATGCTCTGTGGATGCAGAGCAAAGACAAAAAAGCTCTCCTCTTTGCATAGCTTTCTAGTAAAAAGGAGGATTTAAATACACATACGCTAGAATAACTTCAATGTTAAGATACAGTTTATGAGTCCAAAATAAGAAGGGATGTTTTGTGCTAATTAAATATTAAGTAGTACTTTTACATATTACTTTATCCGTTCCAGGTGCATTACGGCTTATGCAGTGTGTGTCTGTGTGTTTGCAGGAGGAAGAGAGAAGCTGTTTTGTGCGAACCTTTCCAAAGATGACTGAGGCACAAGTGGATGTGGGCACACAAACGGAGCCCGTGGTGGTGCTATCACTTGCTCAAGCTGCTGTTCTTGGGCTCATCTCCCAGAATGAAATATTTGGGGCCACCATTGCCCCGAATGGCTTTTACACAGGGGAGCCAAAAGAGGGCCCCCCTCCACACCCTGAGTCAGTGGAGTATGAATATGCCGACCAGCTGATAGGTGCCAATGGGGACTACCTGCCTGAGCCGTCTGGGGAGCAGGAGCCCCAGCCGCACTGTAGCGAGAGAAGACGACCTGGCCCCCGTGGGAGAACCAAGAGGCCCAGGAGTGATGGGGAGCTAGAATCTCCGCAGCAGAAAGAGGTTGCTCCACAGGCTCAGGTTAAAGGCGAAAGACTTGATTCTGACATCCCTCCGCCCTGCATTCATATGAACAACAGAGACAGTCCTGGCAAGTCGGAGGATTCGGTAACCCATCATGCTTCCCCGAAAGAAGAACAGGCCTGTGGAAACTGTTCATCATGTGTGAGAGACAAACCTGTGCCACAAACGGACGGACAAACCGAACAGGTGCAGGAAGATGGTTCTGTTAGGGGGACAGAGAGGAAGGAAGGAGAGTTAATGGTAGAAGAAGAAGAGGAGGAAGCACTGAACCTTAAGACAACTGGAGAAAATAGCAGTCCTCTGGAGAATCGTTATTATGATTCCAACGAGGTGGCCTACAAATCTTCTGATATGCCAATGCAAGGAGAATATGAGGAGAACAGCCAGCCCCAGGCCATGCTTTGGTCGGACCCAGAGGGGCTCGCCAGACGAATGCAGATTGACCGATTGGACATTAATGTACAGATTGATGAGTCTTACTGTGTTGATGTGGGAGAGGGTCTGAAACGCTGGAAATGTCGTATGTGTGAGAAGTCCTACACCTCTAAATATAATCTTGTCACTCATATCCTGGGTCATAATGGAATTAAGCCCCATGAGTGTGTGCACTGTGGGAAGCTTTTCAAGCAGCCGAGCCACCTTCAGACTCACCTGCTCACCCATCAGGGGACCCGACCCCATAAGTGCACAGTGTGTGAAAAGGCCTTTACACAGACCAGTCACCTGAAGAGGCACATGCTGCAGCACACAGATGTTAAACCTTACAGCTGCCGCTTCTGCGGTCGGGGCTTTGCCTACCCCAGCGAGTTGAGGACCCATGAGAACAAACACGAAAACGGTCAGTGCCATGTCTGCACCCAGTGCGGCCTTGAGTTTCCAACCTACGCCCACCTGAAGCGTCACCTAACCAGCCATCAAGGTCCAACCACTTACCAGTGTACAGAGTGCAACAAATCCTTTGCGTACCGGAGCCAGCTGCAGAACCATTTAATGAAGCATCAAAACGTTCGTCCCTTTGTTTGTCCTGAGTGTGGGATGGAGTTTGTCCAGATCCACCACCTTCGACAGCATGCCCTCACACACAAGGTATGGGTGATGTGTCCACTTTACAATCAGCCAGTTAGCTAGCCTCATTGTGCTTTAGATTACTGAACCCTTATTTTAAACAAGATAAAAACTAAAAAATTCTGGATAGTCAGGATTAAATAAGTTATCAGTTTCTCTTCTTAGTGAAAGTGGCATTAATACAGTTTTAATATTAGATCAAATGTCATTATTGCATCAAAGCCTATTCTCTAAAACCGGTTGCTTTGCACACACTGCCTTCAAAGGCTTACGTTTTTGTTTGTTCAACCCCACACCCAACATGAGTGTTGCGTGATCTGCAAAAGCCTTTTCTCTTTACCTCTGGTTCACATAGTCTCTTACAGATGTATGATATATACTTTTTTATCTGTATTGTGGTTATTTTATTCACAAGTATAGCTGAATACCTTTTATTTCTTAGGTATTTATAACTGTCCCTGATTTAAATCTGATCCCCTTGTGTTTCCCTCCAGGGTATGAAAGAATTCAAGTGTGATGTGTGTGCCAGAGAGTTCACTCTGTCGGCCAACCTGAAGAGACACATGCTGATTCATGCCAGCGTGAGACCCTTCCAGTGCCACATCTGCTTCAAGACCTTCGTCCAGAAGCAGACCCTCAAAACGCACATGATTGTTCACCTCCCTGTCAAACCCTTCAAATGCAAGGTGGGTGTACCAAGCAGGAGACTTAGACAATTTTTATTGTCATCTTGTATACACAGTGTATACAAAAAATAAATTTTGATGCAGTGAATGAGCAACTTACTAGCATGAAATAAACATGATCATTTATAAAGTGCAGCAGTGATCAAGAATGTAGACAGTGTAGGAGAAAAAGAAAAAAAAACAGTTGACAGTCATGGTGCAAAAGGCATTGATGTGGAAAGGTTCAGTGCAGTGCAAAATAAATAGATATGGTGCAAAATGCAGCAGAATATTGAGTTGTGTGCTTTTTAAAGGGATTATGAAAAAACATCTGCCACATCGGTAGTGCAAATATGTTTTCAAGTGTGATTCAGTCTTTATTTAAGTTTCAAAAGTTCAACATTCTGATGGCAGCAGGGAAGAAGCTGTTGCAGAACATGCTGGACTTGCAGTGAATGCTGCAAGTTTAGATGTCGGCTCGCACCAAACCAATGAACAATACTAATTCTTGTACTTTGTTTTTTTTTCCCCTGGAAAAGGTGTGCGGAAAGTCGTTCAACAGAATGTACAATCTACTTGGCCACATGCACCTCCATGCTGGCAGCAAGCCCTTCAAGTGCCCTTACTGCTCCAGCAAGTTCAACCTGAAGGGCAACCTGAGTCGACACATGAAGGTTAAGCATGGCATTATGGACACCACAATTGATGGACATGGTGAGTGGCTTTTGCTCTTGTCCTAATTAGTCTGCTTAGAACAGATGAAGCTGATAAATTTGTTCATGGGGTTCAGCGTGGCATGCTTCCAAGTGAGACTCTTCTGAGGGCTTCATGTCACAATTGTCACTTAGTCTGTCCCTAATGGACTTGGACTCAGCATGTACTGTAATGTAGAGGCCAAGCATTCTGATGTGTCTGTCACTCTCTCCCCATGTGTTTAGTAAATATAGCAGTGCCTGGATTAGACATGCCTGTCCCTATCAGTGAAGACTGATGCTGAGGACAGGCAATCTGCTGGCTTTCCTCAATGTGGCCATATTTCTATAGGAAGAGATTTATGCAGCAGCAAGGGTGTCTGTTATGGATGGCAGCATAAGATTATATTTGTATCTTCCCCTTCCTTTGTCAGAGCCACCCAATGGGACGGAAGGCCAGGAGGAGTACGAAGAGGAGAGCTTTGAATTCAGTGAGCGAGAAAACCGCGCCAACAACAACACACCAGACGTGGCCAAGCTATCTCAAATGGAGTACTACAGCAATTATGGGAAGAGTACGGGGCGCTTTAGTGCAGCAGGGATAGTACCAAATACACAAAACTGAACATGTGTGTGAACTCAATTAACATAGATTTGTTTTATTGCAATTAAAAGAAAAAAAAAATGCTTAAGTTCCTCCATAAAGGGATAGCTTGTATTTTTCAACTGAGGTTCTATGATAGTTTCGGCCAATAGTTTCATTGCCTGTAATTCAAAGATGATTTGGAGAAGATCTAGAAAACTTTGGGGAATGTGAGACAAACACAATGCTGTTTCTGATTTTAGCTGCTTTTTATCATCTCGTAATACTTATTTTGTTGGATAAAGTCCATATTAAGATTTGTCAAACATCTACGCTTTGATAAAGAAGCCGTCTCTATTACATATACTAACTCAAGACCTAATGTAAAAAAATCCAAACAATCCCTTTAAGAATGTGGACGCCTAGCAAACTGCACATTAATATGCACTGGAATCACTGACATTCTGAAAATGTGAAAAATTAATCTCTAGAGGTTATATTTTAAAAAGAGCAGCATAGAATAGTTTTTATTTAAGAATCCTGCTAATTTGCCAGTTGCTTAACAAGGTCATCATCTGAACCCTAAAATAGCACACTTTGAACAAGAGGAGATGCATGTTATATTGCACTTAGACAATCCCAGTATCTCTCAGTGTGCTGGGGTTTCACCGGTGTGAGCGGTGAAGGAAGGGAACAGGTGTTCTTTCACCTACCAAAGCTTATCAAAAGGTTAATGATTCACCTTGATTTATACTGTGAAGAATAAAAGCTCTGTTAAAAAAAAAGGAATCCACTTTAGTTCTGTGCTTTACTGTATATTACTGTACAGCGTATCAGTCCTGCTGTATGTTGGCTGGTACTGGTGCTTGCACTAGAGGACCACTGTGTCTACTTTTTACTTTCTCATCAAGCATCCTCCCCTCCATTGATCTCTTATCTATGAATGTAACTGTTTCTGTGGAATGTTTTCAGGCAAATTCAAACAGCCTTTTTTTAATGCTTTGACCCCTTTACCAAAGAATTTGACGAACCTTGCAGCTATGGGCAAGTTCCTTTTTTTTACCTCGCAATTCTGTCGAGCTGGGACATTGAATTTCCCCGACTTTATGAAATTACATCCAGGTTTCCCCTCCTACCCAATTTTTTGATCTCCGCAAAAGATTACCATGGAAATAAAAGCTGTGGTGCAGAATCTCTTTGAACAAACCCTACCTTCCTCCCGTAAAATCAGAGATTCTGCAAAGGCAACACTGTAAAACACATTTACAAAGCGGCTCCATATTTTTTTATTTTTGGATTTTTAAATGGGTAACTCTTGAATAGAATTGTCCCCCTCAGAAAAAACAAAAGAAAAAACACTTTGGACAGAAATATTAAGTGGCCCAGAGTGTGCGAGAGCACACCATCCATCACGCCGCGTACGGCTCTCAAGTGATGAACGACAGCCTCCCGACATGTGACAGGGCCGTGGACCTTGCGAAAGATGCGGAAATCTTTAAAATAATCAGTTTTACACTGCTCAGCTTTTTTTTTTCCCACACCAAACTTGCAACCTCCAAAAAAGTTTCCTCATTTAAAATTGTTGATACTGTGCATTATAAATAAAAAGTGCTATTCTTTGGTGGTTCATTTCCTTCAGCTTCTGTGTTTACTGCATCAATCTTAGCAACTATACAAAAAGGGGAAGATACTCATCCTAAACAGCTTTCCGTTTAGACTTAAGTGTGAAGATGATATGAATAGAGATGTATGTACAATGTTGTGTACCAGGCAGAATTGTCTAATAAATTTATTTACCTTAATTCTCCTGAGTTTTTAATTTAAAAAACACAAAGATAAACATCGGTCAAACAAGATTTATTGGCAAGCATGTCTGACAGTCTTCGATCCTGCTCCAGGCATAACACAGCACTGAGTACATTACACATTACAAAAATAAAACTTGCACATTATGGGTCAGGTGTTTATGGGGTCATCAGATGGAAAGACGACTTGTGTCATTTCATTGTCTAAAAGAACACTATTTAATCCTACAGTGTATGCTCTCTCAGGTAAAACGCAAGTGGATTTGTTGACCTTTCAAGTTAAAAATGAGGTACAAAAACTTAAGAGTGACATTGCCACCTCCTGGCTCTTATTGTCGTTTCAAGTCCTTCACTTGCCGAGGGCCTTTTCCAGATTTTTCTTGATGGCGTCGAGGAAGTCTGTAGTATTCACATAGTGCTCGTTCAGCTTCACACTGGAAATTAAGCAAAAAGAAGGAAAATCAAGCCAACTACAAACACCTCTTGATTAATAACGCAATAACAATTATAAGGTTTCTTTTTATAACGGATTAAAAAGAAATATATGAGCAAACAAGATCTGATAAATTTAGTAATCCATTAAAAAATTTCTGATCCTCATTCAAATATTACTGCAAACATTTTCCTACTAAATATTAAATTTACTCATTTGTTGAAACCTTTTTGAACCAAATAATGAATTTCCCCTTAACAAAACCTTTCAAAATGTTTAAATGGTGAGGATACCATGTTAAAAAAAAAAAAACATGTACATTTAAGCAAACATAGCAGTCCTAAAAAATAAAAAAAGTTTTTAACTGTTTTACAGAAGCACACGGGTTTAAAGATATACTTTTCTGTTTCATGTCAGTAATGGCTTAAAGTAATAGTACACCCAAAACATGATTAGCCTTCATTTTCTACTCACCCCCATGCTGAACAACACTCTGGAGTACTTTTTTGATATCTCAAATGCACCTGGAGATCTGGGAGGCTTCTTGCTGTCTGCTGACATTCAAATAATGGAGGTCTACGGTGCCCGAGACAGAAAGGTCCATAAAAGTCCACAAAAACGTGTCAATATTCCTCCATACTGCTCGTCCAATGTATTCCAAGTGTCCCGAGTGGGTAGCATCCAGAATTTACTCGAAACGAAGTCATTTAGAATGTTTTTAGAGCATAAACAGTAGTGTATAGTATTACCTGAAAGCGCGCGCCAGCGCGTTCAGGACGCTACGGAAGCCGGCAGACCAAACCAGATGAAAGTGCGCATTCAGCGTCTGCTCTGCCGATAATGCAAGCGTAGAAGAAGAAATGTGCTGTTTACCTGTGCAAAGAAAGAAACAACGAAAGAAAAATGTCTGAGGACTTCAGTGTTGAGGAAGAGCATGAGTTCTTTGCCGAGCTGAATGCGCTGGTTTGGTCTGCTGGCTTCCGTAGGCTCGTGAACGCGCGCTTTCAGGAAATCCTATACACTACTGTTTATGCTCTAAAAACATTCTAAATGACTTCGTTTCGAGTAAATTCTGGATGCTACCCACTCAGGACACTTGGAATACATTGGACGAGCAGTATGGAGGAATATTGACACGTTTTTGTGGACTTTTATGGACCTTTCTGTCTCGGGCACAATAGACCTCCATTATTTGAATGTCAGCAGACAGCAAGAAGCCTCCCAGATCTCCAGATGCATTTGAGATATCAAAAAAGTACTCCAGAGTGTTGTTCAGCATGGGGGTGAGTAGAAAATTTAATGCTCCAATATACAGATGCTCTTAAAAGTTCATTACCTAAACTGTGGCTGCACCTTATCGGGTCTTTAATGATTAATTTCTAAAATATGTTTTCAAATGAAGTTGTTCTTAACGTGGTTTAAAGTGGAAAAAAAAGCAAAACTTTCCCAGGTGTGTATCCAGGGTTCCTACAGCATAAGGCAAGTTAAATTCAAGACTTTTTAATGCCACTTGAAATAAAAATTTAAGACCAAATTCACAAGAAACACAACAAAAAACCTGCTTGCAACAACTTAACCCAAAGGTTTATTATAACATAAATCTCTCCACTAATGTTTTAAATTTTGAAAAGCTTCCCATACAGGAAGAAAGCAGATATATTTTAACAATTATTTAACTGAGTTTACAAACTTTGTTTTGCAGAGACAAGGGTGGAACAAAACCGAGAAATACCGGCTGTTTCTCGGTAACTCGATTTTGATGCTTTGTGTTTCGATCTTCGCATGTGCGACTCCACTGCCTTAATTCCCATCGTTCCGAGCTTGAATGACTTCTTGCACAAAATACACTGTGCCTCATGTATGTTCCCTGGTACTGGTTTTACAGACAAAAAGTTAATGGTGCATCTCCCAAATGTCCCGGCCGCAACAACGCTTTTATTGGTTCCGCTATCGCGACGGAACCAATAATGGCGAGCCGTTTTTTTTATGAAAAAAAAAAAAAAAAAAGTTAATTTTAACGTTTTATTCAGATTACAAAAATAAATCGTAATAAAAATAATCCTATTTATGATGTTTTAAAAATATTGTAAGATCCTCCATATCCCAGACTACCTTATAGACCTCCAATTTATCATGAAATATAAAACACTCAAGTTGACTATATGTGCATCACAAATATATTTTTTCATCTTTAAGATTATTTATATGAACAACAAAAACCAGAAACAACAAAACTGGAAGGGAGGAAGGAAAAGAAAAAAAATAGGTGGACACAGGAAAAAAGACAAGGTAAAGAAGAATGGTGAAAAGAGGGAGCGAAAAGAAAAATGACACACAAGGGGAAAGCAAAGTTGGGAAAAAAAAGAGGAGGAAATAAGGAAGGCAGGAAAGCAGTGAAAGAATAATGGGCAGAAGGAAGAACAAGAGGGAGGGAGTTGTGAGACAAGGAAGGAATAAAAAAGAAGAGGGGAATGTAAGACAAGAATAGAAGAAATGAGGGCAGAAAGAAGAGCATGAGGGAGGGGGGGAGGAAGTTGGGACTCAAGGAAGGGAGAAATGAAGAATGAGGAACAAAGAAAGGAAGGGGAGAAGGAAGACTATGAGAAAGGCAAACAGGACACCTGCAAGGATGAAAGGTGGCAAGGAAAGAGATAAGATAGGAGTGAAGGGACTCAAAGCAGGAAGGATATAACATTTACAAAGGAGGGAAGTCTGGAAATTAAGATTTTTTTCCCCATTCCATATTCTGTTTCCCTACTAATACAGACATGGAAAAAGCGCTGAAGAAAAAGTCATTTAATTTTCTAGACAATCATGGACTGAATAGGAACTCTGATAGGTGAAAAAAGGATTAACTGAGTGTTATCCAAATAGATTAAGCATTTGTAAAGTATCAGGTTATGTTTTAGTCATACAACATGATTACAAGATTGAGGACTTTCTTCTGTTTTTTCATTTCCTTTTTGGGTTCCCACACATATTTATATAAAAAATGCATTTTCTTTTCCAGAGAAGTCAAGTGTGAATTTATAGCAGCCACTTCTACAGCAGCCAGGCCTCAAACATGTAACCCAGAAAAACCACTGACTAATAGGAGGGCGGGAAGGACAGACAGACAGATGGGAGGACGCATCAATGAATGAATGGACAGTTGGATGAATGATGGGCAGATGGATAATTAACAGATGGATGGATGGCTATAGGAACAGATGGATTGAAGAATAGATGGATAGGTGGTGGTGGGGGGTGGGGTCTTAAACAATAGGATGGGAGATAAAGAATAGAAAATATATATCCAATTATATCTGATATAATATACCTGACAAAATTGTCTTTATAAACTTTTTTTTTTAAATAAATCATTTTAAATGGCACAATAATTACATTTAATAAATTTTATTAATTTCATTAAAAAAACAATTTAATGACTTTTAATGACCCTCAGAAACCCTGATATTACGCATCAACACACATCACAAAAATACAGTGATCTCTATAAATAATAATAATAAATATGTGATTTTAGACTTAGCCACTGAAAACTTTTCTCATCTACTACCTGAGCCTGGGGAAGTAATCGACCTCTAAAACAAAACAATATATTAAAAATGAACCTTGCGTTAACGTATGTAGCAATCAATGCAAACTTGTGACCTGCTGTGAGAATTTTGAGGCTGCCATGCAAGCTTTACATATACACAATTACTAGCTCAAAAGTACTTAGACTTAAAAGACTTAACTATGATGGATGACTTAAGCTTGTTTAAATTGTCCAGTGCAAAGAGGGGAACTAAACATTTCAGTGTAGTTCAAGATCCAACTACCCCACTGTGTTTTTTAGGAAGGTGCTGAACAGCAGGCTGGGGTATTTAACAGTTACTTTCAGCCAAACCATGACAGCCACACCTGCAGGTTATATTACACAAAATTGGAACCTCAGGTAGGGTTTTGTTGTTTCAGAATAAATGCAATCCAGTCTGCCCATGTATCATTTAATTTGAAAATCTCACCGGATCCACTTTGCTTTTTAACCACTGACTTCCTGCCTGAAGGATCCGCTCTACTCCAGATTGATGAGGAATCTATCTAGAGTAGAGTGGATTGAGTTTCTTTCTAATAATAAATGAATGACAGGATTAGAATGCTAATAACTCCACAGCCCGCACCATATTAAGAGTAAATTATTAAGTTCCAGCATATTCATTCATATATCAGTGGGCGTACGTTTTTGTGTGGAGATGATCATCCAATAAGACAACTTGAGAAAAGAAGTCACCTTAAGAAATCTTATTTTTAAGTCTTCATTCAACCTACAATAGAACTTTTAGGAGGAAAAAAGTTGCACAATTTTATTAAATCTACACAATTTTATTAGAATATATATCATCACTTAGGTTGTAAATGGAATTATTATTTCAACGAATGGTGCTTTTAGTAGATTTGTAGGAAACCTAACAACTTAAAACAAGGCAGTTGAAAGATTTCATCCAACTAAAGAAAGCAAGAGCCGTAAAAACATGTTTAGTTTCTCATAAACTGCAACACAAACCAATTAGTGGAATGAATAAAAATGCTATTTGATGTTTCCTTTTCACCATTCCTATAATCTGGTTACTAACAACAACAGAAAAGTCCAATATGTTCCTCCAAATGAACACCTCTGGCGTGCTTTTCTCTTGCTGTTGGAACTGAAATAAACAACAACTCTCCCCCTCCTGGCTGCACACTGCCTGTCAGTTGGCAGGTCTAAGCCTACTATACAATATGGCTATGGAGCAAAAATAATACAACTGTTGTGTGGTAAATAAACAGGATCACAGTTCACCCATATTTATATAGGTTTGTTTAGCCTGTATAACTAATCAGATGAGGCTGTAGTTTTACTGAAAAGAGCAGAACAGCCATGACTGCTGTAAATACTCAAACTATTAAACTTACTATTCAAAACATTTAAATTTGTAGAGGTCAAGAGTTTTAAGACAAGGCTCCAAAAAGCATTTTCTAAAACATGAATACTAAAATAACAAACTTACTTGGAGAGGCCGTGGATGCAGCCTGCAAGGTCCTTGGTCATGACGCCGCTCTCGACGGTTTCAACACACACCCTCTCTAGCGTCTGGGAAAACCTATAAACACAATAAACAGTTAGAAAACCTAGTTTTTCAGCCTACGGCTGGAGTGTTCCCAGACATATTAGACTTCTCACTTTATGAGGTCGGGGTTGCCATCAAGTTTTCCACGATGCTCCAAGCCTCTCGTCCAGGCGAAGATGCTGGCGATGGGGTTTGTGCTGGTAGGTCTCCCCTGAGAGCAAAATAACCAACTAGAAATGAGCTACCACACATGTACACCTCACAACAAAAAATAACATCAAACTTATTTCATCTTAGTAACTTGAATCAAGAAGTGAAACTCATGCTATATAAATACAACATGCACAGTACTGCAATTCAAGAGTTTGATTTCTGCACCTTTTTGATCTGAGTCTAAAAAATCGTTAGCTCTGAGAATTAAAGATTAAATAAGACCAATGAAAAGCATTTTTATTATTGAAATGTTATGTTGTGGCTAATTGATGTCCTACACAAACACTGTAAAGACGGCCAACTTGGCAGCTGTCCACCATCAACACCCTCTACAAGGAGTATATGCTAGAAAAGGTCCCTCAAAAAGATTAGAATGCTGCATAATGCATTCATGGTAAACTGGGTCAAGGGAGTTAGTGTAATTACAAAAAAATAATGCAAAAACAATAGTGTTTACAACAGCCTTGACAGGCTGATGTAGTAATTAATGCAAGGGGAAGCCTAACCATGGTCAGAATGTAAACAACATACAGTACATTGACATGTTGCTATGTACGATGTTATTTCTATATTAAAAACTCATTTTAATGGCTACATTTTCAGAGAAATTGAATTCTTAGTTTTAGTACCTAAAAGCCATACTTATCAAAATTTACTCAAATAAATGCTGGAAAATATACATACTTTGTTGATATATAGAATACGTTGCACTTTAAGTTGAAATACATTTTTAAAATCTTTCAAATTGAAAAACATCTTGTTCAGTCAGGCGGTGAATAATATTTTACTCCATTTTCACCACATGGTGGCAATATAGAGCCACAAATGAAAGTGAAAGGAGATAAAGCAGCTCTGCACAGCTCTTAAAATGTTTGCTCCAATACAGAGGGGGTGATTGACAAAGACTGATGGCTGCAAACCTTCTGGTGCTCGCGATAGTGCCTGGTCACTGTGCCGTGGGCTGCCTCGGCCTCAATAGTCTTGCCATCAGGACAGACAAGGACCGATGTCATCAGCCCAAGAGAGCCAAAGCCTACAAAGAGAAAAGATAGTTTAGTTTGACGTCATCTCCCAATATGGGATAGCATTTTCAAATATAATCCAGATTTATTTTTTAAATCTCACCCTGTGCAAGAATATCAGACTGAACATCTCCATCATAGTTCTTGCAAGCCCAAACAAATGCTCCTGAAGACTTAAGCACTTGGGCAACCATGTCATCAATAAGCCTGTGCTCATACCAGATCTTCAGTTTATCAAACTCTGGTTTGTAATGCCTGTAGGATGTACAAAGGATTTGATTTTTTTTAGTTTTTTCTCATCGTCCTCCTCCTAATGACTATAAAAGTACTTCAACAATCAGTCTGACTCACTTTTCAAAGATGTCCTGGAAGATGTCTTTAAACCTGCCATCATAGGCTTTCAGAATGGTGTTTTTTGTGCTCATGTAGAGTGGCCACTTCTTGGCAATGGCGTACTGGAAACAGCTGTGTGCAAACCCTGTGATAGACTGGTAAAAAGAGAAAAACAAACAGTTCATGCCTGCCGGAGGTCTTTATCAGCTGTAAAAGGTTTATAACCTTCCCCTTGTTGAGATGAAAGTCATCTACGATGACCTCTGATGTTGTTAAATCAAACAGACTGACATGATGAGGGCAAACAAAACAGTAGCAAAGCGGGTTAAAAACTAGTTGGCTGAAAGCCAACACTGCACCGCACAATTTTACAAATCCCTCCTCTCTCCTTCCCTCAGCACAGACCCTATTCCAATAGTGATTTAAGACGTTTTAAACCCAATTCAAGTTTATATAGAATAATTCAATGCCCTTTAAGACTTTTTAAGGATTTGCACGATCGAGTTAAATTAGAACCATTTATCTTTGATTAAAACTTATGAGTTTATATTTTTGTAGAAAAATATTGCAGTTTTTTTTTATAGGAAAAAAGTAATTTTCTGTAAAATAAAGATAAGAAAAAAGGACCTTCCAGGATATCAAAGGCTAAAACAGGATAGTTGAGCTCATGCACTTGTTTTGGATGCCACTGAAAAATCCAACAAATAACTAGAAAAGCACCATGAGGGTGCAGACCTCCTCCAAGCTGCAGATATTGCCTTAAATTGTGACTTATGCCTAAAGCTAAAGCTTGCACATGATCTGAATCATTACCAAAGTTTAATGAATCATTTCTTTGTATGAGACACACCTCTGGCTAAATATTTCTATAAAATCCATTCATAAGTTTTCAATTGATCCTGCTAAAAAACAGAAAAAAAACAACAAAGTTCCTTTTTTTGTGTTTTTATCTTCAGTAAAATAACTCCAGACTTTTTGAGACGCTGTCAATAGTCACTGCTGCCACCCTCTGGTTTAGAGGAGAAACAGTTTTTGGCAATATAGCCCTATCTCACAATGTTCAAATAAAAAAGTCCTGTATCGAGATTGGGATCTGGATCAACACCAAAATGTAATAGATTTCCCTTTGGCATGAGGAAAACATCTGATAAAGATTTCATTAAAACCCTCTAAGTTATCCTGTACACAGACAAAAAACACACACACAAATGCTCCTAAAAACAAAACCTCCTGGGAGGAGGTGATAAATTGGTATTTTATCTCCAAACAGGCCTTGCTCACCTCGTCTGTGTTGTACATGCCCATTCCACAGCCACCAGCTGGGAAGTCATAGACCTCCCATTCCTTGCCTGCACTTCCATCAGTGGGCGTAAAGACCATCTTGAACTTGCCAGGCTGATCCACAACAAAGTCTGTTGCTCTGTACTGTAGAAGAACACAGCAGGGTAAAGTTTAGCAAACAGTTCTGAAGTGTCTGAAGTATATTTTTAGGGTTTTTGTTGTTGTTGTTGTTCTACAAAATAAACCAAAAAATCATGCTGACGCTTCCTTCCCACTCAGGAGTGTGATAGTAAAAGCTGTTTATAGTCTCTGAATTTAACTTAATCTGATCTGTTCTCAAATATTCTTACAAGATGACTTATAAAATCTGGACTATAATTACTACTTGTTGCTCATCACTTGTCTATCTTGTTTGTGAAAAGAACAAACTGTGCCATCACTTTATTTAGCATCTAAATATGCACCAAATAATTACCCAGACAGGGAATAGATCAATTCCCCCCTTAATTGGCTCTGATAAGACAGTCTTCTTTTAGATTTAAAGCTTTAACCTGTTGGGAGCCTTTCATTGCAAATAAAGCTTAAGAATAAAGAAGAATTCAACTTTATTGTCATGACACTGTCAAAAGTACTAAGCAAAAAATTAACGCTATTTAAGCAGTAATATTTTTCAAGAACATCTTTTTACTCCCAATTACAAACAAAGTTTTATATCTTAAATGTCAAATTATTTTTACCCCACCCAGAATTCTGGAGGCTGTATCAGAACCCTGAAAATGTGTAGAGGCCTACCTGGTCACCAAAGGCATGTCTGCCAATAGTGATGGGCTGCGTCCAACCAGGAACAAGCCTGGGAATGTTCTGGCAGATGATTGGCTCACGAAACACGGTGCCGCCCAGGATGTTCCTGATGGTTCCATTGGGACTCTTCCACATCTTCTTTAGGCCAAACTCTGGACATAAAAAAGGAGAAATAACTATTATCTAATAGAGACACAGACAAAGCTATATACAGGTTTGTTTTTAAAAATAACACAGTCAATGCAGTATTCATAAGGAAATACAACTACTGCCATCACGTTTTCACATGATCTCAGATATTGTTCTATATTCACCTAAAATCTCTGGCTCTTAAGAGGACGACAGGAGTTTCCCAGTTCCAGTAACCGGCATCTTTCCATTTCCACCATCAAAATCTACTTGTAGCAAACATCAAGTATTTAACCCCCCTTTCAATCAACTTCAATCTGATATATATTTACTTTTTAAAACTTTTTTAATCATGAGCACCACCAATTGCATCAATAATCTCAGTAAAACCTGCAAAAGAGCTTCTACCAGTTGACATGTTTACAAAAAACGATTTTTTTTCTTTCTTTTTTTTTTTGGTATAAAATGTATAAACCCAAGATTGTGAATCATATTTTGCAGGAATCAAAACCTGTTTGTCATGAATTAGCTTCCAGAACAGAATTCCTTCCCATCACCAACTGCAGCTAGGAATTTTGCTAGACGCTAGCTATGTTTACATGCATTAAATAATCTGATCATGTTTAACCTTTTTTTCTGAATCAGCTACAGTCTGAAATCCAAATACATTTAAATCGGTTCATTAACTTTTGTAGACGCAAACACTAATTTAAAGAGAATACCTAAAAGATGAAAAAGTATGATAGGAAATCAAGGTTTAGTTAAAGACCTTCCACTCTGGCTTCATCCGGTGTGATGGTGGCACATTTAACCGCCACGTTGTATTTCTTGGTGGCAAGGGCGGAGTCGATGGTGACCTGGTCATCAGTCTGGTCGCGGTACGGAAGACCCAAATCATAATACTTCAGCTCTACATCGACATTTGAGAGGATGAGCTACAAAGGAAGAGGAGAAATGAACGTATTACACATTTAAAAAGGATGCCATCTAGAGGAATATATGCATTTTTTCTGAGTGTAAAACAACCCTAATTGGAATGGTGAGCAGGAGAAACCAGCTGAGCTAACACTCTCAGATTTGAATCCTGAGCCAACAACATCTGTTCTCTACCACCCGCCTTTAAAAACAAAATCCCTCGCTGAACTACTCAGTCACAGCCTACACTATCCCTCCTCCTCATTTGTACGTTCACTCCTTCACAGCTGCCTGCTAATTTATCACCTTCTCTTTGATGAACTCCCAGATGATCCTGGTCATCTCATCTCCATCCATCTCAACCACCGGGTTGGCCACTTTGATGCGCTTGTCAGCATCTGTTGATTGCAAGAACAAGGACATGTATTTTCTTTGCTAAAATCCAATCCAGGAAAACATGACAATTTGTTTTAACAATGCAGGAACTGGCAACGAATACTAAAATACAGCATGGTGGAATGCAAAAACAAACAAAAAAACGTCTTCCAGGTAATCAGAAAAGATTTTGTTGGTATAAAGATGTTGTTTTTTAATTTTAATGCTCCCCCACTGCCAATAAAGCCTCAATGGTTCAATACAAAATAAACGTATAAAGGTCTACTGGAACCACTTCAAAACAGCACCCTCTTCAGTCTTTACTAAAAATGTCAAAAAATACGATAAAGTATTACACTAAATTAAACCAGCAGCTGAACTCGGTGCTTGGCCTGAACTTAAAGCATGACCTGACTCCTGCTGCATGGTGACCGCGCACTGAAAATAACAGGATAGAAAAAACAGCTGTGACCAACAAGTTACACAATGGAATCATGCAGAGAGGAAAAACGACATAAGAGTCAAAAGTGCACCACAGAAACCTAACATATAGTTAGTGCTCTTTGCTGGTTAGTCTGCAGGATTAAACTGGGGTTGTCTTCTGGTCCTTAAAACAGTTACTGTCTGCAACCTTCTCCAAGAAAACACTTTGGGAGAGATCACTAGGTGATGACAGATCATCTTCTCAGCAAATATTGTTCATAAAATGCTGCACAGCAGAACAGTTAACTATTCATTTATTTTTGACACTTGAAGGCCAAGTTATGCTTCTGACGCATATCCTCTGCAACTGTCAAATCTGTCTCTGTGCTTGACCACGCCCCCTGCGCAGAGGTTCTGTGACCGTCGTCACGAAACCGAAAAAAAAATCCTGACTATGCATCGGATGGTCGCAAACCTGTGCAGATCTCAAGCGGAAGTGCACAGACAAAAATCAGCTGTGATTGGTCCTTGGGATGCCTTTCCAGCTGTCTGTGTGGTCGTCCTTCTCGATTCGGTGCCGGGGCGCGCCATTTTTAAAACGGAGGAACAATGGACAACTACAACAAAAGGTTAATCGAGGAGGTTCAGAAGTACAATTCAATTTATCTTTATTGTCATTGTCACAAGAACAACAAAATTAAAAAAAAAGGTGCCATCGATCGATAAGTGCATGTGCTTAAAAACAAAAATCACTGTCACCACCATTTACACATAATATAAGAAATAAATAACAATAACTGATAAAAACTAATAAGAATAGTACATTCTCACACACATCATCCATGATGATTAATGGTTATTTTTGGTTGCATTTAGTTTTGTTATTGCTGTCATGTAACAACTGTCTCTAAGGCAGTTGGTTCTTGGTTTGATTGCTCTGTATTGTCTGCCTGAAGGCAACAGTGTAAACAGAGAATGTCCGGGATGAGAAGTGTCCTTTGTGATGTGTTGTGCCTTTTTTCAGACAGCGGTCGCTGTGCAAGTCCTCCAGTGAGGGGAGAGGGCAGCCGATTATTTTTTGGGCTGTCTTCTCCAACCACCTGTATGGTGCCTCAGACAAATTATATAAATAAATATATCCTCTTCGATGTACAGCATGCATCTCCCTGACCGTGATATCTTGCAGCCACGCCATTGTTGTTTTGGAAGATAAACTCCGCCGAAGTTCTCAAGAGTTTTTGAATAGGCTCCCCCTTGCGCTTTGTAGGGAAACTATTGTGCGTCCCTAGACATTCCAGAGCGACGGTGCAGAAGCATACCAGAAAAACTGGTTCGCCACCAGACCCAAGCGACATTTGATGTGTGCGGATGCAGAAGTCTAATCTGCCCTTAAAAAGTACCACAATGTTATCAAACTGCTTCCTTTTAAAGCAAAAGTAGGACAAAGGAGCTCTCTTAAGCTTCACCTTTGGCCCTTTGGGATTGATACTTTTTCCCCCAAGGTTGCATTTTATCAGCTGGAATAAGACCAAAGTCTGCCTAATGTAGTTAATTAAAAACACTCTCTTGTCTGTTATCTATTGCTTCTGAAACAGAAAGTAAATTTAAAATGCCAACCCCTAAATGCTCATTTTGACTATGCAGCTCACAATAAAAAGCAGAATTTAAAGCCAAACTGGATCAGAGTGTAACATATCTTTTCTGTATAAAACAGTTTTATCTGTATTTATCCATGTAAATAACAGCAGTCATGCCCCATTGCGTTGTGGGTAAGTCTACATGAGCTGCTGTCTAGCATCGTTTCTAAGCCATCATCGACCCCACGTCCGCAAATGCAGGACTCTGCTTCCACGCAGCAAAAGGAGAGGGGGGAAGCAATAAGCTAAGCTTGTTATGTAACTACTGAGCGCTGCTCTGAAGGGCACACTGCAACAGTCATGTGAGCCCACCTGCTGCCTTATTTGCAAAAGCAGCTCTGAAAGCTATTGCGAAGACTAAAATAAAATGGATAAGTAACCACACACAAAAATATAAAGTAAAACAAAAACTAAACATTACACAAAGTGTGGGGGCTTTATCCTTTTTGCAGGTTTAATGAAACAAATATTTTAAAAATCTATATATTCTGATGAGAACAGGACCTATTTCAGATGTATATAAGTGTGTCTAAATCTTAAATATTCCTGAAATCCAAATTTAAGAGGGATTGGTTTCACACAATCAATCTTTAGATGATGTGAGACAAATGACAGAACACCAACACAAGTATGTTGACAAGACAATCTGCCCAAGGTTACAGCGCCTGCTTTAAGCATTAAGCAGTCTTACAGGAAAGAGACCACTAATTTTAAAACTGAAGTGTTTAAAGCCGTGTCGTAAGTTCACGTACTGCCGCACACATCCAGGACAAGCATTTAAAGATGAACTCGGAGTGCACGACTTTCCGTCTGTCTTCTCCAGTCAACTTTCACCCTAAATAAGATTGAGCTTTAAACCACTTTAGTTATAATCCCTACAACAGGAGAAGCCATCTTACAGCTGGTAGGTTAGATAGAAACAATGCAGAAAGAGACCGAGCTGAAGCTAAGATTTCTAAGCAAACTGCTTCTCTAAATACACCATCATGAGATAAAAGACTAATTTCAGCTTGCGGGAAACGTTATGGCGTCTTATTCTAGGAAAGGACAAGGTTTATAGTCTGTATCAAAGATCTGCTACTTTGAAAAAGTTGCATTTTCTAAACCATTAAAATTCCTGTAAACCCACGTGCTAGGTGTCCAGCTGTGTTGAGCAACACACTGGGGCCCCTCCCCCACCTATTACTGCCTCTGGCTTAAAAAAAAAAAGACTGCTAACTTTTATTTTACTTTTAAACACAAATGTTGTTGTTAAGAATTATTTATGTCAAATTCAGTTATGAATAAAAGCATAAAGTAGTGCTTCCAATCCTTCTTTGTCAGGTAATTCCACACCAAAACTACCATTGGCCGGCTATAAGAGGGGCCTCTGTGGCCCCGTCCACATGAAGTCAAAACGAACACGAAACGCTGATATTTTCCAAAACGTTTGCCGTAAAGACGGAGACGTAAAATAAATGTGAGCGTCCACACGAATGCATGAAAACGCTGCAAAATGTATGCCAGGCCTGTAAGGGGCGCTGTGGTGCCAAAGCAAAAATAAGCGACGAAATGCTGGGAATGCGCACTAATATTTATACATGGTTGCCCTGCGGGTCCATTTTCGTGGTTAAGTCAAATTCAGGTGCTGAACTATGTCGTCGATATTGCTCCGTTCTTCCTGGAGATATTCCAGAAGAAGAAGATTCTGTTGTAAGCCCGACAGCAGGGTGAGTAGCATTAGCAGCAACGGCGCCATTGTTGTTGCGATACTGTCTCGCGCATGCGTGTTTAGAGTCGACGCTATGACGCATGCGTGTAAAAAAAAATATGCGGTTAGAGCGTAAAGATGGAAACGCGAAAACAGCGTTTCGAAATCTTCCCACTCTGAAGGCTGAATAAAAAAAAGATAGTTTACAGACCCCCGAAACGCCGGCTTCATGTGGATGAGAGGCTGGTTTGGTGAAAAATTTGTGCGTTTAGGCCAGGGTTCATCTTCGTGTGGACGGGGCCTGTTAGCAGCAGACTGCAGTCTTTATCAGGACAGACAGTCGCTAATAGGGGAGCTATCATTAATCCACCAACATAAGCTGTTTACTTTAAAAAAACTTAATTGTTTATGAAGTTTTTGCATCCCAAAAAAATTGTAATAACATTGCTATAACGATATAATATTCAATCTTTTATTTGATCAATCCATGGCAGGATGTTTTGCTTTTAATCTTTAGTCAGGGTTAAAAAACTGCATGATAACTCCATACTTCCCCTGGCATAATTGCAGTTTCTTAAAAATACAAACCATATTTCATATATCGTATTGATTTGGGTCCACAGCTGATATAGTACAGTCTGCTTTGTGACTACATTTCAAAAGTCTTCTCAGTTGTTGCAATGCTATCTTCCAGCAGTTTCTTATTGACCCCGAGCATTCTTGGGCTACAGGCTTATCACCTCCATCACCTATGTACACAACAAACTTTAAATGGCAAGCTGATTCAATCACAGCTAAGAAAAACAAACACATCGAAACATTGTAACCACCATCTGGGTGAGACTGTTTCTCCTGATGAGTTTGTTTTTGTTTTAGCCGTTACATTTCTTACTTTATTAGGTCTCCCTAAAAAAACAAAACACTTCTCTATATGCTGCATCGCAGACAGACCTCAATTTGTCTTCTGTCTACTTGCTTACTTTGTGAAACATAGCCTGCAGAAGTCGTACCTTTTGACAAATAGAAACAATCGTAACATTTAGCCGTTTTGTGGAAGATAATTTGATTTGTGGATCTACTTATCAAATATTCCAAGTTTATACTACAGGTATGAATAGTGGGATTTATCCCTGAAATCTATTTTGTTAAAAATATTGTTTCTTTTGAACATAACTTAAAGTATTTACATTATTCATCATCTTTTTTTCTCTCTTAAAAACAACTAATTTCAGCTGGAGCACCATTCAGATCTAGACTGATCACTAAAAATATTTGGTTGATTAGAAATATTTCCGTTTTTTAATAACCTCTCCGTTTTGGTAAAAACCATAGTTTGTGTTATGATGTGTTTATTAAAATTACACTCACTAAACTGGTATTTATGTCACTCTCAAATACCTTGAATCCACCAGAAGCAAAAACATCCCATCCAATTCTTTCCATGAGGTCTATGTAATAAAATAGCATGTCAAATATAGACAATTGCTTATAACTTCACACTTTAGGATGAAACCCACATGACCGCAGCTTTTCAATGCTTGTTTGGACTTCATTTTGTCTCATAAACATCTGACATAGCTGGACTTCATCCACTTTACTGTTCTTACATTGAAATCTGTAAAAAAAAAAGTCTGATTGAATATTTTAGTTCATTTTCTTTAAGCCTAACTGCATTCAAAAGGCATTTGTCCAGGAATAAAAATGTATCTAAAAAATATCGTTCAGAAGCTAAAAAAAGTGCAGTGTCTCTTTAAAACTTTGTATTTTGTGTAGCTACGAAAGTTAGGATGTTAGGGAAGAGGATTAGTGACACTGAAAAAAAATTTTAAAAGTTGACTGATTTTTGAATTTTATTTCAGTTTAATATGGGAAAAAAGTCAGAATTCAGACTTTAATCTCAGAATTCTGACTTTAATATCAGAATTGTGGATCTTAATGTAGATGAGCACAATATGAAGGAAGAGATGTGAGAGGACACAGCTTGACTGACAAATATGTGAGTTATTAATGAGGGCCAGTAACACCATGGTGGAAAATGACGCAATTAAGCAACTTTTTACGCGCACGAGGGGTCACCGGTGATGCCAATTCATTAATGGAAGAGCCGAAGGTGATTAAAACAAGAACTAATCTCTAAAACGTAGATGACTACTGCTTGATGCTAACATGCTTGTTAGCTGTGATAAAAAAGTCAGAATTCTGAGACTGTATTCAGAATTCTGAGGAAAAAAAGTCAGAATAAAGTCCGAATTCTGAGACTGAAGTCAGAGTTCTCAAACTGAAGTCAGAATCTGAAGTCAGAATTCTCAAACTGAAGTCAGAATTCTCAAACTGAAGTCAGAATCTGAAGTCAGAATTCTGAGACTGTAGTCAGAATTCTGAGGGAAAAAAGTCAGAATAAAGTCAGAATTCTGAGATTGAAGTCAGAATTCTGACTTTATTCTGACTTTTTTGTCATGTTCTACTGAAATAAAATGTAAAAATCAGTTAACTTTTTTTTTTCCAGTCACCCTAATCCTCTTCCGTAGAATGTCTGTAGAGATCACACTAATTAAATACAGATCCGTATTACAGGCCTGTTGGCTAAAAATGGCACTAAGAGAAAGTGACAATTCAACATTGGAATTAAATCTCGACAGCCTTCCACGTGTGATTTAAAGGTAAGGTGTCTTATAGTGAGGTTATGGTGCTGCAGTCTGGATGTGACCCAGAAGCAGACAGCCTGTAGGACACCGCGGGCAGCGGCAGCCATTGCTCCCTGCTACAGACTCTCGTAAGCAGCGGCTGACCTTGAGGAAACTTTTCCCTAAAGTTTAACTCATAATAACAATACCTCCAAATGTCAGTTGTTCTGCGTAAATATCTTCCTTAATTGGTTTCAATGAATATCCTCCCCCCCAGTTAAACCCCCTCAAGGAATGTCATACAAATGCCCGCATAAACAGCTAAAAACGGAACATCTTGACTCATTTCTAGCACTTCTTTTAACGCCGACTGCAAAGGTTATCTCACAATAGGGCGTAAATAATGTATGAAAGCTGCATGTATAATTCCGTTTTCTGACATTGCAAAGCAGTTGTTGTGTCATTCATTGCGGTTAGCGCATATTTTTTAAATGATGAATCAGTTGCTTCTCGAAGTTTGGAAGAGAAAGGTGAAGAAAGCTTTCGCTTTGTCGCCTTGCCCTTCAGCTTCCTCGACGTTTACATCCGCCTCCTCATGGCCAAAACAACCCGCAGCGGGTTAGCCGATTCAGATGCATTTAAACAGGCCTGTGGAGCATCGCTGGCCCTGCTCTAACAGCGCCATTAAAGCTATTTACAGCATCCCAGATGGCTAACAGTAGCCCGGGCAAACGTTAAGCTAGCATTGCTGCAGAGAGCGCGCGCCACCGGCTTCCAACGGTTGACGCTCCACGTCCTTCCTTGTTTTTCTTTCTTTATACATACCGCCTTATAATTCGATCAAAAAACACAAGCTACATGCATCACTATTCATTCATCAACCCGACCCGATAAGGACGGAGGATGTCCTCCCCCGTTATCTCCATCCACTCACAGTTTCTTTGTTGCAAAGTCTGGCAATTTGCAGCCGGAGCAAGCACTGGGGGATTTCTGGAGAAAGCCGCACCGGCCGACCTTGAAAGGGTGCTGAGGACTTTCAGATATCCAGCCATGTTTTCTTTCTCGGGCCAGAAACACTTCAGCGATCGACACTCGGAGAAACTCAGAGAGAAGAGGGGGCGATGAATTCCGAGGATCGCTCCAATATAGTTGGAGTCAGCAGCACCGCCCTCCTGGCCCTCCCCGGCGGGACGCGCTAAGCGCTACGTCAGAGACCTGTCAGAGACGCTCAGCCACGAAGCTATCTCTAGAAACACATTAACACTGGTGTAAAAAGTCCTGATCACCAGGGGCGGAGCTAGATGGGGGGTCAGGGGTGGCCATGGCCACCCTTATGCTACGTTCACACCAAAGGCAGCAAAAACGCACCAGCTGCCTCACTTTTGATGCAAAGCTGCTTCAGCTGCCAGGTGGAAAAGTGGGTCTACACTATCCTTTCTTTTCCTGTAACAATCACAGCTAAATTTGCTGTGATCAGTGGGTTTTAGTATGTTTTTAAGTGAGAAAGTCCACATGAAAACTTCATCAGTGCAGTCAGTTCATCCAGATTACCATCCTGCATTCAAATATTATCTCTTTGTCGGAGCCGCTCAGGCCCCCACATACCTGTGGTGCACTGTCAGTAGGTATCTAATTCAACAGCACCTTCTGGTCCGGTCGCCTCTTCCCGGTTTGCAGTGGCGGTTGGAAGGTGTTTTAATCCAAACTGCAGGCACCAGGATAATAAAAGCAAACATTTTGGTGGCAGATTTCGGTATTTTAAGTTAATTTAGGTGTTAATAAATTGTTTCATTGGAGTGATCGTAGCTATCTTTATCAGCGATGTGTCTCTCTCCCTGCTAGCTCCCAGATCAGCTTCTCTGATTGGTTGATGTGGCGCGTCGCGCAGCAAACGTTCAATTTTTCCAACTCAAGCAGCAGCTGCGTTTGCTGCGCGTCGCCCACATCAAATGCTCAGAAGCTCACGACTGGCTGCTTCAGCTGCTTAGACGCGATGTGCCTGCTGTGGGAAGTTTTGCTGTGCGTTGAAGCACGTCAACCATTGACTTTGCATGTAAACTAGCTGGTCTTGATGCTTTTGCTGCTTTTGGTGTGAACGTAGAAATAGCCAATCATTGCCCACCCCTGCAGCCACCCCTACCATTTTTTCCTTCTAATACAGATGGTGGCAGCAGTAATACTCTGAAGGGGAATATTCAAACTTATTGAACATTTACATTTTTCATATATGAACAAACTACAAACTACTGGACAACAAAACTACTGTGGTTAATTATGCACATGAATATACAAACATGATACATACAGAATTCATGCTCTTTTCTGAACTAAATTTTGATTTATTTGGGGTATAGATAAAATTATGTGCCTCTGCAAGTCATCTAGGAGTCTTCAATGAAATCATAGATATATAACTACTTTAATAATAACGTAAGAATTAATTAAATGTGGATATTAGTAGATTTATATCTTTTTTTTTTTCGCAGAATAATTATTGATAAAAGTAGATAGTAACAATGTGAAATATGTTCGCCCCAGAACCCAAACCTGAAAGATTTTGTCCACTATGCCTTTTATTTATACAGCATAGATTTTTAAATATATGCATCTATTTGCTAGCAAAGGCTGCTGGAAAGTATAGTTTGTCTTTAGTTTAAAAAATATGGATGTTTTGTAGATTGACCCTGAGGTTCTGTTGCTTTTCGGCCACCCCTCAGTGTACATTGGTTATTGACTGGCCACCCCTATTATGATTTTCTGGCTACGCCTCTGCTGATCACTTCTTTTACCCAGGAATATACACCTACAGTAAATAACATTAGTTATACCCCTCCAATAACTAAATCCTGTCACAGACTCTGCATCACACTGACAACACCAAACCAAAACACTGCATAATTGCACCATTTTTATTTGATGCTCTGAACTTCCATATCACTTCATTTTTTTTTTTTGCACCATGTTTTTTCTCCCGCACTGTTTACATTCAATCATTGCTGCACTTTAAGAAATGGAAATGTCATGAAAGCTTTACAAAACGAACTTTTGTTTTGTATACACATCGTGTATACAAAATGACAATAAAAGCTGTCTAAGAATCAAATTTTCCTAGGTTACAACCATAAACTGCAATGAATTTGATAGGGATTGTGATTGTTATTTGAAGAAAACATCCTTTATTCTTATAGCCCTAGATAAATTCCAGTTTAACCAATGCATTCAATGGCGTAAATATCTGTACGCTTACGGTCCAACAACGGGCAGATGTAATGGTGCGAAAAATTCCTCTTAAACCCATCTGATACTGAAGAGACCGACCGCACCAACATGGTGGTGAGCCGTTTAAACACGCCACCAATAGCAAAGCAGACAGGGGTACCTTTAAGTACTAGGTTAATAACTGTGTATAGTTCATTAGATGGTTGGTAAAAAAAAATAAAATAAATACACTCATATAATATGTTTCAAACCGCAATAAAGATCTTAAAAGAATGATGTATTTGAGTATAGGTTTGTTTTTGGCCGATTTGAGGAACTGTCGCCCTATCCTGAACCTTTATCAAGTGTTGTACTTCATATGGGGCCCACCCAGATAATGTTGCTTACGGGCCTATTGTTGTGTCATTACGCCATTGAATACATCAGTCACCTAAACAATTTCTCAACCTTTGAGTAGAGAGAGTACATCTGTGAGTGATCTTAAAGTAACTATGGTTGCTCTGTGAAAACACACAAGGTTTCTATACAAACAAAATCGCAAGAACATGGATAAAGCAGTGAAAACCATTAAACGCATCTTGGAGTATTGTCAGAACCATCATTTGAAAAATGACACAAGTGAGGTACCAATAATAACCTGAAAAGCTGGGGAAGGCAAGGCAAGGCAAGGCAAATTTATTTGTATAGCACAATTCAGTACAAAGACAATGCAAAGTGCTTTACATGATTAAATACAGGAAAATTAAACAGAATCAAAGCAAGTAGGAAAAAAAATAAAATAAAATAAAATAAATGCAGAAACAAAAAAGAATATTAAAAAGAATAAGTATTAATCTTTGGAAATGGTCAAAGGCCCTTGGTACAATGGAGGAGCTGAAGAGACCCCCTACCCCAGAGTGAGATCTGTTAGCATGAGTGCCTTTATGAAAGAGAACAAAGAAAAACAACTTTGTTGGGAGTTTTTTCCATATGGGAGCAGAGCAAACAGGAAGGAGAGAGTGTTTGGTTCACATGAACCGTGTGTTTCCAAACTTTTTAATGGAAAAGTCCAACAAAAGCCAGGTTATGCAAATTATGCGGTTGATAGAAGACCTACACACATGGCAGTACTTTACGTTGTGTCCATTTAACTGAATATAAATACTGCTTATAAAATTAGTTGCCGGGTGAAACACGTTTTTTTCCAGTGGGGATGCTCAAAACAGACTCTTTAATCTAGTCTAACTGAGCCTGAGCTACACTGCGAATGAGAATCTGCAGAAATTTCACCCTGTAGATCAGAGGTGTCAAACTCAACTCCTTGAGGGCTGGTATCCTGCGACTTTTATCTCCCTGGTCCAACACACCTTAAGAATCAAATGGCTGAATTACCCTCTCAGCATGCGGTTAATTTCTCCAGGGTGCTACTAATGACTAAATTAAATAGAGACAAATCTAAAAGATGTCAGACACTGGCCCTTGAGGATTGGTGTTTGACACCTCTGCTCTAGATGAAGCTGAAAGAAGAACATTCAAAAAGACCCTGAGGAGCAGTTGGTATGAGCGCTATAGTCAAACTCTGGTTCAAACGCATCCATCTTAACCTTTTCCAACTCAGCTGCAACTTTAATGCCTCAAAGTTTTATCTCACATTAATGTACACCATTGCTTGTTGATGAGCTTCTTGAGCTTCTAAATGTAAATAAAGAAGCTGGGTTTTATTTTTCTTCAGGGAGGTTTTTAAAAACTTTTTATTTGGTGAAATCCTGCAGCTGGAAACCAATTTGTAAGTTGATTTGTAATTGAAAAATACAACACTCTTTTCAACAGATTATGAAATATTTCAAATTAAAAGCATTTTTTCTGAAAGGATGAGGTTTGAAATTCTTTTGATAAGAATTATCCTGAATATTATTTGGGATATTCATTAAAACCAGGATCTTTCACAATAATAAAGTCCTTTTTTTCATTTTTCATTTCACTTTTCTACTGCACTGACTTTTGTTTTACAATTTCTAGTATCTGCAATCCTGTTTGGAATCCACTCCCTTGACCTCTTAGTCCTATAAAAGCTTTTTATGGAACCCTATAACCGTTAAATCAGTAAGCTGTTTTCAGGTTATTCCCCTGTCTGTTTTAGCAACGCCTTTGATAGATAAAGATAAATTAAGTCAGAAACACTGATATTAATCTTGCTCATAAATTATCCATACAATAAATACAGGAAAGTCACATTCCAAAAAGTCTCAGCAGAGGGCCCTCTAAATTTAGCAGGGGAAGCTTGCCATACTGGGAAAGTGACTGTGGAAGGAGCAGAGCAGTCACATGTCAGATTTGGATGAGAGCCAGCAGTCAGGTCACCTCTGATGCACTCTGAGAGAAAATAGACAAAGTAATTAAAAAAAAAATACTATCCAGATTAATAGATTTAAGTATGCCTATGTCTTACCAGAGACAACAAAAGTCTTCTTCTTGTAAAACTACAAAGAACATTATGAATTTCAGTTGGGTTATTTTTGCCCTTGAGGTGCAAGGCTTGGTCCGACATCTTTAATAAGTAACTGTAATGAAAAAGTAAGGAAGTAGGGGTCATCGGCATGTTGCATAATATTTTATTTCTTACAGCAGTGCTTTAAGTCTTGGTATTTTAGCATGTCTGCACACACACTGCTTCAGAACTTCTCAAATGTCACCCTGTAAACATCAAGGTCAGGTGTCTCCATTTAACCCTTGTCTAGACCGAAGTAAGAAAACTTAAGACAAGTTCAGAGGAGGACACGGCTATGTGATTGAGTGTAGTGGAAATATTCTCAGGCTTCGTAGACTTAGACAAACTTTTTTGTCATTTTGTACAAACAGTGTGTATAAAAAAAAAAAAAAAAAAAAATTTTATTCAGTACAGCTCTCAAGACATTTCCATTTGTTAAAGCAGAGCAGTGATAAAATGAACATGCTCCTAATGTTTTATTTATTCAGGAGAGAGTTTTAGTTAACTATAGGTTAGATTTCTGAGCTAAAAGGATTTTATAATTACAGGGTTTTTACTGTTGGGTTTCAGCCTCTTTCTGCCAATACTTTAACAGACTCGTGTTTTTCTACTTGAAAGATTTAGATATATCCTATGATGTTAGAGTACCTCATTTGGGTCTAAAAAAAGTTCAGAACTCTAATGAGGAATAAAATAGTAATCAACCACATTGTCTGGAGGATGGATATGATGCTGATGCTCCATCTGCTGGAATCCACTGAAAGACACTGGTGATTTGTTGATGACTCTGCACTGACCTCTGCTGGCTCACATCCGCAACGTTTCATTTCAAGATGCGCCTCTCATGAGCTGACCTTGCAACATTCAGGGAGAGCTTCAATGCACTGGTAGTAACACTTTGATTTTATACTTCCATTCATATCATACTTGGTTTAAATTTCAGAAATGAATGTACGATTCCTGAACTGTTGTTTACAATCAAACATTTGTTGGAAATGGGCAGGTGGAGAATGGAAATGTATTTTTTTTCCTCAGCTTTTATTTTCATTACCCTGTCATAAATAAAGAGCAGCGAAATTAACTCTCTGCATTTAACCCATTGTGCGGCGCCTGGGGAGCAGTGTGGGGTTAAGGGTCTTTTTGCTTAGGGGCCCAGAGTGGCATTCTGTTGTAGTTGGGCTCGAACTCAGAATCAGGATTCCAAGGCCTATGCCCTAACCACTAGGCCGCCACATATTTTACTCACTTGTTTACATTTATATAGGAAATGTTTATATATCTATTTATTTATTTGTTTATTTATTCATTCCAGCTCTAATCTAACCACTCTGCAGAATCTGTTAGTTCAATCTCTAATGTTATGCTCTCTCTGCTTTTTCTAATAGTAGCTTCGCCTCGTCTTTTCCTGTCAGCTGTGCTGCTGCCATCAACACCTTTGTTTATAGATGTTGGAGATCTGCCTGTTTTTCCAGTGTATTCCTGTTTCTCTGACTGTGACTAGTTGGATGTGCTCTCTTCATCCTCTGACTTGGGAGCTGGTCTGGAGCTCGTCTGCCTGGCTGTGTGTTTCCTGGACGGGGCTGCCTTTTACAGCTGCTTTTTGTATCTCTGCTTCTGTCTCCTTGAACGGCAGTTGGCTTCGGCAGATGGCCGCTCACACTGATCCTGGTTCTGCTGGAGGTTTCTTCCTGTTAAAGGGGAGTTTTTCCTCTCCACTGTCGCTGCAAGCGTGCTTAGAGAGAGGGATTGCATTCGAGTCAATGAGTCGATGCAATGAACTGGTTTTCCTTAGACTGCCTTATTTTAAAGGAATAGTACACCCAAAGCATGATTAGCCTTCATTTTCTACTCACCCCCATGCTGAACAACACTCTGGAGTACTTTTTTGATATCTCAAATGCATCTGGAGATCTGGGAGGCTTCTTGCTGTCTGCTGACATTCAAATAATGGAGGTCTATTGTGCCCGAGACAGAAAGGTCCATAAAAGTCCACAAAAACGTGTCAATATTCCTCCATACTGCTCGTCCAATGTATTCCAAGTGTCCTGAGTGGGTAGCATCCAGAATTTACACGAAACGAAGTCATTTAGAATGTTTTTAGAGCATAAACAGTAGTGTATAGGATTTCCTGAAAGCGCGCACATGCGCGTTCACGACGCTACGGAAGCCGGCAGACCAAACCAGATGAAAGTGCGCATTCAGCGTCTGCTCTGCCAATAATGCAAGCGTAGAAGAAGAAATGTGCTGTTTACCTGTGCAAACAAAGAAACAACGAAAGAAAAATGTCTGAGGACTTCAGTGTTGAGGAAGAGCATGAGTTCTTTGCCGAGCTGAATGCGCTGGTTTGGTCTTTTTGTGGACTTTTATGGACCTTTCTGCCTCGGGCGCCATAGACCTCCATTATTTGAATGTCAGCAGACAGCAAGAAGCCTCCCAGATCTCCAGATGCATTTGAGATATCAAAAAAGTACTCCAGAGTGTTGTTCAGCATGGGGGTGAGTAGAAAATGAAGGCTAATCATGCTTTGGGTGTACTATTCCTTTAAAATAAGGCAGTGCATTTAGTGTTTACTTATTCTAAACTATATTTCATATACTTCAAGTGTACTTGACTATACTATTGTTTACTTTATTGTTTACTAAAGTTTACTTTAAGTATACTTTAGTAAGCTTAAAAATGTCCCACTGTAGTTCGAAGAAGTATTACTTTAGTAATACTTCAAGTACACTAAAAGTACATTGTTTGGTATACTTTCTAAACTGAAGTATTCTTAATAGAATTTACTTCAAGAATACAACTTTTTGCTAAAGGGAGATTAATAGTTGGAATTGGCGCTTTATAAATAAACTGAATTTAATTATTTATTTATTTATCTTAAAGGTATAAGTATATGAGTATAATTTTGCTGTTATGTATAATGTAGGCACAAATAACTCATGTATCGCTGTTATTCAGAAGCGCTGAGGTGAAGAGCCAATCAGCTTCCTCCTTAGTGCGGAAGTGGGCGGTACTTCCTGTGTGTGTTATGTAGCTGTGAGCGACAGAGGAGTTTCATTCTAGTTTTGCTCTAGATTCACACCAAAAGTCCCCTTTGCCGCTTTGCTGGTCTTGCTGCGTTAAAGGCTGTTGAAGGAGAGTTTGTGTTTTTTTCATCCATAGGATTGCAGCGATAGTCAAACAATGGAGGTCGTCTCAGCTACAAGGTCATGGGTTCTCCAGTACCCTAAAACTATCGTTGTTGTCACACTTACAGGTAATGTATTCACTATCATTGTGAGTTTTAGGAGCAATAAACGGAGACAATAGTTTTAAATAAAACACTAAAGTGACAGAGCCAAGTGTTGCGCAATTGGTACGTTTTGCCTCAAGGAGCATTTTTTTAAAACTAACAGGTTTTGCGTAGCCTTAAGAGAAAACTTTAATTAATAATATATCTTTATATTGATTGTTAGATAGTGATATTCTGGAATGACGTAGAAGATGACCCTGTCAATATTAGCTGCGACTAACACATTGCCTAGTTTACTATTTGCTTTAAATAGTTGTGGATACAAATGTGCAAAACTTAAATAAAAGTTTCAAGAGAGCGCCTACTGATGACTTCATAGTTTGTATTGTATGATTTATTTTAAGTTAGATGCTAATTTAATATTATTTGACGCAAAATATAAGTAATCCTGCTTTGGTATTCTTAGTGGACTTTTTTATACATGCAATTAAACTTGGATTTCATCCATTCTAATGCACAAGTTTACCAGCTGGGAGAAGGTGCAGCCCTGGTCAAACCAGTCAGGGTGTTGTTTAGGCTTCATTCTTTTATGCAGTTGTAAACTGGTTATTACACAAGAGCAAATAGAAATGGAAACGTTTTAATATGAAATTGTCATTAAGCACCCTTCCTGGGCAATAATTAAAACACTAAATAGGTTAGTTATATATTTTTAATGATTGTCCATTTGAATTCAGGGCATGATGATGTTTTTTCCCCCGATATATAGTTTCCATCCTCATACTTTATATTTACTATGGGAGTCTGAAACTTGTAACCTTTAACTTTTTACCTCCAAATATAATGCTGGGCATCACTGCCAAACACTGTGACTGTTTAGCTTTACTGGCTCACAGGCAGGCTCGGACTGGTAATCTGTGATACCAGGCATTTGCCAGATGGGCCTGTCCTCGCACACTGAAATTAGGACCTCCTTAAATCATACCGACCCCAACTATTAAGGCCAATTTATACTTCTGACGCATAGCCTCTGCAACCGTCAAATCTGTGTCTGTGCACGACCACGCCCCCACGCAGAGGTTCTGCAACCTTTGTCACACACCTAAAAAAGTCCTGAATACGCGTCGGACGGTCGCAAAACCTGAGCAGATCTCAAGCGGAAGTGCGCAGACAAAAAGCAGCTGTGATTGGTCCTTGGTATGCCTTTCTGGGTGTCTGTGTGGTCGTCCTTCTCGATCTTGGGCGCGCCGTTTTTAAAAACCGAGGAGTAATAAAAACAATGGATAACCACGACGAAAGGTTGATCGAGGTGGTTCGGAAGTACAACCATTTGTACGCTGCCTCAGACATGTATTGGAAAATAAACACTCCTGCCGGTGCCGCCGAAGAAGTTCTCGTGAGTTCTCGAATAGGCTCCCCCTTGCACTTTGCCGGGAAACTGCTGTGCGTCCCTAGAAACTCCAGACTTACGTTGCATAAAAATACCAGCAAAACTGGTTCGCGACCAGACCCAAGCAACATTTGATGTGTGCAGATGCAAAAGTATATTCTGCCCTTTACTCTCCGGCTTAAGCACCTACCTGTGACAGTAAATAACTCAAGGAGCTCAAGAAGTAATACAATGTTAACTACCTAAAACATGCATATATAGCCCTTCCTTGTCATGCACATCCTTGTGATGGTTGGTATATGGTGTAATTTGTAAAATCCTTTCAACAAAATAAATTAGAAGAAAAATAAAACGCTTTCTTTAAACCAAACTACAATGTTCCTCTAATATTTGGCAAATTTATGTTTGAATAAAATTTGCAAAAATATGTTGCGGTTCATGATGGGGTTTTGTAACTAAAGGCTAATGTTTCCAGTCTTACTGTACGTGAATTGTTGGCAGGTTGGGATGTTGTCAATAAGTGGGCCGGTGTAAATGGAAAATGCCAGGGCCGAAAATCGTTCCCAGTTCGAGCCTGCTCACAGGAGATGTATAATTAAGGGGATTTTCTCTGTGCATTTTGGCAAGCTATATCTAGATTTTTGTAGCCTTTGGATTAAGAGCTTCTTCCTCTCTGAGTGGCCTTTCAGCCCATTTTAGTACAGGTCTTAATTCACAGTGGTTGATGTAGCTCATCGACTTTAACTATAACGAAAATTAGACCTCTCATCTTTTTAAGTTGGAGAACTTGTACAATTAGTTGCTGACTATATATTTTTTTTGCCAACTGTATCTGGAGATTTATATGAAATTATTTGCAGGAGTGAGTTTATTTGGATTTAAGAGATGGATGGCTGGGGGAGTGTGTCGCAGCAAAGCCCGCCTGGATGGAAAGACTGTACTGATCACCGGAGCCAACACTGGAATCGGCAAAGAGACGGCCATTGACCTGGCCAAAAGAGGTTAATGCTTTACCTTGTGTTCTAGTCAAGACCAAGAAGTACAGAGACCAAGACAAGATCAAGACATTTAGAATAAAACTGTCTCGGTAGTCCTTGGTCTCTGTTTTACCTTTGTTTTATAAATATAACTGGAATATAATTCTTCTGTGTAACAGGTGCGAGGGTAATTCTGGCCTGCAGAGACAAGGACAGAGCTAACAATGCTGCAGAGGAAATTAAAAAGAAGAGTGGAAACACTAACGTGGTCGTCAAAAAGTTAGACTTGGCCTCTCTCCAGTCGGTGCGCCTGCTCGCCAACGATGTTGCCGCAAATGAAAAGCGGCTTGATATTCTCATCAATAATGCAGGTGGCTAAAGAATCAGACTTCACCTTTGATGATAATGTGGTGTTTCGTGTTGAACAGCTGTGTTGGCAAAATAAATAATATGGTGTCCTTATCTTTAGGGGTCATGTGTTGCCCACCGTGGAAGACTGAAGAGGGCTATGATATGCAGTTTGGTGTGAACCATCTGGGTCATTTCCTTCTAACAAACTGCCTGCTGGATCTCCTGAAGCAGTCGGCACCAAGTCGCATTGTCAATGTCTCCAGCTTAGCTCATGAAAGAGGTTTGGATGGTTCATTGTTTGTCCTACATCCTTAAAGCTCATTAGTTAAGGATGTCCTGTCTTTATTTAACAGGCAAGATCGATTTTGATGATATAAATCAACAGAAAAACTATAATCCTTGGAAAAGCTACTCTCAAAGCAAACTCGCCAACGTCCTCTTTACCAGGGAGCTGGCCAAAAAGTTGGAAGGTATGAAATTCATCCTCTACGTACTGCAATTTAATATCATTTTTCAACATAGAGTAAACTCTATGTTTTTTACACATATCGTAAATGTGCTTTAAAAGCTGTAAAATAAATATGTAATTGCAGTGATGTAATCTAGTAAATTCTTTCTTTATCTTTTCGTTTTGTAGGAAAAAAAACTATATATTGTTGTCAGGTTTTATGTTATTAAATACAAAAGGAATTCATTATTATTATTATTTTTTACTAAAATGTGGCGCCACTTTATGACTAATTATTATGATTTAAAAATAACCGGATTTATAAAATGGTTGGGCTGTAAAAATCTAAGGGATTTCAGCCTGTGATCATTTCACAGCATTTACCATGGAAAATTAACTCAGATTTGCATTCACAGATGCTTGTTTAATTAAATACCGAGGAATATATATCAAAGAAGATTTAACCACATCATAAACGGCAACAGCTATGACAGCAACATCGAGTCTCTTAATTTGAAAACAGATTCACTGAGGAGGTGGAGTTTAAAAAAAAAAAAAAAAAACATGCCTCAAAACATAAAGTTTTAGAACCCTAGAATATTACTGAATATTGTCTGAATGATTCACCCCCTCCTTCCTCATAGATGAATGTAAGCAGACCCATGTTTACTACATTTAAAGCTGGCAGAAAATGAGTTTTTGTCAGTTTTAGATATCTATAATTAAATTCTAATGCTGAAAATAGAAACAAACACGCAGATCATGTAGGGTGTTATGTCATGCATAACCTCTTGCCCCTAAAAAACTCTATCAGAGGTTCTAAGATGTTAAACAGTTTTTGCCCATTTATTTTCATTGTAAATAATAGAGAGTTAATAATGGTTTCTGAAAAAGCTTTCCTGAATCAATCCATAACTTTATGTAAAACAAAAAGAAAGTCCATTGTGCAGCCTTACATGTCGTCATTCTAGTTTTTATTAAATTCTTGATCATTTCTCAGACTATAAACTGGTAAGTTTAGCCACCTCCTAGCCTCCGAAGATCTTGTCATACCTCTCTTACTTATGTCCTCTTGTCTTTCTGATTTGAGTCGCCAGAAATGGGCCTCTATTCCACATAATCCTAATTGAAAGGTCCTATGCTTTCAAAATCTAAAAAACAAATCTAAATTATAGGAAAAAGTAGAACTATTTTTTGGACACAATAATTACAGTCTTTCTTACATTCATATAATTTCCCACTTTTATTTTGCTCTTTATTTTCCTATTTGTAGTCAGGTTGAGATAATTCAACACTAATAAAGGATTTAATCTAAGATCCGTTTTAAGTCTTTTTAAACAACTTCACCAGGGATGCACTATTATGATTATATCATGTCTTTATCTAGGCACCGGGGTAACAACATACAGCCTCCACCCGGGAGTTATTCGCACTGAGCTTGGCCGACACTTCTTTCCCAACATGGCCTTGTGGAAGAGAGTGTTATACACACCATTAAGCTTCTTCATTAAGAATCCCAGAGAGGGCGCACAGACCACCATCTACTGTGCTGTGGAGGAAAGCCTGCAAAACGAGAGTGGATTATATTACAGGTTGGTCACTCAGCATCTTTAATTCAACAACTGGCACCAATATTGCTGCAACATTTAAAGAAAGGGTAATCAACTTCATGCAGATTCATAAAATAAAATAAAATTCAACACAGAATCACACGCAAACTGCAAATAGCAGGCTGTTAGTATCTATAACTATCAGTATATGTAATATAATCAATGGTCATGGTTAGACAATAAACACTTCATATATATATGTATACACACTTTATCTATGTAATTTTAATAACAGCTACTTGTTTTAAAAATAAAGAAATATTAGTATTTGCTCCATTATATATTTTTTTCTTTAATAATTGTAAACCCCTTTCAGAGTATAATTACTGTCCCTTATTTATACTCAATTATGATTTAATGTGGGCAGTCTAAGCCACAGCTGTGCACTAATCATGGTGTCTAATCAGCATCTTGATATGGCACACCTGTGAAGTGGGATGGATTATCTCAGGAAAGGAGAAGCGCTCACTAGGTTTGTGAACAATATTTGAGGGAAAAGGTTATATTGTGTATGTGAAAATTTTTTTGAGATCTTTGAGTTCATCTCATATAAAGTGGGAGCAAAACCAAAAGTGTTGCATTTAGATTTTAGTTAAGTGTAGAAAAGAAAATTCATCTGAATCTGTGACATTATTTGACTCTGAATATGACCTGTATTGTTTCTTGGTAAGATAAATCAAGTTGGATTTTTATGAGCATAATATTCTTTTAATTGTAATTTAAGTTGCTTCTTTTATGTAGAAGAGCTAATATAAAATAGTTTGACATGTTAGGTCACAAAACGCTACACTGCACAAAGAAATTGGGTTAAATTAGAGGGCAGTAATTTTATACAAATCTTTACAAATTGCTGTTTCTCTATATTTATGCAGGATTCTATGCTTACATTTTTTAGTTAGTTTCTGGAAGTTTAATAGACTTAGTACATTGTGTACTGATCTTGTGTCTTGTATTTGGATCATAGATTTCAATCCTTGAATTTTTACAAAAATTCCTAACCCCTTCAAATGTTCTGAATTTTCAGTATACTTCAGAGTCAATACCACAGGAAAAACTGACAAATTATGGTTAGGGTTTGTTTTCATTCATAGCAAAGATGCTGCGGTCCTTAAATAGGATTTAATCTTTATGTTATAATTCCTAAATATATATATTTCTTTATTACTATTCCATAGAAAAAAAGTTTAAAAAGGGCTAAAATCTTTCCTAGTTTTATGTGAATGTGAAAGTTAGATAAGTTAGAAATTTACTAAACTAAATTAAATGTCATGTTTCAAGAGAAGCCCTTCGAAACACGACAAAACCATGAAAACGACCAGTGAAATGAATGAAAGCAACAAATGAATGTATAGAGATGTTTTTCTAGTTTTAAGTGGAAACCAATCTAGAACTTAAAAGAATAGGGTTTTAAAACCTGGGGGACACTGATGAAACAACGCCACATTTCCTGCAGTGTTTTAGCCTTGTATGCAGCAGCTAGAGTACCTCATGTTACCATGCAGAGGAAAATCATCATCCAATAAATAAGAAATTTTAATCTGACTGTTAAATAAATCCTTAAAGACCTAAACTACAAAATAACAAACTCTGCATTTGTTTTAGTAAAATATTTATTTGTACCATAATATATCCTGGAGTGGCCTGAAGGAGGCGCAAAAGTTAACTATTTAACCTTAAGCAAAGCATTTTTGTCAAGATTAGGTCGGAAAAAAGTCCTGAGCAGGGAACCGTGTCAGGCTTTGTGGGCTAAATAGGCCAAGAAAAAGCACTTTCAGTATTTTCAGTTTAATACAGATGGGGTTTATCTGTAGACAATAACAGCAAACCAGGTGATCTTAGTCACAATACAGAATGATGTACAGCTAAATTTCTATCCTCTGCACATTATGCTACAGAATATAACCTCTGACCGATTAGAAGCAAACACTAATCTGCAACCAGTTATCGAGAGTTCTGTAAAATCTCACAGAAACTCACTAAAATCTCTGGGAAAAGCACCTGCCTATGATTTTCATTAATTTTTAATGTTTTCAGTTTCCTTAATGTCCAGATCAGCTATTCTTTTAATGAAGCGCTGCTAACACAAAGCAACGCTTTCCGGTATTTAAAACTACAAGTCCTGTCATGATGAATTTCTCTTAGCATTCGTGTTCATTTTAACTCTGTTTTGATCTCTCTGCTGACTCCCAAGGGACATATATGCCTTTTCAGGTTACTGAATGCTTCACTATGATCATCCTCTATGTAGTTTTTAACGTTGTGTGTCACCCAGCCTTTCTGGGGCAGGTACAATGGGTTCAGCAGAGCTCTCTTAGTATAAAATAGCTGCTTGCTGAGTTAATGAGTGCAAAGCTGTGGGCTGGAAAAAATCTCAGCAATTATCTGCAATGCATTCATAGTCTTCTGTAAAGGTGAAACACATTACAGAGGTGGTTGATAAGTACCTATAAGAAAAGTGCCTTCAAATTATGCAGGTATTATAGAAGTAGGTATATTTACATCAATGTAAAATAAAGCAGACAAGATACAGTTGTGATTCTGGAATTTCTGATTTTCCAAATGTAGTTTAATGCTAGATTGATATAATATGCAAAAAAGTATTTGTTTGAAGAACAATAAATGTGGCATATTTCAGTTTTTTTTATTTTTATTTCAGAGCATTTAATTAATTTTTTTTTTAAAGAGAACCACATAACACGTAAAGTGAAAAGTGAATAACATGGTTTTATTTTTATTTTTCTTAAATGGAAAGTTATAATAATGGCAAAACGTCAGTTTAATCTCCTTTACTGTGATACCTGTAAATAACATCTAGTCTAGCCAATTCCCTTCAGAGGTCTAATTATAAGTGGAGTCCACCTGTGAGTGATTATGTCTCAGTATAAATACAGCGGTTCTGTGAAGTTCTCAGATTTTTGCCAGAGAGTGTCAGCAAACAAAGAGCTTCATGAGTTTTAGGGACACAGCAGGGAGGCCAGAGAGAGAACATGACCAAAGATGTGTTCAATTTGCAACATGTGCAACAAGTGGCCTTTTGGACCTTCCAAAGGCTCTAAATAAACAGTAATTAAAACGATAAAGAACATCTAATATTTTTAATTTTAGATACAATAAAAACCTGAATTTCAATGTAATTGTTCCCCCCAAACACCAGATGTCATTTGAACTTTGGTTTTTAGGCTAAATCTGGTTGGTCCAACATAGTCTTGATTTAATCTAGAAATAGTTGATGAAAATTGGGCTGTGTTTGGTCAGTCTGATTTTGTCTCACTTAAGTCCAAAAAAACTGGGTTTTCAACGTCTTCTCAACTATCTGAAAATTACGGATTTTCACTTTTCCACCAAATGTAGATATTGTTTGCAAGTAAGTGATGTCGTCTTTTAAATGTCTTTTGAACCAAGTTTTCCTCTGTGGGTTACATTTAATTTTTACAACAGAATCACTCTAAAAGTACCAGTCATCTTTTTTGCATCTGCTTTTCTTGTGATGAGGGGAAACCATGTGCTTCTTTTGCATTATTTAAAAAAAAGAAATACCAACACCCAATGTGACAACATATTTCTAATAAATGTTGGTATTTAAATTTTAGAAATTAATATATATATAAAATTGTGTTTTTTTAGAAATACTTTTACCACATCTTCATTTTTCACATATAACACAGTAATAAACCAGTCTATCCAATGAAAAGTCTATATCATGTAAGGACAGGTTAACTGTTTACTGTTTGTTTACCTGATCTTTGAATAGTTCAAATTACTCACAGAATGGTCTTTACTTAAGTAGGAGTAGCGATACTTTACAAGAATATTACTTAAGTAAAAGTACTGCACAGGTCAACTAGTCGTAAAAGTATTTTATTTTAAAAATAGTTCTAGTTACTACCCATCTCTGAAGGTGATGTATATGCCGTAAAGCAGTCTGCACATCTGTAGTTGGGTTATTGCCACCCTCCTCAAAGTTGCTTAGTGCTGGTGAAAGCGATATGGAGCAGGCCATGACAGAGATGTCATTCAACTAGTTGTAAATCTAGGTATAATTCAATAGTGGCAAGCATCATACTCAACAGTTTAGGATTGAACATTTTTTTTTGTACAGCTTTCTGTTTGTGTATCACATAACAGCCCAATAAATTGCACTGATGTTTAAGGTTGTCCTAATAGAGTATGATTTAGTTAGACAATAAAAATAATGAAATATCCAACTTCTCACTTTTAAGAAGACCTTGGCTTTTATGTTTTAAACTTAACCCTATGAAGTTTATTAATGGCTGTTTGACAATTTAGGGTTTGAGCTCATTTTGCTCTTTGAAAATGCAATTCTTTGCAAAAGCCCCAACTTCTCATCAAGGCATTTTGATCCCTATATTCTTTAATTCTAATAAACATAACAATCTTCTTAAGCGAGTAAACAAAGAGAAATTATCAATTTAGAAACTCAAAATGTAAGGGAAGTAAATATATCATTATCTGCAGCTGCCCCAGACAATGATATATGTACTTATTAGCAACACAATGTCTCTTCCAAGAATGAGCATCATTATCCTGGAAAAATATTGCTTTATTAGACTGTAAGTTACCGCCTGGTTGCCAATTGCTTTTGTTTATTGCTGAGATAAACTTACCGGTGTGTAGCTGTTTGAATGAAGTAATGTGTTTTAACATCCACTTCTTTCCCTGATTACTGCAGCGACTGTGCCCGTAAAGCTACCGCACCTCAGGGACGTGATGATGAAGCTGCCAAGAAGCTGTGGGATCTGAGTGCCTCCATGGTGGGTCTGACACAGTCAGAGTGATGCACACGATGGTGGCGATGGCTGTCTTCGTCTTCACGGCAACAACAGGATCGCAAGAGCATCCCCAGCAAAAAAACTGGAGCGCTCTCTATCAGTTTGGCTTTTTACAAATAAGTTAGCAAGGAAAACACAGGGATTCACATTTGATAGACATTTATTTAGAATGTACAACAAACTACTTGCAAAAATACTATCCATTGAACTATGTTGTATCTTCTGTATTTAAAAAGAAGCACTGCTGTACCGGTAGGTTACATGGAAGGAGCACGATCATCGAATGACATTTTACCGGTGCCTGCATCGCCTGGGAGCTCATACACTATCTGCTTTCCAAAGATATTTACTTCCATAAACATTATTTTAACACTGCTAACGGCAAGAATTATGTTTTGTTTTTCTCTCATGGGTATGAAAGTGCTTTTAAAATGAACGAGGCATGATGTTGCTTAACATTGTGTTCACTCATTCTGTCTTTAGCTTGTTTTATGTCAAATGAGTTCAGCAATTTTTCAGCGAGATTCTGATTAAAAGTTATAAGTAGTAAATTTCCCACCTATAATTGGACTTAGCCTAAATTCATATTGGTTATCTCTATATGCAAACCCTAAGAGAAACTTTGGCTTATTTATTTTATTTAATTTTTTTTACAATATCTTAGCAGTTTATGTAAAAAAACAACCTGTTTTGCTAACCATTAAACTGCAGCCACAGCTGTATGTTGTGGATATTTACAGAGATGGCTATGATTACTTTCAGATAAATCAAGGTAGAAGGTGGTGCACCATCAATGTTTTTCCTGTGTGAAACACATGCTGGAAACATAAGAACTGATGGGGTCTGATTAGAGTAAATGTCTGGTAGAAAAGTAAAGCGATGTTAGAAGAAAATAATCATACAACCATTTTTAAGGGATTTTTTCCTTGAACAGGGGCAGGAACAATGCCACATTAAGTCTGTGGTATGTGTTAGGGATCTCATTGTACTGTCAAAAGGCTTTTCTCTTAGACATTTCTGTAAAACCGATCAGATTCTGCCATGTTCTTAATCATTTTCATCCTGCCCTTGTTTCAACATATTCATTATCAGTTCGTATGAAATCGTACGAAAAGTTATGCACACTATTTCGTACGTTTTGGACGTTTTTCCTCAAAAAAACCAGATCAGTGCGCATGCGCTGGCAGACAGAAAAAAAAAGCAGATCCGCGGACGGACGTAAAACTGGGAAAAACAGTGCAATAATCACTTCTTCATGTCTCTGACTACGTTGTTTGCTGTTTTATATCTTAGGGTCAGGGTTAGGGCTAATTGTAATTTATATTCCATGTTCTTGAATGCGGTGTAAGATGCGCATGCGCATACGACGAAAAATACGTCCAAAAAGTACGAAATTACGGTGAATAACTTTTCGTACGATTTCATACAAACTCATAATGAGAATACACTGCTTGTTTTCTATCACAACTACTCCAACCAGAAAGTATTCCTAAAGACATAACTGATGGTGCACCACATCCAAACTCGATTTTTCCTTTTTTTTTGGTAAATGAAGATGAGCTTCTGTAAATAACTGCTAAATGCTGACTTTATGGCAGTTTATAGTTGGCAAGAATATTATTTGTATAAACATTTATTATGTTTGGACAATTTGAGTTTTATAAAGACACCTGATTACAGCAGAGCTTCTCCCAGCATTACCTTTTATTCATCTCTATTGGGGATATGAGCCCCAGCCTGTTGATCTTTGCCACATGTCTTTCTCTTTCTCTCAACCCCATTTCTTGTCAGGCTACATTTAAAGAAAGGTAACTAGTGCTAAAGAAAATCTAAACAGAAGAATCTCTATTCGCACTAATCAAAGACATCTCGACAATAATCAAGTGCTAGTCAGATAATAACTACTTCTACCCTTTCAGCAGAATCTCGCTTCCAAAATTGTGAAATATCCTTTTAAAGTTTGTAAACATAAATTAAACTGCCTTCACATAATAAATATATATGTTCATTTCTCTTTCGTTTCTTTCTCTTGAAGGCACTTTGTACAAAATTGCTACAAACAGTCAGGTTTCAACCCTCGCAAAGCTACATCTCAGAGAACTGCATCACTCCTTTGTCTTGTCCACCAAAATTCCGTTAAAGACACTCATTTTTTATGCACAAAGTGCACCCAAGTGGCCTGCTGGCTACAAATTAACCCTGGTATGTTGCCTACAAATTACACAATCATGTAAAAGAGGTTCTGAGAACAAAGGTACCATATCTTGGCCTTTACATTAAAAAATAATACATATACAGGAGATGCTGTAAAGTCCAAAGATAATGATCCTTAAGCTGAGTGTAACACAGGGAAAAATATCTATATTGCTTGTTCGATATATATTCATGTTGATTTATTTGTAATAAATTATACATTTTTCAACATCTAGATAACCGTGTGTGGAATCAGCTGAGGCTATGGATGTACTTCCTGGTTTTACAGGGTTCTTTCATATTTACTACCCCGGTATTTGCTGCATTAACGCCATAACTAACTAATGAGGAGGCTCCTCAAAATCATAAAGCTGCCTCATCTGCTCCACTTGCATAGAGTGCCTTCTCACAAGTTTCTTCTTTGTCTTTAGACCTCCTGTCTTTGGTGTGTTTGGTGCTACTGGGGCTAGGGATTTTATACCTGTTGAAAGAGGTGAAGAGGGCTTGTTACTGGCCCCTATATCAGGAATGGGCGGGTTTGGGTTGACGTTTAGGGGGGGCAGGTGGCCAGGCCTAGTGTGCGAGATATAGTCCAACAGTAGCGTGCCGGAGCCCCTCCTTTCCAGGAGTCCAGGTGCGCGCCTTCGTGCCGTGCTTGGAGATGATGTGCTTGCATTGCTGTCAAGCGATTCTCTGGAACTGGTGAGCATTGCAAGTGGAGAAGTGTTTAGTTTCCTTCGCTCCACTGGGACTTTAGGAGAGTCTAACATGGCAGAGTCTGAGTAGAGCTGCGAGTCTGAGTCATAGTGATCGTTTCCTAGACGTCTTCTGTGCAATGTCTCTCTGAGGCTGACTTGTCCGCTGCCGCAGCTGCTGCCGCTCTCCTGCTCTGTGGGCACAGTACTGCGCCGAGCCAGAGGCTGGTGCTGTCCCAGAGATCTCTCGTATGAAGGCTTAGACGTTGGAGGGACTGATAATGAGGTTGTCATTTTGCACGGCTGGTCACCCACCAGCGGGAATAAGCTGTCCTTCCCATCCACGCTGCTCTGCCGGGACAGAGCAGCTCTCCTATTCAGAGAGAGGCCGTTCACCCCAGCAACTACATCCTCATCAGAGCTGGCTTTCTTGCTCTCCTCATAGGCAGCAGCTGCAGCCAGGACAGAGGGAGCAATCAGGCCCCAGGGCTCTGATTGCAGCCGCTTCAGCTGAGGCAAACGCGCCCGTTTCGGGTTTACCGGCCGGCGAGTTGGAGATGTGGGCCCATTTGTGAGCTTTGTTGCAGAGACTGACGTTTTTAGCTTCGTCTGGAAATTAAATACAGTGTTTTGTTCCTCTTGCTCAGATGTAGGAGACGCAGTGATACTGATGTCAGAGGGAGTGGTGCAGTACTCTAGAGACGACCTCTCCACCAGCTCTGGAGATGGGGGCACATTTAGATACTGTTTGGTGGTTTTAGTGCCAGATGGTGACTTGTCTGTCGTTATTATAATGACCTCTTTTCCTTTAGCTTTGCATGCATCCAAAAGTAATTTTAACGTCTCCTTATCATCTGCATTGATGGCATAGACCAGAGCCGAGGCCCCACTCCTGTCCTCCAGACTTGGATCAGCACCGTTGCTCAGCAGGTGATCCACCACCTCGTGCCCAGCTTTATGGATGCAGGCATGCATTAGAGCCGTCCTGCCCGCCTTGTCCTGTATGTTGGGGTCCGCTTGATTGTCCAATAGATATTTGACAAGCTTCGACTTGCTCACACTTTGCTGGTCGGAGTGTCTCGACATACAGGCCACCATGAGTGGCGTCTCTCCCCGCTCATTGCTCTCATTGATGTATGCGCCTCCTTCCAACAGAAGCCTGGTGAGTCTTAATCGTCTGAGCCACACTGCCTTCAGGAGAGAGTTCCCATCTGTGCGCAGCTCCAGAATGTCTGCCATTTCTCCAACCTGTTGCAGGTCCTCTTGATCCTACAGCTTACAGATCTTTAAAGAAAATATGAAATTAATACAGCATATTTTGCCACTTAGACAGGCATATACATGACTACATAAGTTTGTTCAAAATGTAAGGACAGTATGAAAAATCTTTGAAAAAAATGTGTTGCCCTTTAATTCAAGTTAAACTGAAAGCTGTGATTCAAATATCTGATTTATTATACAGCAGTAGCATACATTTTGTACAGCAATTCATGTAATCAACTCTGTTTCTCATTGAACTTATTTAAGTTGCTAAATAAGCAACAAAATGCTGGTAGACAGAGATTAGATATTTTTTTTTGTCATGCTGAACGTCTCCCCCAAGCTTATGCCGCCCTGGATAGTTTGCAATATTAAGCTTATTAAAATCTTTTATTTTAAAACAGCGTAGAAAGGCAGATCTGTTTCTGAAATACTTGGTCCAAGCAAAGTGTCTCTCTGCACTGAGTGAGTTTGCCTACAGGAAAATTATGACTTCTACATGAATTCAGGAAAAAAAAAATGTTTGTATTTTCCAGTAGATTTATTTAAAAAACAGCCAAAGCAAATTAAGATTAGACATGTTTGCATTATACAGATTGGGGAGAAAATTACCATCTGCTAAATGTTGGAGGTAATTTTGCTTTGGGAGAAAAGGAAAAGGATAAAAGCTAACATTTTGTGGTGGAGTTTATATACAGTAAAATCGGTTAAGGGTGCCATACAGGATAGGATTCATCCTGGTTTAAATAAGCCCTGCCTTTTATTTTGGCATTTAACTTTTTCCAAATTAACTGTATTTAAAATCAGATTGTTGCTTTTTATGTAAATGCAGAATAATAAATGACAGGGCTCATAAATATTACAAGAGTGTTGATTCATTACTAGCAGAGGTAAAAGAAGGATCTTAAATTTTACCTCTGAAAGGGGGCCTTTTATTCATAATCCATATGAAGAGCACGTGTGTTATGATTTTGAATTTTACAACTTGATTGAAGCTGTTATTTAAAATCAGTTAATCGATTTAAAATTTTAGCAATGTGTCATTAGTTCAGAAACCCACCCTCTGATTACAATAACTCAAAAGTAAAATATTTGTTTATAACTTTAAGCACTTAGACTATGGTTTAGAAAAGAACAACTGTGACCAAATATAAAATACAAATACAGCTGTTCACATCTGCCTGATCAGCATGTTTACCTCCGCTTGTATTCTGTGCTTTGAGCAGAACAAAGCAAATGCACCAGAAAATGCAGATTTAACTACTTCGTTTGTTTATATGGCGCTTTCCTTTTCAACAACCAGCAGGTGGCAGTCTAATACAACATAAAGACCAAAACAAATAAGTTCATAATAGAAAATATCTTTCAGTAAATATATTACGCAGGCTAACTAATAAGTCAAATGAAAATCATTTGATTGAACATATAGTTTCTCTGTGCACTAAGGTGGAAAACATGGAGACACAAGCAGTTAAAGTTTCAAACACAACTGATGTGTAGCCAGGTGATGTAATTTAGAGTAAAACGTTTCAAAACTGATCTTTTATGAAGACATTAAATATCTATATCTATATTTGCTAAAAATCACAAGCAGATGACTCATCTTTAAATAAAATATTTGAATGTCTTAACCTTTTTATCAGAGGCTACAATTTAAGCAGTTATTTCTGTGTTTAAATTCAATTCATAAACATCTGGTGGCTTTAAATGGGGGTTCAGTCAGAGCGGAAACAGCTGATTGGATAATTCTCTTAATTCCTGAATTATATGTAAATTATTGCTCAGATATTCATCTGCGTCCAACAGAAACACGTTTCTCATTGAGTGTGAACATTAAGAAGTTAACCTAATGCCACCCAGCCAATACACAAGACAAGAACATAAAGTTTTCCAACCTCCATCTGCCATAATTTCTGCAAAGGAACAATTTCAAGGATGAACTTAAGGCTTACCTGCTCAGAGAAGAGTCTCTCCATGCTCAGAGAGCGCGGTGCCATCAAACAGGGATGGTACATGCGGAGGGAGAAATGATCCAAAACACAAACTTTAGCTCTTATTCTGCAGCTCCCAATCAAATGCGTCCTGGTTTAGGTTACTGTGCGCCTTCCCTATCTGTCACCATGAGCAAATGATGACGAGCTTGTGTGGCTTTTTGTTGCGGAGGCGCGCTACATCAGTCCAATGGGGAGTATTCCTTTCACTGCGCACTCAAGGATCACAACCTGGAGATGCGGAGGGTTATAAATAACTTAGTTTCTTGCTTGTTGAATGAAACGTGTTGTCTCTTGACGTCAGAGTCGCCCGAAATAAACTGCGTCTGATGAAAAACCTCTGTCCTGATCTTTACATCTGCAGGACGCAAACAGAACGAGCGCCTCCTCCTATGGAGACTGCAAGGCTTGTTCTACACCCTCTTCTTTCCATTTTATCAGGATTATTATTGTGGAAATGAATATTAACAGAGAAGCATTTAAGAAAACAAGTGGTGGCTTCTAGATATCAAAATAATCAGTTCATGCCCCAGTTAATAGGGATTTATTTGTGCATAACCCTTTAAAGCCTGAACCATGAAGTAACTGACAGAAGATTCTAATTTTCCAAAATTAAAATTGTCATTGAACTTTCTGACAAATGAAATAGCAGTATAAATTTTGTATCCGTTAAATTGCATCATTTATTTGCATCAGTTTTGATACATTACACATTTCTATATCATCTTTTATATGTTTTTTGTTCACTACATGTGTGTGATTATGTAAGTTGGGGTTTTAAGAACAAAATCATCACACTGATTATGCTGAGGTACAAAAACTCAGGTATATGTTAAGTAAGCATAATATATTAAACTTAAGTGTTTAAATAAAGTTAAATAAAATACTGCTGTCATTTTGCACATTTCTGATGTTGCTGCTATTTTCACATATCCATTACTGTAAAAATGTCCACAGCTGTATATTGGTTATTTATTCTCCAGGGCACAGTATTTATATTGTAAAAACACTTTAAAGCACAGAATTATTTTATTTATTTTACTTCTGACTATTCTGTTTTATACACTTTTTTGAGGCCACATTAGTGTGACCACTTTGGCAATAATCTTTTACACCACAATTTCCCCATTGTGGGACAATAAATGGATTTTCTAATTTATTCTAAATTGTAAAAAGCCAAGTTTGTGAATGACCTCAGTAATTACTATTTAAGTTTATTTGAATTAAAAGTTCAACTCCAACTCTGACTCAATCCATTGTTGTCTAGTTCAGAAGGTTTCCATGTCTCTGGTGTAAATGCGTTTTTTATTTGGATTCATTTTAGCTTTATTGGAGAAAAACAGCATTATGGAGACCAAGAAACACAACAGACAGGTCAGGAATCAAGTTCTGAAGGAGTTCTGAAGGAGTAATAAGGTTTTTAAATAAGGTTATTTTAAAAATTATATAAAAAATACCCCAAATGTATATAGCAGCTAATTTTCATCTATCTGGAACAAAAAATAAATAAATAAATAAATAAATAAAGGATGATCATGTGGGTATGGGAGAGAATCTGGTGACTGGGAAACTGCACTTCAAATACCTGACCTTTTGAATAGAATAGAATAGAATAGAAATCCCTTTATTGTCGCACAATGGGGAAATTCCGATGTTAGGGCAGCAAAAAGATTATAGAAAAAATTGTCCCACCAATATGGACCTTAGAAAAGTGCCTAAGAGTAACATATTAGTGAAGAGTTAAAAAATAAACAAATAAAATACTGTACTGTAAAGTGTTTAAACACTATAAATAATGTTTCTTAAATACTTTTTTTTAATAAGGTATATAAAAAAACGTAGAAAATCAGTTATCACAGAAAACACATGGAAGAAAATGCTCTTATTAGATGAGACAAAAGGTGAAATTTATGGTTAACATCTAAAGTGCAGATTTAATTCCAGTTCGAACAAAGTTTCCCAACAGTAAAAAAAAAAAAAGGTGTTGGCAGCATCTTGCTTTGGGGATTGTTTCCTAAAGTAAGTACATGTTACAGTATTTGTTCAGAGTTGAAGGAAGGAGAGATGCAAGTCCTGAAATTGAACATGGGATTAATCTGCAGAAAGACTTTAAACTGGGGTGGATGTAAATGGTCCAGCAGGGCAGTGGATGTAAAAGGGTTAGTGATGCAGTCAAACTGAAAACCACTTTGCAGTATAGAATGAACCAGAATTTCTCTCTCTGTAGTGAATGTGCAAAGCCCATACAGAAATATCTTTTTGAGTTTTGATTTCAAGAAAGATGATTTTACAAATATCAGACAGAAGCTTAAAGGAATAGTACACCCAAAACATGATTAGCCTTCATTTTCTACTCACCTCCATGCTGAACAACACTCTGGAGTACTTTTTTGATATCTCAAATGCATCTGGAGATCTGGGAGGCTTCTTGCTGTCTGCTGACATTCAAATAATGGAGGTCCATGGCGCCCGAGACAGAAAGGTCCATAAAAGTCCACAAAAACGTGTCAATATTCCTCCATACTGCTCGTCCAATGTAATCCAAGTGTCCTGAGTGGGTAGCATCCAGAATTTACTCGAAACGAAGTCATTTAGAATGTTTTTAGAGCATAAACAGTAGTGTATAGGATTTCCTAATAGCGCCCCCATGCGCGCTCACGATTCTACGGAAGCCGGCAGACCAAACCAGCGCATTCAGCTCGGCAAAGAACTCATGCTCTTCCTCAACACTGAAGTCCTCAGACATTTTTCTTTCGTTGTTTCTTTGTTTGCACAGGTAAACAGCACATTTCTTCTTCTACGCTTGCATTATCGGCAGACCAGACGCTGAATGCGCACTTTCTTCCGGTTTGGTCTGCCGGCTTCCGTAGAATCGTGAGCGCGCATGGGGGCGCTATTAGGAAATCCTATACACTACTGTTTATGCTCTAAAAACATTCTAAATGACTTCGTTTCGAGTAAATTCTGTATGCTACCCACTCAGGACACTTGGATTACATTGGACGAGCAGTATGGAGGAATATTGACACGTTTTTGTGGACTTTTATGGACCTTTCTGTCTCGGGCGCCATGGACCTCCATTATTTGAATGTCAGCAGACAGCAAGAAGCCTCCCAGATCTCCAGATGCATTTGAGATATCAAAAAAGTACTCCAGAGTGTTGTTCAGCATGGAGGTGAGTAGAAAATGAAGGCTAATCATGTTTTGGGTGTACTATTCCTTTAAGTCATATAATATCGAAAATCAGATGTGATCACAATTATAGTACTTGTGGTCATGTATCATATACAGTCTCAGTAAGAGAAAAAAAAGCTTGTGGTTCTAACATGGCTAAACGTGAAACGATTCTGCATGCATGATAACTTCTGCAAGGTGCTCTGTATGTTTTCACACCTATGCATATTTACAAAGTACAATTAAAAAGGGCAAAACTTGTAGCAGCCATCACCGCCATACAGCCTAATATGGACATTTCTATTTTTAGGTTGCTATGAGACAGCACAGAGGCAGCTTCTAATGAGAACAGTGATGTTCTCAGCACTGCAAGGAGCAGGTAAATCAGACCTCCAACATGCCACCAATGACAGCAGGGCTTTCATGATAGTTTATGGAGATAATCTTTGCAAGCAGTGTTTTTGCTTTCTTTGAACTATGTTATTATTATTTTTTTCCTTCCCAGACAGAGACTGATCATTTTATTACTCATCCAAACACCTGATGTTTTAGGACCTCCAGTTGTCAATGCTTGCAGTGATTTTTCACCTGTGATTGGCTCCCCGGTCCCTCAGGATGTGTTGTTTATGAGGCACATGGAGGTGGTTTTATGAAACAGCACACCCCATTATCACTGAGTCAAAAGACACATCTAAATCCATCTATATTCAACAAGCATTAACCACAAATACAGAAACAAAAAATAGCAACAGTTCCGGTCATAAGTTTACATCTGCTTACATAAATGTAGTATTAGCATGGGGTTATGATTCTTTTTTCACTGCAGGAATTAGACTATACATTGCACAACTTTCTGCACAAATTTAAATTTATTTAGCAATTTATCAGATCCAGACGGAATCAAAACTAAATATACTTATCGATTCAGTGTAATATGCATGTGCAACATAGATATTTTCAGATATATTAATGCATTCATTCTAATATGTCCCTCAGCAAGCTGTACTTTTGTTACTCACTTCTCTCTATCTAAATTTTAGTGTAAGTCTGGTGGGAACTTTACCCATCTTCCTAACTAGACTTCCTCTAAAATGGTTGTTTTCCTGCTACATACTCATTACTCGAAATATCCCCACTATGGACAAATAAAGATTATTTCTGTAAGATTTAAACAAATTCTACATATTTTTTGTTACAGATTAATCTGGGGGCCCTACTAGAAGCTTAATGTTATCCAGCAATATTTATTCCTGGTTCTTTGTTGATGCAGGTTATGATAATATCCAAAGAGGAGACAGTTTTATTTGTTTATCTATTTTCACAAAGATGACATGTTGTATAAAAGACGCACCTAATCCTAACAAGATAACAAGATGATTGAAAATTGCATTTACCCAGATGGTAAAGCCCACCTTCATTTTAATCAGGTTTATTGTCTGGCGAATAATGAGACATAAAGTTACTAAGACAAGACATATGTTTCGAAGAATCAAGGACAAGCATACCATCTGTCAAGCATAGTGGTGGCAGAATCATACAACAGAAGAAAATAAATAGTTTTTTATATATGTTTATCTCACTAAATCAACAGCTAGAAAATGGAATCAAAGTTTACTCCCAACACAAATCAGCACTGGTTTTGAAATAGATTAAGGTAATATTAATAATCTGAAAACAACTTTAAACTTTCAGATTCTGCTTCAAACTTTGATCTGCACCAGTAAACCAAACAATCAAACAAAAACCGTAACAAATCATCCAGAAAGAACGGTAACATACCAATCCATTATTAAAGGTATAGTGGAGGATTTCTGCGAAATTTTTAAAAAGACCCACTATGTTTCACTATGTCTGATTCATTGGTAAGATAGCTAACTGGGGATGAGCACGTATGTTATCTAAACATATCACCAGAATAATTGACAATTATTTGACCACTTATTTTGATGATCCACCCGAAAAAAGAACATCCTCTACTATACCTTTAAGATTGGGTCTTGTTGATGGCTATAGTGTATATAGCTTATAGAAATCTTTAAAAATCTTATATTAATGTCATTCTTGCTCATGATGCAAGCATCTAAACCTCTGACCAGAACTTTGATTATCTTTATTAGTAGTGGGACCCTTTTTGTGTAGTAATGTTAAAAGAAATGTGAGTAATATTTTTGTTTTCTGCTAGAGAAATATATTTGAATTATGTTACACTAAGCTGCTCTCTGCTTTTAGGGTTGGACCAAGACTTAAAGCAAGGTCAAAGCTCACGGCGTCAGACACTTTCATTAGCTTCATGAGCCGCACAGACGTCAGCAGTCCACATATGGTGCGATCTTTGGCCCAACAATGCTGTCGTCGGAGGTATATTAAAGGAGAACTAAATAATTTAAACGCTGTCACCCCTGGGAGCATTTTCCATTTTCAGATATCTTACATCGCAGCTGCTGCTCTTCCTTCCTCCAGTTCCAAATATAACCTTTTCCTCTGTCTGCATTGTGAGATTTTTCCTCATCAGGCTGGCGTATAGCTCTGGGAATATTAATACACCTGCCAAGAGGACACATAGAAGTTATCAACATTTTTCAGATTTTTGAAAGTCATAATGAAGAAATTGTCAATTAAAAAACAGATCATAGTTTTATAACAAGCTCTTAAAATAATTCAAATTAAAACAAAGTTAATCAGAACATAATTAAAATCTGAGTGAGTATAATAATGAACTATTTCAATTTGTGCTTGATTATTCTAATGCTAGACTACGGGGTCTATTTTTAAAACCACATGGTGATTAAATGTCGGGCTTCACAGACCTGTTTTAGAAATGTGAGAATCAGAGGTGATTTTATCAAAGATGGAAAGATGTGCTAAAACCTAAAATATGGTATTTGTGTTATATTCTACTGTACATCTTTACAGCTTTAGCAATAGATAGATGCTATTGAGGCAGAAAATATTTCCTGGTTTGTATTTGAATAAAATAATGCTGCAATACATTTTAATTGAACCTTGATAAATTAAAGATTAAACAAATACATCTTGAGATTCTCTGCATGTGTTAATGTAGCTGAAATAATCAAACAATTTTTTTCTATTTGAATTTCTATTAGTATTAGTCTAACATCAGTAAACAGATGAAATTTTTTTTGGGGGGAGAAATTCGAAATTTACATGTTGGGTCATTTACCACAATTTTTTTCCCCACTAAATTGAAAGAACATGAATAAACTGGGTATTGCTGATTCCAACATAGGGTTGCACAGTGAAGCAGTGGGTAGCAGTGCTGCCTTGCAGCAAGAAGGTCCAGGGTTTGCATGGGTTCTCTCCAGATACTTGGGCTTCATCCCACAGTCCAGAAACATGACTGTTAGGTTAATTTTTGCTCTCTAAATTCCCATTAGGTGTGCAGGAAAAGTTGTTTGTCTCTGATTTGTCCTACGATAGATTGGCGACATGTCCAGAGTGTACCCCGCCTCTCGCCGCTACCCCAGCTGGGATAAGTGTGATGGATGGATGGATGGATGGATGGATGGATGGATGGATGGATGGATGGATGGATGGATGGATGGATGACTGTAGTGGGAAAACAAAGAAGCCCAGAAAAAGTTTCTTGGCAAAATATAGCTTAAAGGGGAACGCCGTTTTTTTTTACATTGGGCCCTTGATTTTACATTATTCCGAAGATATTCGGTTTTGTTATATCCAAGTTACGTCTTCCTTTGGGCAACGAGTTGAAGGCACAAAATAAACTGTTCATAATTTATTCTTTATGGTACGCCAGAATTCATAACATGTAGGCGAAACACTGTCCCCCAGACATCCGCGGTTATATTTTTTATATTTAGATTTTTTTTAAACAAAGCGTCGCGTGTATGATGTCACCGGACTGGAGTTGTGACAGGCAGCCCAGGCCACAGGAGGCTACACTCTACCCCTTATATTTGTTCGGCTAGCTAATCTGAATCATTCAATTCCATTTTGAGAGCGAGATCATCTGTGGTAGTAGCACTAGACATCTTCCAGGCATGTGAGTAAAACTAGCAGGAGTTCAGCGGACAGGATGAAGGAACAGTAGCCGGCGCACGCGGATGACGTCATACACACGCCGCTTCATTTAAAAAAATATATAAATATAAAAAATATAACCACGGATGTCTGGGGGACAGTGATTCGCCTACATGTTATCAATGCTGGCATACCATAAAGAATAAATTATGAACAGTTTAGGAAGACGTTACTTGGATATAACAAAATTGAATATCTTTGGAACAGCTCCAAATGACACCAAACTAATATGGGTGAGTAGAACATGATGTAATAATGTAAAATCAAGGGGCCAATGTAAAAAAAACTGTGTTCCCCTTTAAATGCCTTAAAATGGATATCAAACACAGAAAGGATGAAGTAATACTGAAAGCTGCCATTTGAGCGAAATAATAGCTGAACTGACAGTCAGCTTCAGGGTGATTAGAAAAATTTGTTACTTAATCTTTAGTTCTGAATATAGAACTACTCACAGCTATAAGAGCTGTTAGGACAATTTAGGAAATGTTGTCCAGTCATCTGAGGCTGGAATATGTATGCAGGAGCCAAAAATTGTCTACATCATGCATCACAAATGGAGGAATCACCACGCTAACATTTAGCGTTATGATTCGCAGGAATGCTAAACCTTCAAGATTGTTAGAAGTTCATACATACTTAATATATACATTTTAAATTTTTATAGAAATTATACACCTTTACATTTCTTTCTATTCCCTTTCTGTTGGATTAAAAAATATAAAAATTCTTAGACTCTTTAATGTAGCATGTCCCCAATCCAATTAGAAGTGTATAAATAAAATTAATTAGAGGAATTTGAAGCTTTTAAACCAGCCACTGCTATTACTTTTAGCTCAATTGTAGCTACCCAAAGCTGTTCATGAGAAACAGAGAGAAGAAGACTCCAACAAAAATGGGGAAGACTTTTAGGGCTCATCTCTCTGAAGGTGACAAAAAACTCCCTCCAAACAAGTGGAAACTGTGAAGATAACAAATAGCTGTTTTATTGGGAATACGTGTATTTGGAGCAGCAACCTCCCAGAGCCTTCACCGGTTGCTGGGAAACTGCTAGAGACCAAGAAATAGTCTGACACATAACACCCCAAAACTGTTTGTTGTCTTTTAAGCTTTATACCTGGCTTACCCTGATTCTACTGTTTTTGCCAAGATTAGTTAACCAGCTGCTGTCAGTAGCGTCATATCTGACAGGCAGCCACAGGAGGAGAGCTGTAGCCTCAGATATGCATAAATGTCATAAAGGAGTTTTTTTCTGAGGTTAAAAGTCAGAAATGCTGTGGAACAATTACATCTTGCCAATATGCGGTTCTTGTTGTGCCCATCCTCCTTTTCCCACATTTCAAGACAAAGTAGACCTCATCAGCTTTTGTGGCAAAACCTTGCTGTTTCTTCCTCCATGGTGGTTGTTTCTTTAAAGACTGAGTTTGACATTCTCATGGCATTTGGTGTCTCTGCGATTGTATCAAGTGAATGTGTGGGCTGCGACAGCAATAAACTGGCACGAACCCTGCTGCAGCTTTGCACCGGACTGCTCCTTGCCTCCCTCAGTATTAGGAGAAAAAAAAAGGCCTCAATTGAAGCTTAAAAGCTCGTCAACCCCTCAAAATATGCTGCTAGTAATATATATATATATATATATATATATATATATATATATATATATATATATATATATATATATTTTTTTTTTTTAGCTTGTCACCCAGTTGTAATTATATTCCATGAGTTTTAACACGTTTTCAGACACTTTTTTCTCCTTCATATTGAAAAGTGCTACTTTCTCCTACTTGAAATGGTTCCATTCCTCCTCTGCACTCCTTCTTCTGTCTTCGCTCCTTCTGTTCTTTCACATCTCGCCATGCAGACCAACACCTGCCCTTCTGGCGAGCTGTAATTGAGTTGAGCATTATTCAAGAGAATTATTCAGCCAACAGTTTTGCTGGGTGATCATTGTGTATGTCAGCTGTATCCTAGGAGATTGGTGCATATCTAATAAGGAGTTTGTTACTCATTTTGCAGAGTGGGCACTTTGATGTCCACCGTGTTGAATTTTCTGTTTTAGTTCAACATCCTCCTAATGAAGCCGAAGGGCCAGAAGCCTCAGAATTGGTTGCTTATCAACTCCACAAGCCTCTTATTAGGAGTTGTTGGGAAGCTTTTAATTGGATACTGGAATAGAAAGCTACCTTAATGGGCTGTCATTAATCTAGGGTTCAGTATTTATTTACTCAATATTGTTTGAATGATTTGAATTTTTTTGCGTATCGTGAAATCCTTTTAAAGACCTCTTCATGTCTTTTAGATCATGTTTATTTCAAATGCATATTTTGTATAGTTCAATTCACTTTTAAATCCTATGTATCTGCTCCACCAACTAATTAGCAGCAGAATTGATGTTTCACTGGAATCTGTCACATCTCTCTCAACACCAAATCGATTGACTGCCTCCTAACTCGCAAGAGGGCTAATGAAAGGCTGCTCTAATTGTTACAACTTCAACATCTCACTAACAATAAATGTGCAGAGATGCTTGCAAAAAAGAAGAAAAGATAACAGAAAGAGGAAATAAAAGGTAACAATAAAACATCTTCAGTCTGCTTCATCACCTGCAAAGAGATGTAAAAAGAACAGCACAACCAACGTATATAGTATAAGAGATACAATAAAGTAACACCTTGATACTATCGCTAAAGTATAAGTAGTATTATTTAATCTGACATGTATACTGTGGTAGCTGATGATAAGAATATGGGCTTTCTGTGTGGAAGTGAATCTCTAAGTACCTGGAGCCAAGCTCCTGTAGTTATTTTTGAGAGTGTACTTGTGCATGTAAAGTTATCCAAAGGAAAAATGCTCATTAGTGGTCGTGAAGAGCCAAAGACCTGCCCCCTCCAGAGCACCAAGGCGAGCGCCAGGTGACCCAAAGCCTCAGGTGCCCAAAGGGATCCCAAGAGCAAAGGCGCCCAGGAGGGGCCAACCCAGGAAATCCGACCCCCCACCAAGGGAGGAGGAGAGACGGCTCTGAGGAAAACCCCCATCCACCGCAATGCCGGAGCCCCCAGGAGCCGCGGGGACGAGTCAACAGGCTCCGCCGGCAGCAAGCCATCCCGAAGTTGATCCGGCCATGGACCCCAGGGACACGCGGAGCAGCCACTAGAAATTAGCCAGTACCCGCCCAGGCATCCACCCCCAAACACCAAGCACCACCAGTGCACCAGCCAAACCTCCAGACAGCGTAGGGGGGCAGGACGTCCTACATTTCTTTAAAATGCATAGCCAGATAAAAGGAAACGTGAAACTGATTAGGCTGGTTTTGAAAATGATCTCAAAGCACATGATTACTTAATAAAAACAACTTAGTTCACAAAAAGCAGGAATATAAGCAAGATGTTGAGCATCATGGCAGCAGTGTTGGTTATAAAGGTCCAACAGATACACGGAGGAAAGATCTACACTTATGCTGTCACTACACTTTTCCTTAGTCCACCAAGGGTGCAGTGTTCCTTGATGAAATTAACTTTCTGCTCTAAAACAGCTTACTGCTTCGGTTGGTAAACATTATCCAAAATCCTCCTGTCCTGTCTGGTGAGATTATCTGAGTGCTTCTTCTCAGGTATTGATAAGATGCTGCTTCAACAGTCTACACCAGGGATGTCAAACTGGTTCCAGAAAGGGCCGTGTGGCTGCAGGTTTTCTTACCAACCAAGCAATAGCACACCAGACTCCATTCATCTCATTAAGTCATCATGTTGACTAACTCAAGACTGGACTCACTTGATGAGATGACTGGAGTCTGGTGTGCTATTGTTTGGTTGGAAAGAAAAACTGCAGCCACTGGGCCCTTTATGGAACCAGTTTGACACCCCTGGTCTACACCATAGAAGATACTCTGTGTCAGAAATTTAATTATATTTATTTAGCTATTGATTCTGGTAGGTGTGTTTCTCATGCTTTTACATTAAGCTGCTGCACTTAACACAGTAGACCAGGGTGTTTTGAGCTTTTCAATGGTTCCTTAGAGCTCAGTCCTAAGTAATCTCTTTATTTTCTCTTTACCTGCTTTCTTTCTGATCAGTTTTCAGGAAATATGGTATACATAATCACTGTTATGCAGATGACACAGATATTTCTGAGTCTGAGTGAAAAGAATGCCTCCTCAGACCAATTGAAAATAAAGAGACAAAATAAAAAAAAAATACAAAACATCAGCTTTATTACCTACTGATTCTAGTGCAGTCGTGGGTGAGCGGTTAGGGTGTCAGACTTGGATCCCAAAGGTTACCGGTTCGCCTCCCGACCTGCCAGGTTGGTGGGGGGAGTAATTAACCAGTGCTCTCCCCCATCCTCCTCCATGACTGAGGTACCCTGAGCATGGTACCGTCCCGCCACACTGCTCCCTTGGGGCGCCATTGAGGGCTGCCCCCTTGCATGAGTGAGTGTTCACTTGTGTGTGCTGTGTCACAATGACAATGGGAGTTGGAGGAGTTTCCCAAAGGGCTTTCACTAGTGGGGGGTTTTCATAAGGGCAACTTGGACAGTTGCCCAGGGGGACATCACATGAAGTGTGAGCCGCAATTCAAAAAAAGTGTTTAGAGTAGAATGTTTGTTTACTATTATATCATTATTCTATCAGTTATTAGCTAGTTATTACTAAATATTTTTTCTACCAGTCTTAATTTGTTTAGGATAAATATTCTGAGAAATAGACATTTATTTAGTTTAAAAGGGTTCCTCATTCAAAAGGCAAATAATGACTCCTATAAACTGACTTGATATTTATGAGACTGACTGCTTTGTGTTGATCTATAATATATTTTGATTCCACAAGCAAATGAACTAATGAAAAAGAAAAATTAAGATATGTTTCTTAATGTATGTATAAACAGATTGTTTCAACCCTGAGAAACTCTCGTGAAGAAAGTAACTTAAATGTTAAAACAACAAACATTTTAAATGAGGCATTTATTAAGTTTGCTTAGATTCCACAGGTGCCCATACCTGCTTCATCTGCAGCAATTTCTGTTAGTGTTTTGGATTTAATTCAGCATAGAATGGTGTTTTTTAAGCGTTGAACTTTAAGTGTGAAGAAATGTTTCATACTGTGACTTCATTGCTGATTGTTTCAGAGCTGTCACAAGTATGAGGCTGTCAGAACATGCAGATACATCAGTGCGGATGAGTGGCTGTTCTTACAGCGACTTAGAGAACTTTACTCCACTGCTCCTTGGTTCACACCGCTGAGACCGTGACGTATTTGACACCATATGAGGCACTCTGACCAAAATACACCTCCTCTGCAGCACAGGGTGCAGGAGAAGGCTGATTTCCCCCCTGCGTACGCTGTCGCCTGTGACGTCAAATCATTCTGGTCTGTCCTTGTGCTGCCTGTTGATGAGCACAATCGGACATGACAGGACCAAACAGGATCAGTTTAGTCTCTGCCAAAATTATCCTCACCCAGTGCCTGAACTAACATTAGATCCAAGGCTTCAGGAACCTGGTTGAGAGCTATCATACCTCACACCTATTAATGGAGACTAAGTCCTATCCCATTTATAATCACTGAACCTCTAAATGATCTGTCTTATTCACAGTATATCTTTCTGCTTTGATGGAACTATGTAATTCTGCTTTAATAATAACAGGCAGGCAAGCAGGGGGTTTGTTCAGATGAGTATTTTTTTTTTTTTTTTTTGATGAGGCAAGTGTAAGACAGCATATATGTTGCAGCTGGGTCTTCTCAGCTGTGTTTGGAGGTGGGAAGAGCTGGCAAGTATCAAAGGGCAAACACAAGTCAGTAATTATTCCTTGCTGCCATAGGGAAGGAGTGGTGAAACACTGAGGATGTTCAGAGCAAGCATTTCGCAGTTTCTTACCTTATATCCTATTTAATGCTTTTTTTCCTATTGTTTTTATTTGATTATAAATATTTAGTAAGAGTTATAATTAGAATATAATGAATGTTGTCTAATTCCTAACCAAAATCATCCATAGTGTGTAGATATTGAAAGTACACCAGGAGACTAATTATTACAAATAATACAAGGCTACAAGCAAGGAATATTTATAATAAATAAGTGGAATTAATCAAATATAATCATGAATCAAAATCACTACAAATCTCACTGTTATCAAACCATTAGTCTAGTGAGCCGGATAATGGGATAATTTAAGCATAGGCTTGACATGCACCTCTATATCTGAGTGTGAATTTTATTTACGCACAAGAGTTCTCTCCTATAGCCAGACTACTCTGTCTAAAAAAGTCTTTACCTTAATAAAACATGCAGAAACTACTCAAAAGAGTTAGGAAAACTAAGAATGCACAATTAACTGATAACTAAAGAGCAAAGTAAACTCTGGGATCTTAATGCAAGCAATTTCTTGACAATTTCTGTAAAAATAATAGAAGGTTTAAACCATTTCAAGCATTAATTCCTTAACAGTCGGCCAGTTTAGCTAAAACTTAGGGGCTCTTTAATACTCTTTGAGGCCTGACGGTGGCCATTGGACAGTTAATGGTTTAAAATGCGGCATCACCGTTTAGTGTCAGCCTTTGTAAATTAACAGTAACAATTAATGAGTAAATAATCAAAGATCCAGATGAATTTGGAGTTTAGGAAACAAGAATGCAAGGTTCATGTAATGAAGTTCATTAATGTGGATGTTTAAGCCTGAAGAGGGAAGTCAGTCCTACTGCAGACTCGAGGCACATCTAGGCTTGGCTTTTTGCTGGCTAACAGCTAAAGCTTAATTGATATAATTGATAAAGTCTTTTTTTGTATAGGCCCAGCCATTTACACTCACAGGATACTCTTTAAATCAGTAACACTAGCTACAAAGATTTAATGATGAGAAAAATACGGTACATAAAATCCAAATAAACAGTTTTTATCAGATCCTGATGTACATGCGCTATGCTTTATTCAGAATAGAAAGTCTTGGATAAACACAGACTTGTTAAATTTACTGAAATAGATCATAGAAAAAGAAATGTTGCCACTTACAAAATGCGATACAATGACATAGGGCACATTCACAGAGTGGTCAGTTTGCCACAGTCAGAACGATAAGATCATTAAGCAAAAAACAACCCTCTCACTTGGATTATTTTTAAATTTCTGTCAAGCAAAATTTTATCAGAATATTCTGATTGGGAAGTCTAGATAATGATTTTTTTTTTTTTTTGTTTAGATTGACTGTTCAGATTCTGTTTAATTTCTATTTATTTATATCCATCTAAATCTACCGAGTGTAACAGCCAGAACATTCAATAAGAGAATTTGTATAGTTAAAGTACCTATTTTGAATTGTGTATTTAAAGTACAAAAAGCTACGTAATAAATTTACTTTTTATCAAGCTCAGACCCAGAGAAAAATTCAATCCATCAGTAAAATAAAAAAATGTAATTGATGATGCCTTCTCCAGGTTTTGAAAAGTTCAGTTAAGGCAACTGGATGTCCGGTTCCTAAACTGAACTTTTAAAGCTTGACCTTGACCTGGATCATTGAGAATCTTCCCAGATATCCTCTCCAGGTAGAGAAAAATCTAGGTTTCTACTCAAACATCAGGGAGTAACTCCACACTCAAACATGATAAAGTGAAAAACATCGAGGTCTTTCATTCTTTATGGTAAATTCTTCAAAGATTTTCTGGACCTAGATCACAAAAATGCTCTAATTTAAGATTAAAAATAGGGTTTAAAAAACCTTTAGTTATCCCTCCAGATAGATGTAAAAACTGTTTTTTTAAAGAGTCAGCAGTTTATTAACCTGTCCACAAATTGCAGAAACCCACTTTTTCACAAGTGCTTTTGTTTAAGCTTTAGAATAGCAGTGGAGCAACAGTCACAGGTGGGTTTTATCATCTCGGCTGTGATGTCAGAGTTGGACTGCATGCTTAGAGGTATATACATTTTGTAAATGGTAAATGGCATGTACTTATATAGCGCCTTTATTCAAGTCAGGAGACTTGACCAAAGTGCTTTACACTACATTCATTCACCCATTCACACACACACTCACACACTGATGGTGGCAAGCTACATTGTAGCCACAGCTGCCCTGGGGCTCACTGACAGTGAGTTCAGCAGAAAGAAATCAGAAGAACTTGTTGAGCAAGACACAGGAAGAATTCTGCCTTAGGCAGCTCTGTGTTATATAAACTACTACAAGTATATTATAAAAAAATTATACAAACCAAGTAAATGCAGCCAAGAGTAGAGATATGATGGTCAATGTATGGTGGCCACGGGGGTGAGAATGCTAAGCTTGCTAGTCTAATTTTTGTGTTTGCAGGACTTTTTGAATTTGCTGTGAAATTGTGCATTTGCACAGTCTGCATTCCTCAACCACCGTAACTTTGTGTTTTGTAATTTATCAATGATCGTAAAAATATTTTTGAACCTCAATAAAGACTCAATTAATCTCATGTTTTTATTTCTGTTTTAAAAGAATATTTGTTCAATACAGTTCATGTTGGAACATTTTTTGAAGTAAACACAATCAAATGCATTCCAGCTTAATAAAAACTATAAAGTAACCCTTTTGTTTTAATACTGAATAGGGCTAAGTGATTAAATACCCTCTAAGTTAACAACCATCCAAATAAAACATTCAGGGTAGAATTAGCATATATCCTTTATTTCAAAATGTTATTTTTACAATTATTTATTACAATTATTATTATAATATTAGAATTTATTATTACTTATTACAATTATCATTTTAATAATGATAATTTTTATAATCACAGTATAAATATAATACTTATATTTTGAAATTAACTTGTAATTAGTCAACAGTAGCTTTAGCAAAGCCTTGAATTCCATAATACTACCAGCAGATCATAGCTTGCAGCTGATAACTTTTTTACTGATAAATTGATTGATTAATACAGAGCTTTAAAACATCCATATAAGGAGAGCAAAGTGCACATCAACAAGATAACACTTAAAAAAGCTAAACAGAAAAGAAAATTAGCTAAAATTATCTGCTAAAAACTTGAAAAGCCTCTTGAATCAATGAATATTTAATTTATCTTTAAAAGGCCTGGATCAGTGATGGCATGGAGGTTTGGAGGAAGCTAGTTCTACAGGGTGTAGGTGCCACAACTAAAACTGCATCCAATAGACATAGTGTGAATGAACTTCAGTACCACCAACACTTGAGTTATAGAAGAAGACGTAAGGAAGACCTCTGTGTTTTTCTCAGTTTAAATATTTGTAATGTTTCTGTTCACACAAATTATTCACGTGGTGTAGGTAACAACTCAGGTAATCGACACATGTAAAAGGCTGAAACTTGGCAGTTGGAAGTAAACAGTTATAGAGACTTGCCTGCTTATAGAGATGCAATATAACTACAAACACAAATAGTGTGTTAACCGAAAAAATTAGATAAATCACAAAGTTTAGAAAAGGGTCTTCAGCAAAACACGTCTCTTTATAATATTTTATTCAGTTTTTTTGTTTTGTTTTTTTTTTAATTCAGATCAGATTTTCCAAACTTGTCATGTGTGTGTTTAGATATCAACTCTATCATGATACAATATTTTCTGGGAAAAATATCTTCGTGGTGTCTTGGATGCAGTTACCCCATCAATTTGGTGCAGCACTTTTGGCATTGTCTCCAAATATGCTTGCCCTCATGCCTCCTGGATCTTCACTATTCAAGCCAAACTTTTCCTTGGGTCAGTAAAACAACTGAACCCAGAATCTGCCTGCCTCATGTGGGTATTGAGGCGCATCCAGATGACCAAGTTATATCCAGTGTAGTGATGTAAACACTAAATGAAAATTAAATGTGCAATCTTTTGTGTTTTCAGAATTATGATATTAAGATTTACGCTTGACAGTTATTTGTTGCGGCATCAATAGGAATCCACTTAATTATATAGATCTTTATACTCGTCTTTGCAATGTCATTTTTATTTTCCACCAAATGGCTGTATGCTTGAAAATAAACCGCAGCTCAAAAAATAAAATATCTATTTGCTGATCGCTCTGGAAGCATAGTATCACCTTTTTATCTCTCACACTCTAAATCACACTGATACGGCTGACACACTTGGCTGAGCGGCTTGTGTTTGTGCCCTGCTGTTTGCACACACAGACCATGCAGGACTCGCATCAGAGTTTCCAACAGGAGGCAGAGTGAGTGAGCCTCGCTCAGCTTGATTCACAACTCTGTCGCTTTGTAATCCCTTTCCCCGTCTGATATTTAGTTTAAAAAAGAAAGGACTATGAAACGCCTATGTGACGACAAAAAATGCTGCGAGGAAGACAGACTATATGATTAAAACCAACAGTGGTGAGTGAAAAAGAAATAAAAAAATAATCCAGATTCTGTTTCCCTCCTGTGCTATTGAGGCTTGTTGCTGGTGTTCCCTTGGGCAAGGAGCTCTCATACCTGACTGAGCAGATCAAGATAAGAACCGGTTGTCTTTGCCTCACAGCACTCCACATCCCAGAGGGGGATCACCGCTTAAAGAAGAGACAGTGGCCTGGGATTCACTCAGCCTACAATGGCACCACTATTTTCTGTCTATTCTTTTTCTTCTCTACCCATTTAATTAGCAAAACCAATGTCTTAAATTGTAATTAATTGTTAGAAAGCAATGTTAAAAATCGCCTATTTTTGACATTTTATTTTGGCTCAAATGATCATAAAGTACCACGAAGGAAGCAGGTTGCGAATGTGGCACTTTGAATTACTAGTTAGCAGATCAGAAGGTGTGGAATGAAATCCAGGCGTTTCCTAAGAAACTGCAGAACAATTAAATGTAGCACCGAAGTGTCAAAATCAAACTAATGCTATGTGAATTAGAACCCCTCTACAATGCAACACATGAAGATTCTCGTTAGCAGTTTTTGCACCTGAAATAAATACATGTACAGCATATTATCCAGAAGCTTTCTTAATTTAAAAACAATTGCATTATTTTGGACACACTTTTAATCTTGGGAAAAGGGGAAGCTTTTGGGAAAGAAAACATTTCAAAAATCATCCCTCTAACCAAGTCTTGGTTAGGTCTTCTTGAGAATGATATACTAAAAGAGACTTCTTGTTTTAAGAATAAATATCATGATTTCAAGAAGTGATTTTTTTTTTTCTTTTACACTGACAAATTATTGCATTTATTTTGAGTGAAATATTCCCAAAAGATCAGGGTCTGCTCTTGCTCTGCATAACAATCTCAAAACAAGATCTAAGAGTGTCATGATGGGTTATGGAGGCAAACCCAAGATGCAGAACACACACGGAGGAGGCAGGGAAAAAGTTCAAATGTTTATTAAAAGGAATGAAACACAACGTTAAAGCACAGGGACTGGAACTGGTCAGGGGCTGGTTCACTGGATTCTTAACTGGGACTGGAGACTGTTGGTTAGCAGAGTTCATGAGTGGCTAAGCATCTAGCTACAGGGTTAGCATGGCAGACCTAGATTTGAGCTTCCAGCTCACTGCAGAGAACAACAGGGAATAACCACAGAGGATTCTTCAGGCTGAGCTTACAGCTCATTGCAGAGAACGACAGGGAATATCCACATAGGATTCTTCAGGCTGATTCCACATAGGAACCCTCAGATAAACTCCACATAGAAGTCTTCAGGTTAAATTCACATAGGAATCTTCAGGTTGGCTCACCAGGGCAGATAGCAGGTTAAGCTCACCTAGAACTTCAGGCTAGAGACAGGTGTCCTGTGAGGCAGCTCTTCCAGAGCTTCACGAGGAGACAGGAGGTTAAGCTCATCCAGAGCTTCACGAAGAGACAGGTAGTGATGGGCTATCTGAAGCCAGGCTTCGAGGCTTGTACCGAGTAATAAGGGGGCGTGTCAATGAAGCCCCGCTTCGAGGCCTGTGTTGTCTTGTTGAAAACCACGTGACTGGTAACAAACGAGGCCTCGCATTGCATTGGTCACGTGACTGCTTCATTTTGCGTGTCGGTTTTCAAAATAAAAGCGCGATGAATCCTGTTGCTTTGTGGGTTGTAGTAGGTGGTTTGGTATCAGCAGAACAGTTTTCATCAGCAGTGGTTGTAATGGAGCCGTCAAAAAAGAGAAAAACCTCTCATATGTGGGAGTATTATGAGATGACAGATCACAATCACAACCTGAAACGGTGAAAAAAGTCCTATTCCTAAATAAAAACAATTAAACCTAAAATCCAGAAATTTCTATATTTTCTTTTGTTTAATCAGGAGATGCATCAGAATCACACATCAAAACCAGACTAAAAGCCATTAGAAGAGGCAAACTCTATGTGTAACTTAATATTAAGAATCAGAACTAGAACTCCTAGGAAGAGATGATTTTAAATAAATTCTGTCTGTAAGGAAGCAAGTTTCAAGCTGAAAGTACAGAGTCTGCAGCAACAGTCACTCAGTTCTCAATACATTAAAGTAACACATATCTTCATTGTCTAATAAGTCCATGACATAAAAGAAAACCTAACACCACCACTGATGGTCAAGGATTAGATTGGCTACAAATCATTTTAATCATTAAAACATGACAATTGAATAGGATTCTCCTCTTACTAAACATGAGTTTGATGAAAACTTTGTGACAATATTGCATTTCCTAATATTTGGAAGTATGATCCAACTGAGTAACAAGGCTGTTACAGTTTCACCAGCAGATGTCACTAGTGAGTGATGAATGAAGCATCGAGTAATGAACTTTTTTCAACACTTTGCGTTGGAAAGCTTCATTGCTTCATGAGGCTTCACTTGCCCATCACTAGAGACAGGATTCCTGTGAGGCAGAAACAAGGAAGATTTAGAATCTGATCTCACACTAGAGATAACTAAGATTCTTCTGTAACAGAGGCTCAGGAAGCTAACCAACTAAGATCAACACTGCGGCGTGGAAGCAAGGTCAGGCAGGAGCTTATAAAGGAGAGGTCTTCTGATGAGAGGATTAGCAACAGGTGTGCAGGAAGGTTCCAGCTCCAGAAGACCCACGGCGCACTCTGCTGGAGATAGAGGGTAATCTCCAAGTCCCCACAGTAACTCCAGCCCTAAAAGACAATAACACAGAGCAGAAGAGGATCCTCGGCGCCCTCTGGAGGGCAAGCCTGAGGATCCCAACAAAGAGACGTTTAACCAAATATAAGAGATGGACCTTTTTATGCAGTGAACTTAATATTACTCCAGAATAATGATCAACTACATTTTTCATGTTTGTCAACTTAAAATCATCTTATGCAATACACACTTTTTTAAGGGCAATGAAATATCAGCTAAAAATAAGATATTTCTAAATTACGTATATTAAAAATATGAAAATAAGTACTGTTAACATGATTTTATGTATAACGAAAAGGGGCATCAGGATAAATTATTAGCATTGAGTTTTAATAAAGTTGTGCAGGGCTGCGGTTATTGTCATAACTTAAAAGGGGCTCTGAAACAGACAACAACCATGGTGATGGTTAAAAAAGGGTTTATTGAAATCAGGGAACTGGAGAGTTGGTCCGCCACCAAACAAAGGCAGCACAGCACTGGGGAGGAGAGGTAAGAGAGTTTTCGTCATCAAGGCAGAGAATAATCAGATGAAGGGATTGGATGGGACTTATGGTGAAGGTGAGTTCCAGGGTTAAAGGTAGATCTTGCAATGATCTTAAGAAAAACAGGCTTTGGACTGAATCTCTTTGGTTTTTCCTTTGTAGGTAGGTGAGGATCCAGAAGGCATTGAAGGGCTGACAGGCAGGAGCAATGAAGCCAGTGGAGCATAGGAGGACCAGATACCATGAGAGCAGTTACTTACAGTAGAGGTTAGACAAAGGCTACAGTTGAGCTTCTCCAGAAAACTTCACCAGCAGACAACGGAACAGAACCCACAGACTCCAGAACAGCTACAGAGCAGGGCAGGGCAGGGTGTGGATGGAAATTACATACAAAGCATCTTGCTGGATTAGATCTATGAAGTAGGTCTAATCCAGCTTTTATCGCTAACTGCAGTGTGTGCTCTACTAAACCCACAGAATAAACAAATAAGAGACCAGTTTTGCTTGTTGCACCCACACCGCCATGCAAGGGCGACTTGACAACTAGTCGAATATTTGGAGAATGCCCTACTAGATGGAAAAAACCTGTGGAGTCACACCTGCCAAATACCACCCGTCAGAGAGGAGAAAAGCTTAGAAATATACTGCCTGGATCCTCACCACACATGATATGATAGTTAATAGCATTGTTACTTTTAGAGCAAAAAGGACCTGGGTTTACATAAATGCAGGTTAGTGTTGCCATTCTCTTTTAGTCCCAATCTGGGTTACCCCAACTAATCTAGTTTCCTACAGCTATCCAAAAATCCCATGCCTGTTGGTTTTTCTGGTCAAACTAGATCATTCTTAGGTGTGACTGTAGAAGGTTAGCTGTCCTTTGTTTCTGCTATTCTCTGAGATGGACTTAAGGCTGATCCTCCCCTTCTCTTAAGATGGGCACCCAACACTGGCTCCCTAGTTACGCAACAAAAATTAGGCAGGTATTAGAATGAGTGGATCCATCGATTGTCTGACTGTAGGCTTGGTGCTAGCTTTCTACTACTCTCAGAGTTGACCTGCCTTGCAAACTTGTAGAAATAAATTTTTTCTGTAGTTTCTGAGACTATTTTTCATAGTAGCTTCACAGCATGCATTATCGAAAATTCCGTAACCATCCCTGTCAAAAAATAAGGTAAATTAAACAGGAGTAGTGTGATACAACATTTCTATACCATAGCTACATGTTAATATTGATATTGTGATATTGCTCCAAACTTGAAGCTGTCTCATATAAACTGTATACGATAAGCTTCATTGTTTTTACACCTTCTAAAAGATTTTCATTTTTTACTTTCGCACAGCACCAAGCGTTTTCCACAAAGCTTCTGGTGCAACTAAAAGGTGTTATATTTCACTTTTATCATATCATACAGCCAAAGAATGAGACCAATTATTTTGCAAAAGGCTTCCAAGCAGGGATCTCCATGTTGGAAGGCTTTTAATGACTCACGCTGTGAGCAGACGATGGAAGAACTGGCATACACCATTTCTATTACAGGGTTCTCCCAACATTTGTGTGGAGTTGGTTGAGTTGGCTCTACATGGGCAGACACCGTTCCAGCTGGCGTATTTTGAGAACAATATCTTGTGTAATAGGATGACAGCACTGCAGCTTAAAAGGCTTTCAGGGGTAATTCGTCTGTTTGTTTAATAGACTCTGTGTGCTTACTGTATAGCTGAGACAGGACTCCACATCATTTAGGGTCAGACAGGATGGGGGTTTTATGTCTATTTTAGCCTGAAAAAATCCTTTTGGGCAAAATGCATAAAAAGTTTGAAGTTCTGTTTCTTTGTTATCCTCCTAATATTATGTCAAAAATTAGTAAACGTATATTGCTCTTTACTCTTTTGTTAAAGTACCCTAGTCCCAAGGAGAAGGAGATACTTCTTGTTCTGCTGGCAGGCTGTGTGTGACACGACTGTGTCAGTATCACAATTTGGTGACTCACATTTCTCATCTTTTTTCATGTTGTGCCTCCTCTTCATAGGAGTTTTGAAGAATATATGGCTTTGTACGTGCACTTGTGTTTTTGTGTTTACCAATATCTGTTTCAGCAACTTTATTTATTTTATCTTTTAACAACAAAGAAAATTCTATGAATTTAGAAAGTTGTTTTTCCTGACCTTTCGACTGACAACAACACATCAGCTGTTCTGTCCTCTGATTCATGATGTGGTGTTTTTCTCTTTTCAGTGGGACTCATTGGACGGTGAATTAAAGGGAAAGCTGATTTCATTACAGCTGATCAAAGGGTTCATACAGTGTTTTTATTGTCCAAGTGTGTAGCAACCAAACTGTCTAACATGCAGGGGCTGTTATATCACAGCAACCAACCTGATCAGTGTGAGAAGACAAAGAGATGATGCAGCTAATTGCAGCACACAGAACACAATATCAGTCATTATTTAAACATAAAAAATGCCTGTCCAGCTTTGATCAACATTACTGAAATGTGCACTGATAAACACATAGGAGTCACAGTCAGTTTATGTTTACACATTTTTGTCTTTTGAACTTAAAGAAATAAGGATGCCAGCTTTTAAAACCTTAATTTATAAAGCTTTTAGATAAAGGGGCTTATTTTTTCCCAGAACTACTGTTTCTCTCCATTTACTTAAAGGTATAGTGGAGGATTTTAAAAACTTTTTTAGAAGACCGATACTCTCCACTATACAAAAAAATGCACATTCACAACCCTATACCTGCTCTCGAGACGGAACACCTAATCATGTAATGCTCATATGGACTTACTTTCCAAAAGAACATTTGCATTTTTTCCACTATGTCAGACTCACCACCGGTAATTGAAAATGAGGATGAGCATGCAGAACGGCCTTACATAAACATATCAAGACAATGATTTGCAATTAGGAGGACCACTTATTTTGAGACCACTATACCTTTAAGGCTGCCAAAGACCAACCTGGACACTATCCTTCAATTCTAAATTTCACATTTAATATACTTTTTTGTATTTTTGTAACAATTTCTAAAAATTGCATTGACTTCTGTATTTTTTTTTTTCATTTTCTTATGGAGTTGCTCAGATGCACTGCACACATTTCAACATGTATTTTTAAGTTTTTCAATCAATTTACAGTGAAAATATTGACCTTAGATTGAAGAAAGGAAGAAAAGATCTTGTCTTGCTCAGTGAAAAACAGACAATCAGACCCCAGGCTCTCTACGGAAGCTATCCTACTCCTGTAGGTGAAGTAGAAAGTTGTATTTATTTTATTATATATTTATTAATTTATTAATTGTCCCCTTTACCTCATCATACAGCAGCATAAACATCTGTCTGGTACTTTAGTGCCTCGGTCACTTAATTTTTTGTCTTTATCTCTAACCCACATCTGAGGTATAAAAAAGAGTGTGGATATGATACCATTAAGATGCACATCTCATCAACAGGATCAGCTTCACTTAAGAGGAGATTTGTACACTGGCAGACTTCTACATGTCCACCACTTTTGTATAATAAAAGGACATCTTTTACAGACAGGAGTATGGCATTTGAATAGGATTTTCAGTTTCATTCATGTAGCAAATCTCTTCAGGGTGAAAATGGAAAATAGAGCCCTGAACCCCTTCATTTGCTAGGGCCTCACCGCCCAGGGTCTGTCTCAGCTCCTCCCTGAAAGCCACACTACTTTCCTAATTTTTCAGCCACCCGCACTCTGTCCTCTTCTCTGTCTTCTTTAACTGCCTCACCATCAGAGTCATTTTGCTCACTCATCTGTGCTTTTTGGCAACATCCTCACCAACCACTACCTTTCCATCGCTGTGTTCCTTTAAGTGACATTATCTACAAAAGATGTTAGCCAACTACGTATTTCTACCTCTGCCTTTCTAACTCCCCCTGTGTTCCTACCACTTCTGGAAGAAAGTATTCACTATAGCCATTTTTATCCCTTTTTCAAAGTCTACCACCATCTTTCTTTCCATATTACTGTTCTGGATACGAATCCTGCCCATCACTTCCTCATCGCCTATTTTCCTTGCCCGAACATGTCTGTCGAGATCTGTGCCAATCACTACTCTCTCACCTCTAGGTATATTTTTCCTCGCTTCATCAAATTTAATGTCAGCCAACTCCTTAGATTTTGCTGTCAAAGTACTATACCCTGTTGTGGTGCTGTGGGTCATTATTAACCCAGGTCCTGACTGATCTGGTATGAAAATCATGTGATTAACTCACACTGTAGACTGGCAAAAGTTTTATGCTACGGTTACATCAGGATGCCCTTCCTGTCACAATCCTCTGCATTTATCTGAAATTTATGGCTGCACCATCCCTGTTCATCACAGATATCAAAAAAAAAATGGATCAGTGCGCAATTTTATAAAAAAGGAAAGGGTAGCTGGGTGTACAAGAATCACTATTAAATATGGATAACACTCTATGTATATTTAAGATTCACAGTATATCTGTAAATTAAACATATTAAAAAATATATATATATTTTATATAAGCAAAAAAATATACCTCACCTCTACATGCAGCAATCATCCTATTGCATATACAAAATAATGCATCTATCAGTATATTTGTGGAGGAATACTTTAAATATTATAAGTTAATCACATAACAAGATTATTTTATATCCAAATTATATCTTATGGATACCACAGATTTCTGCTTATCCATATTTTTAGCTTTTTCATTTTGTTTCTTATATAATTAGCGCTATTAGGAACTCTAGGGTTCAGAGCCCAATGTGCAAATTTTCCCACAGGTGTAAAACATAATCAGCCGTTAATTCAGCCTGCCAGAAGCAACTTTTGGGACCAAAATAATTCTGTAAATTTTTATTTTATTTATTTATTTATTTACATTTTACATACCGGTACTCTAATAATCCCAGAGGGAAATTGCTTATCTGCATTTAACCCATCCCCTTGGGGACCAGTGGATTACCTCACAAGGAATGACTGAATTTCAAACATATTTTATCCTTATCAGACTATATGATTCCTGATTGGGAGCTGGCTGTGAAAGGCTCAGCCCTTCTTACCCAAGCTGAAACTTAGCCTGATCCAAACAGTTCTCGTATGACCCAAAAGGGGCAAAAATTGTACAGTGTATGGCTGCCCTTGGTTAGCTCTCATGTTTAAGAGAAGCTCAAATTGCTATGAAGTGTGACCTCTCATGTGACTTTTACAGTGGATTTCTAAAGTTATATAGACAGTTTTGCAAAGGACAGCCCCTTACAGAGCATCAATATCTGTGCCCCTGATGTATATTGACCTAAAATAATTTAATGTATAAGCAAATTAAGCTAATTTTGAGTCAAAACCTAATAAATACACATTAACAGTCATTAGGTAGTTTGTATTAGCCTTTTACAACTAAATGTGGGTGTGTAGAGGGCAGAACATGAGGTGTAATATTGTTCACATGTTTAGATGCAGCTGTGCTGGTAAACCTGTGCATGATTTCATGACGGATATTTTGGGGAGATACGCAGTTTAGGGATGTTTAGCATACATACACTTTTAGTATGGATTCTACATAATGCTTTATAAACATCTTAATAAACCAAATAATTATTTTTTGGGGAAATTAAACAACCTCATTTTAGGGGTACGGCTCAACACAAATGGGCCAGCTTCTCATAACAAAATTCAGATGTTCACCTACGTGTCAAAGACAATGGTCACTTTTTTTAAGGTACAAAACATTGCCTTTTGGACAAAGAAGGTAGATGGCTTAAGGATGAGTTAAATAAACTATTTTTCTTTAAAAAAAAAGTCACAAACTCTCTAAAGTGAGCTTTTTTTTTTAAATAAACTGTAAGTCTTTGCACCTGATGTTAATTTACACTATAAATATGGAGATGTTTAGATTATGTATTTTTGTGTATTAGGTTTAGTAGCCTTGTTTTTTTTTTTTATTACAGCTGTATATGGTATGGTATGTGTGATATAAAAACATCTTAAAGAATAAAAGCTCTTATAGCAGCCAATTAGTTAACAAAATAAGCAACTGTTTCAGTATATAATAAAGGGGATCCATTAAACATTGCTGTGTTGCAGCTGCAATCTTGCTGTTATGGTTACAGAAAAGTGCTGTTGCATTATGGGCCCGCCTCCTGATTGGTCTGGTCTGTTAGACTGCAGAGTATTGAGCCTTACCAGACTGACTTAAGCCCAGTGTGAATCAGTCAGGCTGGCTGTTTATGCATATATGAACATTTGTTTTAGCAAAAGGAAATAATGACAATTATGCTGTGTTGGCTTATGAGGAGGTGCTCCATTTCATAGGTGAAAAGTTCCTAGCTAGAACTCTCAGAATTTGCCCAAGTGTAAGGTGGGTATTCTTTCAGAAATAAGAATGTCAGCTTTTCACCTTTCATTCTAGCCACAGACATGGATGTACAATACTTTTCTTCTCTCTAAAAGGAAAAGCACATTAGATCTAAGGGAAGGTTTCATCTAATGCCTCTTTTTTAAAATAAAACTCCTCAAGTATATCAGTTCTTAATATGATATAGGGTGGAGGGGTAAGATATTTGAAATTAAAAATGATGAATTAAAATTGTGACTCTCTGGTTTAAATTATGTAGATTTTTTTAAAATGCCTAACCAGTATCACACATTTAGACAAATAAATAAGTCCTAAGTTTGTTAATGAAATGCCAGGTGTTGCACCTATGCAGCCATGGAGGGCTGTTTCTGCATTTTTAATATGTTGCAGTACAGCGACAGTGAGCAGATGGAAAGGATTTGCCCTAAATAAATTTGTAAATAGCCATGTTCATTTCTCTACTCCTCCTGCTGCTTCTGTGATACAGAAGATCACCAAACTTACTCTAAGAACTGTCTTTCTCTGTAACAGAGAATACAGTGGCTGAAGCATAGATTCACATTTGAAGAAGAGTTTTGTAAGTTGTATTCTTGTGTGCTTGTGCTGATCAAAAGCAGAAGAGCTAACAAAAGTAGAGTTTGGGGGTTATTTTTAGGGATGATTTATGTGATTCCCAATCCAGCGCAGCAAGCTGGAGAACACAAACCACAAGGGATTGAGGCTAGAACTGAATGGGGTCAGTTCTGTCAACAGTTTCTCTATTTTACACAAAGGAAAGAAAATTAGAGACACAGCAGCTGCTGGTTATGCTTTGAGAGGTTGATACAGATAACAGAGAAAACACCTGTTTTAGTGACTCTACTTTTGTTACTTGCTGGATGGTTTTATGTCATAATGTTCCATTAATGTGTTAAGTATAAAATACCTTCTAGTCCATAGGTTTCACAAAAACCCAGCTGTAAAACACAATATGATGCAATTTGGATGGAAGTTGTTTGGTTCGGACAAATGCAAATTATATCTATAATCTTTGGCCTACAGGCAGCTGGATACTGGATGTTATTTATTCACAATGGATTATCGTTATCATTAAAGGAAAAAATAAATAAGGTCAGAATTAAAACAGCTAAACACAAAAAAAAAGTCCTCCTTACTACTTCAATTTATGATTTGGTTTTGATTACGCCAGATTTAATTCTTATCAGACAGTTCAATGTATCCATTAATTTTACTTCTCTCTATTTTTCCCTTAAAGATGAAAGTCAAAGCATATTAGCTCTCTTATAAGTTTATTTTATTTTAAATATAGACTATTGAGTAAATAATCATGCTGCAGTCTGCAGCTTGACCTACAGCAACAAACAGTGTTATACTGTCAATAATCTGGGTGTGCTTGTGTGGTGTGTTTTTCATTTCCCTTGGATCTGTAGGTTTCCTGGATGGCAGGATCGAGCAGTTCTTCCACACCTGCTTCCAATCACCTTTCTGCTGGAAGATGTAATTTAGGTGTAAACCTAAATGACATCTCTAGATTATCTCAAGTGTTTTTTCTCTTGTGAAATCATAAGTTTTGCTGAGCCTTCCTGTGTTGTCACCTTTGCAAAGGTTACCTAATGAACTCTGCCTCTCAGACATCTCCTGGACTCTGAGCAAGCTTTCAATACAAACTACCAACCAGCCATCTCCACAATGGTTGAGGTGCTAGTCAAGTGCTGCTCTTTCAGAGTCTCCTGCAACCTGTCTGCCCTCCAATGCTCAATTGAATGCAGGTCACTACTCAAACCAGCACTCAGGGCTCTGCTCTCTCTCCTGGCTTTCCTCCTTCAAGTTAACACAGTCAGATCTTAGCTCTCCTGGCCAACTCTTCATTCAGTCCACTCAAAAGTCACTTTTCTTTCATGGTGCTACATCATCCTGAGATCCCAGATCTCTGCCTGAACTCAGACATCCACCCTCCTTGTATTTCAAATAAGTTGTTAGTCGCACATCACTGTCTCCAGAGAGATCTTTGCACGTTAGTCAGAAAAGCACCACTAATCATGAAAGATATAGTCTCTGTTATCATGAACTCAAACCGGGACATCCATTAAATATCAGATTTGTCAAGTCATTTTCCACTTTTCTTTATTTATTTTCACAGAGGACCCATTTAAAAAAAAAAACTGACTAACAACAACTATAATTCTATTTAAGATCACTGTATTAATAATCAGTGATGGAAAAGTGAGTATATGTCTGCAGAAAATGATTTTTCTGGTATTGGATGAAATAAATACAGGTAACCAAAAACATGTTTATGACCCTGTATTGGATGTGAAACATTTTACAAATCCTCAGTTTTGTCCTGTGACCATAATATACTTTAATGCAGGCATCCCCAACCTCGGTCCTGGAGGGCCGCTGTTCTTCAGGTTTTAGAGATTTCCCTACTTTAGCACAGCTGATTATAACGATTGCAGTAGACCAAAAGCCTGTTAATCAGCTTTCAATTAAAATCAGCTGTGCTCGAGCAAGTAAACCTCTAAAACCTGTAGGACAGCTGGCCTCGAGCACTGAGGTTGGGGATGCCTGCTTTAAGGGATCTGAAGCATCTAAAGGACATCTCAGGTCCCCTTCTAGACCCCCTGCAATATGCTTACCAAGCAAATCAATCCACAGTGGATCCATTCAGTTTGATACTTCATCCTGCTCTTCAGTTTTCTCCTTTAACAAAGAAAACCCCATCCACCAGAATCTCACCAAGTGCCCATTGTCCTGTCAGATGCTCACAAGCTTCAGGACGGACCACAGTAGTGACTGAGCTGGGGAGGATCTTCTGATGCTGCTCCACCAGCACCCCTCAGGTGAGCATTCCTTCATCAGCTTTTCCTTGCCTTGTAAATAACACTTCAGCTGACCAATATGTGAAACCCCTGAAATTTCTAGATTAAATTACTGCTGATGATCTGATCCTTGACAACTATTCATCTGTTTTCTACCCACGGGTGGAAAACATCAGCTTTGTCACCATACAATGTTATATCAATGTGTGTAGATGACAGATGACAATGTTACAATATTACAAGGATTGTTTCTATATAATTTCCATTAAGTTCATTTCTGCAAGTGATGTGATGGGTTGCTCTCTCCCCATCTTATTTACATTGGTAAAAAAGGTTACAAAAAACAAGGCATGTATGATTTGATCATTTTATTTCTAAGGGCTAACATGTATCAGGCAATGAAACCAAAAGGAACATTCTTTTCATTGTAAAAATGTTACTAATAATCCATCACCTGTTCACTAGAGTATCATTTCTTTTGAATTTCAATACAGGCATCATTTGAAGAATTGTGTATATAGGCTTTCATTTTGCAGTAATTAATTGGGTAGTTAATGATTTTGTTGATGTATCTATTTGAATCAAAGTATTGATCTGAATCAAAGTACTGTACGCTACACCTCCTGTTACAGACAGGAGGTGGAGCGGCTTGTCCACCTGTCTAAACAGAACTTGGATGGTGTAAAACATCCCTCTTAATTCAGTCTTTTCTGAGCAATTCTATCACTTTTGTTTTGGCTAATATAAAAAACAGAACAATTAGGTCAAAAGAGAGGATCTCTGGGGGTGATGTTCCCTCCATCCACTATGTAAATAGATCTATAGGGAAACTGACATCTCTGTCAACCATACACAATCTGATCGCAGACTCTTAAAGGAATAGTACACCCAAAACATGATTAGCCTTCATTTTCTACTCACCCCCATGCTGAACAACACTCTGGAGTACTTTTTTGATATCTCAAATGCATCTGGAGATCTGGGAGGCTTCTTGCTGTCTGCTGACATTCAAATAATGGAGGTCTATGGTGCCCGAGACAGAAAGGTCCATAAAAGTCCACAAAAAACGTGTCAATATTCCTCCATACTGCTCGTCCAATGTATTCCAAGTGTCCTGAGTGGGTAGCATCCAGAATTTACTCGAAAAGAAGTCATTTAGAATGTTTTTAGAGCATAAACAGTAGTGCATAGGATTTCCTGAAAGCGCGTTCACGACGCTACGGAAACCGCGGCAGACCAAACCAGATGAAAGTGCGCCTTCAGCTCGGCAAAGAACTCATGCTCTTCCTCAACACTGAAGTCCTCAGACATTTTTCTTTCGTTGTTTCTTTCTTTGCACAGGTAAACAGCACATTTCTTCTTCTACGCTTGCATTATTGGCAGAGCAGACGCTGAATGCGCACTTTCATCTGGTTTGGTCTGCCGGCTTCCGTAGCGTCGTGAACGCGCAGGTGCGCGCTTTCAGGAAATCCTATACACTACTGTTTATGCTCTAAAAACATTCTAAATGACTTCGTTTCGAGTAAATTCTGGATGCTACCCACTCAGGACACTTGGAATACATTGGACGAGCAGTATGGAGGAATATTGACACGTTTTTTGTGGACTTTTATGGACCTTTCTGTCTCGGGCACCATAGACCTCCATTATTTGAATGTCAGCAGACAGCAAGAAGCCTCCCAGATCTCCAGATGCATTTGAGATATCAAAAAAGTACTCCAGAGTGTTGTTCAGCATGGGGGTGAGTAGAAAATGAAGGCTAATCATGTTTTGGGTGTACTATTCCTTTAACAGTTTTACCTTCAGGTCGGGCCTACAGAGTGCTAATGGCATAAATAAAGTGACACAAAGACAGTTCATTCTCCACACTGTTTCCCTGTTGAAAACAATGAACACTTAACAGCCAGGGTAGTCAGAAACTCTGCAGGGAACAGATAACCTATTTGTACTATATCCTGTTTTACCTCTTTTTAAAAAAAGACAAAAAAGAAGAGTGGCTAAATGAACTTGTAGAAACCACTTCTTGTGCTCATTTATCCCTACATAGAGTTTAACATACTGTTGTTTTTGGATGTTATGATGTGAGCAATAGAAACCCACATTCAGAATCCTTGTTAGTGTATACAAACCTGGCAAATAAAGTTGATTCTGGTCGTTTTACAAATAAAAGTCTGTCTCTCATCTCATACAGGAATGTAAGCAGACTTCTAGGAGTTACTGCATATCTTCTGTTTTGTCTATTTTTGCTTTTTTAATTTATTTTCTCTCTTTTTATGCACTCTTTCCTGTCTCTCTCTCTCCCATTGGTTCTTTTCCCCTCTTTCTTTCTCACCTCCCTTTCCGTGTCCATTGTATATGATTTTAATCCCCTAATAATGTTCAATACAGTTTATTATACAAATATCAAGCAGAACCTTATGGCAACAGTCGTACTGATCTGCTTGTGAAAGCAAAGCTAATTGGCTATCAACTAGCTGTGGGACATCCAATTCTAGACCTATATTAGAAACAGGACACGCAGACACACTGAAAAAGGAAATATAAAAGAAAAAAAATGCTTATGAAAAAAGCTTAATGTTTTTAAGTGATGTTTCACAGACATATGAGTAATTGTTACCCTCTCTATTACCAGGTGTTTAATGGAATTTAGACCATTTTTGTCTTTTGGGTTTGTTGTAGTTCTATGGCCATGTTATTGTGAGCTTTTGTAGAAAATTTATTTAGTCATCTGAATTTGAATTGATGAATTTATTTATTTTAAATGTATCAAAAAAGCAGCACATGTAAGTACATTCCTAGCTGTACAGCCATTGTTACTAAGACATATGTTTTTCCAGTGTTTTTTAAGCTGAAAGAAAACCAAATGTCTTATTACAGTCAACACCACAACCTATTTAAGCACTTATATTTCTTGAGTCCATCAAAAATCTCGTAAATCTCCTTCGCCAGATATTAAAAGTTGTAATATTACTCAAGACTAATGGTAGCCAGGGCAACGTTTTTAAAATAGGAAAATTATTGTAAAAAAATCTGGGAAGTCAGAGGATAAAAAGGTATAGAAAGCATTTTTTTAAGATAACTTACATGAAAATTAAGTGATAGCGAAAGAACAATGTGACTGTGGGATCAGTGGCAGCCACTCTCTGCACCAGTATGCATGTAAATTGCTTAATTTGAAAAGATTAGATTATGTTTAAAGAAGCTCGTTTCTGTTTGTCCCACCAGTCCATTTCATTTAGGCCAGTCTAATATTTGGAAATTGGTGCCTGCAGCAGTCTCCTGAGCTTCAATGTACAGTCAGACTTATTACATTTGAATAAATGTTTTGATGAGGCCTTCCCTCAAGAATGAAAGTAATTTTTGAAAAAAAACTTTCATTAGTTAATAAAAATAAATTTCATTAAGCTTAATTGTATTTATCAAAAATCTTTTACTTTTTTTACTGGTTAGGTTTCATATTCTGAGCTTAACCATGTTTTCATTAACTGTAAGTAGAAAAATTTACATATTGAACAGAGCCAAAGCTTTTAAACATGAGTCTGTGTGTGATTATTCTATATTATGGTTTTACCTTCTGTATTAAGACGATAAAATAAATTATTATTCTTTATTATATTTTAATCAATTAAATTCAGCCTATAAAAAAGCTGCCAATATTTTGTTCTCTAAAAAGTGTTAAAATTTGGTAGAAAAATAAAGAAATAACATTTTAAATATTCATTGAAAAATTCAACCTAGCATTGATAATGCGTTTCATGGAGTTTCATCCTGAGTTTGCACTTAAGAACATCAACAACTCACAGTTCAGAATACAAATTATATTATCCTTCTTTCAACCTTTCCTGTTTCCATGGAGCCCTCTGCTCAGTCCCAGTCCTGTAATAGACGGTAATGGGAAAACTGTACATATATATATATATATATATATATATATATATATATATAAGGATGAGTTGGTTCAACACTAAATATAGATTATATTATAATGAACAGATGCAATCAGTGTTAAAGTATGCGACTGTTATGCCTGTTGCAGTTCTGTGTGTTACCTCAGCATTCACTCATTATTATGACTGACCTTGTAGGCAACATCGAAAACATTATATCTTTTCTCCTACATAAAATATTAAGATAAATAAATTCATTTATAAGTTTAAACATTTATTTCTACTGAATTGGGATGCCGAAAATAATGTTTTTTATTACCTCATAAATCCTGAAATAACCTTAGAGAATTAAATCTGACAAGAAGTTCAAAATTTCTCCAGTTTTAAGCACTGACGATATGGCAATGATGCTGTTTGTATTTAGAGGTTTCTTTTTCCTAGAAGTTCAGCTGGATCAATGATCAACTATGCACAGCCAGGTGTGAAAAGATGCTCGCTGAGGTGCAGGGACACACTCTATAAATAAACCTAACAAAGAACCAAACAGTCAGTGACCCTTGAGATGCGGCTTTGCAAGGGTTGGAAAGGCAGACGTTTATCCTGAAGGAGCCAATAAACCGTCTGTCAGCTTGGGAGGTGAGTCAACCGAGAGTTTGATCATTAAAAAGAAGAAGAGCTCTGATCATGTCCCTGAGGGGAGATGACCATGCAATGCAACACACCCAGCTGAGACCACCAAAATACAGCACACTCTCACATGAATATAACCTTTTTATGCAGCACATGAATCTCTATAATAGGAAACTTCAATTGTCATGGTAACAGTGTACAAATACAAATGGCAAAAACATTACTTACACAGTAGCTTAAAAGTGCACCAGATGACAAATTATCAAGACTTTGGTTATTTTTGCAGAGATACTTTTCTATACAGAAAGTGGATGTCATTATTCACTATTGGGAAAAATTTCCCTCTGACATTGCATAAAAACACTAATTCCTTAAATAATTCAAGGAAGGAGCGTTTAATTTGAAGCTTAATTTCATCTGTAGGAAGGGGAGTTATCTAATGTTCTTTTTTTTAATTATTGTTGATAATACATAGTTTTATTCTTTGAATAAGGTTATGCAGCTAATTCAATTCAACTCAATTCACCTTATTAATATAGCACCAATTTAAATTATATGTCATTTCAAGACACTTGACAGAGACAATTAAATCGTCAGACTGGCTAAAAGTTTCCAAGGGAAACCAGCTGGTTGCATCGAGACATTGACTCGCAGGATTTGCTCCTCCTGGATGAGCATTTGGCAACAGTTTTTGCTTGCATTTTGTCGAGAGAAGAAACTCACCTTTACCAGAAGGAAACCTGCAGCAAAACCAGGCTCAGTGTGGGCATCTGCTCTCAAGACCCCCAAAAAATTAAGTGTGATGGGATGACACCTATGCAATTAGTCCAGTAATTTCTATTTTGTCAAGTTTGTTATTGATAAAATGGAAGGATTTCATCCGGGAGGGACTCGGAGTAGAGCTGCTGCTCCTTCACGTCGAGAGGAGCCAGTTAAGGTGGCTCGGGCATCTGGTTAGGCAGTCGCTTACAGTGAACAGAGCATTTAAATATAACCACATCAAATTGTTTTCAACCAAACACTTCATATTCTTTTAAGTACAACATAGATAAAAAAAAAAACACGATGAACAGCAAACACATGCTTTTGCTCTACGGGTTTTTTCCCAGTTTATTTGGTTCAGCTGCTGTTTATAATAAACATTTATCCAGGTAATATTTTTTGTCTTAAGCATTGTGAGTCTCATCATTCAACGTCTCACTGGTGTTTCATCTTACATGTGTTATGCTACTGCCTTTTCACAATATTGCTGAAATAAATTTCATTAATAATAAATGGAGAAATAAGGAGAGACAGCCCTGGTTCTGGGGACAGCCAGACCCACAGTGGCCACTCTGACCCACTCTGACCCTACTTGACACTTGCTCAGTGTGCTTTTATCTCTGAGTTACACAATGAATGCAAATGGAATGCTGCGGTAAATGGCTAATCTATGGCATTAGCCTGCTTTTCCCACTCTTTTCACCACAACTTCCATTGTTAACTGTAAATACATGAGGCGAAACCTTATATGAAAACGTTGAGGTGCAACTGTAATCTATACCGTGAATTAGCCTGATATGCATGTGCAAGGTTTTAAAAATTTAGAATTTTTTTGCAGGGTGCGCTCCTAAAGACCTTCTATGACTCTGCTGTGGCATCAGCCATCTTCTATGGAGCTGATTGCTGTACAGTATGGAGCGGTGGCTTATCTGTAGCTGAGAGAGGCTGGATAAGCTGATGAGGAAGGCCAGCTCTGTGATTGAATGCCCTCTGGATAATGTCTTCCACCCCATGCATGAAGTTGTCGGTGAACTGGAAAGCTCCTTCAGTGACAGACTGATGCACACTAAATGCACCAGGGAACATTATCACAGATCCTTCCTCCCAGCAGCTGTAAGCCTATATATCCATGTTCCCAACAACCTCAATCAGTTGTTACACTGGTGCTGATTTTTTGCACCGTTTCTGTCTTAGTCAGTTAAATAACATGCTGGTGTCGCTGCTATTTTTCCCTTATCCATTACTGGAAAAATGTCCACAGCTGTTATTGATGTTTTTTTATTCTCCAGGTACAGAATATTTATATTGTAATAACAGTGTACAATAAAATACTCTTCTTGTTTTATTTTTTTCTATCTATTATTTTTATACACTTTTCTAACTTGCACATTGTCTCACCACCTCTACTATAACCCTTTGCTGCTGTAACACCACAGTTTTCCCATTATAGCACAATAAAGGGATTTTCTATTCTATTCTCTTGTCATGGTTTTATTTCTGTTCAAGTTTTATCTCTGAGTTTTTTTTTTGTCTTATTTCCATTTTGGGTTCTAGTTATTTGTGTCAGTCTCCTTTTCCCTAGCTCCCTTCTTGCCTCCCCTGTTTACACCTGCTCCCAATCTCCTAATTAGCCTGGTACTTGCTTCTCTTTCCCATTTAGTCTCCTCCTGTTCAGTCACTCTTTACTGGTTTGTCGTCATTACTTTGTCCCCTTCTTGTTGTGAGTATTCCTGGTTTTCAGCATTTTTTGATTTTATGCTTCTGTTAAACTTTCACTATTAAACCTTCAAGCAACGTAAGTAATGTAAGAAGTAGTGATGGGTTGATGAGGCGTCGTGAAACGTTTCGACACATTACCAAACTGTATTGATACTGTGTCGATACTGTGTCACTGAATACTGACACCTGCTGGACATTAAAAATCCCTACAGGCAACCTAGTTGACAGAGTTAACTGACACTGATTTGATGACCTATTATATACACTAATATGATGCAATTCATTGTATGATGCATTGTATTATTATTAAAACATATTTGATATTTTAGAAACAGTCAATGAATAATGGGAACCTGCATCATAATTTAATAATCTCTAATCTGTATTTATTTGTCTATCCTCATCCCCCAATAAATCTTCCTACACCTTATTTAATTGATTTTATTTTTCTATTGTATATACTGTGTCTAAACATCCTCTATTTTCTTGTATGTGCAATTTTTCCTGCTACTGGAAATACAATTTCCCGAAGGGAGTAATCCCAAGGGATTAATAAAGTCAAGTCTAAGTCTAAGTAAACATGTAGTAAATGAAGATGCTTGTTCACTGGTATTTTTTTTTTTTTTTACAAATTTTTATTAAAAAAAATAAGTTTTGAAATTCAGTCTGTTGCGCTTTTTTGATATTAGTTCTCCAGCTGTGGAAAACACCCGCTCACACGGCACAGATGAAGCTGGAGTGCACAAAAATTTTAAGGCCAGGCGGAAGAGGTTTGGATAAACCGTCCTTTAGTTTTTCCAATATACAAGAGGATCCTGGGACCTCGCAATATTGCCCTCTGCCATGTATCTCTGCACCTCAAGGATGGCATCAGCTGTGGCACTTTTGGTCTGCCTCCCCATTTCGAGATCAAAATGTTCCCAAAGTATTTTAGTACATGAATCAAGTGGAAACTCTGAGAGGAACAGGATGAAACAAGGAAATTAAAACAAATACCTTATTTTCCGAAATGACATCAAAGTGGTCCCACACGGCAGAAACCTTTCTTTTTGCTTGAGGAAGCTCCATAATTTTTGATGACTTTTATATTCGCAAAACACGCAAGATTGTTTTGGCAGATGCATCTCGTTGGCAGATGCGCATCCTTATAAAGGCTTGTCAGTCAGTTCGAAACATCGGTCACGGGACCGATACAGGAACTGTTTCGGTCACGTGACTTTTCCGTAGCGATACACACGTCGACACAGGTTTCGCTCTATGAGACAGACACATGCGCCGACGCATCGGTGTTGCCCTACCCATCACTAGTAAGAAGCATATCAAAGGTTTTTTTGTTTGTTTGTTTGTTTTAAGACCATGTCTCTCACAGTGGACATGCACCTACATAGCTACAAAAACTTACCAGGTGAGTCTTTGAGGGGTTTCTGTCACAATATTTTTTAAAAGATTCAACGGATTTAAGTCTTTGACAAATTTTGTTAACATCAGAACAATAGACAGTAAAACTTTGAAGACTTGCTGTCCAAGCAAAACCCCTCAGCAATTAGTGTCCACGCTAATGTCCTGTGTCCATAGGTGGATTAATGACCGGGCCTACCGGGCCCAGGCCCAGGGGGCCAGAGGCCCCAAGGGGCCAGGCTAACTTGGCCCCGCGGCCGCGACCCAATCAAAACTACTTTTGCAAAAATAATAATCTTAGGCCCCAAGGGGCCAGGCCAACTTGGCCCCGCGGCCACGATCCATAGAGGGTAAGAGGCCCCAAGGGGCCATGATCCATAGACGGTCAGAGGCCCCAAGGGGCCAGGCCAACTTGGCCCCGCGGCCACGATCCATAGACGGTCAGAGGCCCCAAGGGGCCAGGCCAACTTGGCCCCGCGGCCACGATCCATAGAGGGTCAGAGGCCCCAGGGGGCCAGGTCAACTTGGCCCCGCGGCCACGATCCATAGACGGTCAGAGGCCCCAAGGGGCCAGGCCAACTTGGCCCCGCGGCCACGACCCACAGAAGGCCAGAAGCCCCAAAGGGCCAGGCCAACTTGGCCCCGCGGCCGCAAGCCACAGAAGGCCAGAGGCCCCAAGGGGCCAGGTCAACTTGGCCCCGCGGCCACGACCCACAGAGGGCCTGAGGTCCTAAGGGGTCAGGCCAACTTGGCCCCGCGGCCATGATCCATAGAGGGTAAGAGGCCCCAAGGGGTCAGGCCAACATGGCCCCGCGGCCATGATCCATAGACGGTCAGAGGCCCCAAGGGGCCAGGCCAACTTGGCCCCGCAGCCACGATCCATAGACGGTCAGAGGCCCCAAGGGGCCAGGCCAACTTGGCCCCGCGGCCACGATCCATAGAGGGTCAGAGGCCCCAAGCGGCAAGGTCAACTTGGCCCCGCGGCCACGACCCACAGAGGGCCTGAGGTCCTAAGGGGTCAGGCCAACTTGGCCCCGCGGCCATGATCCATAGAGGGCCAGAGGCCCCGAGGGGTCAGGTCAACTTTGCCCCGATCCATAGAGGGTCAGAGGCCCCAAGGGGCCAGGCCAACTTGGCCCCGCGGCCACGACCCACAGAGGCCCCAAGGGGCCAGGCAAAATTGGCCCCGCGGCCATGATCCACAGAGGGCCAGAGGCTCTCAATCATTATTATCAAAGCTAATTCTCAAATTGGATGGATCACACAACCTCACTCACATATTCTTTATCAATTATTAAAGGTTGTTTCTGAATTTTGATCACAGAACTTAATGCAAATATTCTTGATTGATTGACAAAGCTCATTCTCAAATTTTGATTACACAACCTTACTCTGACAAATTATCATTATCAAAAAGCTCTATCTCGAATTTGGATCACAGAATCTCACTCAAGTATTCTTAGCTGTGCCCCTCCCCCATTGAGTCTTTCATAAACCGGTCTGTTCTTTTAGAATCTCCTCATTTGGTATTTTGAACTCGTGAGAGACTGCTCAAAATTTGGTTTCCTTTCCCTCAGTTCAGACTCAGAGATAATTTGAAATCATTCAACAAGAAGTTTAACGCGCGCACACACACACACACACACACACATTTTGTCATTTTCTCGACTCGATCGTCACTGACCACTCTCTCCTGTCTGGCAGACATCGTTGCTGCCATCATAGCTAGCAAGCTGCCTGCAGATAGCAACATTTTGGTGTCCCTTGTGAAAATATTTAGATAGAAGACAAAAGTGCACAAAGTTGTACAATTATTATCTTTTCAAAATATTTGTTTCACTGTCAGTGTGATTGACCGACTTTGCCGCTAGATTTCGTGTCTTTTGGCCATACCTGGCTAGCGACTAAAAACATCATTTAGCGACTTTTTGGTTGTGAAGATAAGTGGTAAAAGCAGATCTGCCTGTTGGTCTTCCCACATTTTGCCATTTGGTACTTTGCACTCTTGTTGGTCACTCCAAGGCATTTGTCCCTGCCTTCAGCTAGTCACTTGGCTCTTTTGGAATATATTTCACTGTAATTGGCTCTCTCTCTCTTTCTCCTCAGTACAAATCAGTCTGTTCCCTTGCCATTTAGACATTTTCTTGATTCGATCATCACTGACCACTCTGCTCTCCTGCTGTATATCAGACGAATCAGTTGATTCTCTGCTCTCAATTGTCTATGCTAGTAAGCTGTTATTCTCTGCTTTGGAGTGTTGATGCTGGGTTGCTAGTTTTCTAAATCACCTCACACACTTGAAGGAAGCAGCACCGATCATAAACACACAAACAAACTCACACACACACACACACACACACACACAGTTGGTTTATCTGTTGTGATAGGCAAAGAGCCAATGTGCAAAGAAAGAAGGGAAATATGGATCATGAACGTTTAAGTGGAGGAGCTAGAAAAAAAATTCAGCAAGAAAAGAAAAAAAAGGAATCAGTTTTACTTGAGAGTGTTCCAAATATCTCCAGCTTCTTCAGTACAAAGACATCTGCTGAAAGCAATTCTATAAATGCTACTGCAAATTCAGCTAAGGTTAGCAATGCACCTGAGCTAGCATGTAGCTCCCAAGATCCTGAGACCACTACAAGTGTAGACACTGAACCAAATGCTTCTGATGCTTATGATTCAACCAATTCAGCAGTAGCCAGTTGCTCGGATGAATGTGAGGTCACTGCACCTCTGGACAGCATAGAAAATGAGCTGAATCTTTCTTCATCACCATCTACAGTGACAACTCTACCTAGTGATCCCGCTAAATGGGCTGAGACCCTCACTGAGTCAATGAAGGAAGTTCTTATTCAAAGAGGTGCAAAATCATTTCACAACCGTCACAGCCATTATCCAGCTTCTGTGAGGAACAGTGGGCTAGGAGGCAAAACCCGATGCCTAAACAATGAACATTTTACTTCACACTTGCCCAATGGACAACGAGTACAAAGAGAGTGGCTGATGTACTCTCCCTCTACTGGTAATGTTTACTGCTTTGCATGCAAACTGTTTTCCCCTAAAACGCATTCTTTTGTGACAGGCTATTGTGATTGGAAACACTCAGAAAGATTTGGTGAACATGAGCGAAGTGCTGAGCACATAACCTGCATGCAAGCAGTCTTGAACCGCGCCAAAGGTGCTACAGTTGATGCAGACCTGTTCAAACAGTTTCAGGCAGAGAGCAGCTATTGGAGGCAGGTGTTACAAAGAGTTGATGCAGTCATTAAATTCCTTGCAGAAAGGGGCCTTGCATTTAGGGGTAAAAATGAATCGTTAGGGTCTCCTCTCAATGGGAACTACCTTGGTATTCTGGAGGTCCTGGCTGAATTTGATCCCTTTCTAAAGGATCACATCAGAAAGTTTGGGCAGATGGGTCGAGGTAATACCTCATATCTGTCCTCCACCATTTGTGAGGAATTCATTGAATTGATGGGTGCAAAAACCAAACAGGCTATAGCAGATGAACTGCAAGCAAGCAAATACTACTCTATCATTGTGGATTCAACCCCAGATTTATCTCATGTGGACCAATTGACATTCATATTCCGTTTTGTTAGCAAAGAGGGCAGTGTTGTTGAACGCTTTGTGGGTTTTGAGCCCATTACTAGCCATACAGGTGAAAGTTTGGCTAACTGTGTCATGTCTGTGTTGGAAAATCTAGGGTTAGAGCTGTCAAATTGCAGGGGGCAGGCTTATGATAATGCCAGCAACATGTCAGGGAGGTATAATGGGTTGCAGGCTCACTTAAAGAAAAGCAACCCATTAATACACTATATTCCATGTGCAGCTCACTCTTTGAATTTGGTGGGAGTCAACAGCATTGACAGATGTGGAAATGAAGTCTCTAAGTATTTTGACTTGATTCAGTCTATTTACAACTTCACAACTGCATCCACACACCGATGGGACAGGGTATTTGGCAATTCCAACATAGATCTCACACTTAAAGCTTTATCCAACACGCGTTGGAGTTGACGTGCAGAATCTACCAAAGCACTGTGGCAGAACTACAGTAAAATAAAAGCAGCACTACAGGTTATTTCCACTGATGACACAGAGAAACGAGACACACGAACTGAAGCTGACAGTCTAGTGCGGAAGCTGGATTCACTTGAGATGGCCTTCATGGCAGGCTTTTGGGACACTGTTCTGTCCAGATTTCAGGCCACAAGTCTGCAACTTCAAAAAGCAGACATGGACCTTGGTACAGCAGTTAGATTGCTGGAATCTCTGCGCACCTTTGTTCTCTCCCAAAGAGATCTATTTGATCCTTTTGAGCAGAAAGCCTTAAACATGTTGGGTGGCACCCCATCTTACAGGGCTGAACGGACCAGGAAACGTAAAAAGTTTGCTGATGAATCAGCATCCCCAGATGTTGTGCTTGAGGGAAGGCAACTGTTTCAAATAGAGACATTTATTGCCTCTATTGATCAACTGAGTTCAAGCCTTAATCACCGTCTGGAGGCCTACAAACATCTGAACAATTTGTTCAGTGTCCTTTTCTCTATAGATACAGAGTCCAATGCTTCAGTCCTTCACAAGGCCAAGATTCTCACTGAATCATACCCATCTGACCTCAATGAAAGTCTTGGACAGGAGCTTATACAGTTCAAATCTTTTATACAGCTCAACAACACTGGTGAGGAGAGGACCCCTTCAGGACTGCTCAAAACAATAATACATTTTGGACTACAGCCTACGTTTCCTAATACATACATTGCGCTACAGATTTTTCTCACTCTACCGGTCAGTAACTGTGAGGGAGAACGCTCATTCTCTCTTTTGTCAAGAGTAAAAAATGAGCTGCGCACAAGAATGACTCAGAAAAGATTAAATGCGTTATCTCTAATGGCAATTGAGAGTGAGCTGACAAGAGAGTTGGACTTCAATGATGTGGTGGATGATTTTGCAAAATTGAAAGCACGAAAGAAACCCCTTGCTTAAAGGTGCACTGTGTAAGATTTTTAGGTTATTTCCAGAATTCACCCATTCACTAATGTTAGGCTACCTGTTTTCATGAATACTTACCACCACCATAAAATTCTAAGTATCCATTATGACTTGGAGAATTGCACTTTCGCAATTTCTGGGAAGTGTCACCTGGATTGTGAAGATAGGATTGACTTTAGGCAGAAGCTTGGTGCTTTCTCTGGCAAACTGAACCTCAAGTTTCATTCTCTGCAGCTTTGCATTCTTGTGCAGACTTTCATCCACAAGGAACTTTTCAACTTCCCCACTATCGTGAAGGGGCCATCAAAAGATTTCAGTGTGTCCAGCATGTCTAGTCTCTTACTCTCCTTTCTTTGAGCCATCTCTTGTTTCTCATCTGCCCTACTCTCGAATTTTGCCTTCATGAATTTACTCCAGTTGAGTTCAACCTCCCTTTTTGCTTGTGCTGCTGCCTTGAAACCTCTGAAGCTCCTGGCACTTCTGTAAAATTATTGACCTATTGACTGCGTTCAGTGTGCCCAACTTCTTCAGTTTGTAGTCCACCTTGCCACATTGTCTCTCCATCCCAATGTTGTGCACAGGGGTGCCATCAATGTTACTAGCCTGTTCACTGACAGGGTCCATTGGGAAGGTCTCCTCATCCATCCTCTGCCTGGCCAGGACAGTCTTCAGATGGGGCAGCATGAGATCTGTCAGCTGCTTCACTTCATCCAAGTATTCGGCAGCCACGTCTGACACTGAGTTCAGGACATGTCCAGTGCCTGTCCAGCCACTATAGCATTCTTGGAAATGGGCTATCTTGACCTGCATGCAGCCCTTGTACCATGAACTGGCCTACACCTTTCTTTGTGGTGCTCTCCGATGCATGTTATCATTTTACCTTTCTCCTTCTCCTCAAGCTTAACCACAAATAGATACAGACTTTGAGCCTCAATTTGCTGCACAGCTGCCGTTATGCCAAGGTGTTTTCCTAAGATATTATTTTATTTTTAATTATAGAAGGGAGGAAAAGGGGGCAAAAATCATGTCCGATTTAGTTTTTTGGGTGGGTTGGGGGGTCATTTCATGATAGCTACCAACTTCCAATACATAATATCTCTCAAATGACCCAATGCACCATCACTGAAGTGGGCATAATCATTTTCCAAAATGTTTATTTTTAGGCCATTTATCCCCTCCCCCTGTGTCTGTGTGAAACCTGTGCTTGTCAGTGTCTGTGTGGTATACCTAATAGTGTGTGTGCAGTATGTGCACTCTTCTGTACAGGACAGTGTGCATGTCTGTTCACAGTATACAGTATTTCTTGCATAGTGCGTGCGTGTGTGTGCGCCCACACGCGCGGGGGGTTGAGGGGCCAAGACCATGTCAGGCCCAGGGGGCCAAAATTTCTTAATCCGCCCCTGCCTGTGTCCAGCTACTGCAACAGCAAGCTTCATGTGACATACAAACGTATGCATGCACAGTTTGCTGGGCTCCCATCCTGAGCCCACTCTGAGTCAATGAAGCCCATGAGTCAGCTCTTCCTCTGAGATTGGCTGGCACACAACTGATGCAGATTTGACAAAAAATGATTTTGTGGCACACTATCTGAGGCAGCTGATGCCTTTGTAAACACGTAGCACATGGTAACAGATGGTAGTTTGGAGATCCAAGTGCCAGTGGGTGGTCTGCGGTTAGTTTCAGATAAAGGGTGGGTGTGCTACTCTTTTGAGTTTAGGTGGGCCTCATCTCCCTCTCCTCTTTTAGATTTTTTTTTTTTACTCGTCACAACAGAAGTGTGATCATGGCATTTATCATCCTATGAATATCCTGGACAAAATCATGTCTCGTTAGATGCTCAATTTTTTTATTTTTTTTATCAGTGGGGATCTTCTATCTAATCAAACTGACACTGTGTGTGTCACGTTACATTTGAACACCTCGTCCAATTAAATTAGCCCCATTTATTAACAAGACGCAGAGATTATAAACGCAAATTACATCCAAATGTATGATGGTATGCAGTGCCATGTCTGGTTCCCAGAGATGCCACACCAACCCCTGTCTTCCTTTGCCTCTCTTTATTGTGTCGTCATGGTGATGGGTTTTCGTCTTTGAGTCTAATTAAAGAAGGAGCTTTAGTCGTATTGACTATTACTGTCTGCACACTACCTCTCTCCAAGCACCTTTCCTCGTGTCGTCATCCAAAGGTTAATCTTTAATTAGAAGCATGGACATGAATCTTCAATATACAGAGTGCATGTGAATTAAAAATAAACACGCAGTACTGTGTACAATGCTATTGATTGAAGATTTGTTTGATTCCCAAAAGCTCAGTATGGAGAATCTGGTGACAAACCAGCAAATACTCTGTGTCTGACCCTCTCCAAAAGATGCAGAGTGTCGGTAAACATATTTGTGTCTTCAAACTGAAGCATGGATGATGCAAAATTTGTCCTACAGCAGAAAAAATGTTTTGATTAAAATGCAGGTAAATTATTAAGGATTAATTAGACCGTCTCGAATTTAGCATAGCTTTTTCTAATAAATTTTCTTGCTCGCTATTGAGAAACATTGTGAGACACATGCCATTAATCGTTACTGTATTATTCAGGGATGTTTCTTATCTTATGTGTGAGGATATTTGCAGATTTTGGGCTTAAAACAGAAGTTTACTCAAACATGAGGCAAGAAGGGTAGGAAAAACAAAAATAAATAAAAATAATCAATATACAAATTAAAATCAAGATAAATGCCTCTAAACTTTATTACTGTTGCTAAATTATTTGCTTTACATCACTACATCTTTAAATTAGTCTAGCAATTATATTGTCCTGTTTAAAAGATATCAAAATTTTATTCTATCATATGTGATCTTAGCACTCCCACATTTTTTAAAATTTTAAATAGGTCGTCTGAATTCGATTCAGGAGCTACACAAGCTGAAAAAGTAGCTATGCTTTTATAAGTTAACATTTTTCATGCTAGATGGACACTAACATTATGTGCTCAAATGTAGAAATTTTATTGTGAAAAACATTTCAAACCAGTTTCATTATATGTGATCCTTTCTTTACACTGTGTCTTAAAATAGTTTTAATTTTGTTTAAGCCTTAAACTTAATGGCAAACATGAGGAGACTAGATGGTTGGCATCTTTTCACAAGTAAAAGGCTGCACAAGGGGAAAATAATGACAAACCTCAATCTTAGACCACCATTCTTACAGCAGAGCATGGAAATGGTAGCATCATGCTGTGGGATATCTTTTTTTTCAGCAAGGACAGGGAAGTAAAGATGTAAAGATGAATGGAACTAAAGAAACGTGATCCGAGAGGAATATTGTTACAGGCTACAAAATACTCAAGACTGGGGGAAAAAAATGAAACTACTAATCTAAATCTATTACAGAGATTTATATTCAAATATTTATTTAAATTACTAAATTGAAAGTTCAGCAATTAGTTTCTAGGTTTTTTTGAAGCTCAGTAAAGATACTGAAGATAGAGCAATATGTAAAAAAAAAAAAAAGAAAAAAAAAAACCCTATGGGGAACTAAAACTTTTGCGAGACAGTGAGTTTAAAAAATCCTGAAGCATTTCCCTATAAAGCTCTTCCTTTGAAAGAACTTACAAACCATGAAGCATTACGTGAAAGGAACATTTTTTTTATCTTGTTCAAATGTAAGGATGTATAACCTTCAGGTTAATTGTCTCTTCAACTAGTCTGCAGCATTCAGCTGAGTTTAGACATTTGACACGGTTCTTGGTTATTGTAGTAGATTTTCGTATACGTTTTGCATTCACTGCTCTGAAACATTTTATTATAAAAAGCTTTGAGCACATCATCAGCTTGTCTTTTGAGTTAAACATTAACCCATCTCTTACAGCTAATGAGGGTTCCTGCAAAAGTAGTGGAACGATACCCCCTTGTGTTAAGAGACTCAGCTGCACCGACCAGATCTCAGCTCAGTATTTGATTTTAACACTCCTCACTCCACCTCACTTTTATTATTTATGCAATATATACTATGTCTTTACTGATATAAATTGTTAAAACATTACATTATTGTTACTGTTAAAACTAGGAGTGACAGTAGCGTTGGATGCAGGAGTTTGTAAACCTCAGGATGCAGGAGTTTGTCCTGTAACCTCAATGCTGACACTTCCACCACATTGCCCATTGATGATGATCAGAGGGCCTGATGGCACCTGTGCCAATGAGAATAAAACCTTCTCACACCGCACATTGTTTGCTTTATGTTTCAAATTTAGATGTTATTGTTAATGTGAAAAGTATCTAGCACACACACAATTGTATTATAACAAGTATAAGTTTAGATGGGAAAAAAAGAATCCTATAAACAAAATCACCTTTGCCTCCAATCAGCTGCTCTCCTTTAGTTTGGAGTTAGTTTATGGTTTGATGCTTCAATTAAATTAAAATTATCACAAGACAAAGTTTATAAAAAATACAATGAAACTGTAGCTTAATTATGTGATTTTTGCTGTTCCTATTCTACAAAAAATAGCTAAATAAATACAAGAGTTGTATATTCATACGTAAAATTAGCAAAACCAAAAATAAACCAATATATTGAAAAGTACCCAGACAATTTTTGAGAGTCAAGTAAATTTTATTATTCATGAATGAAAAGCCATTTAAGGTTATCTTTCCGTTGAAGCTAGAATGAGATTAGAATAAAGCTTTTTCTATGCTATTTTATCTATATTATGACAGGTCATTTCTGTGTCTTCATAGTCACACATTTAGAAATGTTCTCCTTGTTTGTTTTTATATTCTGCTTTCAAACCTTTTTATTATTTTTGTTATATTGGCCAGATTTTCCAGGCCATTGTGTTTACATATGTCACTACTATAGATGGGCATGGTACGATTTGGTACAGTACAGTGGGAAAAGTTAGATTTTCTGCTGTTTTTTTTTTTTCTCCATGGTTTAATGTTTTTAAGCTCCTTTTGTTAGATACAAGAGAATATTTAGTATTAAGTTAAATTTTCAACCTAACTGTGCTCTTTCAGTTATTCCTTAAAAAATTTCTTGTTTCCAAAAAAATGGTTTGTTGCATGCAAAGTTGTGGCATAGAAACTAGAGGTTGGGTATTTTTTTTTAAGTACATTTGGCAGAGAGGAAACAGCTGCAGATGTTGTGAGCAGAAGAAAGCAGGTTAGCTGGAACAACATCATTTTAAATTTATCCACACTACATAGTTAACTCTTCAAAAATTGTCATAAAGTAAACAGCCACAATTTGTGACTTGTAATTATGTAACAATATGTGCTTTCTTCCCTTTCTCTGTTACTTTATATCAAAATAAAAAAAATTATATCATAGAAAACATTATAACTTAAATATTCAACAGCAATATTATAATTTCTGCTTTTCTAATGTAAAAAAGTACAACAATGCAAACATTTTGTAAATCTTTGCTTTTAACATCGTGTAACTGGTTCTCATGCCGTGGTCCCACTATTGTTGAATAAGTAGACATCTTTCATCTAACCACCCCCACCTCCCCTAATGCTGCGCACCTCAGGGAAACGCAGAAATAGTGTTGATCATAAAAGACAATCCACAGTCACAATTCACATAGTTTTTTGTGCTGAATTCAGTCGATTAAAGTAAAAAAATTTTTACTTGTTGTAAGCTAATTGGCTGAAAATCTATGAAAATGTTAGAGAAGTATACATTAGATAAGTAGTAATATAGTTAAGCAGCTTTCCCACAATATTTTAGAGAATAAAAAACACAGGATTTCCTATGATCTATGACATCATTTTTAATCTGTGTATTTTTTGTAGCACATGAAGGAAAGCTTCTTTAAATAAACAGGTCAAATACAAAACAACTCTTAGGATCAGCCTCATATAGATCGGTCTATATGAAGCTAAACCTGTTTTTAACACTAATGAAATGGATAGAGGAATGCTGCAGCCATCCCGTAACACTACCTGCTGATACGGGGAAACCAAAACCATGCTGTGCTACCAGTTAAAATTCTGTGTCATATTAAGCATCAAAATATGAAAAACGTAAATCAGAAAGAGCCTTAAACTGTATGTACCAATCTGATGACCACATGGTTTTATGATACGGCACTATGCACTAAAATATCTTTATTCAGAAACATTTACTTGCTCTAAAATTGATTAAAAAAACTTTTGGATTGAACAAATTAAATAAATGAATAATCTATTGAAAAATACATGCATGGTAATCTAAAATATTTTTTCTTGAGGAGACCAATAATATAAATAATTACATTAAATTTTTTCTTGTGTTGAAATAAATCTTTTTTTTTTATGACAATTCAAACCTGATGATCCAGTTAAGATGTTTTTTTCCCTCTAGTAGTATCATCATGTGTCCAGCATATTGTGACGGAAAGTGCCAGACACATACCCTTATCAGTTCTCCGTCCAACAAATGTTTGACCGATAGCTGGACTGGAAAAGTGATAAGGAGATGTGCTTGACAACATTAGAATCTGAACAGGTGTTGGTATGATAGTAAAAGAACAAATGATGTCTGTTTCAGAGCTGACTGTAGAGATCGTAAATTACCGAAGAATTCTGTCCTTATTCAAATGCCGACCATCATAGAGTGCCGTCCAAATGTGAGTCCATTCAGCATTCGTGTGAATCCAACAGAATGACTGACTTTCAGGACAGACCCCATGGTTTTATGGGCCCCTGGCTCCACCTCATCCCTGGAGCTGTTCACCACCAAACCTCAGAGCAAGTAACCTGATATTATCGTTCTGTTCAGGCGGTGTTCTAAATGGGAATCTAAATTTGCAAATTAATCTGAGAAAATGTTTGTTCTTATCCTAAATTAAGTACATTAGAAGATCAAAGTGACATCAGTTGTAGGTAAAAGCTCTTTATAATTTAAGGTTCAGAATAGCAAGCTCTCAATTTACATTACATAAATACTGTATACTGTTTGGACATTTCTACTCCTTATAAATAAAATTCTGGATGTTTTTTGTTTTTATTGAATAGTTAGATGGATAAAACAATGACAGCTCATTTGATTGAGATCTTATTATAAAACATTCACATTTATATTAACTAAACAAGTTAAAATGAGATTAAATGGCTTTAAACAACAAACATTAAACCTATTAGCTGAGAAAACATTTGAACACTAATTTCCTGAATTACTAGTGTTACCTGTTTAGCTGAAAATATTTAAAGGTAATCAATGTAGCCATTTAGCAATTTCTGAGATCAGCTCAATGAAAGCTCTCCCGACCTCGTTTTTTCTTTTTCTTTTTTTCTTTTTTTTACTGTGCGATGTTTTAGGGGTTTCTTGTCTATAAACCTTAAAGCGAATTAGAAGAATCAAGAAGGACTTTCACTTACCTCGAGATTTTTTATTTCTTAGTTTTTAACCAACACTGGCTGGACGTTTCTGAGCAATCAGGATGAACTTTCAGATCAACATTATCATGAGCCAGCTCCATGAAGAAACTTTAGCATCTTGGAGTTTTCTGACTTAGTTTTTCTCTAAATAGTTTGACATGGAGAAAATGGCAACAGCTGCTTTTAAATGTCTTCTTCTTGTAGAACTTTTTTTTTGTTCTCCAGATAGTGTAACATTGAAATTCTTTTGAGACTTCTTTAAATCCTTCAGCAGAGCCAGAAGCTGCTATCTTCTTCTCCAGAAAGCTCTTAAGATCTTATAATGGTTTTCACTCTTACCTCTGGTTTCCCTTCAACTGTCTTCAGTTAAAACAGGATAAACCTTCAAAGTGCTAGTTATAAAATTTATAATCATCATTACCTGATGTATCATGCTAGTGTGTGATTTTTAGATATTTTACTTGGATTTAATCTTTTTAAATGTATGTATGTGTAAGTTTTAAACTATTAAGAAAAATATTTTATTGTATAATATGTTAATAAAATGTTTTTAAATACCAAGATTAATAACTTTTGCAAAGTAAGTACTTGGTAATGAGAGAGGCAAATGGTCTAAGTTGTGTTAAAACCTAAAGAAGGCTTTGAATAATGTAACACAGTTAGAAAAGACTATAATGTAACAAATAAATGTGTTACATAGTGTCAATATTGTTCAATTTCACCATTATCTTATAGTGGAGCTGGTCTTTTACATCAGGATCAGTAAGGGTGAATGAACTAATGTGTGACATACTTTGACCCTGATTGTTATCTATAGATGCTCCTGTGGGCGTTCAGTTGGCTGAGGAAGGACAGCAGACACCTCTGTGTGCTTTTGCTGCTGGTTTATCTCTGCCCTCCCTTAGTGGGAAAAGTCCCGTGCAAATTAAACACGGCCGAATTGCTTTCTGATCCAGTTCCGGATTTCTTCTCCACACCAGCCGCCAACAGCAGTCACACGGATGAGGGGAGATCTGCCAAGCATCTCCTCTGCAGTGCTCTGCCCTCCTCTGGGATTAGCTGCGCTGCATTCCCACCGTCAGCAGCACCATCATGAAACAGACACACAGCTGAGTGCAGACAAGGGCACAGTTGCCTACCCAAACAAACACACATACAGAGATGAATTAGCTTTCTTTCTCTTTGTCTTTCTGTCTCCCGTTCACTCACACTTGTCTGGTTTTACCATTTCTGTTATTTTTTCTCTTCCAATCTAAAGCACATCCCCTCTCGAGTTTAAACACTGCATTACAAATGCATTTCCTTGTAGATGCACAGATGTTTTGCAGTTTGACAACATTTTTTATGGGGTTGCTATATTTTTTGAGATAGCAGGAATAAAGATATTCTGCTTCATTTTCCACATAATTTAACCTAAACATTTGCATTAGAACTGCTTGAAAACAGAAGTTCTGCAGTGGAACATTTTGTATTTCTGATAAGTGTCACTTATTTCTGTACAACGACATGTTGAGCTTTCTTTTGTTGACAATAAAAGATTCAGAGACAGTACCTTGCTAAACTACATTTTTTTTCTTTATATTTTCTAGTCATGAATCAAACTGTGCGTTGACTGCAGACAGTTCAATGATTTCCATCATATCTGACTGTAAAGTTTATTCCTCTTTTTTCTAAAGATGTAAGGTACTTCCCAAAATTAAATCCAAAGAAAGCAGAGAGACAGAGCTTGAGGAATGTCAGATATAATCTGTTCTGTCCTATAATCCAGCACAGACCTGTCTGAGGAGAGCAGTAGCATTTCTGTATTCTCCAGTACAGAACACATCTCAAACCTGTGGCTCGAATTAGTCTCCAGCAGAGGGCACCAAGCGATGCTTTCTATTTATAGCAGTTGACTAAGATTTCTAAAGGGGATTAGGGGCTTCCTGAGGATGCTTTGCTCTGTTTGCAGGGAAAGAGGCCTATTTTCTCTTACTGAGTACTAAAGAGAGCCTAAACATCCTCCATTTTCAATCAAAAGCCATCTTTCAGCATTTTATCATGACACCACTTGTTTAATGATGTTGCTCTGTTGTGTACTTGTCTTACACCAGCAGCAATACATTACAGGTTTTAGATTCCTGCTTTTGATTGGATTAAATCATGCTATTTTTGTTTTATCATTCTAGGTGCACAGATTTCTGTGTAAATATGTGTTTAGCACTTTCTGCATGAACCATAGGATGCTGTATAATATATAAACACACATTATCTCACATCACTCAGTAGACTTTTACCTAAACCATTTTTGGCAGCGCTAAACTTGACTCAGTTGCTATGGACACAGATGATGTTTTCCTTTTTTCTTTCTCCTCTTTTTCTGTCTGTGTCCATGACAACAAAATGGCTTTTTACAAGAAATGGTATGCATTTAAGAAGGCAGATCGAACGGGGGGTTAATGTCTTATTAGGTATTGCATTCCAGGTCAGCAGTAGTGAGGCATGTGTTGTGAAAATCAACTCCTGTTCAGGTACCCTTTAGATCTGGGATTTAATTAAAAATGCATTAAACATGTAATTGGGATTCCTACTATCAAGTTAAAAAAAAGTTTGCTTCTTAATGAAGAAACATTTTCTGTGTTGATATGTGACAATTTTATTTATGCAGGCATCCCCAAAGTCGGTCCTCGAGGCCCACTGTCCTGCAGGTTTTAGAGGTTTCCCTGCTTTAGCACAGCTGATTTTGTTGATTGAAGTTGAGCAACAGCCTGTTAATCAGCTTTCAATTAAAATCAGCTGTGTTGGAGCAGGGAAACCTCTAAAACCTGCAGGACAGCGGCCCTCGAGGCCTTACTTTGGGGATGCCTGAGTGATATTTTGAGTGCAAAACCTGCCAAAGAATTTGACTGAGTTGACTGAGTTTGTTCTTAAAAAGAAGTGAAATACAAGTTTAGTATTTAAAAAGAACAAAATTTTGTTAAAAATGCTTTAATTTCGGAAATTAACAGTGAATTAATAGTTGAATAATAATGCAGTGTTTTGGAGTTGTGTGTACTTTGTTCTTTGAAGTAGATTTCTTTTTCGTAAAGGGTCTTTGTGCATGGTTGCAGACGACACCCTCCATCAATAAAAAAAAAAGAAATAAATCTGCTTATATTTGTTTCTTCAACCTTTCAATCAGCTTTAAGTTAAGGAAATATATCACCAAACACATAAAACAATTAAATTAAATCAATGTTGAATAATCCAAATCATTTTATATAATTTTAATACTTTTATTTGCACTTTATTGAAGGAAACTGTGAATAGTTTTATCAATCTAAACATTTCTACCTGTAGCTTTTAGCTTTGGTAAGCCAGGGAATTCAAAAAGTGATACAAATCTGTTGCTTTTGTCCACTATATGGTCGTACATTTAGATTTGCAAACATAAACTCACCTCCAGTTGTATAGTCTCAAACTCCAGTAAATGTTACAGATCTCCATGTTGTCTGGCTTAGTCATTACAGACTCTGTGGTCAATTTATACTGTTAATAATTAGTGAATTATAAAAAAATTTCACATTTTTGTCAGTTGCATAAGACACAAGTACTTTTTCAGCTTTTTATTAAGTGTTTTTAGTGTTTTGACATTGTTTTTAGAAACTCAGCTTGATGATGTTGCTCTGTGGAAGTGTAGCGTCAAGGCCAGGATTAGGCTGAAGTTTCACTTCAACATAGCCACTCAGAACATGGAGGATTTTATGCAGCTGGGGGGTTTAATAAGATTTTATGGTATATGTGTCAGAGTAGGATAACTGTTTTATATATAAAAAAAAAAAAAAACACTTATTTTAACCATATGTAACTAAACAGTAATTTGTTTTAAATTTGTGGTTTTTGTAGCTTGATATCTTTTCCCAGGAAAAAAAAGCTCCCACTTTAGGTCCTGGGAGATGATAGTTCCCAGGAAGCAGAAAGACTCCACAGTGTCAATGGTGGAGTCATCACCCTCTGTGACTCCTCCATTGACACTGTGGAGTCTTTCCGTTCCCTGGGAACTATTATCTCCCAGGACCTAAAGTGGGAGCTGAACATCGACTCCCTCACCAAAAAAGCCCAGCAGAGGATGTACTTCCTGCGGCAGCTGAAGAAATTCAACCTACCCTGGTAGGATGGTGGTGCAGTTCTACTCCTCCATCATTGAGTCCATCCTCACTTCCTCCATCACCATCTGGTACGCTGGTGCCACCGCTAAGGACAAGAGCAGACTGCAGCGTGTCATCCGGTCTGCAGAGAAGGTGATTGGCTGCAATCTCTCCAGGAGCTGCACGCCTCCAGGACTCTGAGGCGTGCAGGGAAGATTGTGGCTGATCCCTCGCACCCCAGTCACAGATTATTTCAGTCACTTTCCTCTGGCAGGAGGGTGCGGTCCATCAGGACCAGAACCTCCCATCACAAAAACAGTTTTTTCCCATCTGCTACCGGCCTTATCAACAAGGCCAAGAGCCGCCCGTGACACTGGACAATGTTTCTCTCCAGTCTACTGTGTGTATATAGCTTCTGTGTATATATATTCTATCTATTTTGTTTTTGTCTGCACCAACAACACCAAGTCAAATTCCTTGTAAGTGCAAACCTACTTGGCAATAAACTTGATTCTGATTCTGATTTGTAAATATTTTTGAGTGAAAAGTGAAAAAAGTATTTTTTTTTTCAAAATCTCTGCAAAGTGTACAGTATTCTGTACTATGTTCAGTATGAGTTTAAACAGATTTCTTGTAAATAAGAACTCATGTAAAAGCAATACTGTCTGTATAAATAAAGTTTTATTGATAATGTGGTACAATCCTGCTGCAAAACCTAAAGGTCAAGTACAATTTAACATGTTTAGGTTGAAATATTTTTGAGGTATTCACAAAGTAGCTAAAAGCTGCACGCACAAGCCTGTTCTGAAAATATCTACTTATAGAGTTTTAAGATTCATTAAAAAATGTAGTTAGGTAAAATAAACCTGAAATATTTAGCTTGAAAATGTGGGTCTACAACTAAATGTCTGCCATGAGATAATTCCTGACGTAATGAGCTTAACAAAGCAGCCAGCTACAGAATTAATTTTGTGATGACCCATGTTAAAACTGATGTCATTATTTAGATAAAAGAAAAACTATCTGGATTAAAATGATTACCCTCTAAACTATCAGTAATGTTTTGTCAGTCAGTAGCATTTACTTTGGTGTTTTGAGGTAGTTGAAGTTTGAAGACAGAGAAAGAAACCATAAACTGTCTAGCAGTATGTGGCTACTTTAGTGTGTTTGGGGCTTAAAGGCCAGAACACATCACTTGTATCTGACTCTTATGTCACACTGGGTGTGTATAGGCTCCTACTGCACACTGCAATACATTCATGAGAGAGATTGTCCCAGGAATTTCCAGGCAGGGTATTGAACCTTAATCTGTCCTTGCCACTCTGAAAAGCTCAAAGAAGAACCCCTTTTCTCTGTTTTCTGTAATCCTGAGCTCCCACCATGGGTAAAGTACACTTTTTTATTTACATGTTTTATTGATTGTGTATGTCAAAGGCTGCCCTGCTTCATATACTGTAGACGCACTGTGAGTTTCCAGATAATCCAATAGGGGAGAGGTATTCAACTAGATTTCAGGAGGGTCCGATTCCTCCAGTTCCTTTGTGGGGACTGGAAACAGTGTTGCACAAAACTATGGATAATTGGAAAAGAATAATAGCTTGCATGGCATAGTAACGTTATGTTTAAAGAATGTGTTATATGTCAGGATTAGGTTGTGGTTAGAGGACCCAAATGCAGAGGTGAGTTTCTTGTGGATTTAATGAAGTGTTAACAAACAACTGAGGCAGGAATCCAAAAATCAAACATGAAAAAAGTCAAACAAACCAGAAATCAAGGAGACTTCAGGGGGAAGCAATCACTATGAGGTAGACACAGTGAGATGGAGTTGGAGGAGGTTTCACAAGGAACCAGCCCTGAGGAACTGCACAAGAAGTGTATTTATGGGAGACTGAACAAAGAGAGGACTAACGAGCAGATTGGGAGCAGGTGTGAAAATAGCAGACTGGAAAGGAGCTACGGAAAAAGGACAACACTAGAGGGCAACAGAGGACAACAAATTAAAAACCTGAAAACCTAAAATATAACCAGAAAACACAACTAATGGTTAGGCCTAGTGGTTAGGGCATTGGGCTTTGAATCCTGAGGTTGTGAGTTCGATCCCCCACTCCCACAGACTGTCACTCTGGCTCCCTGAGCAAGACCCTTAACCCCTCACTGCTCCCCGGGCGCCTCACAATGGCAGCCCACTGCTCCCCAAGGGGATGAGTTAAATGCAGAGAAGTAATTTCCCTCTGGGATTATTAGAGTATATATAAAAAAGAATAAAAATTAAACCAATAAAACTAGAAAACATGGAACAAAGTAAAACTGAATACTCAAAAGAAAACATAACAGAAGCAAGACTGTGACATTAAATATATCTTAAAAACAGACCTTATTGCAATCAGTCAAGAACAATGTTCTTAAATATTGAATATTCTGAGAAAAGATTTTATCTTTTGTAAACTTTTGTAAACATTAAAAACAATGAATTAATGAAAGTTCATTTTAAAAATAACTTGCTTCTGTGGATTATGTTAAGCTTTTTTAAGCTGTATCCAGCTGAAGCATAAAGTAGTAGAACAAAGTTTACGAGTTTAGGCCTCAGATAGTTCAGAAGTCTGTATTAGTGTATTTTTGTGGTTCTTACCTCAAATCTTTGTGGGTACATTTCCCAAACATTTTTAGAATCATAGTGGTGTTAAACGTTGCCCCTTTTTACAATCATCACAGACTCACAGCAGATAAAACAGATAGATCATGTAGCTTGTCCTGGGAGAACTTACACTGCCCACTCTTCGTTGAATGCCCTGTTTTCATATATATATCACACTATTATTTCAAAAGAATTTCAAATGCAGTAGAATTAATTTTAATTAATATTTAAATATGTTGACATTGTCAGCTGTTCATATATGAAAAGGTAAACTAGTCCAAAGTTTAGAGGCATACATTTCAAAGGCCCACTCACCTTTAAATTTGAATTTTAATATACCGGTAATCAGGAAGAATGTGGAGAACAGCGAAAAATATATATTCATGGTTTTTTTAGTTTAATAAAAGATGGCCTGCTGTATTTTGGGTGGCCAGCAAAAAAAAATTGTTCAAGATCTTTAGTTAGTAGATATGATTTTGTTTGTTGGAGAGGATCATCAGGGCTCCTCTTCCCTCCATAAAAGACATTTCATCCCAGTGCTGCTTGTCCATAGCCCGTATCATTATAAATGACCCCTGACACCCCCAACATGGACTGTTCCCACTGCTGTCCTCTGGGAGGAAGCTGCAGGGGCAGCAGATTCTGCTACAGCTCCTTCCCCACTGCCATCAGACAGCTGAACTGTTGAAAAACTAAATCATGTCAAAAACTCTGCTTCAAACCGATAACACCTAAATACTGCATATTTGCACCATATATATATATATATATATATATATATATATATATATATATATATATATATATATATATATATATATATATATATATATATATATATATATATATATATATATATATATATATATATATATATATATATATATATATATATATATATATATATATATATATATATATATATATATATATATATATATATATATATATATATATATATATATATATATATATATATATATATATATATATATATATATATATATATATATATATATATATATATATATATATATATATATATATATATATATATATATATATATATATATATATATATATATATATATATATATATATATGTATGTGTTAATGTTGCTGCTCAGTGGCGCAGTGGGTAGCACTGCTGCCTTACAGCAAGATGGTAGCAGGTTCGATTCCTGACCCAGGGTCTTTCTGCTTGGAGTTTGCATGTTCTCCCTGAGCATGCGTGGGTTCTCTCTGGGTACTCTGGCTTCCTCCCACAGTTCAAAATCTCCTTGTCTGCATAAATGGTTGTTTGTCTCTGTTTTGCCCTTGATGGACTGGTGACCTTTCCAGGGTGTACCCCGCCTCTTGCCCGTAGACACCAGCACCCCTTGTGACCCAAATTGGGATTAAGAGTGCCAGAAAATGGATGGATATTTATCCTCTGAAATTCCATATCAATTAATTTTTTGAAACATTTTTTTTTTTCGTTTTTATACACTATGTGTATACAAAACCAAATATAAAAGTCAAAATTTAAAGTTAAAATTAACATCCATATATTCCTGACAACACCCATCAAGGGTTATAGATTCTGATGGTATTTTCTGATTTGCATATAGATGTAGGAAATTTAGAAATAATGAGTGAATTGAAATAGCTTTTTAAATTGAGGACAGTTGAAATATTTGACTGTAGTACGAAAAACATTTAAGGCTAGAAAACTGAAATATGTCAAAAAAAAATCTCTTATGTATACAATATAGAGAATATGTTTATGTGTGTGCCAGTATGCATACTTTGTTGCCACTGTTTAAATAATATAGTTGTTTCTAAAATTAAAATCTTTGCGCAGAATTTACTTTTTGTAATACCATCTGTGACCACTAGATGACAGTATCAAATCAAACATTACCAGATTGGACCAGTCTGCCCGCGAGGCTCATTATTTGAAAATGATGAGGATGCTATTCTTGGGGGAAACAAATTCAGGGTCCAGTATGAATATTTATGAAAAGTAAAGAACAGAAACTGACAAAAAATCAATTCAGGCGAACATGCAAGGTCATTTTCAAATGAGACAACCACCTCTTGGATCAGCAAAAACTGCAGCTTTTTATTCTCAGTTGATAAATCATAGATGCTTTAAAATGGTTATATGTTATGTGGCATAAAATATGTTTTTTTCCTTTGTTTTATTTTTAATAAAACTATAAGTTATCATTTTAATTTAAGGCTACCTCTATTTTGAATGAATATCAAAGTGGTTATAAATACATGAAGTGAATCTGAAAAATTTCTAAATGCATCAGGAGCCACTTATTGTATTTCCGTGCTTCTGTGTGCTTGCTAATTTTTCTGACAGTTAAGATTAGTGTTATATTCAGCCATTGCGAACTACTACATATTTTACAAGCAGATGAAAGATATTGCTGGATTAGCTTTTACCCTACTGACCATTAAATCATAGGTTCTGATTAATGAAACTGATATTTTTCCAACACCCTATAACAGCAAACTGCACTGCACAGATAAGGCTACTGTCTGCTTGAACAATAACATCAAGGCGAGTTACAGGAACGGCCATATGAGTTTTACTTTTTCTTTCCTGTACTAGTAGCATAAGACTCATCCAAGCAAATGCAAAAACTCCCTATGTGTAGACATTCGTCAAGATGAATTAAAGATGACTTGAAGTTTAAATTAAGGATCAGAATAGAGAAAAAAGGGATTTAGTTGACTTTGAATGTGACAGTGCCGTTTCGGCCAGACTGGCTAGTAGGAATACTACACAAAAACTGGTGATTTAATGGGACCGATTTACAGCAAATGGCACAAAAAGAAGAATATTCGCTTTATGCGCTACTTGCAGACAGTTTATAGAAAAGGGGATAGTTGCTGAAGTATAGAAATGTTACAACTAAGGTATGCGTAGTAGCCTACCATCTCTTAGAGAGCAATACGTCAAGACTTTTGGTATATTAGCTTTAACAACAGAATTTCACACTTCAGGCCATTTAGCACAGCCTCACCATAACTGGACACAAAGTTAATCAAACATATTCACCTGACAAAGTTTAGTTGCAAAAGTTTAATGCTAGGTGTTATGTATTTGGGTCAATTTTGCACACACACAGTTCAAGGTTGTTTAATCTGCCAGTTGTGCTATACAAGGATGATGATGCCACAAAACTCGAATAAGTGAAACCAGTTTATTGAACATGACAATAAATGAAATGGCCTGTCCATCTGTTCTCAATCCACTGAAGCATCTCAGAGATGTGGTGGAAAGGAAAATCCACATCATAGAGCTGCACCCAACAAATCCACAGCATGTACAGTACATGATATCTGTTAATAAGCCAAAATCTCTGAGTAATATTCCTGATACCTTGTTGAAGCATCACCACAAAAAATGTAAGCAGTTCTGAGAGCAAAAACATGGTGTAGCTGTTAAAGTGGCCAGTATGTGTAGTTTTGCACAAGATTTTATAAGAGAAAGACTACGACAGCATATTTATAATTACCACAAAACAAAAAGATTGCCACATCTTTAAATTCCTATTAAAAATCTTAAAAAAATTTTTTACTAGGTAATTGGGTAATTATTTCAGTTTCCTGCACCTTGCACGAAACATAGATGGGAAACTATTTAGAAAACGACTAATTTCCTTTCAGAAGTGACACTTTTCAAGGTAATGGCAATGGAGGGAAAAAGCACAGAGAAATATATTTCCACATAGTACCGCAGTAAAAAAAGGAGGGGTGTATTAAAGATCACAACCTCAAATATCAACTCTGCACACTGTTGCCAAGTCTTGTTGCTATGGAGATTGCATCCTACTGCAGGTGTGAGTACCAACAGAGGAAGTCAACTGTGCTTCCCTTTCTGTGTGTCTTTCTGCTCTTCTATGCCTCAGTGTGCAGTTTTTTTCACTGCAGACATGCAAATGTAATTAGCCTTTGGCTACATGTGAGTATGCTCACACTCTGATCACTATATACATTTCCCATGATCCATTTGTTTTCTTTTTAAATTCCAGCAGATCACAGTTAATTATCTAATTGAAACAAAAATCTCAACTCTTTTTCCAGAATGCCTGAGAGGTCTTTGACAAGGCAACAGAGGGCTTTTTGAGTGTACGAATGTAATTAGCCCTCGGGCTCAGGGTTCATACTGCTCAAATAAATAGACTCATGGAATTATTCTCTGCCAAAGATCTGCAGTAAAGCAACAGGGCACTGTTTTTGGGTATTCAAGAAATTGGACATGACAGGTGAGATGACAGATTTATGTAGAACACAATGAAATAAGAATTTACTTTTTTGGTCATTCATGCACACAGATTCACATTTCTCTGCTTTGCTTTCAGTTAAGACATTTTAAATCAAATATTAAGAAGGATTAGTAACGTAAATCTGTATCTTTTCTGTTTTTTGCTAAAGATGAAGAGTTGGTTTAATTGGTGAACATATGTGTTGCATTGTTTTGGAAACTGTCTGTCAAGTTATGATCAGAGAGACACCCTGGGTAAAGAAAATGACCCTATATCACAACAGTTTTGTTTTTTTTTTTGCAAAAGCACTGACAATTTAAAGTGAAAGTCTAAACAGTTTATATCCAGGGTGTGTTGGGTGTAAAGAGAAGCAGAGATTTTTTTCCCTGACCCTAGAATGATAAAGAGGAGGTGTACCCTGATGATCATCTCTGCAGACCAGACAACCTGTTGAAATGTGGATGTGATCTGTTTTGTTGGATAAGCTAGAGCACACAGGACAAGCAAACCCTAAATATGATGTGTAGAAGATAACAAGTCATTCCTGTTGCTTTATATATATATTTTTGTTGTTGCTTGATAAACAGGAATCTAAACATCAATACATCTTTCTTCGAAAAAGCATTTCAAGTTCACAGTTTGTACAGATGTAAAATGTAACCTGTCTATGAAATGCTATTGGATTTTGTTCTATCTTTGAAAGCCATGTTGCAAACATGGCTAAACATACAAAAAAAATTACCACTGGTCTCACACACGCACACACACACCCGCACCACCCCACACACGCATACTAACATTGACTTGTCCATTGCCATCAGATTTGAAGCTGTTGTTATGCTCTGCAGGCAGCAACTGCTCAGCTTCCTTGTGGTTTTGAGTCTAACCGAGGCAGACTGCGAGAGGCTTATTAATCCCGGCGCTGCAGTTTCACTCTCATAGGCCACAATCAAAGGGGAAACATGCACTGGCTACACATCATAAATAGACTTATAAAGCTGACCGTCAGCTGACACAGCATGTATGCAGAGTGAAGTTCAGATTCAGCCTGCTCGATCCAATGCATTGTTATTAAAAGGAGCTGACATTTTCATGGTCCATGGCTCAATCACTGTGCTCAAGCCTGTATGAGCCTGCACATTTGCACGAGGACAGATAAAAGCTCCCCCAAGTGTCCAAATTTGTTCACAACTGCATTTTGTGGGTAAGACAACAGCTAAAGATAGCTCCCAACTGCAGTGAGAGCACACAAGCAGCTTTTCTCTGCCACTGTTAAAGCATCTTAAAAAAGGCAATATTCCCTGTTCATTTAGAATCGGCATCGGTTTTGTTAAATCAAAATGTTTTTCATGAAAAGAAGCATAGATATGATTCAAGAAACTAAATAATTGTATTTCTCATTTTGACCTGTTTGTATTGCTCAGACAAGAACTGATCAAGTGAAAGGGCTTGAGAACGGGTTTGTGTGTTGTGGATCAATTGTGTTCAAAAGCCTGTTGATGCTCTGCAACAGCTGAGATAATAGTGTTTCCATTGAGAGCCCTTGTCAACAGTTGTGTAACCTTTCCTGGGCTCTGGTGAGCATGATGCTGCAGTGTAAGTGATGGCGCTGTGCCAGGAGCACACCATTAAGACTCATTAGTTCCCTATTGATAGCCCTGATGATAGGCTCTCTGAAAGGGGGCAGTAAAGGAAAAGGTCAGCTTATGGATCTTAATTTGACCTCACTAACCCATCACATATTAGTGGAATCTGTCATCCACAGATTTAATTTAGCTATGATTGAGCACTGAGGGGATTATATTGACAAAGACTACATGTACAGAATGTGTTGCTTCTCTAAAATAGTATTTACCTGCTGTACTTATGAACCAAACTGTGTCCTTTATCTCAGTACATATACAGCATCTTGCTTGGTTGTTTTTCAATCATATTATCAGGAAATTTGGAATTGCTACACTGCTTACTGTAAAAAGGTATGATATATTTTGTCATTTCATCATATTATAAAACCGTTTCCAGATTTTCTTTGGTAAAATGCTTTTAAAAGGATATACAGGCAAAATAAAAAACATAAAATATTAAAATTTTTGTGTGATATCAATTTTAAAAAGCATTTCACGGATATGAGTACTTTTGTAAAACATTGCATGTCATTGTAATCGCAAAGATGTATCTAATAATTATTAAAAACATGAGAAATGCATGCCAAGGGAGAGAATATAAGATATGTTCCCTTTGCTTAAGAAATGCTGGCAAATTGAAGAGCTGTGAATTTCAGGGAAAATTCTAATGTAAACATTAACATTCTTTATTGTCTTTTTTTGTAGTTAGAACCAAGAGAAATGGGTAGGAAGGGTGCTTCTCAGAGGAAGCAAATGATTATGTAATGGAAAGACTTGTTTACATGTCCCCCCAGAGTTCATATTAGCTGAAGGAAGACACCCTGCCTTCGCTTCTTGGGATCTGCCACATTGCATTAATGTCTTTCTTCATAGAGACTGGTAATTGGCCTACTTTTAGAGGAATGTTTGTCGCCTGTTTGGAACTGTACACCACTGAACACCGCTGCCCTAACACTTCATGTGAAAACACAACATTTGGATTGAAATAGCTTAAATAATAACTAGATGTGTATAACAGCTAATGTAGCATTTATTTGCTTTAGAATGTGCTTTCTATTTCATTTCCACTGATAACCATCAGTTAAGGCTGATTTGAAGTCATATATGTTGGTCTCCATAGTATGTTTTATAATTTACATTTTTTTCTAGTCTCACTTAAAATATGATCAACTGCATTAGCTTTATTGTCTCGATTACATCTAAATGTAGAATATAGGCGTTCATCATACAAAGTTTATGTATGTGTTTATGTATTTAACCTATTGCTTTCATTAAAGTCGTAGGGAAGTCATTTAAATTTCAAATCTTTCTGGCTTAAACATGTATATAAATGTACTCTTTATCAGACCATATTGTCCCAAAAGTTGGAAAATTTCTATTTAAAGAAAATGCTGTCTTATAATCTGTGTTTTTTTTTTCTTGTTATTTTATGGAGGCCAGTTAGTTATACAGTACGACAGTTTGTACACCTAAATTCGGCCAATCTTATATATCAACGGTCATCTATCAATCACTTTTTTCAGTCATAGCATCTTGATTCTTATGTCGCAGCTAATATACGCAATGGCTGAAATAAAAAATAAGAATTAATTTGCTTGACCATTAAGTCCATCCCAGTGTTCACAGGGATGGACGTCTATGTCTTCGGCAGGGGTAGAGCTAACAGAACTGGCAGTGCTGCGAGGCAAGGGCTCAAACATGTACGGCTGTAAGCCTTCTACACCAAACCAAGCTTCTGCCGCCCTGGCGTCCTCTTCCACAACAACTTTGTCCCCCGCTTTCCTCCTCTAAATAAAAAAATGTATGACGAAGGAGACTCCACGACCTCCGACACAAAACTCTCCTACTGTTGCATGTTTCCACTGTCAATAGCATTCCTTGACAGTGTCGTTGCTAAGTGCTACTTGGTCCCAATGGAATTTCCCATTAGGAACCTACTAGCACTAAGTTGCTAACTGGTTAGCAAGATGCTTTCCAGACACTGGCCACAACCAAATTTGCTTGTGAACCTTCTGCCACAACAATCCCGCCCCTTGATAAATGACCAATCACATTCACTTTATTCAATCGGGCACCACTCGGGAGAATTCGGAACTGCCACTGTTGGAACAGCCACTTCCCTATGACTTTAAGCACAATTTGTCATTGTTCATCATCAAAAATGAAGTGTCTTCAATCAGGTTTCTCTGGACCTGCTGTAAGACAGACTGCTACAGAAGATCCTTGCCTGCAGCTACACCCAAGCACATTGATTAAACTCCTATAGTATGAGTTACAACATTCAACAGCTCTTTTGATCTTATAAGGTATTTTAATTAATTAAATTTCTGGTGTGGGTTCATATGATTAAACATAATTAATAAGTATATTTGATTTTCTTGGACGTTAATCCTATGTTTAAAAGAAGAAAATCTACATGGGCCAAATCTGGATTAAAACATATATTTTACTAGATTGATGGATGGACGGACGGACGGACGGACGGACGGACGGACGGACGGACGGACAGATGGATGGACAGGCTGATCTATCTAGACAATTGTGCTTACTGAAAGGAAAGACTATCATGGCTAGTCCCCGTCAGTATTATGCATGATTTCATTTCTCTGTATTGCACTACCAAGGTGTCATCACAGCTTTTCGGAGCATTTAGAATAAACAAAGTGGGAAAATAGCTTCACTAAGGGTGGTCTTGTAGAGAAGCATGTGGTCTACACCTTATTTAGCTGTACACCATCTGTTCCCTCACCCTGTCATATCTATCGATAGCTTTTTTTACTCATCTCTAATCTTGTTTATTTGTTCCTCTAGGCTCATATCCTTGTTGCCAGATTCTCTCAGTGCTTGTCATGTTCAGGTCTTTTAGCTGCCCCTTTTCTCATTCCTGTCTTCCTTATTTCTTCCCTTTAACTGATATCTGTTTTTATATTTTGCTGTGGGGCAATGTGTAGCACTGTTACCTTGGGGCAAGAAGGTTTTGGGTTCAATGCCCTGGTTCAGGGTCTTTCTGAGTTTGCATGTTCTCCCCTTGCCTGTGTGGGCTCTCTCCAGGTACACCGACTTCCTCCCACAATCCCTGTTTGGTTGCCCCCATTTACTTGACCCTCCAGGGCCCTCTCCTCCTTATGCTCCCTACGGGTGACTGGAACCTTTCTCCACTGGTGCGTGGCTGGATCTCTCTCTGCGGGATAAAGTGCTTCATTGGATGGTCACTCAGTTCAGGCTGGCCCTGTGGGGTCTCTGGGCCTCAGGTTTCTTTGGCCACAACTGGGTCTGCTTTAGGTAGGATAGGGGGTGCTGGCAGAGGCCGTAGGCTTGTCCCTGCAGCTCCTTTGAGCCTCAGCATGATAGGCTCTGGGGTCTGGCCACAGGGCTCTCATCTGCCCATCTTGGCTGGGTGTTGCTGTCACAGAGTATATCCTCTATATGTCCCTTTACTCTGGGGGTCCTTTGAGTATCTAAGAATCATTCTTCTCTTTTTTTTGTTTTTCCTCCTACCTTGGTGGGGAGTCAGATTTCCTGGGTTGGCCCCTCCAGGGCGCCTTTGCTCTTGGGGTCCCTTTGGGCTTCTGGGGCTTTGGGTACCCCGGCGCTTGCCTCGCTGCTCTGGGGGGGTGCCTCTTCTGCTCTTTTCCTTTGGATAAACTTTACATTCACTCTCACAAACAACTATGGGTGCTTGGCTCCAGGTACTCAGAGATTAACTTCCATACACCCCATATTCTTATCTTCAGCTACCACAGTATACATGTCAGATTAAATAATACTGCTTATACTTCAGCGATAGTATCAAGGTATTACTTTATTGTATATCTTGTACCATGTCAGTTGGTTGTGCTGTTCATTTTACATCTCTTTGCAGGTGATGAAGCAGACTGAAGTTTTTTTTTCTTATCGTTATCTCCCTTTTATCTCCTCTTTCTTTAATCCTTTCTCCTTTTATCTGTTTTTCCTTTCTTGTTCTATTTAAATTGCAGTGTCCATATAATCTGTAATACTCCCTGCATGAATTATAATGAAGCTATTTATATGCATACATCAAGCTGAACACTATAGCGATAGCCGTAGTGCTCCACTTGTGAAAGTAAAATCTGTTGGGCTATTTTTTGGCATCAATACAATTATTCTTATTGCCACAATGCCAGACAGGACACTGTTAAAAAAGAAAAAAAAAAAAAAGAATCAGTCTTCTCTGTGTCAGCCCTGGGCTCTTTGGGGTGGGTCTGGGGACCCTCACACCTGCTATTGATCATATCTTCCTATATAAGGAATTAGACCTTATATACACCAACACACTCGTGCGTATACACCACAGGACTTTGGACCTTTGTTTTTTTATGGATACACAGTTATGTTTATAATAACAAACAGCTTAAACTTTTGGGAGATTTTCTGTTTTGTGTTTCTATAATTTTATTATCTCTCTCTTTCCCACTCACTCATGCCCTTCATTTTTACCACTTTCATTTTAACACCTTCTCTTTCATCTCCTTGTCTATTTTACATGTTTCTTTCATACACAATCATCAAGTGGAACCTTAAGGCAAAAGCCACGATGGTCCACTTGTGAAAGAAAATCTGTTAGGGCTGTTATCCAGCACCACAACATAAATTCTCAGTGCTCTTTTGGCAAACAGGACACTTTTTTTTTTAAAGGAAACCATGTCTTTCTATCCCTTTACTGCAAACTCATATAAATCTGTACATTGCATCAGTAAGTGACAGACAATGTCAAATTCAAGTGTTAGGAAGACATAGAAAAGAAAAGCACTGTATTTTGCAAATCTGTTAATATGAATAACTTATTAATACAAGTAATGAATGGATACACATTCTTAATGTATCAGCCAGATGTCATGTTGGTTTGTAGTTTCTTGACCCAGATGCACACAGAGAACCAGTGAATTTTAACATGTTATTTATGGAAGCAACAAGAATCTGGATGTGGAGAACTGCAGAAAGTAAATTGAACTTCCTGGATGGTCTGAGGAGAGAAAGCAAACTGATCAGGAAGGATTTGGTTGATAAGAACTGATGAACAATGTATTTGCTTACTTGAGAGATGAAGCAGAGGTAGCATGGATCTGTAGGGGTTGGATTCAGCTTGCATTGCAGACTGTACCCCAGAGGTCTTGTAGAATGTGAGTGGGATCCAAGAACTTTGGTACTTGCAAGACAGTGTGCTCTGTTGTGCTAGAGAGCGGACAGGCAGGTGATGAAGACTGAGAACTGCTGCAAAGGTGAGACCTTTTCCACAAGGACCGGAGACAAACTAAGGCTCACTGGTTTTCTGGAACAATAACAGAGTCCACTTTAAAAGACATTCACAGGAAGACAAATTTCAACAAGAAAGATATTCGTAGTTTAGGTCTTTGGCTGGAATACTACCAGGGGTAATCATCCCGTGAAGAGAGATGATCATTTGTCTCCTTATACACACACTAGTCAGCTTGGTTGACAAATGTTCTCAGATGTGCAGCAACACAGGTCAACCAAGCCACCAGAAAAGATCCTCTCTGTACAAGAAGCTCACTCATACCAGAAAAACAGCAAATCCCCAGAGACTCTAACACCAGGTAGTGACACTGTGGGCAGCAGCATGTGCAAACCACAACAGCCATGGTGGCTGCCAGGAGCTAAGATCATCAACAGCCCACAAAAGCCCCAAGAGCGGCTCACAGTCATTCCAGATCCTCTCCCTGTTGTCCTCCTCTCTATCTCTGACTGTGCACTTAGGTCAACAGAAAGCAATGGCCATACACGTTGTTTGCCACAACCTCTATAATTCATATCCTGTTCTAAAAATGGAGTTCTTGAATAGGACACAGTGGTTCATTGGTGTCAGTAGAAAATAGAAACGTGTGTTTTGGATAAAAGGGGGAATAGTCTCAGATATGACAGGTTGAGGCTGAAATAAATGATGTACATACTTAAATGAGTTCACAAGTGTAGTTGGCAAATCAAATAAATGGAATCAGATTTTAATGTGTGTATTTGTTTGAGCTATAAATATAGGAACCATATCTTTCTAAATAGTTTAAAAGCACTCTTTGGCTCACATAGGCAGAAGCCCAGACATCTTCCTTATTACCAAGACCCAGTCACCTGAATAATTAAAAAAGCTAAGGTTTTAGGCCTGGAAATGTAACAAATTTCATTAGATATATCCTTACGTTGTGTGTTGCAGCCACCTACTGTCTTATGAATACAGTATCTCCCTTTCCCCCACCAATAAGCTGTGAGTGGCATTCAGGCTAACCAGATTTGACACAGGAGAGTCAGTCAGCAATGAGAGGGAGCAGCAATGGGAGCAAAGCCTTTGTGCCATATTGGAGAAAGTCAGTGAGACATAACGGCCTCCAATGTGATCCCAGGCAAAAAACAGGCCTGGCTTTTCCCAGCTGGTTAGTGGAACATAGAAGACAATGGACAGGAAAAACATGGAATCCTCAATTTTTTTTGTTAACAAAACTACAAATTAAACATACAGGGTGTGCACAATTTCATCTTCCTGATCTTCCTGTAATCAGTGTCCTGTCCTCATTGTTCATTTTGGAACGTAAGAACTCAAATGGTACAGAAGTAAGCTTAGATGAACACAAGTGCCACTTTTATGCACCTAAGGGTATACAATAACTCTCACTTCATAACAATTTCAATTAGATGGGCCTATGGGGATTTCATTTATTAGAAGGCTTTATTAAAAAGTCAGATAATCAACATTTCATTTTCTTTTTTTTTCAATGTTAATTTTGCTTCAAGCTTGACACACAAATAATTATTCATTTGGACTCTGGGGTTGATGGGATACTTGAACTTTCAAAGATCTGAAGAAATGCCCTATGGTTTCCCTAGTATCCAAAACAGCTTATTTCACCCTCTCTGCAGTGTGAAAATGTATTTTAATGTATAATCTGTTTGTACATTAACTTTTATTTTACTGCTTTGAAGTATTCACATTTCCATTACTGTAAAAATGTCCACAGCTGTATATTGATTATATATTCCCCAGATGCACAGTATTTATATTGTAAAAGCATTGTACAGTACAGTATTTTATTAGTTTATTTTCTTAAAGGGATAGTTCGGTATTTTTGACATGAATCTGTATGGCATCCCGATCACCAGCGGCATGCAATCACACTGACTTACCCCTGGCAGCGTCCTGTGAGCAGAGTTATCGTCCAGTTTTGGTCAAGCCGAAAGTAGTCCTGCAGGTTTTTAGGTACAGCGAAATAAAACGTTTCTCTTCCCAAAACATTATGTGTCCAAAAGAGTGATATTTTCGCATCCCAAAAACATTGTAGTTGAAAAAGTCACACGTCGTTATCAATTGGTCCTATTTTCTCTCTGTTCGTATCAGTGCGCGCCGTCATTCAGACAGCGAGCCCAACAACAGCCATGTCTCCCTCCGCCGCGGAAGGACGATAACTCTGCTCACAGGACGCTGCCAGGGGTAAGTCAGTGTGATTGCATGCCGCTTGTGATCTGGATGCCATACAGATTCATGTCAAAAATACCGAACTATCCCTTTAACTCTGTCAGTTATTCTGTTATTTTTATACACTTTTTTTAAGGTCCACATTTGTGTGACCACTTTTGCTATTTTTTTGTTGTTGTTGTTGTAACACCACAGTTTCCCCGTTGTGGGTTAATAAAGGGATTTTCTATTCTACTATATTTGATAGCCTGGCAGTACAGTGAGAATAAAAGACAAAGATGGCATCCACTAATAAATAGTCTATATACCAAACTCCACTACTTCCTTAACTTCAGTCAACTCCTTTATTTCCTGTGTTACATTATTGGACAAATTGATGAATCCAGGTGTGTCTGGCCACTGTCGTCAGGGTTATTGAGGTTACACACACCTGGATTAATCAGTTTTTCCTGTAATAAATGAGAGAAAACAGAGGAGCTAGCTAAAGTTTGGGAAGTAGTGGAGTTGTGCCTATAGCCTTTTGTGTATGTTTACTAAACATAACTTCTTTAAAATCGTGTCTGATCCACTCAGAGCTGTTATTGCATCTTTTTAGAACAAGCATTTATTCTGCTTGCTTCCATTAATAAAAGCTGTGAAATGAACTGAATGCAGTAACAACGCTGCCTATTTTCAATGGCTGTTACAATCAGATGTTAAGGTCAAAAGCTTTGTCTGCTTACTCCTGCTGATAAACTATGAGCTATTTTACAACTATTATTTTCTGTTTGGACATAGAGTTTCCCAATAAAATGCTGCTTGTAGGTGTGATTATGAAGAATAGATATGAATAAATAACCAATTACCCCAAACCAATTACTTCAAAAACAACTCTCCATATGTTATTAGCTTGTTAATAATCATTGTTATAAAAGATGTTTCAGACACAGTACGTTATATAGCAATACAGGCAAAAATAAGATAAACATAAAAAACAATATTTGATTAATTTGGATTTTCAGAAATTCTTTGAAATAGTATCAGTATCGCACTGTGTCCAAACCTGAATTTAGATATTCTTTTATTCCACAGAAGCATTACATACTTGAATTTTTTTTTATTTGAATTTTGTTATATATTATTTAAAAAAAACTGATCCAAAGCTGAACCCCTGAGTTTTTAATGCAGTTGAGGTCAAGAAGAGTGATAGGTTATTATTCCCTCTTTCCTCACAAATTGTCTAGGTGTAGCCCTCCTTTGGGGTGAAGCAAGGAGATTTCACAGAAATGTATGTTAATATATGTTTTTTTCAATAATGTTAAACCTTTAGTGAGGAATGGAGACTAGGGGTGTAAATCACATCCATCATGGCGATTCGATTCATTATCGATTTCCTGACCCAACGATTCGATTATTTTCGATACTCAAGAATACACCACGATACGATTCGATGCGATTCGATTAATCGATTAATCAGGTAAAAAATTTTTTATTATTATTATTTTTTTTTTTTACACCTTACAGGCTAAACAAAGTTTCAAGTTTGAAATAAATCAATGAAAGCTGTAATATCGTTATGCATTTTTTTTTAGAAACAACAGCAAATAACAGAAGTAGAAAAGTTGCATCAAAAAATACTGTAAAAATACTCTACAAAATCAGTGCAATGAGTTCAATGAAATACCTCGGCTCCAGAGTGTCGACGTCCCCGCCCCCTTGAGAGACGCTCCGCTGCTCCTCTCCCAAATTGTAGCTGATCGCAAACAGTGCCGCAGAGGCCAGCTTGTTTAGTTTTTATGACCGAAATTGCAGGAAACAACTCGTGAAGTTTGACCTGCTAGAAGAGCGAGGTGTGCGAGAACACTGAGACCCTTTTTCCACCTGGATCTCCGCTCTTTTTGGCCCTCATGTCCCTCCGTCGTCGGACTAAACTCGCTCCCACTTCCTCGCCGCCTCGGTCGTATCTAGACCCACAGCGTGTAGCACAGACCATACTTTAATATTGAGCATAATTTAAAAATGTCTGTGTCAAGCTTGCTGCAACACACTGCTGTAAGAGTATAACCAGGAAGCGAGGTAGCAGGGCGAAATAGGTTTTGCGCCCCGCAGCCCGGGAGGAGAATTACGCCCAGGAGCAAATGGATAAAAATAGACCGGAGGAAAAAAAAACATGAATCGATTATCTTGCGGACGTGTCGATGCATCGGATCGTCGGCTTTTGGATCGATGCATCGATACAAAACGATTATTATTTACACCCCTAATGGAGACACTGGCTCATACCATCACACTCCTCCACCAGAAGATTTTTAAATTTGAGAAATAATTTTTCTTGCAATTTTGGGACAAAATCTGATTTTCTATTTACAAAAGGCATGTTGTAGTATTTTTTTTTTTTTTACCATTTGCATGGAATATGAGCAAAAACATTTGTTTGACTACCTAATAACTATTTCCTGCTGTTAGAGGAAGAACAAATCCAGACTGTTAACACAACATTGTGCTTCAAAAGTATTGAGGCTGTTTCTGTGATGTCTAGCTTTCAATCAAATTGGATGTGACTGCCAAAACAGATAACAGCCAACAGCTGACTTGCTTGTCCCTACATGACAATGAACATGACAGCATTGGGGGGAGGAAGAGGTTTGGAGGGAATCCAAAAAAAAAAAAAAAAAATGGGAAGAAGTAATTAGTAAATGTTATTTGAGGGGAGTATGGCGAATTAGAAGCCCAGTGGATCATGTAATTAGGACTGGAGCCTTTTTCCTTGGCGGCTCAGGGAAGGAAGCAGAAACAACAGGACTTCAAACCTAATGCCATGTGAGCTGTGACATTAAAAAAACATAACTTTGTCCTTCTAAACACACACCAGCACTAACATAATAATATATGTCTATTAATATATGTCATAGTAAAATATGTCTATTTTTTAAGTTGTTTCTGAAGACCTTGGATTTGCTGCATTCCTTTTCAGCCCTTCCTGTGGCCTAAGTCTAACCCGAAATCTTACCTGAACTTCAATTAAAAATAAAAACCTAGCCCATAAAAAATTCGGACAAGAGAAGGGTCCTCATCTTACATCCCTGTGCTCACATTAATGGTAATATTTTTAAAAATAGGCTCTCCTTCTTCGGCAAGTACACAAACATATGAAGCTTAAGTGTAAATTCAATCTGGAAGACTCTTGTAGGCTTCATATGAACCACCTGCGATGTCCCTCGTTCAGCTCCAGTCAATCAACTTGGGGATCACACATTCCCTGAAGCCAATCATCTTGCAAAATCCCCTTCATTTAGCTGTTGGCGCAGCTTCTGTCTCTCACACGCAAGCAACTTTCACCCTCCTCCACCCCATCTCCTCCCTCATTCTCAGTCCCACTCATCCTCTGGCTTATTCCACAACCAGTGTCCGGGTCCCAACGGAAGACTACTCTAATCTTTTTCTAGGTTACACATCCAAGCGTATGTAGATTCACAGCATCGACGACTTCTGCCGGGGGCCCGCGCACCAAAGAACTTATTTTCGTTTATGTCTTTATCTTATTCTGTCTAAAATTGATCGACTTTGGACTCCTGCAGGCCAGGAGATTAATATCTCTATACTGGAAAAAAATGGGAAAAAATGGATATACCATCAAATCACATGTGGGTGAAGGAGATGACATCGTGTATGGCTCTGGAGCGACTCACTTATATTGTCAGAGGAAAAGGAGCAAAATTTAAAAAGACATGGTCACCGTTGACCGAGTTTCTGAAACGTTACCAAGGACATTAAGAGAACTGTGCTGAGATGGCTGGGTTTTTTTTTTTTTTTTTTTTTTTTTTTTTTCTCTCATTGTTCATTATTGTTTATTTGTGTTTGTTTGTTTTGGGGACCAAGTTATTTAATGAGAATCTGTGTTAAGTGTATCACTGTCACTTGCTCTTTCTGTTATGTTATAAAATTCAATAAAAAATATTTCTTAAAAAAAAAAAAGTGTTGATTGTGTTGGCTTGCTACACAAAATCCTAATTAAATACACGGGTCCTCTATCAGGCCTCAGGACCCAAGCTTGGAGGAAAAGAAGGAGGGAAGACCGCCCGCGATTGGTGAGGAAGAGGTTTATATATATATATATATATAAAAACCTCTTCCTCACCCATCGCGGGTGGTCTTCCCTCCTTCTTTTCCTCCAAGCTTGACTTATACATATATATAGTATTAAAAACCATAAAACCATTTATAGAAAATATATTTCATCATCTAATCTAAAGAGTACTGTATGAGTGTGATCGTTTTGCTCACAATCCAAAGCAGAGGCTATTAAATTGCACACCATTAAAACATAAAGTATTCTAATGCTGTTTTTCCTGCTCTTCCTAAAATAGATTTAACTTTATTACACCTACATCAGAATAGAGCCACTAGAATGTTGATGAGGACCATAAAGTAATCAGTGGTTGCACTGGCTTAAAGTCTACTGATGATAATGTGCTATTAGTTTATGCTCTTAGTCCACTTCTCTATCATATTTTTTGTTGTTGTCATACAATTCCACAAGACAAGGACTGATGAAGGTTTGGAAATTCCAAATTCCAAACTAAAGTAATTTTTTATTCAATCTCTCATTTATTTGCAGTTTATAGCTTTTCAATGTCTTATGGTTATCACTTTTATACAGTTGAGGCAATCAGCAACTAAGTACTGTTTTATATTTCAATCATTTAATGCAGTTTGAGTTATCAGTAGTCATAGTAAGTAGTCACATTTGTGTTTCTTTGCTAATTTATATGGCTGCATTTTGTGTAGCTTCAAAAGTTCATAATGTAAAATGTAATAATTGTAAAATTATTTATTATTCCCTTTTAATTAATTCCCATTTTTTATTATCAAGGTTTTCAATTATTTTTGGTCTTTTATCTTTTACAAGTTGTTGTTGCTTTACAAGTGTTGCAGCCTGTTTGAAGCAGCACTTGAAAAATGATAGGATGGATTAGATCAAAGCTTATTATGACATTGGAGTTTATGGCTGTAATATATAAAGCTTTAAAAGATGTAAATACTTTTGTAAGACCCGTGTCTCATTGGATGTTTAGATAGAATATTCTGCTAACAGGAGATGCAGAATTGAATCCAGTGTTTTGTAGAGTAAAAATGCTTTGCTTGCAGTCAAACTACCTCTCATAAACTTAATTTTATTTATGTATTTGAGCCTTTTCAACTCATGCATGTTGTAGCCTACAAATTTGTTTTAGTATATTCCATAAAGCCCCAAACACTAAAATTTTAAGTAATAACACTATAAACGTGAAAAGGTTCATAGGTTGCATCCTTTATGTAAAAACCAAGAAAATGTCCATGGCTGGCAGGAAACTGACCCTTAAGGGTCAACTCTTTAAATCCATCGTCCAAAAGCAACAGCAGAATTTTTAAGGTCTCCCTCATATACATCATATTATGCCATGTACTTCTGAAATTTAAAGCTTTAAAACACTTTTGATTTTTACTCAAAGGTATTGTGGAGGATTTTTCACGAATCTTTTAAAAGACCCGCCCTCTCCACGTGTGAGAGAGCATGCACAAGCCTATACATACAAGCTTATTGTGTCTGAATGTTCGCCCTAACACCTAAATCCCTCAATCACTATATAGAACGGGGACTATAAAGTGGACATTAGAGTGAACTCAGTTAACTGACCGTACGGACAGATGATCAGCGGTTTGCGCTCCCCATTGCTTATGAAACTACGCCTGTATTGTGTGGTGCCTGTGCCATCTTTGTTATTAGTCAGCGCTGTCAGGTAGCGACAGCCTATGCCGACATTGGGCCGCTGTGAAAGCAAATCACATAATGCTTTACACGGAGAGCTCTCGCAGCTCAGCATTATATATATATATACACTCACCGGCCACTTATTAGGTACACCTGTCCAACTGCTCGTTAACACTTAATTTCTAAGCAGCCAATCACATGGCGGCAACTCAGTGCATTTAGGCATGTAGACATGGTCAAGACAATCTCCTGCAGTTCAAACTGAGCATCAGTATGGGGAAGAAAGGTGATTTGAGTGACTTTGAACGTGGCATGATTGTTGGTGCCAGAAGGGCTGGTCTGAGTATTTCAGAAACAGCTGATCTACTGGGATTTTCACGCACAACCATCTCTAGGGTTTACAGAGAATGGTCCGAAAAAGAAAAAAACATCCAGTGAGCGGCAGTTCTGTGGGCGGAAATGCCTTGTTGATGCCAGAGGTCAGAGGAGAATGGCCAGACTGGTTCGAGCTGATAGAAGGGCAACAGTGACTCAAATAACCACCCGTTACAACCAAGGTGGACAGAAAAGCATCTCTGAACGCATAGTGCGTCGAACTTTGAGGCAGATGGGCTACAGCAGCAGAAGACCACACCGGGTGCCACTCCTTTCAGCTAAGAACAGGAAACTGAGACTACAATTTGCACAAGCTCATTGAAATTGGACAATAGAAGATTGTAAAAATGTTGCCTGGTCAGATGAGTCTCGATTTCTGCTGCGACATTCGGATGGTAGGGTCAGAATTTGGCGTCTACAACATGAAAGCATGGATCCATCCTGCCTTGTATCAACGGTTCAGGCTGGTGGTGGTGGTGTCATGGTGTGGGGAATATTTTCATGGCACTCTTTGGGCCCCTTGGTACCAATTGAGCATAGTTGCAACGCCACAGCCTACCTGAGTATTGTTGCTGACCATGTCCGTCCCTTTATGACCACAATGTACCCAACTTCTGATGGCTACTTTCAGTAGGATAATGCGCCATGTCATAAAGCTGGAATCATCTCAGACTGGTTTCTTGAACATGACAATGAGTTCACTGTACTCAAATGGCCTCCACAGTCACCAGATCTCAATCCAATAGAGCATCTTTGGGATGTGGTGGAACGGGAGATTCGCATCATGGATGTGCAGCCGACAAATCTGCGGCAACTGTGTGATGCCATCATGTCAATATGGACCAAACTCCCTGAGGAATGCTTCCAGCACCTTGTTGAATCTATGCCACGAAGAATTGAGGCAGTTCTGAGGGCAAAGGGGGGTCCAACCCGTTACTAGCATGGGGTACCTAATAAAGTGGCCGGTGAGTGTATATATATATATATATATATATATATATATATATATATATATATATATATATATATATATATATATATATATATATATATATATATATATATATGTATATATATATGTATACATATAGCTGCCTCTTCTAAGGTCTCTCTTTTCTTCTCATACACTTTATAGACAATTTTTATTATGACCCTCTGCCATTTTCAAAGAACTGCGGTGAGAAAGGTGGGCTTCAATGACTGTCTGAAACTGTAGCTCACCACACTTATACGCCTGAAAGTGCATGCACAGAAAAAGATAGCTAACTGGGAATGAGCACGTAGGATGTTCTTTTTTAAATATATCACCAGAATGATTGACAATTAGAAGGACCACTAATTTAGATGATCCGCCTGGAAATAACAGATCGTCCTCTATACCTTTAAACACCTGTATAACTCCATAAAGCCAGAGAGAAGATTTTTCAGACTTTGTTCAAAAAAAAGAAAGCGGCAGGAAATCTTTGAATTCTGATGATTTAAGCACAATTTATTGGACAGTTCCAAAGAAGTAATATATGAAAAAAATATAAGTTATATTCACATAACTAATTTATATTTACATTTGTAAATCCCAGTGTAGAAAATATAGGACAAACTTTTTGTAAAAACATAAAAACAAAACGGATATAAAATGTTTCAGAATTCAAAAGTCTTCCCTGATGAATGATCATTCAGTTTGGTGCCTTGGAGCCTTGAGGCGACCCTCTCCAAGGTCCTGAAATTTGCTTTCCAAAGCATGCGTCATGTGACTTCCCCAACGCTGCCAAGCTCAGCACAGAGCTTACTGGTTTCTGGAGATTTCATGTAAGAAACGGACCTCAAGCTCCCCTTTCCTCTACGTCTGCGGCAGTTTTTAAAAGGGCTCTCATCTTCTGTTCCGCCAATTTAACTCGGAAAATGAAGACCACCAATGCACTTGGAGTATGACAAAAGATTTTTGGTTGTTGGACTGCTGTTTGCGTCTCTGTAACTCTTGTTTCTAGTTAAATGAATGCGTCGGACGGAGTGGACGATTCCGCTCCTGGAGGTCCGCATTGAGAAAGTCAACATCTTGTCTTTGTTTTTTCGACTTCAGAAGGATGTAACGACAGATCTGCTGAGTGCAGGCTGAAGCGTCCCCATCAAAATGCAAAAGGGAATACGACTCAACGATGGTCATGTCACCTATCTAGGGCTTTTGGCGAAAAAGGATGGTATAAGGAGAGGGTGCTTGAGCAAAAAGAGCTCGGACAACACGAAATGGCACACAAAGTGGTTCGCTTTGCTGCAGAACATGCTATTTTATTTTGAGAACGAGTCAAGCTCTCGGCCGTCGGGATTATACTTGTTGGAAGGGTGCATATGCGACAGAGCGCCTTCACCGAAACATTCTCTATCAGCCAAGGAGTGCTTGGAAAAGCAGGTAGGGAAAGAGCGCGCACACGCACAGACATATGCGCACGCGAATGCACATGCACAAAATACGCACCATGTCTGCAAAATGAGAAAATACAACACAGAATGTAAATAAAAAAGACCTCTAACTTTAAAACGTCCCTTTTCTTTGAGTATATATATATTTTATTTTCCTCACGTCCAACCACAAGATGATCTCAGATCCACTGCAGCAGAAAAGCGTCAGGTTTTGGTTTGGTGTGTGCACGTTATGTAATTCATGCACGGTGTTAATGATGAGGTAAGAATAAAAAAAATAACACCTAATGGTGGTACAACGGTGTTCCTAGCAGGCAATGCAGCCTGGGCTGTTTTGCACCAAACCTGCTTCCTTTTTTTTTTCCTCCTGCTTTTTGAATCGGCTGATATTTTCCCCTTATGCGTAAAATGTCAATAGATTTACGGAGCTTTCGGGGAGTATTTGTATTTAAACAAACTGTAAACACACAAACACATTTTCTTTTTCAAGTTTTATTCGTGTCTTACATGTTAAGGGAGGAGAAAGTTTGTGGGATGTACACAAATAAAACACGGAAACATAATGAGAATTTTAGGATAGTAAAAAAAGTTATGGCTACATGGTTTCCATCTTGTGGTGAATTCATACAGTTGCAATTGAGCCCGCTCCATTCGGATTGACCTGAATTAAGACTGAGTTCAGAGTTCTGAAGCCTATAGGTCAGGTGCAGTCAAAAGTAAATGCACCCTCACCATCCATATATGGCATCATTTGTGCTTTTATGTCATTTTAACTTTGTAAATTATGTTCTATTCTGCCTTATTTTTACTCCCTCAACCATAAAATATCGAAAATCAAGGTTAAAATGGTTAATGTTTTTATAGTCAACAATCACTGCATAATGCTCCATCGTGAGCTTCTCCAAAGCCATGTAGATGGGGCTGCAATACAAACTGAAGCCAGGTTCTCACTGTGAACAGCTGCCCCTGTGCTGACAAAGCAGAACACAGCACAGGGCTCTCAGAGTTGCTTCAAAGGCAACCAAAACCTCTCTGAACTCTATCCTTTTGTATTCCTTCAATAACCTGCCATTTTGTTTGTGTATTTAAATGCAAAAAAGTCTGTGCTCTGCTGAGAGACAAATCATGGCTCTGCTCAGACACGAACATTTCACATTATCTTGCTGTGCAGATTTAGTTAAATATAGAAATACGCTCAAAAGGAAACCTTTATAAAGGACATGTATACAAGCATAAAAACCATTGACACTAGCATGTTTATGGCAAATTCAAACACTGTTTACCTGCGGAAAATATAGATCCCTGTGCATATATCTATGACATGTGTTCTTAAATGCAGTTAGTGTGAATATGATAACACTTGAGCCCTAGGTTTCCATGGTAACCCTTATTTGCATCCTAAAGATTGATGCAGTAGGATGAGGCGCGATAACAGACAGAGAGTGAGAGAGGGGGGGGGAGTCAATACATCGCATCTCTTTTATTATGCAAGTGCTATCAGAGCTAAATTTGTTCTGCGTTACCTTTGAGAGGTCAGAGTACAATTATAGAAAAAAGCAGGTTGTTTTCATCTGGTTGAGGCTTCGCTCCTGCCAGAAAGCTGACTGTAAGGTGCAATGTAAAAATCAATGGTTATAGGTTATATGTATCAGTACTTTAAAAACACTTAAGTGGCAATAGCTGTAAGGTACGGGATGAGTGTCATTAACATGAAATCAGGTGCAAGCAGAAAGATTGTTAATATTTAAATATTCCTAAATATACTTTTTACAGATGTGTTCTCCAACAAAATTATATAAGAGATGGTCAAATATCACATTGTAATGGTGTCATAGCATATCTGCATAGCATGTCTGCATCTTTGCTAGTGTTTTCTGTTTTATTAACCTGTTTATATATTTTAAGGATAAGATTAATTCAACTGTGGAGCAATACACTGTGAATAATGATTTGTTACAGGATGAAAGCTGCATCTGTAGGTCAACCATCAGTCTCATTCAGCCTGATCAAAGCAGTTTCAAAGAGATAATTTTAAGGGGGAAGTTAAAATCAGCTACACATAGTTTGAAACGTTTTATTTACTCTTTAATATTTGCATACATAAACTGACTGCTAGTTTTTTCTTTTGATAGGTAAAAATTATTGAAAAAAATTTGCAAAAAAAAACAGCTTGATCTTTCTGTAGGTAGCGATTGATCAGAAACTTCAAGGCGGATTATAAATTTGAATACTATTCAATTCTGGTTACATTTTTCTATAATACATTATATTATATTTTCATTTTTTAAAATTATGTGTTTGAGGAAAAGGTTTAAGAACTACCTCTGGTTAAGCCCAGACACTGACAGTATTATTCATAATCCTTGAGCTCTTTTCTGTCTTATAATATATTGACAAATTATATGTATTTTGTTGGGATTTTGTTTAACATGGAAGCAGAAAGTAGTGCATCATTATGAGTCATAATCACTATATATATATCACTAGATAAAATACCGTCAGTGTTTTGTTCAAATGACACTCCAAAAGGCTTGTGTGCATTTTTTTTTACTCAGACCCCTTTGTTCTGAGAACCCAAACTAAAGATGGTTTAGAATTCACGTGACTAATAGTCAGTCAGCCCTTGTGATGCAACGTCAGTATTAATACAGCTGTTTTGATGAGGGATCAAATGTTTTCTTACAGAAGATTTTTTTAATAATGATGAACGCAAAAGTGAAACATTTGTGTAAACGTTTAATGTAAATTTATGTTAAAACTATATCCAAAGCTCGGCAAGCTTTTTGAAAGGAGTATGGCAAAACTGCAAATATTTAAAGACATGCTTGTCCACCTACTGTTGTCGACAGTACAACTATAAGTTGTACGCTCCACAAATGATCTTTTTTGAAGAGTGCAAGTTAAAAGACAACTGTAAGAAATGTTGTTTATAGTTTCGGACAAATAGAAATGCTCTCAGATAACATCAAAACTGAACATTTTGTCCAGCATGTCCTGCAGATTGAGTCCAGACCAATATCTAATAAAAAACTGTCGCAAGACTTGATGTTTGTAGGTGCTTTCCATGTAGTGTGACAGGTATCAAGCCAGAGTGGGCAAATAGATTTAGTCTGCAGATAATAAAATATATCCTAAAAGATTGGCAGCTGTAATCACTGCAAATAGTAGGGCTCTACATAGTGGTTAATTGGTGTTGCTATATATAAAGGTCCAAATTTTTATTTCTAAAAGATTTTTTTAAATGTGTATCTCTTTCCTTTTGTTTTACAATGTGAATGGGTTTATATGCAAATCAAAATCAAACAAGTCAGATCAAATTAAGTGTTGACCAAATGATAATAAAGCAAAATAGGCTATCCAGACCAACCTGACCCTATGCAAAAAAGACCATTAACTTCTTTAACTAGCAACCACCGTCCTCAAGCATTTACAGAAAATAGCCATGAGTGTTTACAATCACTGTGTTGGAATCTTGCCTTAATTTCTTTCTAGAATTGTTTTAATTAAGCCACACTAGAAAGTTGAACATCCATGTACCTAAGCAGGTTATACATATAAATTATTTGACTAAAAATGAAAGTGTCTTCTCGTTATTTCTTTAGTCAGCTTCAGTCCTGGAATTATAAAACAACAGCTGTGAACAACTGTTCCGACTGACCAGAGTTGCTAGGAAACAGGTTCTGTACAGTTCTGTACTCAGCCATGGCTGCAGCCTCCCTGTCTTATGGCAATGCCTACAGGGAACCATGAGACATCCTAGGATCTGATTTGGGGGAGGCTTTCCTCAGTGTGTTCCATCAGCTGCACTGGTGGGCGAGGAAGCTGTGGCTTCCCCAGGCTCTCTGGTTTAAATCAACCACTTGATCAATGCAGCAATGAGGCAGCAGAACAAACACACAAAGTACTGTAGAGGCCTCTGTCAACCTACATTGTGTAGTAAAATAAAATTATACTGAATTTAAAAGTAGTGTTTTGTTTTCGTTTAAGTCTCAGATACTTAAGTTAAACCTAAGACAGAATTTAGAATACATATATTTTTTAAAGAACTGAATGTGTCATTTGCTTGGTTTGTTATAGACTTGTTATTAGCATCATACACATGTTCCTTCAAAAATGACTTCAGTTGCTCTGTTTGTGGATCAAAGTTTCTTTTTTCTGAATTTTTTTTTAACCTGTGGTGTAGGATCCTGTGCAGCAAAAGGGATTTCTGCCAGTATCTTTGCTATTTGCAATGATGCATAACCAAAGCAAGTTGAATTTTCTTAAACCAGGAGCAGTTCATCAATGTGTCAAAAGCTGAAACAATACTTTTACTACGTCCACCATTTCCAGTTAAGTTGAAAAGGAAGTGCTGAGGATGCTGAGCAAAAGCGAGGAGAAATGAGAAGAACCAGAAATTCAAGCCATCTCTTCCATCAATTATGGGCAATTTGAGTTCTTTAGGAACTGAGTTAGAAGAACTCTAAGCCCTAGCAATGACCCAGACAGAATATCAGGAATGTAGGATTATGTGCAGGGCTAATATTCATCCCTGGAGTGTCACACCTCAGACTGTTCCACTGAGGATAATGACCTATTGTTATTAAAAACCATGTAATTATAAAATCACAAGTTAAGTATACTACATTGCATTGTTCTGTAAAGGCTTTTGATTCTTTGTATTTTTCCAAAATACTTCTAATATGGTACAAATTAGGGTTTCTTCACAATGCAGATTTATTTAAACATTAGTGTAAATTCCCAACATCATTCTTCATAACACATCCTATTCAACAATATCAGAATCAACATTCTGTTCTAATAAGTGTTCACAGATATCCAAATCTTCAAAGCAAAATAAAATAACTTCAAATATTAATATTTCACACTATCTTCGGTTTCCCTAGACTCTCCTGAACATTCATCACATAAAAAATAGTTATTTTTAAAGTTTAAGCATATTCAATACGGAAAACACATTTTAACCAATTAAGAAATTTCATGGGCTAAATATTCTGATTTATTTTATATTTCATAATATTCTATTTCACTTATGAGTTTTGTGTTTTTACTGTTCATTTTCACTGCTCAAAAATCTAACTAGTCAGTTATATGGACTGGGTATAGAAAGCATTTAGAAATTATGCTTATCTGTTCACAAACTGTAACAGCACCTGTGACTTCCATACTAACTGGAGCAACCCCATCATCAATATATGCTTTGCTTATGACACTAACATAAAAAAGGTCATACTTCTGAGCATAGAGAATTGCACAATACTCTTCATTAGATTAATTTAATATTCACTTAATGAGCAATCCTACCTGCCAACTCATGGCTGCGACTTGGTCCTGCTGTATAGTCCCTCTGAAAAATATTCTCATTTATGTGGAGTTGCATCATTTTGTGATTCATACTGTGTAATGTCAAATTATGCATCATAAAAACACAAACTGCAATGACTCGATGTCTTGCACGTTTTAAACCTCAAGTTTACTTTTGTAAAAAAGCTGCCAATTTTTTACATTTGTTTTTTTTTGTTTCCAGAGCTTTCCTCTTCAATACTGGTTCTCTCATGCCACCTTTGCTCCTTTTACTCTCCAACGTTCAGACATCATTTAGCGACTAAGTGGACTAATGTGTTACGTCAGGGTGAACAGGCGAAAAAAAGCTGCCAGTGTAGGCAGCCCAGGGATGGCCCTAGCAGCGCAAGTGATCCACTCATTGCTAAACACAGGAAAATTTTCTTTTAAATTCTCAACGGCCTGTGTGGACCAAAAATAAGACTCATCGGGAGGTCTTATTTTTGGAGGTCTTCTCCATTAGTGACTCCAGGCCCTAATTATCTGTTCATATTTAAAGTGTCTCTCTGTCAGGCTTTCTGACCATACGAGTAGACAAAGATTTTTAATAAAGCTGAAAAAACTCAAGGAAAATGGGTCAGTCATCCAGGACATGTGTCTGTAAAGTTTTGTGTCTGCAGACTAGATATTAAACCGTTGGCAGTTTTAATCTATAATAATTACGTAGAGAGTTCACATGTTGTTCTGACAACTGTTTAGCTTCCACCTTCTGTTGTTGCAATAACCTGATTTTAATCTCACTTCATTTTTTGCTACTAGGACCTCCTTTTAGGAAATCACGTTATCACGATTTTGTTTTTTCTGCTCAAATTATAAGCCCCTTTGTAAGAGGCAACCTGTATTAAAGGTAATCATGAAAATACAAAGATAAAGAAGCCCTGTATTATTGTTTTGAGGCTACAGATGGGGCCCTGCAACGGACTGGCAACCTGTCCAGGGTCTACCCTGCCTCTCGCCTGGGGACTGCTGGAGATAGGCACCAGCACCCCTTGCGACCCCGCTTGGGAGAAGCATGACAGAAGATGGATGGCTACAGATGGGGATACAGTGTTAGACACAAGCAGAGGACATTAATGCCATTACTCAGATAATACCATCCCCACCAGATAAGTGACATGCTTCCAGATGACAAACCCTGGATCACCAGTAATGTAAAGGAAATGCTAAACAAGAAAAAAAGAGCTTTTAGGAAGGCAGACAGGGAATCATTGAGGAGCATACAGAAGCAACTTTAGGCAAAAACAAGAAGACATACAGGGAGAGGCTGGAAAGCAAGTTCCAGCAGAACAATGTCCAAAATATGATGAAGAAGATCACAGGCTTTAAGGAGAACAAGCAGATAGAATTTTGGACAGAGCCAATGAACATAACTCATTATTGAATAGGTTCAGTTCAGGAACAACAACCGCTTCCTTCTCTCCTGAACAAAGTTAAATAGATATCCAGTCCTCCTTTAAGCCAAAATGTCCCTTTCACACTTTTTATCTTTCATCTTCAGCTGTAATGACTGAACCATAATAAAACACAGGATACAGATGGTGTCAGCTCCAAAAACTTAAAGGCATATGTAGAGCATCTTTGTGGCATTATACAGCACCTCTTCAACCTTAGCCTGATAAAGGAGGGTGGTTCTGGAGCAAAAAAAAAAAAAATATATATATATATTAAAGTCCTCAATGACAATGGACCAATCATCCTGGCATCATAAGTCCTAAAGAAACTCCTGTTGGTCTACCTGATCAAGCAAACAAGCAGCTTGCAGTTTCTTTATTCTGTGGAGTATGAGTTGAAGAATCTTTAACATGGTTACACAAACCCACTCTCATTTAGCCATCACAGACAGCAATGTAACACTTGTGTTCTTTCATTTTTTTAGTGCATTTAACTTAATTCAGGAGGATTAGCTTTTCATAAACTCCAGATGACTCAAGTTGAGTCCTCCACAATCCCCCGGACCAAAGAATTTCTGACAAACAGACCACAGTTTGTCAGACTGAAAGGTCAAGTGTCAAATCAGATAATCGGCAGCACAGGAACACCACAGGGGACAATACTCTCACCATTCCTTTTGAATCTGTACCTCTCTCGCATATATTACAAGACAGAGTCATGGCATCTACAGAAATACTTAGCAGACAAACTCTAACAGTTTTTATATCAATGGATAGAAACGAGCATATACAGTTAGTCACAGTAGAAGCTAAGCCCATAGCTATGTCTAAGAAACAAGATTACACTGAAGAACAGGCCCAGATCTATCACCTATAACCAAAGGCGTTGATGACAGCAGCTCAGTTGATGTTTGTCTCCAGGATGGAGTGTCCGCTAAGCAAGAACAGACTAAATGAAACTGCTATGACAAAAAAAACAGAGAGCACATAAATGTATCGATTAAACTCACAAAAACTACAGAATCAGAAAATAGAGATAGAATGAAGCAGAATCACAAAATAGGCTTAAATTTGAAGGCAACAAGACTTTCACTCACTTTTTTGAAACCATTTAAACTCCTATTCAGGAGTTTTCCCTGTATTTGAAGTATGAGGTTGATAGGCATAGGTCCAACGGGTCACAAATCTTTGTGTGCGCACTGATCTTAGTTTTTCTCCTAAATGTAAAAAGAGAGTAGTCTGCGTGGTTATGAATCCATCTGCAAACATGTTAGTACTGGTATGTGATGTGTCACATGGCAGTCACTGGATCTCAAATTGCTGTGCTGGATGGGTCAGAGTTGTTTATGGAGAACTACTCTGGGCAGGTTTTGTTGGTTGTAGTGTTTTGACATGTAGTGTTGAAGTAAGTTGTACTGAAGTGTGTTCATGTTCACACAGTAAATATTATAATATATGTATAATATATATATAGGTTGTTGTACGATGTGGAATTTTTTTAACAGATGTTTGGCTAGAAAAGCTTGACTCTACTCTACTCTGATGCAGGACAGGCAATAATGTCTGTGGAGAGTTGTATGCGGTGTTTGGTGTTTCCAAACAATGGTGTCAAAACTGTTCAAAGATATTTTATAGTATAGTGTGTCACCACGTTAATGCTGCTGACAATGTGTCTAAGTGGGACCCCTTCCTTGTGTATTTCTGGAAGATTATATATGCATGGTATGGTCTCCCTTGGATACGCGATTGAACTCTATTTTCTCTCTGTGTAGTTTTTGGAGAGAGTCTGTTACTTTCTTTTTGTAGATGTTGGTTTAGTAACTTTTCAGGTTGTAGTTTTTACTATCCATTTTTAGATTCATTATGTTCTAATGGTTATCAGTTGTGTTGAATTACTATGTGCATCTACCTTTGTCAGCTGGCAAAATGGTCACATTATGCTTTTTGCCAAGAGATTTAACTGCCATGCTTTCCTGTTGGGAAACATTGGAAATGAGAAACCTTGCCCTAGAGTGCTGCTGTTACTTTCAGCCTAAGATCTTCCACTTCTGCCACTGCCATGTTGTTATTACGGATGGCTGATTCAGTGGCAGTAAACAGTTTTGTCACTGGTAGTGGCTATTTTTGCAATAGTTCAGAGATCATGCAACAACATTCTTGAAACCTCTTTGAAATGGGACTTATATGACAAATTGTGATCGAAAACAAAACCAAGATTTTTTATTATTATCTGAGATCAATTCAATCTCATCCAGATGAAGGGACTAACTAATAATCTTTGTCATTAAAAACTCTAGTCCACAAAAATAGCTTCTCTTCTTTGTGTATTCAAAAGCAGACAGTTAGAGTAATCCAGGTTTCTATGTCTTCAAGACAGTCCTCTAGTAATGGGATACTTTCATCAGGATTTATGGGCTAGTATAGCTGAGTATCATCAGCATAAAATGGAAATTAATCCCAATGTGTCATAATTCTACCAATGTGGAACATATACTGTATATAGTTAAGATAATTGGCTCTTCCCTGCGGTTCTCCACAGATATTCCTGGAGCTTGAAGAAGATTCACATTAACATGAACAAACTTAAATCTGTCAGACATATAAGATATAATCAAACCTAGTGCTGTTCCCTACATTTCTATAGGATATCCAAGCCTTCCTAAAAAATAATGTAAGTCCAGTGTAATTGTGATGATATAATTATAAGGATTATAAGGATGATTAGATATGGTTCTACAAGTGTCCAAGTCATCTGAGTCGAGAGGCTGTTTAATAAAAAAGGTTTACAGCAAACAGTTACCTTGCCTAAGGTGCATATCCCTGTAACGGGTAGATTAATTATATCTAAAATCTAATGTAAATGTAATGTAAATCCCTTTGTTGTCCCACAATGGGAATATCCACTCTATGCAAATGGAGGGGAGAATTAGTGTGAATACTTCCTTAAATAACTTGGTTGAAACTGGATCCAACAAACAAGTTGAAGCTAACAAATTAAGAAGTCTGACATCTCAGTTGGATCAAAACAGTCAAAACATAGCCCATGTTCCACAGCCAGCTTAGATGCTGCCCCACCCTCCAGGGACAAATCAGTTACATTTAAAGGGTTGCCAGTCATCTTATCTTTGATAGAATCAGTCTTATTTATAAATAATCCCATAAAATCATTACTACTAAGAGCAGGGGGTGTGGCTGTGTGTGTTTGGCAGCTGCATTAAATATATATGAAGGATTATTTTATTTTTCCTCTATAAACTAGGAGAAATGTTCTGCTATAGTTCTGAGAAGAGTCATTTTATACAGCAGTATAGCTCTGTTTTAAAGCAAGGAGCCAGCCTCATGTTATTAATGTTCCTATATTTCAAAGGGGGTACATTGTATAATGCAGGGCATAGAGAAGAAGTAACCCCATCAATAAAATCATCAATTTGTAAAGCTGAATAAATCAAATAAGTGCACTCTACAGTACTATTCAGTAGTACAAAGGATATAAAAACACATTTATTACTGCATTATCTGATGATGATCTGATACAGAAGAGAACTCTGTTAAATTTAGTTTGAAGGTTAGTAAAAAAGTTGTCAGATTGGACTGCGTTGTGAGGAAATACTGTTCTTTCTTCACAATCAATGCTGTATGTCAGCTCAAGGTCCAAAGTATGAAGATCAGAATGAGTGAGACTATGCACATTTTGAACAGAGGCTTTCGAGTCAAAGATATCATTAAAGGCTGTATATAAGCTATCACCTTTGTGATCGGCATGAATGTTAAAATCCCCCAGTATAATGACCTTGTCAGTAATTATCTAACACTCAATCAGATAAGAACTCTGAAAACTGATGAGAATATTGAGTAAGGTGGATGATACAAAGTTACAGTGGTGGTTTTGTTCCTTTCCAATTCAGATAGCGTAAAATAAGGGTTGAATGTTCAAAGGTATTTTAACTAACCAGCTGGCATTAGACAAATCAATAAGTCAGAGTGAAAGATTGTTGCTACTACTTTTCCTTACCCAGAATTTCCAGTCATACGAAAATTTGAATAGCTTGAGGGAGTTAACTAATTTATGCTAGCATAATTTCTTGTCTCAGCCAGGTCTCTGCAAGACAACATAAATCAATTTGATAATTTAAGATCAGGTCATTAACTAACAAAATGTATGAAGAGAGAGATTTCATCTTACATAAACCACACTTAATTGTTTTTAATTGTTTTTTTTTTATTTGGGTCATTAAAATTTTAAGTTGAATATTATTCAGATACTTTTAGGATTTTTTTTTATTTATTTGGTTTTGGCCATGGACAAGACACTATCTGAATGCAGTAAAGGGTTAGTAAAAGTAGACAGGCTGTAGAGAGGTGGGTTAAACTACGACTCTGCTTCCTAATCTGCATCCTGGGCTGTTAGGGTTTTGGAGGAATAATACTATACACTTTTTCCAGATCCCTAGAAAGAGGAGCTGCACCATCCAATGGGGGAATGGATGCCATTTCTACGAATCCGATTAGGTTTTCACCCATAATTTTGCCAATTATCAACTTAGCCCACCTTGTTCTCAGGACACCATCATCACTGGTCAGACCAGGAAGGGGGGCAGGAGTGGTGGACTAGTGGTTAGGGTATAGAGCTTAGAATCCTGAGGTTCTGAATTCGAGCCCCACTCCCACAGACTGCCACTCTGGGTCTCTGAGAAAAGACCCCTAATCCCCACACTGCTCCCCGGGCCCCACACAATGGCAGCCCACTGCTTCCCTAAGGGGATTGGTTAAATACAGAGTTCATTTCATTGCTCTGTACTTGTGACAGTGTAATGACAATGAAATATGGGAAAAAGAGAAAACTACGGAGACAAACATTGTTTGGAAAAACTTGCACACGGAAGAAATACTAAGTGCAATCATTGCAACCAACTCGAATAAAAATCTTGCTTTATTTAACCTTATTCTCAAGTAGGATTTGATACTGCCCATTCTGCCCCCCAGCATTTGACTATGCTGCCTGGTGTCTCTAAAGCCAAGTTTTTGACTGTGGAGCTTCCACTTACCAGGGTTAGCTTCTCAACAGCTGTATTGTTGGACGTTAAGTAGAGATAGAGAAAAGTGGCTCCGCTCTCTCTGAAGAAGGTCCATTATGAATTTAGAGGAGGAACACATTTAATTGGGGAAGCTACTTTAGAACAACGCCACTGCAGCAACTCAAGGATGAGGCTCTCATTCTTAATGCAGTGGAGTGCACTGTCAGATTGTCCACCAACCTTTTCTTTTTGTGGCTTTTGGGGTCATGTTGTTTTTTAGTTTGTTTTTTTCTTTGTGGCTTTTGGTTGACTTCCCTGGTTCACTGTAGAAATCAATTCATGCTGAACACCTGTCCGCATTATGGCCCTGCACTATACACAGTTATTAACACAGTAATTAAAAGTACCACTGTCTGCTTGGCTATTAGTGTTGTGTTTAAACGGCTCACCATCATGTTGAAATCTGGCATGTGTTGCGGTATAAATATGATCCGGTGCGGTCAGTCACTTCAGTATCAGGTGGGTTTAAGAGGAACTTTTCACACCATTACATCTGCCAAGAGACTTCCTAGTCTACAATTGGGTAGGGGGCCTACCAGATGTCAGTGATGGGGCCCCTAAGAGGTAATGTGCCCGTAAGCAACTTCTGTCTCTGCTTACCGATATTTACGGCATTGAATGGTAGTGCTGTTTTTTATATCCAGTAACTCGTTTCTGTTTTTCTCCTGTTTTTTCAGTACTACTTTACAGTAAACTTTACTCATGAAAACCAAAAGGCTCTTGAGTTGCGTACAGAAGATGTAAAAGACTGCGATGAATGGGTGGCTGCAATATCACATGCCAGGTAAACGCACACATCACACATGCCAATTAGACCCTGCTATAAAGTTTAGACCTAATGAGTTGATTGCTTTAACATGGTGTAAATAAAAACTATACATTATTGATAATAATATTTTGCTTAAGATTCAGCACACCTGTAAACATGTTTAATGTTTGATGCAGTTACAGAAACTTGGCCACCGAGCATGAGTCGCTCATGCAGAAGTATCTTCATCTGCTTCAAATTGTTGAGACGGAGAAAACAGTTGCTAAGCAACTTCGACAACAGATAGAAGATGGTGAAATAGAGATTGAACGGCTCAAGTCAGAGGTAATATTTACAGATGGGTTTTTGTTGTTTTACATTTACATATTTGAATATGTGATGCATAATTATTAACTTTGCAAGGTTAAGGCTTTTGCAATTTTACAACACAAGGAGTCAGTTACTTTAAGATAGAAGTTAGATTATATTGTCAGTGTTCTTCAACCCTGACTTAAAAGTATGCTATCCTGAGTGATTTAGCTCCAGCACACATGATTTCAATTCTGATTAACAGATTGTGCTGAACTTTAATTGTTTAAATTTGGTGTGTTAGAGCAGAGTAAAATCTAAACCTTCCATGCAGAGTGTGCTTTGAGGAGTACCATTGAAAAACACTGGAGTAGATAACAACACTGCAGAAGGCCATCAATGGATCTAGCAGCAGCTGGAGGAGACACAAATTAACTATATGAATATGTTAAGATCCTGCCTTTTCCACTGTTAATGAAATAAATGGAGCAGGAGTCAACTCTGTGCAGGTCTACTCTAGTTATAGCTCTATGTCTAAAGTACTGCCATACAACTTCTTAGTCTGTGTGCAGGAGGACAACCCATCAGGCTGGTGCCAAAAAATTTCCATTTGCATCCCACCTTGAAACCTAAATATGCGTTCGACATTCAAATTTCCTTTACCGTGATCAGCATTGTTCCACCTGTCACTCATCAATCACATTTTCTCCACCAGATCTCTCAGCACTTCTTATGTTCTCTTTCTTTATTATTGCATTATCAGCAAGCCTCCACTTGTTGCCTCCACACAGTCAGGTTAACACTGTACTTCCAGAATCAGTTTTTGTGACTTTGTCTGATTCTTTCAGATCCCAATCTCACTTCTCATCACAGGTCCCTCTATTGCCTTTCATTGTGGGTTCCAGCACTACTAGAACCCACAATGAAAGACTCTTCTGAGTGCCTCCATAGTTTATCCTGGCCATGGTTTCTCCGTGGTTTGTCCCACCCTGGTTGCCGACGATTCGACAAGCCTTTATGTTTTGTCATCTTCCACAACTCATTAATCCAAAGAGCCAGGAATTCCAACATTTGACTTTAAAGCTCTATTGCTGCATCCAATGCCTTCCAAAACTCTGAGTCTTCTCGGATGACTTCTTAGATATCTGTATCTCCTAGAGTTGACCTCCAGGTTATCTCATGTCCTCCAAAAGCCAAGTCTACCCACCAGGTTTAGAGTGTCATTTGGTTAATTTTTTAACTTTTGGGGGGCTTTTGAAGGCCAACATTTGGGAAGGGTCTTGTTATTGACCTAGAAAACAGACTGGTAAGAGTTTTTGACAAAATATATTATGAGACAGCGCTATAGATATATCATAGCTTCAGTGTATTTTATATTTTGATTTTTTTTTTCTGTCAAATTCACATTTATGACTCTGGAAGAGAGACAAAAAATATTTTTTTTTAGAGAAGTGGGGCTTTGAGAATTTGTTTTAAAACAGAAAGTCAAGCAAGAGCAGAAAATCTTTTGGAAAAAGATAATCAACTTGAGCCCAGAAAAAATTATTACTTAAGAAACAATCCATATTCAAAAGAAAGCAGGACTATTTAAAGTGTAAAACTTGAGTTTTCAGAAAGAGCAGTAAAATAAGTCAGAAAGTAAGTATCAAGTTTCACTGTATACAGTACTAACTGAAAATGTGTGCTTTTAGATAAGCATGTTAAACTACTCCAGGTTTTTGCCACTATATCTTTCCAGAGCCACAAATAGAAAGTCCAAAGCATGAGGAACAGAGACATTATGTCTCTAATTGTTCTATCTTATGAATAAACACAGATATATCTAACCTGCCCTCAGCTCAGCCACATCAGTCACTGGGGCATAAGCCACCTCTCCACCTTACATCTCCTTCTACAAAAAACAGTTTCCATCCACTTGAATTTTTGGATGTTTTCTTAGGGTAGAGTAGTCATTTGACTTTAATACGCAATTGTGAGGCTTTAAATCAAACCATTAATTGAATATTCATTAAAGTTGTCGTGACATCTAACCGTTTCTGTGGCAACAAAGTGAGAGAACACATTTTCTCAGATTTGAAGAGCTGAGAGTAGCTTCAGATTGTTTTTTTTTTTTTTCACCAGAATCCTGTTAAGCTCCTGCTAATACATTAAAGTTTGGCGGCAGAAAATGTCAGTAAACACGTTTAATGTACAGATGAGTTTTACAAATAACATGAGTTAATGAAATGAACACCGGGAAGTTTAGTCATGCAAATTTTTCACCCTTATGACCTGTCCAGATGAATTAGTCACTTTGTTTACTTGCTGCTACAGTAAGTGAGAGGAAGAAAACAGCACAAGTGTGAATGATTAGTCTTTATTTTGGCTGCTGTTCTCACAGATTGCCGGACTGCTCAAAGACAATGAGAAGATCCATGCAAGCCCTGCTGCTGCCCCATCAGAAGACGACTCAGAAATCAAGAAAATCAAAAAGGTAATTGCTTGGAGTTTAAACTTCAATATTTATTTTATATATTTATGCTGTGTTACAGATGTCATCAGACTTAACTGTGTGCTGCAGGTTCAAAGCTTTTTGAGAGGCTGGATTTGCAGAAGAAAATGGAAGACCATCATCCAGGATTACATTCGCTCACCTCACGCAGAGAGCATGAGGAAAAGGAACCAGGTGGTGTTTAGCATGCTGGACTCTGAGGCCGAGTACGTCCAGCAGCTTCACATCCTTGTGAACAACTTCTTGCGTCCACTACGCATGGCTGCCAGCTCCAAGAAACCTCCCATTACGCATGATGATGTCAGCAGCATTTTCCTCAACAGGTTGGCTTATTCTTTTTTCCCAAAAATCTTCTGAATAGTAAACTTTTTATTTTACTGGGAGTCTTTGTCTTGCACAATGACTTGGTTTACTGTTCAGTTTACTATTGATTTTCTATTTAATATAATCTTTAGTTCAGCTTATTGAGACAATGTCATCACTTTCTTAAAGGCCAATAAAGGATAACTTGGGTATACCCTTAGCTTTGTCTAGTTTTGTGAAGACTTTTTTTTTTTTTTTTTTTTTTTTTTTTACTTGGTACAGCTAGATCTTTTGATGCACTGCAATTTTCTTGCAAAATAATAAAAAAAGTGTTTACTGCCATTGTTTCAACAGCCCACAAAATAGACTTTTCTATGACACATACATATCAGTTGTAATTAATTATTTTATCAAGAGATTGAATTAGGACTGATAAATAGCTAAAATGCATAAGTCTTGATTTTATTGCAGTGTGTACTCTACATTCCACTTTCTTTGAAACTGTTTTGTTCACCCATGAATGTTTGATTTTGTTCTCCAGCCATTCTTTAAAAGTAAAATGAATATAAAACAAATAAAACAGCAGAATTTTGTACTCCAGCTCCAAGTATTTTTTAAATTCCCTTTATTTTATTATTTTTGTTCTACTTAATTTATGTATCTTTTCTTATTTTAGTGAAACTATTATGTTCCTGCATCAAATATTTTACCAAGGACTGAAGGCCAGAATAGCAAGTTGGCCGACATTAATGCTGGGTAAGGAACCTCAGTTTTACTTTGATCTTTTAATGTTACTTTCATTAAGAAACGTGTTGTGAGTGCTCTGAAATGAGGGAAGAAGCTATGTTTTGTTCTTAAGCACTGTCTCTAATCACTTTCTTTGTACTTGCACTGATATGTTCACAGCTGACCTCTTCGACATTTTGTTGCCCATGCTTAACATCTACCAAGAATTTGTGAGGAACCACCAGTACAGCCTGCAGATCCTGGCTCACTGTAAGCAAAACCGGGATTTTGACAAGCTGCTGAAGCAGTATGAGGCCAAGCCCGACTGTGAAGAACGAACTCTGGAGACTTTTCTCACTTACCCAATGTTTCAGGTTTGCTTGTTTGTGCTATTAAAAATACTATTTGGTGTCACAAAAACACAAAACCAGATTTTGTTGCCAGTGTTAATGAAATTCTGCCTACGATTTATAGAAATATAAATTTTTTATCAGACAGTTGTAGACAGGTGGTACCAAGTTTGTAAAAAAAAAAGGTGGTGACATCATGGTTTAGATGCCTCTGAGCTGCAAGGACAACACAACTTTTCAAAGAGAAAAAAGGTTCTTGATGGTTAAATAATAAGTTGATAATGACCTAAACAAATAGCCACAGAGCCTTACTGAAGTTTACGTCACCAAGTAATTCAAACATTTGAAAAATAGGGATCTGCAAATGTTAGATATTTACAAACAATCTTAAAATTTTAGAGGAGCAAGCTGGAAAAATTGGATATCCGATTTTTCTTGAAAACAGTTACTCTGCAAATGATTTAGATTCTTGTGAATCAGTGAATTTCTCAGCTAATGGGATTAAAATCAGAGTACAGCATTTTAGATTAATTCAGCATTATTTGAATTAATCTTATACCTTTATCGCTCTTACTTCACAACCCTATATTTTGGACATGTCAGTGTAGACTGAATGGATGCCTTAGGCATGCTAGTACTGGCAATTTTACAAATAGACTCAAATATGAAATTCAGGCGGAAATAAGAAATGTAATATAGAATAATATTATAAATATATATATAGACTGATTATATGAAGATGCAGGATGTCTTGCATTTATTTCCTGACTTCACTGTTGTTTTGTTTTACTCCAGATTCCAAGATACATTCTTACACTCCATGAGCTTTTGGCCCACACACCTCATGAACATATCGAGAGAAACAGCCTGGACTATGCCAAATCGAAGTTGGAGGAGCTTTCACGGTATTTACTTAAAAACTCTCAACTTAGCATGAAGTCTTCACACCTGTTGAAGTTTAGCTCCTAATTTCATGTCCTTTATTCTAGAATAATGCATGATGAGGTGAGCGAGACGGAAAACATCAGGAAAAACCTGGCAATAGAGCGTATGATCATAGAGGGATGTGAGGTCCTCCTTGACACCAGCCAGACATTCGTGAGACAAGGTATCATCCACCTTCTTCACAACAGAATGGAAATTGTAGTCCTTCCAAATTACCTGACCAACAGCCTGATTTCACAGGGTGCAAAGGGAATAGCTTGATGTTCTTAAGGGAATTGCATACATTACTCGAAGGGAGAGTCTGTAATTTCCAAATGTAATTAGACTGTTCTGAGGAAAACTGATGATGAATCAGGAACTGTAAATGTCAGATGTCCCCAACAGGCTTTGGTGGGGGAGCAGAGGGTAAAAAGGGTGGAAGCAAATTCAGTCCCTATTATCTCATTTACTACTTTATTTAAATGTTCTTTTCTGTTTTGTTATTTTTGGTACTCTTTTTTTTCCCTATACACTTGAAAGTCAATATACGCATGCATATATGCATCAAATGTATATATGTTTGCATTGCCTTAAAAATTGCTATTTATAATTACATAGGAGCAGGTCTCGCATTTATTGAGGCAGACAACTTTATGCTACGGCAGCACAGGGCTGACTAACTACTGACTGTAGAGGTCACCATTTCTCTGTGACTGTGGCAAGTTAGGCATATATATATATATATATATATATATATATATATATATATATATATATATATATATATTATTTTATTTTATTCTTTTGTGTGTCTGAGTATTGGATGAAAAACAAGTTTAACAGGAAGGTTACATACTGTAAGTTAATTTAAGTGCAATTAGATGGAGAGGGGGTATGAAAAATAAGTTTCAGGGGAGAGGGGTAGAAGCGAAGGAGGGAGCTGGTCTTGTTGCGCCAGTCTGACCATTAGACATCACTGAGAATTACACTGTAGCTTTAAGTCAGATTAAACTCTTAACTATATTAGGTCAGTTATGATCACCAAACATTAGGTTTGTCCTACTTACTCCACTTTTTAATAATTAATTAAACAGCAGCATAGACTTTGGAACATATTCTATTTAAGAGACATATTTGGGCTGAACCTTTATCATTCTGCCAGATGCCATGTTGTCATTGTTATATAATGATTTTCATTGTGGTTAAACTTGTTTCACTTTGTCCTTGGGTGCATTTGCAAAGTGAAATCTGATCTTTTTTATGTATGCTGTGAATGATCTTACTGTATTTAGAGCTCTGAATTTGGAGTCATACAAATATTTTGTTTTCTATTAAAAGAGATAATTTCCTGAATCCTAGCTGATATAAAACTAAGAAAATAATCTTATTTAATGTGAGATGGTGAGAAAACATATTTTTGGTCTTTGTGTACAGTGTATAATAATATCTGTAAATACGGATCTCCTGTTCTAATTGCGAGCTGTTTTAATTCATGCATATCCAGGATCTTTAATCCAGGTGCCAATGAGCGAGAAGGGCAAGATCACCCGTGGGCGGCTGGGTTCTCTGTCTCTAAAGAAGGAGGGGGAGAGGCAGTGCTTTCTCTTTTCTAAGCATTTGATCATCTGCACCAGAGGTTCTGGGGGCAAGCTTCATCTCACCAAGGTAAGCCTTTGCTGCAGAGCAAACCTAAATGACAGCTTTTCCTCATTTTAAACATTTTACAGCACACTAAGCTGAAATGAGGGCCATAATCAACAGCACACATATACAGTATACACCTACAATATAAACTCATTTTAGAAATGTCTATCGTAGAGCAAGCCATCCTTTATAGTTAAGGAAGAACATTAGGAAACCCAGGGTAGTATGTGTTTTTCCCTGTGACAAAACATATCTAAGAATTTCAGTTAAATATTAATGCATCTTTATTTCATTTAATTCATGTGTTAAAATGAAAGAACTTTTTTATGTTCTTTAGGATGCAAATTCTATTTCTAACGAGGATCAAATTAGGACTTTCACATTTATTCCCTCTTAATATAGCTAAAATTACACATTGGAGTGTCACATCATGTACTCGGTCTGTGGTACTTTAGGGGAAGTAGTCAGCAATTGAAGAACACTCAAATAAGCTGCTTTCATACCCCAGTTCAAAAGGAAAGCAGACTGCGAGACGTAAAAATAAGTCTCCAAAATGTCATCATGGGACCTACAGCAGGCTACTAATGACTGGAATAAACATCTATACAAGCAGAAAGAGATTTTACAAACGCAACAATCATGGAGGATCTGAAAGAAGAAAAACTTTAAGAAAAACATGATTATTCTAACTATCAATTTGTTTTTCAGATAGAGCAATATAAAGAGCAGGACTGCTGAAAGAAAATGACAGAAAAAATAAAAAGCAAAATCCAAATGATCCACAGGAATGTCTACAAACCCTGGTACAGATGCAGTAAACATGTAACAGCAATCCATCTAGTAAAGCATGGTGGTGGCTGCGTGATATGGTGGGAAAACTTTTTTATCATTTACTGGGGTTTATTTTAATGTGGAGATAAATAAGAAAAGTTACAAATACGTGTCTGCCCCCATTTTCAGCTAGATTTAAAAAATCTATTTCATTTTTAGCATTACACTTAATTCAAACGCTTATTGTCATTAATAAAAGCATTATTTCACCGGAGGCAAAAATATAGCCTTCTGCTGGCTAAGTTAAAGTCCAGAAACAAAATCTGTGGAGTTACCTGATTAAAGCCATGTACAAAAGTTGATAGAAGTTGAACAACCTTGGAAGGAAAAGTGAACAATTATTGCCATAACAAAATGACACACTGACAGAATCCTCTCAAAGAGCTCTGAATTGTATAAACATATTTAGCTAGGTTACTGCTCATTATTATATATACAATATTTTCTTTATTTTGTGTCATTTCTCCTTTTAACACACTTGTTTTCTTTTCAGCTGAATCGTACAGAACAGATGACACGGATGATGAAGGTGGCAAATGTTTTCAAATGAATTACTATGGTCCTAGTTTATTGCATCACAAAAACCTGTCATTTCAACAGGAGCATGTACAGTAGATCCATAACACATGTTTGTCTGAGTAGTTTAACAATGTTGACATTAATACTTATTATACCCCAGCTGTAAAAAAAATAAAAATATCTGCATATATTTGTGAAGCAAATATAGCTGTTAGCATACGGTGCAATCTATTGACTTTTAATTTCTGTTTTCATACAACAGCCATCCATTCTCAGAGGTTAATGCACACAAGCAAGATTTATCTGCATCACATTAGGATGATATTGTGCCTTATTTCACAATACTACATGCATTACACTCAACACTTGCGATAAATCCTGAGAAATGTGCATTCTTAGATTAAAAGCATGTTTTGCTAATAGTAGCTGTTACGCATAGATGTATTATGGTGAGTGAAAAGAGGCTGGTGGGGAAAACTAAATCTATTTTTTACATGCTATTTTTAGAACGGAGTGGTCTCGCTTATAGACTGCACTCTGATGGAGGAGCCTGAGGGGACAGATGACGAGTGTAAGTGTTTAATTATCGTTTCGGCTTGCAGCATTTCGCATTATATGCACTTTGTTTTAAGTTTTGCGTGAAGTCTGATTGCCATAGTGAATAATAATCTATGATGTTGGATAATCACACTGGGTTCACATTTAATAATTTGGGCAGCACAACTAAAACATAATATCAAATTAAAATATAAGATTAAATTATCTTAAGAGTATGAGATAGGAGAGCCAATGAATTATTTTGCAAGTTTAAAATTTGATTCTCTAATACCTTTTCGTGCCTTTGTACCCAACTTTATTCATTTTCCTGCAGTTCAGTGTAATTTTGCTAAAACAGATTGATGTAGCAGAGAAAATCAACGATGCACTAATAACAATTTATGATGGTTTATGAGGTTTGACCTACCAGCACTAATTTCAACAGATGAATATATTACATTAGGAACTATAAAATCAGACAAAAAAAGAAAAGTACCGGTATTGAAACATTTTCACTCTCCAGCTTCTTTTATTAGTGGTAAGCTCAGCTTAGCGTAGCTAGCATTAGTAAAACTACAGCCTACTTGTGTGTAGATCCATAGAGTAATTCTGCATTTTTTTTTCATTATCCACAATGTTCTATGATACATTAATTGCTGTATTAGATTTAGCCTTCCTATTATCTGTGGAAAAGGCTTGCTCTCTTTCACAGTCTTGACATCTAATTCTTGACACTTTATTTGACATAATATTTGAAACATCCCAGGGATTCTAGACAATAGGTAACACTGTCTTGTTCCCTCATTAATGGCTTCCATATGAAAGAAAGTTGTTTTTGCCACGACCTGGTGGTGCTTAATATAGTCACGGTAAATTGCCTGTACTCATATAGCCCCTTTATCAGTTTAGAGGACTCCAAAGTCCATATGGTGTATTCACTTGGTATCAAATCTAACTAATTGGTATTAGTTAGTTCTGGTTACCAGATTTCTTAATCCATTTTAAATCTTTGAGAAACATATTTTACTGGCTTTTCTAGAACAATGTATTTATGCTTTATATTACAACTTTTGTATTTTAAGCAGAACTCATAGCAGGCCCTAAAAAGCATTTTTATACCTTGTCTGCATATTTGATCAGAGCTATAGAGAAAATGACATCTAGCCTTTGTGCTCCCCCTCAAAGCTAAATCCGACAAGGGCGGCCAGGACATGGAGCACCTGGATTTCAAGATTGTTGTGGAGCCAAAGGACAGCCAGTCATTCACAATCATCCTGGTGGCCTCCTCCAGGCAGGAGAAGTCTGCTTGGACCAGTGACATCAGCCAGGCATGTCAACACACATAACAATCTCATGCAGTTAGACACAAAGCTGAGCATGTTGGCTGAAAGCCTTCGTATAAGAGAACTTGCTAACATTTCCTCTGTCTCATCTGTTTACTTCACTGCCCCTTTCCTGCAGTGCATAGACAACATCCGCTGCAATGGTCTGATGATGAATGCTTTTGAAGACAACTCTAAAGTCACAGTGCCTCAGATGATAAAGTGAGATATAATTCATCTTCATTCAATGCTGTGTGTTTGGCCTGCTCAGAACCCTTTAATGTCTGGTTTCTGTGGACCATTGTTTTGCAAACAGATCTGATTCCAGTCTGTACTGTGATGATGTGGATATCCGCTTCAGCAAGATGATGAACTCCTGCAAAGTGCTACAGATTCGCTACGCCAGTGTTGAACGTTTGCTGGAAAGACTGACTGATCTCCGTTTCCTTTCCATCGACTTCTTGAACACTTTCTTGCACTCCTACCGTGTATTCACCACTGCTGATGTGGTGCTAGATAAACTCATTACTATCTACAAGAAGCCCATCAGTGCCATCCCTGCTCAGTGAGTTATGAAGCATTTTTAACATTTTTGAATATTTTACTGTTTTCAACAACTTTTACAGTCAAACAACAAACCAAATGTCAAGTGTTGACAGACCTGCAGCTTTCTGATGCTGATGTAGTGTGTGCCCCCATAAGGAAGTCTATTTTTCTATTTCTTTCTTTCTATTTCTTTAACCTTTCCTAAACAAAATAGGCCTGTTAAAAAACTAATATGGAATATAAAAGAATTCGATTTTGACTTACTACAATCAACTGATTTGATTGACTGATTGTAAATTTTTTTTACAATCAATCAATTATAATTTATTTTAGATTGATTGATTGATTGATTGATTGATTGATTGATTGATTGATTGATTGATTAATTGATTGATTGATTGATTGATTGATTGATTGGCTGACTGACTGGCTGGCTAGCTGGTTGATTGACTGACTTCAGTTGAAAGTTGAAAGACAGTTGAAACTAACCTTGCCCTTTTTTCTAGAACCTACTAATGATACTTTTTCTACAAAATGAAGAGCCTTTGAGATTACTGTAAATGAGTCTCCCCTGGCCTTCATAAATCATAAGCCATAGTCCCAGATTTTTGGAAAGACAAGTTCAGATTCACCAGCCAATCAATAAAACACTTAAGCAGCATCTGTCTGACAACATGAAGTTGGGAAAAAGCAACCTGATTACCCAGATCAGAGAAAATCAAGAACATCTGGGGGGAAAAAAGTTATTATATCTATTTGTCTAGAAAGAGTTACACTGCTGTTTACAAGGATTTCAGAATCCGGAGAACCATAGTGAAATAAAATATGAAAAAGGGGTAAACTCCCCAGAAGTGTCCAGCTCACCAAAAACACCTTAAGAGATCACTAATGCCTGACAAAAAAAATTATAACTTCTAGAGGGCCGTAGGTTTTACTTGCCTCCCTTATGGTTACCATTAGGGATTCAACAACATATAAGAATTTCCCCAGACTGGTCTCCCATTTCCCTAATTCAATTTAACAATTTTCAAGACTTATGACAAAATATTCTGTGGAATAATGTAACAAAAGTCTTCCTAAGTTGATAAACCATATAAATCCAAGTGAAACCTAATAAAGATTTTTAAGAAAAGAACATAATTCCAGTTTTAAAAAAAAGATGTTGAGATTGTTTACAATGGGACAGTTCACCAGTCTATCACAGGGCAACACAGAGACAAACAGGACAAACAACCATTCACACACACAATCATGCCTAAGGAGAATTTAGAGAAGCAAACTACCCTAACAGTCACGTTTTTGAACTGTGGGAGGAAGCCGGAGTCCCTGGAGAGAACCTATGCAAGCACAGGGAGAACATGCAAACTCCATGCAGAAAGATCCCGGGCCTGGAATCGGACCCAGAACTTTCTTGCTACAAGGCAGCAATGCTACCCATTACACCACTGTGCAGCCCTTATTTTTTTCACTACATATTTATTTTTGAAATATCTGACCTTGCAAAGACCTTGTCTGATATTCTGTATTTCTACCCATGAAATATCTCTAATCATGGTGGGCCGCCATTTTTTTGGAGCAAGTAAATCCTTGTTTATAACTTTGACCAATTATGCTTGAAAACCTTACACTGTAGCGGAATCAAACAATTCTGCAAAACACACAAAGTAAAATTCCTCCACAAGGTTTTCAGAACACTAACTGTCGGTTATTAGAAAAATTATTTAATTAACCCAAACATTGCAAAGTGACAAAATAGCTGAGTTGGAAGAAATCTGCAATGTGACAGATTTCTTTTCACAGCACAATATCTGGTTTAGCAGGTAATAAGAACACAGTGAAATGTTGAATAAGGCCATAGCTTTGAAATGCTCCAGTTTGTCTGCATCCACTTGTGCAGATTTTGTTTCGAGCTGTAGGGGAGCAATTTGGCCTAGTTCCTTATTTTAACTGGGAAAGTCTAAACTCCGATCTGTCCCTCTATGCCAACTATCCTTGATGCTGCAGGACCACACCCCGCCTGTCCTTTTTATCTGTCTATTTTTAAAGGCATGTGTAGAGTGAAATATACAGGTGCTGGTCATAAAATTAGAATATCATGAAAAAGTAGATTGATTTCAGTAATTCCATTTAAAAAGTGAAACTTGTATATTATATTCATACATTACATACAAACTCATATATTTCAGATGTTTATTTTGTTTAATTTTGATGATTACAAATGACAACAAATGAAAATCTCAAATTCATCATATCAGAAAATTAGAATATTACTGAAGACCAATAAAAACAAAGGATTTATAGAAATGTTGGCCAACTGAAAAGTATGAACATGAAAAGTATGAGCATGTACAGCACTCAGTATTTAGTTGGGCCTCCTTTGGCCTGTATTACTGCAGCAATGCGGCGTGGCATGGAGTCGATCAGTCTGTGGCACTGCTCAGGTGTTATGATAGCCCAGGTTGGTCTAATAGTGGCTTTTAGCTCTTCTGAATTGTTGGGTCTGGTGTATTGCATCTTCTTCACAATACCCCATAGATTTTCTATGGGGTTAAGGTCAGGAGAGTTTGCTGGCCAATTAAGAACAGGGATACCATGGTCCTTCAACCAGGTACTGGTAGCTTTGGCACTGTGTGCAGGTGCCAAGTCCTGTTGGAAAATGAAATCTGCATGTCCAAAAAGTTGGTCAGCTGCAGGAAGCATGAAGTGCTCTAAAACTCCCTGGTATGTGGCTGCGTTGACCCTGGACCTCAGAAAACACAATGGACCAACACCAGCAGATGACATGGCACCCCAAACCATCACTGACTGTGGAAACTTTACACTGGACTTCAAGCAACGTAGATGAAGTGCCTCTCTTCTTTTCCTCCAGACTCTGGGACTTTGATTTCCAAAGGAAATGCAAAATTTACTTTCATCAGAGAACATGACTTTGGACCACTCACCAGCAGTCCAGTCCTGTTTCTCTTTAGCCCAGGCAAGACGCTTCTGACGCTGTCTGTGGTTCAAGAGTGGCTTGACACAAGGAATGCGACAGCAGAAACCCATGTCTTTCATACGTCTGTGTGTGGTGGTTCTTGAAGCACTCACTCCAGCTGCAGTCCACTCTTTGTGAATCTCCCCCACATTTTTTAATGGGTTTTGTTTCACAATCCTCTCCAGGGTGCGGTTATCTCTCTTGCTTGTACACTTTTTTCGACCACATCTTTTCCTTCCCTTCGCCTCTCTATTAATGTGCTTGGACACTGAGCTCTGTGAACAGCCAGCCTCTTTAGCGATGACCTTTTGTGTCTTGCCCTCCTTGTGCAAGGTGTCGATGGTCGTCTTTTGGACAACTGTCAAGTCAGCAGTCTTCCCCATGATTGTGTAGCCTATAGAACTAGACTGAAAGACCATTTAAAGGCTTTTGCAGGTGGTTTGAGTTAATTAGCTGATTAGAGTGTGGCACCAGGGGCCATCAATTTTGAACCTTTTCACAATATTCTAATTTTCTGATATGATGAATTTGAGATTTTCATTTGTTGTCATTTGTAATCATCAAAATTAAACAAAATAAACATCTGAAATATATGAGTTTGTATGTAATGTATGAATATAATATACAAGTTTCACTTTTTAAATGGAATTACTGAAATCAATCTACTTTTTCATGATATTCTAATTTTATGACCAGCACCTGTAGACAGTAGAGGAGCATTATGGGCTAAATCCCAGGACTGCATGCCTACAGTGAGGAACCAGCTATGGGGTTCGGATCAGACAGAGCTCCCCATGTCCACGCCCTGCAGTATACTTCCCCATGGTGCTTGTAATGTCACTGTGAGACACCTACACTTGGCTGCTTGTGTCAGCAGTGGCCATGCGCACTATCACTCGCTGTGCTATTTATGGGAACCCGTGAGGTCGGCAGGAGGGTGGTGGGAGAGGTTTACTGAAATGCTGCAGTCTGTATCCTGCTCCAAAATCTTAAGACTTGCTCACAAAAACATTTTTGAATGCTGGTTTTACTTGTTTTGCATGTAATGGTTGGAGGTTTATATGCTCCATGACATAACTACAATATTATTATTTATTTAATTTAATTAATAATTTAAACTGTTCTGTTTTGGGGGTGGAATGACACTGACTTTTATAGTTTCGTTTTTGCTATACATGGTCAGAATATACATAATACTAGAATAGCACCCAGAAAACGCAGACCTCCAAGCCACAAATTTTGCCCCAGATTGTGACCGTACACCTACTGTATAGTTAAAACTTGAATTTGAATCATGACCAAATTTATAATAATTATTCATTGGCACAAAGAGCAACTCTGGTAAAAATGTATTTAAAATCCATCCATAACTTTTCAAGTTATCATGTACACAGAATGACAAACTCTCCTAAAAACAAAACATGTTCCCCGAAAAGCAGATATAAACAATGAATAGATCTATATTTATCTCATTACCTGCAAAGTTTACTCTTAGATTTATATAGTATTAAAACAGTAATTGATGATCCAGTGTTAGTGAGTGATTATGCTATTATAATTTTACAAATTTAGCCAAGAAAGGAACTTTAATATCCCAAAGTTACCAGCCTGTTGGTAAGTGGTTGAGGTGTATTTTCTCATGTGACATTTATCCTATTCAAGGAGTGCATGGTAGCATGTTTGTTTGTTTTAATCTTATGTGGATTTAGCAAATGAACCATAAATTAAAACTGGCTATCATATCATGCAAACCTGTTTCTTTATGCTAATCTCAATGCAGGTCTCTGGAGTTATTCTTTGCCAGCAGCCAGAACAACAAACTCCTATATGGAGAGACTCCAAGTTCTCCTAGAGCCAGCAGGAAGTTTTCCTCCCCTCCGCCTCTTGCCATTGCCAAGAACTCTTCCCCTAACCGCAGACGCAAGCTCTCTCTCAACATCCCCATCATCACTGGGGGCAAAGCTCTTGACCTTGCTGCCCTCAGCTGCTCCTCAAATGGCTATGCAAGCATGTATTCCACCATGTCGCCATTTAGCAAGACCACCTTGGACATCAACAAGCTCTATGTGTCCAGTCCCATTTCAAGCAAAATCCCTGATGAGGGAGAAGATAAAAAGGACAAGGTTGAAGAGACATCAGTGTGCAAACAAGGTTGGTCAGCTGCAAGCAATCCTGGGAAAATACATAGTTTGCTGTAATTCTAATGTTTTAGCCAATTCTTTTTTCCTTTTAGATCTTTCTGTAAGAGAAGAGAGTGATAATGATCAAAACCACAGTGACGACGGGGACCCAGAAGCATCTCCAACCAAGTCCCCAACCACACCAAAAAACGTCAAATGCAAAAACTCCTCAGGTACAAGACCAGAAGCGTGACATAACACAAGAGCATCACAGACATCAGAGTGCATTTATTCTATTAAATTACATTTTTCTCAGTTGTAGTTAGTCATATATTTAGTTTCTTTAGATGCTACAATAATCCCTTTCAAATCTAGAATAAAAATCTCTCTTCATCAAGGGCTGGTATATCCTATGTGCTTTCTAAAGGAAATTGGGACAAAGCTGCTGTAAATAATAATGTGTTCATGGATATGAGCATGTGGGGAAAAACCAAAGCTTGGCTCTTGTAGGTGCTAAGAAAAACTTGTGTCATAGCAACTACATCAAGAGCGTGCTTTCCCTGCCACCCCCAGTAATGAGTGTTTCACTGGCACCAAGATTATTTTCGAGTTCTAATTTTATTGTTGATAAATACACTCTAGATTTTAAACAGCAAATCTTGGACAATGACATGTGAAATCTAGTGAAACTGTTGAGCCCAGTGAGATATTTCTATCTGCAAACGAGCCTGTGAGTCGAATGTGGCAGAGAGCAGAGAATCTGTTGATTTCACTGTTATGCTGATATTTGCAGGCTATATTTAGCAGCAACCATCTTAAATATCAAAGCCTCTTGAAGAGAAGAGTCTGGAGGGAAACTGTTGTGTTGGTCTCTAGTGCTCCCTAGTGGAGGCTTGTGCAAGGAAAACCAGGTTATTCTGTAGTCTGAATATATTTAGTTATTTTTAGTAAAAGGCAGTTACATAACCATTTTCTTTTAAAAATAATTTGTTTTGAATATAAAAATATGATCATTCTTTTCTGTTCTTCTTTAATGTTTTCCTTGCTTTCCTACATATCTGCTAGTTTAAAAAACATGGTCTGAATAAAGAAACATGTCTTTTTTTTGGTATTTTTCTGTAGAGTTTTCTCTCTTTTCCTATAACAATGGCATGGTCATGTCTTCGTGTCGGGAGCTCGACAACAACCGCAGTGCTCTGTCTGCTGCCTCGGCCTTTGCCATTGCCACGGCTGGAGCCAATGAGGGAACGCCTACAAAGGAAAAATATCGGCGGATGTCTCTCGCCAGCACAGGTATGCACAGCTATCTGGTCTCTGTAAGTCTCTAAAAACGTTTGGCAGAGTGGAGACAATTATTTGTCCACCTATAACTTCTCTTTGTGACATTGAGTTAACTGCAACTTTTGCCTTTTATATTGATTGCCATCTCTTTTGTCTCGCCTTTTTATCAAATTACAAATAGTAGCAAAATTTGTTGTAATTTTTCTTTTTTTAAAAGCATCAACTGTTCAAGAAGAGCAGAATTGCTTTTCTAGAGCAATTCTGTAATTCTCTTGAGATCTTTACAAAATTCAACCAGCTGTGAACAGATCAACCATTGATTGCCTTTACTGATTTCATACTGGAAAAATTTACTTGTTACATCGGCTCAATAGTCAAAAAGAAAAATGTGCCAAAAGGTGCAAAAGGTGCATGGGGGTATATACAGTACATATAGTGCGTCCAAATATATATACAGCTGAAGTCTATTATTTAACATGAATCTCAAATATAATTGTCTAGTTCAGGACTTGCTGTTTTAAAAACTAAGATTGGTTATATGTTTTAAGCATTTAGAAAAGTAAAACTTATTATACTTGTGTTTCACGATAAAAGGCAAAACATAAAAGCAATCATTTTCCACTCAATAAGCGCAAACTGTTCCAATTAAGGTGCAAAGCTGCAATTTGTAACTTCTAGAAGTTAGTTTTCACCATTTTGTTTCTGGACGGTAGCCCCAGCTTCCTAATTGGATTTAAAAATTAGCTAAATGAAAAAAAGGCTCGGTTTACATAGATATAAAATAACTTGACATTTATCAACCTTACCTTTGCATAACTATTAGGGTCCCAGATAAGCAGGAAACATTGCGCTGCAGCTTTCTCTTCATACACTTACAAGCTCTCTTCTTTTTTTATTACACAAACCAAAGTTCAAAGTCATTTAAGATATTTGTAGTCTGTTTTAACATGGTTTGTTTGCTTGTTTTTTTATGAACTTCAGGTTTCCCAACAGATCAGAGAAATGGTGACAAGGAGTTTGTGATCAGACGAGCGGCGACCAACAGAGTCCTGAATGTCCTGAGGCACTGGGTGTCCAAACACTTCCCGGTAAATGTTCTGTTCAAGATACTTTTACGTTTCTGTCTGTAGCATAGCTGCTTTGCTGAATAACCAGCAAGTATTGTAATGCTGATCCACTTTATTATTCTTTGTACAGTTTCAAGTAAAGTCATGTGTTTCTTCTGTCTCTAAAGGACTTTGAGAGTAACAATGAGCTGAAAACTAAGGTTATTGCCTTCCTGGAGGAAGTGATGCATGATCCTGAGCTGCTTACACAAGAGAGGAAAGCAGCAGCAAATATAATCAGGTATCAATGACACTGCAATATCAAACTGGATTTCATTCTTTAATTTATGTATGTCTGCCCTAAGTCAGGATTCACAGAGATCATTTGTTTGATTATTAAACAACAAATACATTTTCAAAAAATCCCAAATACAAAACAGAACAAAAGTAATTTTCAAATTGATATTAGCGAAAATGCACCTAATAACAAAAATGCACTAAATAAAAACATCCTTTAATGTTTCTTCTGGATATGAATAACTGTTCTCATCTTAATAAAACAAAACAATACAATCTACATTTGTTGAGTAAAAACCCAGTCCAGGTTAATGCTAACTTTTTCTCTCCATCAGGACTTTAACTCAGGAGGATCACAGTGACAACCAGATCACCATGGAAGATGTGACACAACTGGTGAGTCCAGTCAGTCATTTGCTGTGTTCACAGGTTGTTTACTTATCCTTTAAGAACAGGTGATTTTTAACCTTTTTACAACTGATTCTGATTCTGAACTTTTGTAGAAACGTTCAAGAGGGCAATATCAGTCCAAATGTAAGCATACATTGATTGGTTTAACATATTGAATCTTCATCTTGTACCTGACTTGTTTTGAAATACATATTGATATTCTTCTTGTGCCTAAACCAGCTGAAAAGCCTAATAGCCACATGAAGCTTTAAGAAACATTCAAGTTTTTTTGTTTTTTTTTTACTATTTTTTCTCTCTTTGAGGTAAAAGCTTTAATATGCTTAATTTGTTCTACTGTACAAAAAGATGCTTAGCATTGCAATATTTGTGATTAAAAGAAAATTGAAATAAAACAAAACAAAGTAGGATCTGGTTTTCTAATATTGTCAGAGGGGAGGGTTAAAAAAAGCTGAGGATAAGGATGTAATGTGAATAAGTCTGTGAAATGTTATGTTGTCGCTTATTTTTTATTTTTTGTTGGTTGTCTTGTATTGCTGAAAGTTACTTTTTAATACGCCGTTTAATGAAACAGTTATGTGGTAGGCTTCACCACATATGTGCTGGTCAAAACAAGCATTGCAATGTGCAGCATAAAAAAGTATATTTACTTGACTCACGCTCAGAAACAAAAAAGGGACATTGCTAGAAAACACTCCAATTATTGCAGCAGTTTAAATGAAAACACAAATAGAAATGCAAGTCATTTGTTTCACACTTTGATTTGGAAATCATGTTGGATTCAAGTTAAGTATGTTGTATTTGGAAGCCCATTTAATTTGGCAACTGAGAGGAACAGCCTGGTTTGTAATCCTGCTGTTTTTTTGTTTTTTTTTACAATACAAGCAATGCAAGCCCATAACAACATATTTCTATTAATTTTGTGTGTTCAAACAGTGAATATAATTTTCCAGCTCTATATCTCCCACTGATGTGATTAATACAAATACTCAAGCATGCAAAAAGAAAAATGTTTTATGTAAACTTGAGTTTTCAGTTTTACAAAGCCTTGTTGTATATTAAACTTTGGTTGGCTCTCAACTGGGACCCCAAGTCCAAGTAGGGCATCTTTTGGTTTTTGAACTTAGCGTATATTCCATCTATTGAGTACTAATCAAAAACACTTTGGTATTAAATAAAAAGTAATAAAAAGCTGCATTTCTGATTTCAAGTGTAACATTTTGATACTAAGTTGCAGAAATAAACACTTTTTTTATATATTCTGATTTTGATTGAAATGGCCTTTATTAGCTACTTGCTTAGTGTATACAGTTCACAGAAATCAAATAGTATATCTGAGATAAAGGAAACAAAAGGCCCTGTTTTCCACATAATTTCAACCAAATAAGGTTTTCTTTTACATTTGTAAATCTCTTTTGTGTTGAAGATAAAAGTGAGGAAAGGCCCTCATTTTCTGTCTTGATTAGTTTGCAAAGACAGGGTAAAGTTTGAAAGAGGAAGTATACAGAAAAGATTTCTGTGCACTGACATGGAACATGTCCTTTTAATTATTTACACAGTGGACATTTTTTTTACACTCCCTTAACTTTTTCTTATAGACTTTTCAACCATGCACTAACAAAAGAATAATAAGAATTACGCTGAAGTGCAGAATCCTGACTTATAAGGAGAATTATAAGTTAATTTTTTTTGTCTTGTTTTATATTCTTTAAATTTGAAAACTTTGATGTAGCCATAAATATATACAACTTTATCCAACTTTCATTAGTCTCAATATAAACACATCTGCTCTGTTACAGGTTACATATCCATTTGAAAATCTATTGCAAGACTTGAAAGTTAACACAGTCTGAGTGATTTTGCATAAACAAACAAGAAAAAACTTCAGTCTCTGGACATTTTAGGGTTTGACAAGCATAGCTCAAAAGATTTTTAGCTGTGATTGCATAAAACATGGATGTAAGCAGCAGTTGCATATAAATGATATGTTCTAGTGTTTAACTGATATATCAACTTCTTTGTGTAACTAAGGTTGGAGGGGGGAAAGCTGAACCATTTGAGAGCCACTCTGCCATGGAAATAGCAGAGCAACTAACTCTCCTTGACCACCTGGTGTTTAAAGTCATTCCCTATGAGTAAGCGTCATAATACAGCTGTACACATCAGTGACCTACGCCACAATACATCAGTTCTTTAGGTCTGTCCTATAACTTCAATTGCTTTTAAATTACAGGGAATTCTTTGGTCAAGGTTGGATGAAGAATGACAAAAATGAGAAGACCCCATATATCATGAGAACCACAAAGCACTTCAATGATGTAAGGAACATCATCTTACAGACACCTTTAGCTTATTTAACTTACCCTGATATGACAAAATGGTTTTTTTCTTGCCACCAAAGACAAGCAACCTGATCGCCACAGAGATCCTGCGATGTGACGACTTGGTCTCCCGGGTGGCTGTCATAGAGAAATGGGTGGCTGTGGCAGACATATGCCGTTGTTTGCATAACTACAATGCTGTGCTCGAAATCACCTCTTCTTTAAACCGTAGCTCCGTTTTCCGCCTCAAGAAGACCTGGCTCAAGGTTTCCAAACAGGTACCTGTCTCTGCAGATGTTGTTCCAGTTTGTTCTTGATGTTCTTTCAAAGAAAAACATTCATTATTACTCCTTTTTTTTTTATAGACCAAAACCCTCATTGACAAGCTCCAAAAGCTGGTTTCATCAGAAGGGAGGTTCAAGAACCTGAGAGAAGCTCTAAAGAAGTAAGTTCAGTTGAGACACCGTTGGTCGAAGTTCAAGAGAAAAAGGGCGGATGATGAAAATGTGTTTTCCTCCCACCAGCTGTGATCCTCCCTGTGTTCCATATCTGGGGATGTACCTCACTGATTTGGCTTTCATTGAAGAAGGAACACCAAACTACACTGAAGACAATTTGGTCAACTTCTCAAAGATGAGGATGGTAAGAGGTTTTGAGATTTCATACATAAGATGTAAATTTGAACCTAACATCTAGAAATTAACATCTTGCTATGTTTTTCTTCCTTTTAAAGATATCTCACATAATCAGAGAAATCAGGCAGTTTCAACAAACAGCATATAAGATTGACCTGCAACCAAAGGTAAATCAGTGGTGGAGCTGAGACCTTTATGTACGGTACTTGGAATAAATACCGAATGAACAAAAGACAAATATCTAAAGTGTTAAATAATAAAAATGACTACTTTACTTTAAGGCATATGATCACATGGCATCACAGAATTCAATTTAAACCCTATTTCAAAAATTGTTTATAAAATCTTAATATCATGTCATGAACACACCTCGATTCTGACTTATGTTTATGCTCTTATGTTTAAAGTCACACTAAAGAACAAAGTAAGGAAATATCTGCGTACAAAACATGTTTCTAATGATTAACTTATCTTCCTTAGGTCTTAGTCAAGACCTCATATGGACACTGCCAAATAGATCAGCGTCTGTCTCCTGTCTCCATGCATAATTGTTTCACGTTTTCTTGGTTTTTAGCATGACAGTTGTATCTGCTAGTTTTGCCAACTCGTGCCGTGCCTATTATTGATTGTTTCAAAACTAAACAAATTTATAAATGTTAAGAAATGCAGTATAAACCATAGATTAGTTTTATTTTGCTTGTGATCTATAAAAACAACAAATAGGTTTTCATAGTGGGAGAAAAATGCAAATCAGTCAAACTTTTCTTTCAATACCTTTGTAACTTTTAGTTTGTGTTTTTTTATACATAAAACTCAAAATTACTCACCTAGTGCATCTCTAAATTTAGGAAACAACTCTTCAAAAATGTTGAATACCTAGTTTTCCCCTTGGATAAACAGATTATTGTCTTGTGGGTTATTTAAAAAAAAATCTAAGAGATTAACAGCACCTTAGGAGAAGCATCCTGTGATGGACCGAGTTAAAAAAACAGGAGGAGTCACAGGATATTAATTAGAAAAATAGGGTTTTTTATTTTAACCCAACAAATAGATGACAAGATAAACTGAGCTCATAAAAGAGGTCAAAGAAACAAAACTGAACTCAGGCAAAAATGTAAACAAACTGGCTGTACAAACAAACATAACTGACCTACAAAGAAATGACAGACAGGGGTATATATACTGGCTGATCAGACCAATTTAGACACAATAGGGGTAACTAAACAGAATACAATTACAAACAAAACAAATAACAGTACAGCCAAGTTTGACTAAACTAAAGACTCACAAAATGAAAATCAAAACCATTAAAGTCCAAATACCAATATTCACCCAAATGCAAAAACTCATCTAAAGAAAGAAACTACACACTCCCCCACCAGCAAGGACCAGTGGTGCAGTCCAATAGGCATCCAAATTTGCTGAGCCCTGGCCCCCCATCTTTTGTCAACTTCAGAGTGTGGCCATGGATTTGGCCATCACACACTCCCCCACTTCCTGATCTTCCCTCTGGCTCCGAGAAAGGTAATCAGCAGTGGTGTTGTCCTTGCCGGGGATGTAGTGAACCTTAAACCGAAATGGCTGCATTGCAAGGTACCATCTGGTGATTCTCCCATTAGTGTCCTTCATTCTTTCTAGCCCTCACTGGAGGGCTCTGTGATCAGTCTGAAGTGTGAATTCTCTTCCTAGCAAATAATATTTGAATGAGTCAAGGGCCCATTTAATAGCCAAGGCTTCCTTCTCCACGGTTGCATAGCGCCCCTCTCTTGGCAGCAGCTTGCGGCTGATGTAGGCAACTGGATGTTGGTCCTCCGGTGGTCCCTGCAGAAGCACTGCCCCAAGGCCTCTTTCAGAAGCATCAGTCTGCAACACAAAGTCTTTTGCAAAATCAGGTGAGTGCAAAACTGGATTCTTACTCAGAGATTGGCTAATGTCCTTAAATGCTGCAATAGCCTCTGCTGTCCACTGAATTTTAGTGGGACTTCTGGAGCCCGTCATGTCTGTTAGGAATGCTGCTCTAGCTGAAAAATTAGGAATGAATCTGTGGTAGAATGCAGCCATGCCAAGAAAAGACCGCAGCTGTTTCCTGGTTTGTTGGAGCGGACAGGATGCTATCGCATTGATTTTATCAACTTGAGGTTTCAGAGTACCACCTCCAATGGTGTACCCCAGGTACTGTATTTCTGTCCTGGCAAGAGCACACTTTGCTGGATTGATGGTAAGACCTGCTAAACGCAGCCGATCCAGGACCTCCTTTAGATGGTGAACATGCTCTTCCCAAGTTGCACTGAAAACCACAACATCATCAAGGTATGCACAGGTGAATGCTGAGAGCCCAGAGAGTACCTGATCCATTAGTCTTTGAAATGTTGCTGGGGCCCCATGGAGACCGAATGGCAGGACTGTGAACTCGAACAATCCCCAGGGGGTGCGAAACGCTGTCAGCTCCTGGGACTGTTTAGTGAGAGGCACCTGCCAGTACCCCTTAGACAGATCAATAGTTGTTAAGTATCTTGCTGCCCCCAGGTGCTCGATGAGGTCATCAATACGTGGCATTGGGTAAGAGTCAAATTTTGATATAGAGTTGAGGTACCTGAAGTCGATGCAAAATCTTATTTTGCCATCCTTTTTCGGAACCAACACAACAGGGTTGCACCACTCACTTGTTGAAGGTTGGATGATTCCTAGAGACAGCATGAGGTCCATCTCCTCCTTCAGCTCCACCCGGAAGCGTTCGGGTATCCTGTAACTCATACGCTTTATGGCAGCATCTGGTTTTAGAACAATGCTGTGCTCCACCAGAGTGGTGCGACCTGGACACTCTTGAAATATGTCAGAAGTAATAAGAGGTGTTACCTGAGACTGTTGCTCGCTGGTGAGATGGCTTAGGTCCAGCACAGAGGATGTTACTGAGGGCAAATAGTCATTAACTTCTTCCTCCTCCTCCACTCTGTGAATAAGCAACACCTCAGTTTCATTCTCCTTCCTTGGAACCCACTCCTTGAGAAGGTTAACATGGAGCACTCGACTCCCTCGCTGGAGACCTGGTGTAGAGACTTGATAGGTAGTAGGTCCAGTTTTCCTCAGTACTTCAAAGGGTCCCTGCCATTTTGCTAGCAACTTGCTGTCAGAAGTTGGCAACATTACCAAAACCTTCTGGCCAGGAGCAAAACTTCTCTGGCGAGCTTTCTTGTCAAACCAAACCTTTTGGCGTTTCTGAGCAGCTGCCATGTGACTCTGAGCCAACTCACTCATTTGCTGCAGTTTATCCCTCATATGGAGAACAAATGAAATAATGTTGACTGGATCCTCTTTACTCTGATCTCCCTCCCATGCATCTCTCAGCAGGGTCAGAGGGCCCCTCACATCATGGCCATAGAGGAGCTCAAATGGGGAGAAACCAGTGGAAGCCTGAGGAACCTCCCTGTAGGCAAAAAGGAGGTATGGCAACCACTGGTCCCAATCAGAGCCTGTATCATTCACAAACTTACGTAGCATTTGTTTGAGAGTTTGGTTAAAACGCTCTGTCAGGCCATCCGTCTGTGGGTGGTATGGTGTTGTCCTCATGCTCCTGATGCCCAACAGCTTATAGACCTGTTTCAAGAGTGTGGACATAAAGTTAGTGCCCTGATCGGTTAAAATCTCCTGTGGAAATCCAACCCTTGAGAAAAATTGAACTAGTGAGGAAGCCACATGTTTTGCTTTAACAGTCTTTAGTGGAAAAACTTCAGGATATCTTGTTGCATAGTCTGTGATGACAAGCATGAAGCGATTTCCAGATTTACTTTATTCCACCGGGCCCACTACATCCATCCCAAGGCGTAGAAAAGGTGCGCCAATAATGGGAAGGGGTTGAAGTGGTGCTTTGCTAGGGACTCTCATTGAGGTTTTCTGACACTCAGGGCAGCTTCTGCAAAATAAAGCAACATCTGATCTTAAACCAGACCAGAAAAAATATCGCTTGATGCGAGCAGTGGTCTTATACTTCCCTAGGTGGCCAGCCCAGGGAATAGAGTGTCCCAAAGTCAGCACTGTTTCACGAGCCTCCTTAGGGACAACTAACTTCTTTAACTGGCCATGTTGATGATATAAAATGCCATCTTGCAGTATATACTGCTCTTTATTTGTGTCAGATCCTACAGAGGCCTCCCTCCTAGCCTTCAGCAACAGGGCAAATAAAGTTGGATCATTCTGCTGCATTTGTCTGATGTTTGTGGGTATTGAAAAACCCAGTGGCATATCTGGAGCCACTTCAACTGAAGTCTCACCCAGTGCATGTTGAAATTTCTCACGCCTTCTTTGGCTGCGTGGCTTCCGAGACGTCCCAGGTTCTGTCTGCAACTCAGCCTCGAAAAAAGGTAAAGCACTAAGTGTTGCAAAATGTTCATCTTGATTTTTAGCTTGGGCTCTGGTTACAGCCACATTACAGCTCTGCACATCCCTCAACAAGTCATAGATAACAGGCAGATCCTCCCCCAAAACTACAGGATAGGATAGGTTATCAGCTACCCCAACCTTCAACAGATAGGGAGCTCCCTGCACCTCAACAAACATATCAGCAGTGGGGTATGATTTCTCATCACCATGTACACAGCGAACTGATATCGTTTCAGAAGGGCATATACAATTACAGGTGCTGGTCATAAAATTAGAATATCATGAAAAAGTAGATTGATTTCAGTAATTCCATTTAAAAAGTGAAACTTGTATATTATATTCATACATTACATACAAACTCATATATTTCAGATGTTTCTTTTGTTTAATTTTGATGATTACAAATGACAACAAGTGAAAATCTCAAATTCATCATATCAGAAAATTAGAATATTGTGAAAAGGTTCAAAATTGATGGCCCCTGGTGCCACACTCTAATCAGCTAATTAACTCAAACCACCTGCAAAAGCCTTTAAATGGTCTTTCAGTCTAGTTCTATAGGCTACACAATCATGGGGAAGACTGCTGACTTGACAGTTGTCCAAAAGACGACCATCGACACCTTGCACAAGGAGGGCAAGACACAAAAGGTCATCGCTAAAGAGGCTGGCTGTTCACAGAGCTCAGTGTCCAAGCACATTAATAGAGAGGCGAAGGGAAGGAAAAGATGTGGTCGAAAAAAGTGTACAAGCAAGAGAGATAACCGCACCCTGGAGAGGATTGTGAAACAAAACCCATTCAAAAATGTGGGGGAGATTCACAAAGAGTGGACTGCAGCTGGAGTGAGTGCTTCAAGAACCACCACACACAGACGTATGAAAGACATGGGTTTCTGCTGTCGCATTCCTTGTGTCAAGCCACTCTTGAACCACAGACAGCGTCAGAAGCGTCTTGCCTGGGCTAAAGAGAAACAGGACTGGACTGCTGGTGAGTGGTCCAAAGTCATGTTCTCTGAAAGTAAATTTTGCATTTCCTTTGGAAATCAAAGTCAGTAACACAGGCCAAAGGAGGCCCAACTAAATACTGAGTGCTGTACATGCTCATACTTTTCAGTTGGCCAACATTTCTATAAATCCTTTGTTTTTATTGGTCTTCAGTAATATTCTAATTTTCTGATATGATGAATTTGAGATTTTCATTTGTTGTCATTTGTAATCATCAAAATTAAACAAAATAAACATCTGAAATATATGAGTTTGTATGTAATGTATGAATATAATATACAAGTTTCACTTTTTAAATTGAATTACTGAAATCAATCTACTTTTTCATGATATTCTAATTTTATGACCAGCACCTGTAGTTGGTACATGGTTCTTGTGCACTAGAGTCTGTGGGCTGCCAGTATCTATTAAAGCATTTATTTCATGCCCAGCAATCTTCCCTGTAATGATTTTACTTGACTGCTTTATTTCAAGTTTAACATCCACATTCTGATGAGGCACAAAACACACTTGAGTTAGCTTACTTTGATTCTTAGGACACATGGGTTTGGTGTGACCTTCTTGTCCACAGAGGTAACACACTGGAGGCCTTTTTCCTGCCTTAGAAGGCTGGTTTTCTCCTAAAAAAGGCTTACCCCCACCCTTTGCTAGCTTCTGATGAGGCTGATAAGGTTGTAACCGACGTGAACCTTTGGCAGCTCTCCATGCACTGTTGCTCCATGGCTGACTCCTACTTCTGGCGGCCACAAACACGTCAGCGAGAGTAGCAGCTTCTGCGGCAGACTTCGGATTGTGCTCCTTGATCCAAACCTGAAGCTCAGGACACAACATTCTCAAAAATTGTTCCAGAATAATCAGTTCACCAACTTGTTTCAGTTTTATCTTTAGGCTGAACCCACTTCTCATAAAGTTCTTTCAGCCTCGAATATAATTCTTTTGGACTCTCATCAAGAACATCAAGGCAGCGAAATCTTTGTCGGTAGGTTTCTGGATTTATATCATATTTTTGTAAAATGGCAGCTTTTACCTTTCGATATTCCAGGGAATCATCCACATCCATGTTAACATAGGCACAGCGAGCCTTACCCGTCAGAAGAGGAATGAGATGGAAAACCCAGTCTGATTGTGGCCAACGATAAGCAGCTGCAATTCTCTCAAACGTGGTCAGAAAGTGCTAAACATCATCTTCAGCAGTCAATTTTTCCAATTGAGGATGAGGAAGGTGCACAGACTGACCTGTTGAGCTGAAAGCTGAATCCTCAGGTTGAGATGTTGCTTGAATCTGATCAATTTGAGTTGTAACAGGTGGTGGATCAGTTGATGTGGGCTCAGGGGGCGGGGTTGTCCTGGCCTGTATTTCCATCTGCAAAAGCCGAAACTGATGTTGCAAGCTCCTAAAGCGCTGTTCTTGTTGTGCAGAAACTTCTCTCTGCTTTTTCTCCCGAACTTCCTGTTGTCCCATGAAAGCCCGAAGAATCCCAGCAATATCATGCAGAGTTGGCTCTCTGGGCTCCTCCTCATCAGTGGCTTCAGCTGCTGCTGCTGAAGCTCCTCCTTCCATTTCCTGACTCTCTGATTGCTGGGAAGCCTCTTTGGTCTCAACCTTATTTCCTTTTCTTGGGCGCAGACCGTTCTGCATGGCTCAAAAAGTTTGTTGGTGGGGGAAAAATTGCTCACACAAAAAAAAACTGAGAAAAGAAAAAAAATCCTGGCTCCTCAAATCTTCACTTCTGACACCACATGTGATGGACCGAGTTAAAAAAACAGGAGGAGTCACAGGATATTAATTAGAAAAATAGGGTTTTTTATTTTAACCCAAAAAATAGATGACAAGATAAACTGAGCTCATAAAAGAGGTCAAAGAAACAAAACAGAACTCAGGCAAAAATGTAAACAAACTGGCTGTACAAACAAACATAACTGACCTACAAAGAAATGACAGACATAGGTATATATACTGGCTGATCAGACCAATTTAGACACAATAGGGGTAACTAAACAGAATACAATTACAAACAAAACAAATAACAGTACAGCTAAGTTTGACTAAACTAAAGACTCACAAAATGAAAATCAAAACCATTAAAGTCCAAATACCAATATTCACCTAAATGCAAAAAACTCATCTAAAGAAAGAAACTACACATTCCCCCACCAGCAAGGACCAGTGGTGCAGTCCAATCAGCATCCAAATTTGCTGAGCCCTGGCCCCCCATCTTTTGTCAACTTCAGAGTGTGGCCGTGGATTTGGCCATCACACATCCCTTTAAATAAGTTTCTGTTAGACTGTTGAATGATCTATATCAACCTGCCATCACTTGTAACTTGAACTTAGAGGCATCTGAACTCCTCTCCTCAAAGTAAAGATTCAAGAGAAAGCCTTTTATTCTCTTCAAGTAGAATTGCCCTGTCTACAGATTTTAATCATCACTGCATTACAGCTATTAGATTATCCCTTTTATCCTAAGAGCTGTGAAGTCCATTGGATTCACCTTCAGGTTTTTATTTATTTATTTATTTTTATGGCAGACTGCCCAACAGGGAGGAGAGACATTTTAGACTTTGATGTATAAGGTAACAGGATACCTTGTATGGAATATAAAGCTTTGGACCACCACTTGGAGCTAAATCTGTATGGGGACAGTATGGATGGTTCCTGGATGTGCCATTTTATAGCATCATAAACTAGCATTAGAAGCTAACCAGTATGTACTGTAGCTTAAAGTCTTTTATTATCCTATCTGTAAATGATCACTTTGAGAGAACTTAAAGGAATATGGTACCATAGATAATGCAATTGAGCTGCATTCTTGACCATGAAGCAATGGAAACAGAAAGATTGGAAACATTGCATACATTGGACTAAACTAAAATAGTTACACATTACTTTTTGAAAGTGTCTTCAAAGCAGTTGATTTGATAGACAAGTCTTTGTTTTAAATAGTTAAGAAAAAAAACAGAGTATTTTTAGACAGGAGCACAGATTCTGATCTTGGAAAGCAAAGGCTGTTTGGTGGGATGTATCAGCTAAAAATCTAACTCTCTTAAAACCTGAAAGTTTTACAGGCTACATATTAATTGAAATACAATGCTTATCCTGATCATTTTCCATTAATGAAAGCACAGCAAATTAAATCTGGACTTTGGGGAATTGAGGTTGTATGGTTTTTAAATGCTAATTAATAAATATAAGTCGTTCCACATCTTTATTAATTCTGATGTCTGATATAGACACATTTTCATGTCTTTTCAAATTCACTTTTCCGTCTGAAGAAGACCTGGCGTTTATTGTAAAGTGGCTGCACTGTAAAAATGATATATCTGGATGTCAGAGCTTTTTTATTTCTGAATTAAACATGATAACTGTTTAGTTTAAGTCTCTTAACAATTGTTGTTTCTTGGTCTGTTCCAGGTAGCTCAGTACCTACTGGACAAGAGCTTTGTTCTTGATGAGGAAAGCATGTATGAAGCCTCACTCAGAATTGAGCCTAAAGTGCCCAACTAATGGGGAAACTGGTCCTTCACACATTTTCTTTGTTAATATAACATATAAGTTAACATCCACATTTGCATATGTATAGCTGTACATGTTAAAGATATATGTTCTTTTGTAAAGTAGATGTTTAAACTTGTTTGATGACACATTTTCGGTGTATATTTTTTGGTCTGTTGTCCTGTTGACACCTTGACTTTTATTTTTAGTTTTTGTTTAAGTAATCAAATAATAATAACAATAATAATATTAACAATAATAGAGGTCACTGTAGTTGCATGCAACTGTGTTTCTTAGTGACCAATGACATTATTTTGCATCATATACTACTGTGTCGAATTTGCACTTACTGAGCACTAATGCTGCTGGCTGTTTTTCAGCAGGCTTGAGTTTTATTGATCAATGAAGTTCTCTGCAAACAATGTAGCATTGTATAAATGAATTGCAAAAAAAAAAAAAAAGAAGAAGAATAAGAAAAAAAATCAGGTAAATGAGCCCATAGGAAATAGGCTAATTGTTTTTTAAAAGAGGAAACAATGATCAGTGGAAATGACAGCAAGATATCCAAAGTATTTGTGTCTCTGTGCTTCCCAAACCAAAAATGGAAGATATTTATGTCTTCGTGTATGTTTAATAATCTAAATATGGTTGTTTCCAACTGTTTCTTATTAATTCCCTGAGTTTCGTTGTAAAGTAATCTAATCTGACCAACAAGGAATGAAAATTAAGATGGTGCTTCGTGTTTAGTCATCTTATGGTTTAATTAGGCTCACATCCACCTCAGCTCCAATAAACTTCACAGAGCTTTGTATCATTTATTTGTTTTGTTTTTTTGTTTTCCTACAATTATCTTAAAGCAGGGGCTGTTTTGTTATTCAAAAGCCAGTTGCTGATAATCTCACTGCATATGTCTGATCTCCTTTAGAAAGAGCACAATAACAGTACCAACCTGGATATAAGGGCAGAGGTGATCATATGTTATAGAGGGGGGTGTCCAACATTTTCCAACAAATCATAAAATAGCAGAAGCTAATTACTATCCAGAAATGTTATTTCTTAGAGTACATTCATCTTGTCAGCTTCACAGGGGTATGCTAAAAAGGTTTGACCTAACCTAAACAGTTTTCTTTCAATCTTTTCTTGGCCTGTTTTCTTTCTACCTGATTTTTAACAGAAACCCAAAATAAAAAGTTTGCCAGGGAGCTTTAATTTTATGCTCAGAATGGTATTCATATGCATCAATGCATAAACTGATGCCCTCCTAAGGCAAAACCTGAAACGTGAGTCTCCTGCAAAAGTTTGACTTCATAATGAGAAAATATGAAATATGTTGTCCTAAATGGCAGTAGCTTGAAGACACCGGCACCCTGCAGCGGTATATAAAAGAAATCTGAGGTATGCTTTTGGACAATATGCGTTTTATTTTCTTCAGTGATGAGCAAATGTTTGGGCTTATACTGTCTTTGCATAGACCCAAATTGTACAAGCATTCAAATATCTTTCATCCTCTGCTATTTTACATTTTTATTCTGATGCACCCATGCATGCTTTGCCATGTTTCTCCCAAAATCTGTGCATCCAGAATAGGTAAGTTTATATTAGCATTGAGGTGTTTAGATAAGCCTTGCTTTTCTTGGGTTTCTTTTAACAGCAATAGTGGCTTGTTTTTGTTTTTTTTGTTTGTTTGGTTTTTTTTTTTTGGACAGTGGGCTGACAGGAAAGGGACATGCCACAAGCCAGATTCGAACCCGGGGTCGGCCAGAACCTTGCTTTTCTGCATATAGTCAGTTTTAGTCATGAGGCTTCAGTGTGCAATAGTAACACATCTGTCATAGCATTATTTTGCAATGATGTTGAAAAGATGTTGAAAGATGTTTTGTACAGACGGAGGACACAAAAAGTTCAAAAACTGCTTGGTCTCAATACTGTCTGATGTGCATTAATATTGTGATCGCACATGTTACATTTAGTTTGTTCATTCCCTTATATCGAAATTCCTGGTATGACATTGGAGGAAAAAAATATTTTTTCGAAGGAGAGAGAGCTTTTGGTGGTTGAGAAGAAATTGATTCTCTCTCTGTATGTCCATTTAACACATCTGCATTTCTCAAGTAAATAATCGTTGAAGCCAAAAAATCTCCACCATATCCTTTTCATGTCCAACCAAAAACTGGTCATATATCCATTTAGCGTCATCATCCAGTGTGGTAATAATGCTGTAGTTTTAGCTATTTTTCTTAGCAGAAAGTTGGGTTTCAATATAACTTATCCATTATAAAAACCACTGGGAAGGCAGATTGTGATCATTTTATATTTTCTGCTATAAGGAAATGTTGATTTTTTTTTTTTTTTGCCTCTCAAAAACAATACCCTATTCAACTATTAAACATCTATAGGATGTTAAGTTTCTTTCTGCCTTTTATTTTAATTTTTTTTACAGTCCAGTAAATGTTGTTGCCTTTAATGGCCATCAAGCAATGTGTTCCAGACTTCATCTCTGAGTATTTTTCAATTAACTTGAAATTGACAAAAAATGCAGTGTGATTACTTTAACAGGAAAGTGTTTGACTCTTTTTTTTATCAGGTTCAACTCTGAGTTAAAGCTGCAAGATTTGCGACAAATTTCAAGATTAAGACAATTTATTCTATTATATATTGCAATTATTTAAGTTTTAAAAAAAAGATAGTCATCTGATTTCGGTTACTGAAAAGGTTAACACAACGGCACAGTTTGTGCAAACCTGTCTTAGAGGACTCACTGCAATGAACACATGCCGATCTAAATGTTGTACCTTCAAAATTGGGTTCTACTTCTGTAGATTCAAAGGTTGTTGCTCTTCTGTAATTAAAAAAAGACAATCTGTCCTTGCTGTTCCAGTGATTGTGGAACGTGACTGTATATCACTCTGTTATATGCATTGCTGTTAAAAAAAAACTATGATAAAATGTATGTGAATGACCTCTGCCTGCAGCATTCAAACACTATTTTTGTAGTAGTATACAAGAGTTAACATGCTCTTTATATGAACCTGGGGAAGTATTTTGTACTTTGTTGTTTATTCACTTCACTGACACGTGCTGTACATTTTGTACATGCAAGCTGGCATATTTCTCAATGTGGAACAGTGTAACCCTTTCAAAAACAAGCTCTATGTAAAATGCTACAACAGTGTGGTCTTGAAACCATGACTTAGAGGTAGACCCACAACTTCAAAGTGTTTGCATTTATACTGTAATCCTGTTTATAATCATTTCTCTTAGCAGGAATATAGTAACGTAGTGCTTATTCTGTGAATATCTGTATGTATTTTTACTATGTATGTACAGTACACTTTTATGGCTCATGTAGTAGGCATGCAACACCTTCACAGACAGAATAAACTATTTACTGATACTGTATACACCTATACATGCACATAATCTTATAAGGTATTTAAACAAATAAACATTTTTGCTGTTAGCAATACCCAGTGGTATGAAAATTATCTTTCAACCCTCTTGTTTCCACTGCTTAAGAATTATTCCACATTTTGTAAGAAAAATTAATGAGAAAATAAGAAAATTATGACGTTGAACATAACAAGAAATAAACAGTATGTTTACAAATTACCTCTTGTTAATAAATCCATTTTATCTCAGGAGTATCTGGTCTCAAGTGTTTTTGTAGATCTAATAGTTGTGCAAATTAGTAATAATATTCAACTATACCTGTATGCAGTGTCTAGCAAGGGAACTAAGAAACCTTTTCAACAACTTCAATTTCATTGTACTACTTTGAGAAAAGACTTTGAGATTTTAATTCAGGAAAAGTAAGCTCATTAATACGGAAGAGGATTAGGGCCACTGAAAAAAAAAAAGTTAACTGACTTTTTTTTTTATTTCAGTATAGTATGGGAAAAAAGTCAGAATTCTGACTTTAATCTCTTTTTCCAGAATCTCAGAATTCTGACTGAATCCTGACAATAAAAAAGTCAGAATTCTGAGAAAAAAGTCTGAATTCTGAGATTAAAGTCAGAATTCTGAGAAAAAAGTCAGAATTCTGAGATTAAAGTCAGAATTCTGAGAAAAAAGTCAGAATTCTGACATTAAAGTCAGAATTCTGACTTTTTTCCCCCATACTATACTGAAATAAAATTAAAAAATCTGTTAACGTTTTTTTTTTTTTTCATTGGCCCTAATCCTCTTCCGTACATTAAGGATAATATAAAATATAAGAACATAAAGATCAAAACTGCACAAGAAACTAAATACAAACCATCACAAACTGGGTTTAAATTGGTAAAGAGGCAAACTGACCTGCAACTTTCAAAAGTGAATGGTCTTTTTAATTTCTAAAAATAAAAATAAAGAGATTTATATTTTAACTTCTGAGGCAGCAGACTGCTTTTTTCTTACACAAAAAGGTTTTAAGAGAAGTTCAAAGTGGCAAAATGATCAGCAGCCTAAGACGGGTTATTTCCAAAAGGCAAGTTGTGTGGTAGGTTCCATTGTTTGCTTTTTGCATTTATTATGGTTCCAGCATTGTTAATGGGTCCAGCATCAGATACCTTAATATTTCCCATATTTCTCCATGACTTTTTTTTTTTACATTGCTGATGTATATTTTAGGCAGAGGTGTCAAGTAACGAAGAACAAATACTTGTTACTGTACGTAAGTACACTTTTTAGGTATCTATACTTTACTCCATTACTTATTTTTCTTTCTACTTCTGACTTCTACTCATTACATTTTCACACAAGTATCTGTACTTTCTATTTGTTACATTTTTAAAACAAACGTTACTCGTTACTCTTGGCTTCGGTTTAATGTTTATAAATATTTATTTCACGTCATGTGCGCCATCCAATGCAGATCATTGGCGCCATCCACATCTAGTGAAAACTAGTATAATTGGATGAGTCATATAACGCAAATACTCATTGGTTAGCTATTCCACAAATTTGTGCTGACACTAAGGGAAATCATCAGAAGCAAGCAGGTGTTCTTCAAACTGCAAACGTGAATTGTCTATGCCATGCTACAATGTCGGATTCAGAAAAAGATGTTGAAATGTCTGAAAGGTTGGACACAGGCGAGAGCGTATCGGGAGATGGAGACGGAGATCAACAAGACCTCCCGTCATCCTATCCCAAAGAATTTTTTGAAATAGTAAAAAAATTGAGCTTTCAATTCATATAGTGGCATCTGGCTGTTTTTATTAAAGGTTACTTTATACTTTTATACTTTAAGTAATTTTTGGAGCACATACTTTTTCACTTTTACTTTAGTAAAGAGGTCAAGTTAATACTTCAACTTTCTATACATCTACTTAAGTAATATATGTGTGTACTTTTGACACCACTGCTTTTAGGGCTCCAAAGCAACAGTGTTACTCTGGGGTTATCTGACCTGGAATGCTAGCCAGTGCATTCCTGTAACAACTAAAACCCACATTATTTGTTTATATTAGGGTTTTTTTTTTTTTTTTTTTTTGCAATCACCTTTACTTATAATTTCTTGTAAATATCCATTTTATGCAGAATGTTTATTCATAATAGTAGGTAAGTAATGACAATGGAAAAGATTTACACCCCAGAACTCAAAACTGAAAGAGTTTTATTCACTACAGTACCTTTTATGTAGCAATTACAGGTGTTTAAATATATGCTTCTATAAAGGCAGCAGGAAAGTATAGTTTGTCTTTATTTAGAAAATATGGATGTTTTGCTCGTTAATTTTCCTGTTGGAACAGTGTAGACTGACCCTGAAGTTCTGGTGTCTATTCGCTTTCGGGCCATGGGTGTAGGTTTGCAGCAGTAGAAGAGTTCTGGATGGAGAATATTTACAGACGAAAAACATGTTTTATCTAAAGGCAAAATTTGTATTTATTTTTTTACAATTTTGATATAATTCCTGCTCTAAGTGGGTCGCTCTGTGAGCTAAAGACATGTTTTAATGTCTCTATACTCCAGTCAACAATTAATCGATTACTAAATTTGTTGACATTATTTCAATATTTTATTAATCCAATGAATTGTTTCAGCCCTAAATAAAATACATAAAATGGGTTAAACAGAGTAACTATATCCTAGATGTACAACTTGTTGAGTGAAGTTAATATATTACGTGCTCAGTTCCTCTTCTAGTTCCAGTGACTGTGTAAATACAGTACATTTATTTGGCGTCCCTTGAATCTATTATTTCACTTTGTTTTATGATGCAAAGAGAACATTTCAAAGATAAGAGTGGGTTTTACCCCTGTTTACCTCTGCACCACTCTATATCTTCAAAATAAAAAAAGTATGAATCCACATATAACAGACATATTTAGACTATATTCTGTTAAATAGGCCCAGATTTACCAACTGCCGTAGTCGCTGGTAATTTCAAATGCAAACCTTTTCAAAGAGGAAACAAGTCCTACTTCCTCATTCATCAGAGCCAGTTAAGCTTCAGTCATTGATAAACAGCATCTAGTGTGTGTAGTGCTTATAACATTTGTATAGATATAGCAAGAAATGCTGCTTTTCTCTTTAAAGGAAATACACCCTGATTTTCTGTCAATCATGGAAAAAAACAAGCATGCATATTTTTGCATAGGACCAATGACATTACTCTACGGAAGAGGATTGGGGCCACTGAGAAAAAAAAAAAAAAAAAATTAACTGATTTTTAAATTTTATTTCAGTTTAATATGAGAAAAAGGTCAGAATTCTGACTTTTTTCTTGGAATTCTGACTTTTTTTTTTCAGAATTCTGACTTTTTTCCCATATAAAATGTAAAAATTTGTTTCAATTTTTTTTTTTTTTCAGTGGCCCTAATCCTCTTCCATAATAGACCAATGGTGTCTCTACCAAATTTTAAATCAAACCCTTGCTTTCGGCCACCCCTCAGTGTACATTGGTTATTGCCTGGCCACCCTTATAAACATTTTCTGGTTACGCCTCTGGCTATAGCCAGCAGGGTTTCACCCTCTCCTCTCTTCCATGGTTACTAAGTGTTAAATGAGGAGCTGTGTTTTTATTGGTGCCTATTTCCGAAACAAAGCTGACGTCCCAGTTTCCTAGTCCGGTAGCATTTCACCTCGTGACCGCCTCATCTGTTTTCTCTCCACCTTCACCTCCGGCTGCAGCGCTGATTAGTGACCATGAAGGGCGTCTGGCTCGTGCTTTGCTCCTTGTATTTAACGTCAGCCTTCTACCTGACTAAAACAGGTAAGCGCACAGTCGCTCACACTTTGTTTTGTTCGCTTCTGCCTACGTTTCACTTTCATCATTTCAACAAAGTGTCGTGCTTATTTGAGTATTTTATTTTCTGCACCATCTGCGTTTAAACCATTTTTCTTTTCTTTTTTTTAGACGAATTTCATTTTAAATCATGGATCGCACAGGTGGGTTTGTTTACATTATTTCTTACTATTTAAAATGTGATGTAACCGTATGCGGAAGTAATCTAAGGGGGAAAAAATCACTGCAACACAGATAAAGATAAAACCTCTTCATGCAGTACAACAAAGCATACAACTTCAAGGAGTACTACAAAAGGCTCCAGATATTCACAGAAAACAAAAGGAGGATCGAAAAGCACAATGAAGGAAATCATTCTTTCACAAGTAGGAATTTATTCTGTCTATTAATTTTTCACCATTTACACCATCTCTCTACATTATCTTATGTCCTGTTTTTTTTTTTTCTTTCTCCATGAAGTGGCGCTAAACCAATTTTCAGACATGACTTTTAATGAGTTTCGAAAGTCTTTCCTCTTGTCTGAACCGCAGGTAATATGTCCAGATTTTTGCTTCCAAAGAGCTTTTGTTGTGCTTTTTTTCTGTTTTCTTTAACTTTCCTTGTGAATTGCAGAACTGCTCTGCCACCAAGGGAAACCACTTCAGCAGTAATGGACCATATCCAGACTCTATTGACTGGAGAAAGAAGGGGAATTATATTACACCAGTTAAGAGTCAGGTGAATTTGAATTGAAACATTTGTGTCTACTGATCAGGCACAACGTTTTTCTTTCTACTTTTACTGAGAAAAACAACATACCGACCCCATATTTCTGCCAAAAAGTTTTTTATTGTTCCTTTTTTTTTTTTGATTATTAGTGTCAAATATTATTTTGCAATGTATTTAACCCTTTCATGCATGAATTACGATAGTTTATGTTATGATTTTTTTACCAAGTGTTTTTATTACTCTTTATGAATGAAAAAAAACATTTTCATAAATTTTTTTTAAAAATATACTTTCTTTAGGGAGTTGGTAACATGTCCACTTGGGTGGACAATGCGCATTTGTGCAACTGATATAACCTTGTTTTGTTTTGTTTCAAAGAAAACTATTGTTACTTGATGGCCCCATATTTTTTTTACCTGCAAGGATCGCCTAGAATAGAAGGAATGAGCAGATATTCCTCTCCCTCACAACCCATGTGCTCCTCTGTCAGCCATTTTGTTTTTTTTTTGAGGAAAAAAAAGTCACTTGCAAAGGCTGAGGAGTAGGTGGCAGTTTGACAAGTGGCAGGATGATACATTAGCGTCCACTGTAGTAACATATGTGCAAATGTGACATTAAAACATGTTCATTTAAGAGAAAACAACCATTTAATAACTGTCCACTGTAAACTCACGGGTTCCTTTTCTTTCTTTTTATTTTATTTTAAGTTCTAACTTTTGTTTACTACAGACATAAAAGCACATTATAACAATTTCAATCTACAAGCCATTCATTATTTTTTGTTTTGTGCATATTTCTTTATTTACAACCTTACTTGTTATTTTGACAATTTATACTTTAAATGTATTTATTATACCTTTATTATACTCCTGTGCTTACGTTCCAATGTTTAAATGGTGTTGAAAGATAAGATGCTGTAAAACAGAGGTACCCTGGTCCAGTCATCGAGGGCCACCATCCGGTAACCTCTAGATCAGAGGTCATGGATTAGCGGACCGGGGTCTGAATCCGGACCCACCTGCTGGCTAATCCGGACCCAAACTGATTTAAAACATCTATAAATTACTGCATGTTGCCCAACGACAGTGTCTAACTTCACTTGCGCCACTTGGCCTGTTAATATGGCTCACAAATGAGCACATTGATATGTGCTTGAGAATGGCTATGTGACCATTCAAACCCAGGTTTAAAAGCCTTGCAGGTCAGCTTAAAGCCCACTTCTCTCATTAAAGGAATAGTACACCCAAAACATGATTAGCCTTCATTTTCTACTCACCCCCATGCTGAACAACACTCTGGAGTACTTTTTTGATATCTCAAATGCATCTGGAGATCTGGGAGGCTTCTTGCTGTCTGCTGACATTCAAATAATGGAGGTCTATGGCGCTCGAGGCAGAAAGGTCCATAAAAGTCCACAAAAAACGTGTCAATATTCCTCCATACTGCTCGTCCAATGTATTCCAAGTGTCCTGAGTGGGTAGCGTCCATAATTTACTCGAAACGAAGTCATTTAGAATGTTTTTAGAGCATAAACAGTAGTGTATAGGACTTCCTCAAAGCGCGCGCATGCGAGTTCACGAGTCTACGGAAACCGCGGCAGACCAAACAAGATGAAAGTGCGCATTCAGCGTCTGCTCTGCCGATAATGCAAGCGTAGAAGAAGAAATGTGCTGTTTACCTGTGCAAAGAAAGAAACAACGAAAGAAGAATGTCTGAGGACTTCATTGTTGAGGAAGAGCATGAGTTCTTTGCCGAGCTGAATGCTTCTTTCGTTGTTTCTTTCTTTGCACAGGTAAACAGCACATTTCTTCTTCTACGCTTGTATTATCGGCAGAGCAGACGCTGAATGCGCACTTTCATCTGGTTTGGTCTGCCGCGGTTTCCGTAGACTCGTGAACTCGCATGAGCGCGCTTTGAGGAAATCCTATACACTACTGTTTATGCTCTAAAAACATTCTAAATTACTTCGTTTCGAGTAAATTATGGACGCTACCAACTCAGGACACTTGGAATACATTGGACAAGCAGTATGGAGGAATATTGACAAGTTTTTTGTGGACTTTTATGGACCTTTCTGCCTCGGGCGCTATGGACCTCCATTATTTGAATGTCAGCAGACAGCAAGAAGCCTCCCAGATCTCCAGATGCATTTGAGATATCAAAAAAGTACTCCAGAGTGTTGTTCAGCATGGGGGTGATTAGAAAATGAAGGCTAATCATGTTTTGGGTGTACTATTCCTTTAAGCCAAAACATGGTCAGTTGTCTCTATACCTAACTGAACAATTGCTGTTCTCTACACTTTAGATTTTGAAATGGAACTTTTTTCTATTTAATTTTATATTTTTTTATTAAAAAAATTAATGTATGACCTTGACTGGTTGTTGATTTTCTTTATTCAGACCCTGCTGATTTTTAAATGGTTCCCCCTGCTCTAGATGTATCACTTCTCCAACTCAACCTTAATCTAATGGCTAAATTCACTCAGTATGTCATTGAGCTCATCAAAGGCCTGACAACGAGCCTCTTATTGGATTCCAGTTTGTAGATGAAGGATGGTAGCTCTGAAGGGCTGGACTCGGGCAGCCCCGCTTCAACTGGAGCATTCCCAATATGATCTAGAGCTGAGCTTGGAGCCACATTGTTGCTATCAGATGCTATGTCTTAGTATTCTATATTGCTGAAAATTATTGCATCTTCTCTTAATGATTCTAAATGCTTGTTGCCGTCCCAACTAATAACAGCCTCACCTACGTTAGGGTTAATCGAGCAAATGTTTTCAGTAAATTCAGAGAGCTTTCAGCCTCTAGCCTAGGATAGTGAGGTAATTATTAAGAGTGGGAAAGAATGAAACAAGACAGTGATGTCAGTGATGTACTTTATCTGATGCAGTAGAACTCTTAATTTCCGACAATTCAATCTAAAAAGCCAAAATTGCAGCAAATCAGCGAACACCCATAGAGGTGACAGAAATGTTTCAAAAAATGTGCTTAATTTCTTTACATTTAGACTAAATTGAAATACATTCTTATTCATGTTAAGATAATTATAACAATGACAGCAACTGTTTTTTTTTTTTTTTTTTTATTATTGTATTTCAGGGAGCTTGTGGTAGCTGCTGGACTTTTTCCACAACTGGCTGTTTGGAAGCCGTCACTGCTATCGCCACTGGGAAGCTCGTGCCTCTGGTGACAAGCTTTTACTTTGTTGAAAAAACTTTTATTCTACTACATACAATAACTGTAGTGAATTTAAATAGTCTTTTTTTTTATCCAGTCAGAACAGCAGCTGGTAGACTGTGCCCAGGATTTTAATAACCATGGCTGTAATGGGTGCGTGCTGAAAATGTGTCCATCCACTTTTACTGTTAACACTGTATCATTCATCTGTTTCTAATCCAGGCCTTTATCTTTCATTTAGGGGTCTTCCCAGTCAAGCATTTGAGTATATCATGTATAACAAAGGACTGATGACAGAGGAGGACTACCCATACACTTCTGTGGTATTTTTTTTAGCCAGTTTAAAAACTAACCACCAAAGATGCTCATAATGGCTTATGGTAACGATTTCTTTGTGTTATTTCAGGAGGGTATATGTTCATATAAACCCACCCTGGCTGCTGCTTTTGTGAAGGAAGTGAGGAACATAACAGCGGTGAGTGATCGTCATCATTCATGGACATAGAAGAGTGGATGAAAGTGCGTGAAGAATAAAGCTGTGCTGCTGTTTCTCAGTACGACGAGATGGGAATGGTTGATGCTGTCGCCACTCACAATCCTGTTAGTTTTGCCTTTGAGGTCACTGACGACTTCATGCATTACCATGAGGGTGTGTACACCAGGTGAGAGCAAATCTGCACATTAAATGGCTAAAATTTATATTAGATTCATTGTGTAGGGTAAATATTTGGCTGATGTGTATAGGGGTGGAGGAAGATGTCTTGTTTTATATCACAAAATCCCATTTTCTGCTGTTTGAATCTACATTTCATATAATTTTCTATTTGATTTTAAACTATTGTTACTGCTTAGTGCTCCTGTAATGTTTAAATACTGAAACATGGGGGTTTTTATGCAAAGAGGTTTGTTTTAGTTTTAGTTTTAGTTCCTCATTTGCTATAAAAAAAAAAAAAACAGCCCAGGTTAAAGTCACATGTCACTTTTGGTCTCTTCCTGCTTTCAGCACTAAATGCCACAACACCACAGACAAAGTGAATCATGCCGTGCTAGCTGTTGGCTATGGACAAGAGAACGGTACACCCTATTGGATAGTAAAGAACTCATGGGGCCCTACCTGGGGCATAAACGGGTAAACGTTATTTACTTTTACACAATCCAAATAAATCTACATACTAGGAAACATAAAACGGCTCATCAAAATGTTTTTGCATCACAGGTATTTCCTTATTGAGAGGGGAAAGAACATGTGTGGACTCGCCGCCTGCTCATCCTTTCCAGTGGTTTAATTTTTCTCCAATGATATGTCTCAAAAAATACTAAAAATAATCAAAGTGAGGCATAATTGATTTTTCTTAATCATATATAGTGCATTTTTATGATTCTGAATTTTTATCTTGTAACTACGATAAACTGGATTCTAGTTTATTGTTTGAGGAGTTTTAACTACTGATAAAACACTTTTATATGGTAGATTGAATTAAATTCAGATTTGTTTACAAATGATAACTGAGATGATCAATTTACTGTTAAATCTTTGAGATAAAACTTCAAAATAAAATTTTTTAAAATTTGCTTGTATTTCTTGCATTGGTTTATTGCAGACGTCTGTAGCCTACCCAGATATGATGGCGGCAGCTGAACGGGTTTAGTATTGTCACATGTGAGGAGCCACCGCTGTTCAGTATTTATGTATGGACCACTGTCTCTGTAAGACCAGCGACCAAAAATATGAACAGTTGTTATGTTAGTTTATGAATTACCTTTCTATCTGCTGGAATGAATCACCTTATGTCTTTTAGAAAAAATGTGTTCAGAGTATTAGGGTGCTTGGACTTCACTCCAGACCCTTGGTGAACTGAGTAGACATGTTATAAAAAAATAAAAATAAAAAGGAAATCAGATATACCGTCAGTTGATTAAGTCAAGATTCTACTGGTTTTGAGACATTGCTTGAAAAGATAACTTATCTTTTATCAGTATGTAGAGATCCATCAGAAAAAGTACAAATAAAGCTGTCTGCTATGAGTATTTTATAACTTAATTGTTTTGTTGTTTTAGATCATTATATACATTTTGACATCAGACAAACATAATCTGTATCTACAAAATGTTTTTGAGATACTTTAATTTATTAGTGTTCAAACCATCCTGGAATCATGTAAAAATAATCGTGCCATTGATACACAATAAGAAAATAACAGAATTGTATTAGGGACCATACAGTTTGGCATAGTATGAATTGTCATCATAATAAGCTGGGAAAGATTCTAAGCCATCTAAGACATAATGTTGAATTTAAATACTGTACCTTTACTGATTTGAGTTACACCACCAGACTTGTCATTAAGAATTGAAGGTCAGCACAAGGACACCTTCTTCATGAAGCGTAGCTTAAATTTTTTTAAAAGTGTATCATGGTCATATATTGCATAGCCTACATGTTTTATACACTAGCTGATGAATGGCAAAATTGGATAAAATAAAAATGTCAAAAGCCATCCTTCCAATCAGGGATGTGTAAAGAAAGACACGGTGGTGCTAGAGCAACTGCCCTTTTCCCCTCTGGAAGAAAATGCCAAATTTATTATTTACGTTTTTTATATAGTTTTTGGCCCAAAATAGTATTTTTACAAATGTAAAATCCTATCAAATCAAGAGCCTAGATTTAATAATTTCGCTCTAGAGGACCTGTGGGAGTATTGACCTAGTGGTTGGAGCAGTGTGCTTTTTCTCTAAGAAGGTTGCAAGTGTCAGGTTTGATCCCCACAGCCTCCATTCTGGGTTCCTCAGCAAAACCCAACCCCACACCGCTCCCCAGGTGCCACACAATGGCAGCCCACTGCTCCTCAAGGGGCTGGGTTAAAATGCAGGGAGTGAATTTTCCCAATGTGGGACAATATAGGAGTTTAATTTTTTTTTTTACATGTAGCACTTTTACAGTTTTCTGGAAGTTTGTTCCAGATAAGTGGAGGATAGGAACTAAATGCTGCTTCTCCAGAAGCAACTGCATTTTTCCCTTCAATTGTGTTCTTTTTTCCACATATATGAAAGATATTTCAAAAAAGAAAAGAAAAAAAATGATCTAGTCTATTGTTTTTCAGGTTTGCTTATATATTAGTGGATTTGAAATTGTTATTTATTTAATTGACACCAATGTTGCATTGCTACCTATGGACTGCTGAAGATTAAAGGTCGGCATCAGGCGATGTTTGGCTGTTTGCGGCTCTATAAAGTGCCCTTTTTCCAACCTGAGCACATTTCCCCCCAAAACTGTCAGTGCACTGCTCCCAGACTTTCAAAGCATAATGCATGGGGACAAAAAAACTGATCTATCCAGCAGCTGTGGTGATCGTTGTTCATAAACTATTTGCATGGCAGGAAACATTTGGCACGCTACTCATGGGAGGCCCGGAATCTGCTTAGCTGTTTTGAAAACATCCTGGTACCCTACAATGTTTACTTAAACTTGTTTCAGTGATGTGTTGAAGGGCTTTGTCCAATGCAGGAGAAGATATTCAGCCCCCAAACACCAAGCAGCATGGTGTACGTAGTTAAGTCTAGCAAGGTCATCATATACTTCTGTGTTAGAGAAACTAAACAACCTCTTCACAAAAAAAAGGACAAAGCTCCTCAGGACAAGACCCAGCTTTTCACCCAAACCTTAAGAAAACAGGACAATGTTTTGGTAATGTTTCAGAAAAAAGAATGTTCATAATTTTAGACTGAGAAAATATATAGTTTGACAGAGAAGGATAGGGAGAAATTTACATCAATTGGCAAGATAATTCTAATAAGATTTCAGCTTTCTAAAAACACACATTTCAGTATTGAGCCTTTTTCTAGGTAGTTTCAAACCAATTTACATGTTCTTGCAGGTAACCAAACATCTCCAAAGCTTCCAGGCGGCAAAAGGGACAAACATTCCTCCAAGGCCAATCACCATGTGAATTTAGATAGGCTAAATGGCAAATAACAGACAAACTTGGAACCTCTCCATAATTGCAGACAGAGAAAAACCAATTGGAACTAAATATTTTTTGTCATTTTTTCTTTAACTACTGAAAATGTAAAGATGAAGAAATAAAAAAACAAGAAAATGTCCTTACATGTTAAATGTGACTCACACGAGGATAGCAATTAATAGTCACAGCTTTGTTAACTTATAACCATAGACTCATTTTATCAAGGGCTGCTATAATTGTGTTTATTTTGTCTATGCATATTTTATATGGTGCTGTTTTTGCAACGACAGTAGGGAGAAAAAACTCCAGCATAACCAGGTTGGTGTATGCAACCTGTTGCAAAAGCCGCCTGTTGGTTCAATGAGACAAAAGCATACTGTACAAGAGGAACACAGAAGCACAGATCCATAAATACTTTCTAAGTTAGAAAACATCACGGTCAACTAGCTCCATAGGTGGCTCAGTCTATAGGGCAGAAACTGTTTCAGCAGATGAGCTCCGGGATGGTTTTTATTAGAAAATGGATGGAAGATAGCAGTTGGTCTTAGTTAAAGCAGATCCTGTAGCTTTGTCTAGGAGAGAAACTGGGCTCAACACTGAGAAACGGGACAAACTCTATCTTCTATGATGGAAGTTGTTGGCTTGATGGTTTTACAGCTAAACAAAGCCCCAGACCAGGTGTACCTACTATGAAGAGGAAAAGCAGAGAGAACATAAGGTTGGAAATTGAGCAAACAAATAATGCAAAACTGGAGAATATGTTGAATGAAGCAGAGTTATGAAAAGTGGTCCCCATTTCCTCCTGTAGCCTAAGCCTATAGCAGCATAAATATGGGCTAGAGATAGCTCAGGATAACTGGAGACACTCTAACTATAAGCTTTATCAAAAGGTAAAGTTTTAAGCCTAATCTTAAAAAAACAGAGTGTCTGCCTCACAAATTAAAACTGGGAGTTTGTTCAACACAAGAGGAGCCTGAATAATAATAATAAAAAATATATGCCTCCAATTCTACATTAAGAAACTTTAAACTTTTTAGTTTCACTTTTGTGACACACTGTAAGTAAATGTTTACCTAAATTCAATCTAATTTTAGTTCAGGCATCACTGGTACTGGGTTAAAACTGGCCACCTCTTGGCATATACAAAGACTACTTCTCCCAGAATGCTCTTTCGCGCTATCCGCGAGCCAATAGGGTTTCGTTTTAGTGATTGGGCGCAAAATCCAGTGTTTGTTTTCTTCCTTGTCCTATATTGGAATCTTAAAAATCAGCCTAATGAACGTTAAAATTGTCGAAGCGACCGCGGATGGGTAGACCAAACGCACGTGCTCCAGTCCGGTGTCTCGAGCCATGTTTAGGGAACTGTTTCATGAGCTAACTCCTGTAGCCCTTTAGCTAGCAATACCTAGCTCAGTTTCTCACTCATAATGTCTAGTCTGCCTCAAAATAATCTGAAGGAACAACTGGCAAGACACAGCAATGCTGCTCACAGCAAACTCTCCCTGGCTAAACCCAAAACAGGGTAAGTGTTGTTATTTTACAGCAGATAGCGAATAACGGCAAAAGTTTTAGGCTCTCATCAGAGCTAGCTAGTATCATAATACTTAGCTTTATTTTTTTTTTATTTTAACAGTTTCTTATCCGTCTTACACATTGGCCCCAGATATTTTTTTTAAGTAGTTATAGTTTTGAAAATAATTTTAACAGAAAAGTTACCAAATTTTAGTTTTTTTTTCACTTCTACCGATGAAGCTATAAGCACCGACCAATTATATGAATGCAGTCAATTCACATTATCTAGCCTCTTTGAGTTTAAAATCATCATTTTAATCACACAAAACATGCAAATCCATAATGTAATGTTTGAATTATTAACAGTTAATAAAGGAAACTTGACCCTGTTGTAAGGTGGTGATTTGCTTACCTGTACTGTTTTATTTTACAATATATGATATTGTAAGTCTATTCTAAGACATATGTATTTCTTTTAATGTAAACCTGGTGTCTCAAACTCCAGTCTTCTAGATCTAATGCACCACAGCTTTTAGATGCATCCCTGATCCAACACAGCTTAATTAGATGATTTATTGCCTCCTCGGCATGCCATCAAGTTTGGCAAAGTCCTGGTAGTGTGTCATGGTTTGCTGAAACAGGAAAGCTTGTATAAACTGCATGGCAGTTACTTAGCATCATAAATAAAATATATATTTGTAAATCTAATACAATTTATGGCTTAGAGTTTATCTGTTGATAAATGTTCTGTACTTATCCCTCAAATGATGTTCTTGTTTTATTTTCTTAATGGTTAAGTCACCAACTTCACAAAGGATGATTTGAAATGCAACAGATATTTTTGCTTTTTTATTGGCTTTCACTGAATTAGATTAGAGACCGATCAGTCAGCTGATATTTTTGGCTGATATTGGCTTGTTCTTGTATTGGAATTGGCCGATACGTGTATAGACAGATTTTATTTGTCATTTTGTTTACACAATAGTAAAACAAAAAGAAGTTTTGTTTGGAAACAGCTCACTGGACAATTTCATCTTTTAAAAGTGCAGCCTTGGGAAAAAAAAAAAGTATGAGCTGGCAGGTTCATCATCATTTTTGTTTTTATAGATGTTTCAGTTTTGTTTAAATCATGTGTAATTTTTTTATCATGTAAGCGGAGGAGGAAATAGCAATACCAACTCCAAGAATCAGCCCAAAAACATCAGCAGAACATATCAGGGATCAATTAGACTGACGGTCTAAACAAACCTCTACCGGTTAATCTCTACGTTAGATGCCGATATTTTACACAGATGAGTTTGCCTCTTTTACCAAAAGCACACATGACATGAGAATTACTACAGTGGGAAAAATTTGCATTTACTCATAGTATTACAATATTTATGGTATGCTTTTAAATAATGTTGTCATTGCATATCTGTTTGTTATATCCCGCAGCCACAACTTTAGGTATGTTTACACTCTCATCATAGTCTCAGAACTGAAGCCGACATTGCATAACATTTTTTTTAGGAGACATCATAGCTAGTTGTGTAATCATTAAGTGACTGGAGCAATATAAAAAAAAAAAACATTGGTTGCTGCAGAGTTGCTGATAGTAATTGTCAATTACTATCAGTGTTGTTGGAGTGGGAAAAAATAGACTGAGGGGAAAATGAAAAAATAAGCTAATTATCTTTAAAGATGTTGTTTTGAAAGCGTTTTTCCTTGAGTAACAATTGTATCATAAGAACAGCTTTTTTACTGAATGTTGTCTGTATTTTTCAGGGCTTTCTCGTTCAAAAAGAAATCTTCATCAGGTACAACTAAAGTGGAATTCCCGACCAAGGTAAACAGTCTAAATGCTTTGGCAAACAGGAACGTGAATGTCCCTAAGAACAATTTGGTGACTAAATCTTCTTTAAAATTTTCAAACAAGCTTGAAGGAAATCAAAAAAACAAAATCGACAGCTTCTTCTCTTCAAGTTCAAAATGCAAGTCAGATGTCATCAGTCCAGCAGGTTGCTCCATTACAAAAAGTGAAACACCCTTAGCAGATGCTAGCATTAAGATGCCTGTAGCTCCTGTTAAACCTGACAACTCCCTCTGTGATGGTAAAGGAATCAGCTCAACTAGACTGGATGTATCTAGTTTGAAGATTGATGACTGGGATGATTTTGATGACTTTGAAACACCCGCCAAAGCCAAAAGCGACTCATTCTGCTCAGAGAAATCAGCTGTTGAAACAAAAATAACTTTATCTTCAGATGAAGAGTTCCCAGAGTTCACAGGAAAACAAAGCCATGATGCTGGTAGCTTAAAACCAGAATTGAGCAAGAAGAACAATGACCAGTCTTCTATGGAGACAGAAGAGCAAGAATCTCGTGTCAATAAATCAACTATTTCAGTAGAACCTAGTTTAGGTCATGAACTTTCAGACTATGAAGTGGAGGATACTCCTGTAAAAAGGACTAGAAGGCGTTGTCTTCCTCCACTTGTGACTTCAGTGTTGAGTGATAGTGATGAGGAAATCGGTCACGTCTCTAAAGCTTTGAAAGAAAAAACAGGTAAAGGCTTGTTTGCTTTGTTCAATTTGATTATTTAAAGTAGATACAGATCTAATAAGTGTCCTAAAACAATGAGGGTAATAATGAAATATTTGGATCCTCTTAGATGAAAAGGAAAAATGGATTGATAAAAAAGAACCGGACCTGGATCACACCTTCAAACCTGAGGAAGATCTTGATTACATTCCCCCTTCACCTCCTTCTCAGACTTCTTATACAAATTTTGGAACAAGGTAAGCAAATATCACGCATTAGTGCCAACCTTTGTGTCTTCCAAAACCCTTCCCTACCATCAAGTTTGATTTAAAATCTTTTTCAAGCTTGGAAAAAATTATAGAAAATTATTTGTTTTTCCATTCTTCTCTTTGTTTTCTTGCACCTGTCTGTTCATAAGTATAGGAAACGGGGTTTGTTTGATGATCAAAATGATACATTTGAAGAAATTTCAAACTGGACCACTCATTCACTCATCATCTGTTGGATTTTATTTAAGCAAGATGTTACCTCTTATCTTCAAAGTTTGTGTGTATTAAAACACATGTAGTCAACAAAACAAAGTTGACTCCATAGGTGTTCAAAATCAGCGGCTGTAATGACCGAACTGTACAAAAATCTATGGATTGAAAACATGCAAAGAAAATATTTTAAGCCAACAATGGTTTATAACAACTTTACAACATGCTAGAGATCTATAGCATGTTTTGAAGTCGTTATAAACCTTTGAGGCTACAAAATGGGCATTAGTACAATGACAATTGAGTACTTGTCTGTGTGTGTAAACATTTGCGCTGTCTGCAAAGATGGGTCTGGCAGGTTTTATGATTTATCTTAAACCTTTTTTTTTTTGCTGTGTTTGCAGCATAATATACATTTTTTCCATTATTTTAATTGTGTTATTATTACCTCCATCTTCATTCCCCCAAACTGACTGCTTCAAATGTAATTTATTCACTTAAATTGGGCAGAATGGATTGGTTTGCACATCCTATCAGCTGCATGTGCAGTTTTTGTAGCTCACCCCATCACATCCACTTATTTTTTGCACAATATGCGTTTTGCATAAGCAATTTTGATCCTTTAAATATCCAGCCCTATGTGTAAAATCTTGTAAATTCTGTTGGCTTCTAATTCTGCATAAACACTCAACACACTTTCAAGTGGAAAGGGGCTTTTTCTAAAAAGCCTTTAATATTTTCTTATGAAGAATGTTGGAGAAAGTGTGTTCTATTGAGAATGACTTTAGATTCATCTTAAATTTGGTTTTATCTAGTCTAATTGAATGTTTTCCTCTTCTTTATGAAAGAACTCAATCAGGCAATGTTCAGAGCAGAGATGATGCTTCCCAACCCATCAGCCCTCCCACAGCTCCACCTAAACCGCAACAACTCGCTGGTGACAAAACAAGTACATATTTTTTTTAACCAGTTTTTCCTCTTGAGAATTTTCTTCTGGTATGTATAATTCTCACCTTTTGTAATTGTTGCAGAGGAACAACTCTTTAGTATTATGGAGTCCATCTGTGCTCTGGTTGATTCCATCCCTGAGCATGAACTAATCGCTTTGTCCTGTGGGGATGAACTTTTGCTAAAGAGGGCCCAAAGGTAGGTTCATGTCAGTCAGCAGCAGAAGCGCTATTGTCTCATTTGATGATATACAAACATCATCACAATCACTGATTTTCTCTTGCAGGAAGAGGATTTTAGCTTGTGGGACTGATTCTTTGAGCAGGAGGACACAGCAGCCAGACAGTACAGGGATTTCTGGTTCTTTCAAAGAAACCTTTTCCATCTGTGGTTCTTCCACTACAATGTCCCCCAGCACTTCCCTGCCTTTAGACACTAAAAGGTCCAAACAGCCTCAAAGATCTTCAGTCATCTCTATTGACCATGACTCTGACTGCTTTGATGATTCCAGTTTAAAACCATGGCAAAGGCGAGATAGCAGGAAAATATATGTTGAAGATGACAGTGTTTGCAACTCTCCATCAGCAAACAGCTTCACAAAACCACCAGTTAATATAGAGAAATCAAGCTCTGACGCTAATGATGCAAATCTTTCATTCCCAACCACGTTAGATTATGTGCAAGAAAAATCCAAAACCCCATCACACACAGCCGCGACAGACTTTGAGGAAGATGGCTTTTACATGGACGATTTTGATATAGATGACTTTAATGATTCTGACATCCCTGATTACTTTGATGAACCTCAAACTAAGAATGTAACTAAAAATCTAAGCACTCCATCTGCTGCTGTGAAAGAAGAGGGAGCAAACAAGTCGTCTTGGAACAAGAAACCAGTTTCTCCTGTTGCTGCTTCAAAGCCTCAGAAGATTTATTCACCAGGCAAGTCGACATAGAACCAAAATATGGGAATATTTACTTCTAAAAACATGGAAAAAACAAACACATTTATTTCCTAAAATGTTTAGATCTATGCAGTTTTACATTTGCTCACTAGATGGCAGTAAATTAGACTAAATTAGGATGCATTTCACTATTAACAGGAACATTTTATTTAGCCTCTAAACGGTTTCACTTATTGCCCTCTTCCAATATTAATGCAAAATTTTAGAAGAGTGCATGGTACATTTTCTTGTTTCATGGTTAATAATATTCATTTTAATGCATTTTCACAGATTCTTTCTTTTTTTTTTGTCACATTTTTCAGAGCCCAACTTTAAAAACCCAGCTCATGATCGCTTTCGAGGCTTTAACTTCCCCTATTCACAGGAGATGATGAAGATCTTCCATAAACGATTTGGACTCCATCAGTTCAGGTTTAATCAGCTGGAAGCAATCAATGCTACTCTTCAAGGAGAAGACACATTTGTTTTAATGCCAACAGGTTAGTTTAAGAAGGTTTCTGTTACATTGAAGGTAAAACCAGCTGATTGTTCTGTCAAAATGTTATAATATCAATCCTCTATTGGCAAATGCTACAGCTATAGTTAGTATTTTAAAAGAAAACTGTTTGTAACCTTTTGCAAAAATCTGCACGTCATCAAAAATTGCACTACATTGCAATGTACTCCATTTTTCAGCAGCGTGTTCCAGAAGATTTTTATGTTTCAACCCCTTTACAAGCCATTTAAGACAACAGCTGTAGAAAAACTTATCTTTTTCATCAAACTGATGTGTATTTTCAAATATATTTTATTTATTTTTTTAGGTGGGGGTAAAAGTTTGTGCTACCAATTGCCTGCATGTGTCTCACCTGGAGTCACTGTTGTCATTTCTCCGCTTAAATCTCTTATTGTTGACCAGATCCAGAAGCTCACCACGTTAGATGTAAGTATGCTGGTTGTTGGGAACTGTTTTAGAGTAAAGGAATGACATTGATGAGTGTGTGAAACCTTGGAAGCTTTTAATATTAACCAAACAAGAGAGTTATTCTCTTTTAATAAAAAACAAAACAAAAACAAACTCTCCTTCTTGATCCCTAATAAAACATTAGGTTCATTTTTAATTGGACGGAAGTCCAAATAAGAATTTGTATGATGTTAAGTTCTCTTAAACATAATACATTTGATGGGAACACTTAAGCTGTCACAAACCATTTAAATTTGCGTGTTATTTTCCTATTTTTCAGATTCCAGCAACAAGTTTATCTGGTGATAAAAGTGACAGTGAAGCGGGAAAGATTTATATGCAGCTCTCCAGGAAAGACCCGATCATTAAGCTGCTGTATGTAACGCCAGAAAAGGTGATTTATTAAATTTTTTATATTTTTATTTACAACATTAAGCTAGTGTCTTTTCTTAATACGTTAACATTTAATGTTTATTGTATTTTCTTCAAGGTTAGTGCAAGCAACAGGTTGATCTCAGCTCTGCAAAACCTGTATGAGCGAAGCCTTTTAGCCCGCTTTGTGATTGATGAGGCACATTGTGTCAGTCAGGTGGGTTGCTGAACTTTAGATTTAAAAATGAATACACTCAGAGGGAAAAAATTAAAAGCTGTGCTACTATATATATATATATATATATATATATATATATATATATATATATATATATATTTTTTTTTTTTTTATTATTATTATTTTTTTTTGTTTTGAATAAGTCCCTACATTTTATTTTTTATTTTTAGTGGGGCCATGATTTTCGCCCAGACTACAAGAAGTTGCACGAACTACGTCAGAAGTTCCCCAAAATACCGATGATGGCTCTAACAGCCACCGCCACCCCCCGTGTCCAAAAAGACATTCTCAACCAGCTAAACATGAGTCGACCTCAAGTGTACGTGTTCATTTCCAGATTACATAATTTATTCATGGCCGCAGTTCAGAATAGCCAGCAGTAACTACATGTTTTCTGCTTTTCAGATTTACCATGAGCTTCAACAGAACAAACCTCAAGTACTCCGTGTTGCCCAAGAAACCCAAAAAAGTTGATGAGGACTGCATCAGCTGGATCAAGAAGCACTACCCACGTAAATAATTCAGCCACTCCGATCCTGGTGCTATTTTTGTAAAACTGTTGTGGCTGCAAGGTTAAAAATTCAACTGGATGTGAAGACCTGAGGGCAGCTATAAGAGTCTGCTGAGGGGGAGAAATAGTTGTCTGGCTGCAAAGTCTGGATTTTTTTTTTTTTTATATCTATGTAGAACCCGCTAATTTCTCAATTCATTTTTCACATTGATGGTACAGTTTCACTCAAATAATAGCAACACTTCAGCATCTTTAAGTGGTTTTTGTGTCTCTGATCCTGACAGGTGACTCTGGCATTATCTACTGCCTGTCCCGTAATGACTGCGATGCCCTGGCAGACAGTTTGAAGAGAGCAGGAATACAGGCTCTGTCATATCATGCTGGCCTCAGTGATGGCGACAGAGAATATGTGCAGAGCAAATGGATCAATCAGGATGGCTGCCAGGTCTGATCGCAACTTATGAGGACCCACAATCAGCCCTTAAACATTTAGTAAATGCTCTACTTTTCTTTTTTCTTGTGTCCTTCAGGTGATCTGTGCCACCATAGCCTTCGGCATGGGAATAGATAAGCCTGATGTGCGCTACGTGATCCACGCCAGTCTGCCTAAGTCAATGGAGGGTTACTATCAGGAGTCAGGAAGAGCCGGCAGAGATGGCGAGATCTCGCACTGCATTCTGTTTTATTCCTACACTGACGTCCACCGCATCAAAAGGATCATCAGCAGTATGTAACACAAAACTGTTGGTACTCTTTGCTATAAAATAGACACTCCAAACCCAAAGTGTTAAAATTAAAAAACAAGCATCTAAAGACATCCTTTCTTTAACACAGTGGACAGAGAAGGTGACAGACATGCAAAGGCAACTCATTTCAGCAATCTACACAGCATGGTGCACTTCTGTGAAAACGTGATGGAGTGCAGAAGAATCCAGCTGCTCGCGTACTTTGGAGAGCTGAAGTTCAACAGAAACTTCTGTAAAGAACATCCGGATGTCAGCTGTGATAACTGTGCCAAACCAAATGTATGAAACGTTTTCCTCTGTTAGGATTTGTTTGAAGACCAGAGACAGATATAATGATGTTTTTTGTTATTTTTATTTAATGCAGCAATACAAACAGAGGACGGTGACCGATGATGTGAAGAAGATTGTGAGGTTTGTCCAGGAGAACTGTGAGAAAGTCGGAGCAAGGTTTGGCAAGACTCCTCAGCAGAGCCGACTGACCCTGAACATGCTTGTGGACATTTTTATAGGTAAACAAATCTATGCCCTACCATTAAAGTCAGTGTTTTAAGAAAATAGGAGAAATTATATTCTGTACCTCTGATGCTGGGAAACCTTTTTTTCTCCAGGGGCTAAATCTGCCAAGATACAAACAGGAATGTTTGGGATGGGAGCTGCTTACTCACGCCATAATGCAGACCGTCTTTTTAAGAAATTAGTTCTTGATAATGTTCTAGTTGAGGATCTCTACATTACCAACAATGGCCAAGCTGTGGCTTACATCTCTGCAGGTCCAAAAGCCATGAACATACTTTCTGGGCAAATGGAGGTAACTAATCGCTCATCAGGTTTATACAACGAATATTCTTAGAAAGATTCATCATCATTTAAACCAATAGGATAATGCTACATTCACACTGCACACTAATGAAGCAGCAGAAGCAGCTGGTTTGCACTTCAGGGATCTTCTTAGAAATATTCACTGTAATTTAAGCCAATTGCATAAGGCATTTAAAGTTTAAACAGTCCAGGAATGGAATAATTAAATGGTGTTATGTTTATATGCATGGCATATGTGTTTATTTTTTTGTATTGACACATTTTTCTTTTTAGGGCACAGGAGTTGCAATGTCTAATATATCTAAAAGGAGAAGTTTAATGGCGTGAATACAAGACAAATAAGATAACAACAGAAAGTTTCTGAAAATCAGTAACCATACGTATAGAAACCAAAGATGGGTCTCAATATAAAAGACTCCAAAAGGCCAAAGTCTTAGTAAATTATCAAAGTGTTGTGGAGGGATTTTTAGGCACATTCAATACATTAGAAGAAAAACTAAAAAGTTTATGTTTCGGTAACTGTGTTCAATAAATGAAACACTTTATAGATTAAATGCAGACACAGTAATACTTCTGAAACCCCAGCATTAGGAGAAGGAGAGGTAAGGAGGAATGTGAGAGTAATTTACACGGAGATGTACATTTCTCAAGAATAAAAGCTGTCTGCCTCTGTTTCACCCTATGGGGCTCAAATAGTAATAAAATAACATCAGTTCTGCTCCCATTTCTCTGAGCAACTGCTTTTCCCCACATATCAGCCCATAGCTTTTGCTCATGATTCTTTAGCTGCTCTGCTATGAAAACATTGTTCTGAGGACACGATCTGTAATGCCGCTCAGTCATTGTCTTGACTGAATGGAACACATGTAAGGGTTAGGAAACTGAGAAAATACTGACTTACATCCAGGTTTTAGCTGCCTTTGTCGAGACATTCAGTCTGAGATGCTGCAGCGTGGGATCAACCTACTTCTGGCAATTAGCCTTCTCTTACAAAGACTGAACAAAGTCCAAGAAGTCCTGCAGCCAATCTGTACCAGTCGCACGATCCATACATTCAACTCATTTGTGTGTGAGCAACAAGAAATCCTTCCAAAATAGAAATATGCTAACTGCACTGGTGCTAGGAAGCATCCTCCTTCCTAACTACCAGCACTATTCTGGGAGGGGAGGAGGCAGCTCAGAGATGCATGCATGAATAAAGCAACAGTTAAAATGTCAAACTTGATTGCATATGATGTAAGCTCTTAAATGTTACCAGCACATCATCATTCAAACACAAAAAGTATAACTTCAAAAGTATTCTGCAACCAGCAGCTTTAGAGCCACACGTATGTGTGGCACCTCTGCATTTGCACTTAATAATGGCCTAAAATGGAAATGGAAAAGAAGCAACTAATGTTGCTAGAATAATGCATACCTGTCTTAGATTTATTGGGTATAGATATAATCTCAACAGCAGAAGGACTTTAAATTATCAAGATGTTTTTAGAGCTGGTTTTCTTGAAAAATAAACCCACTTGATCTCAAGTGGGTTTGTTTTTCATCGAATAACATCCTATGGAGGCAAATATGTGCTTCATTCAGGCTCGGACTGGTAATCTGTGATACCGGACATTTGCCCGGTGGGCAGTTCCTAATTTCAGCATGAGAGGGCCGCAACTCCTTAAATCATAGCGGCCCCAATGCTTACTCTCCAGCCGAAGCACCTACCTGTGACAGTAAAAAACTCAAGGTCAACTACCTAAATGATGCATGTAGTATATATAGCCCTTCTTTGTCATGCACATCCTTGTGACAATTGGAAGATGGTGTAATTTTCTATTTCTTCAAACTGTAAAATCCTTGAAACAATACTTTCTTTAAAGCAAACTACGATGTTCCTCTTAGATTTGGCGAATTTATGTTCCAATATTTGGCAAAAATATGTTGCCATGTATGATTGGGTTTTGCATCTGTTTACATTATTCCATTTCATTGCCCACATGCTAGCTAGAATCGCAACGAATGCTTAGACACCACTGAGCTTTTTATGTTTTCGTTCTTGATGAACTGCCTGTCTGCCTCTATATTATATTGTTTGTTGGTGTTCGGAGCGACCGAACCTGCCTGCCTTATCATGCTTCCCCCCGCCTGCCCGGGAAGGCTCGCTTCGGGTGCACTGTAGTCAACCAAAATCTCTGACTGTTTTAAAATCCCATCTGGAAATTTTTAGGTATGAAAAGTAGGACATGTCCAGGAAAAAGAGGACATCTGATTTGCTTTTGACTGTGGTTTTTTTAATACATTGTATAAAATGTATTAAACAGATTTCCTATAGCTGATATTCAACAAAGACAATAAATTGTTTTATTAAAAGGTCATAGTTAGTCAGCAAAGCTTCAACATTTATGGTAATAGACGACTTTTAATCAGCCGGACCCAGAACAAAATGGCTCCTAGTCCAGCTGCAGACTGGCATCTTCATCTTGGATAATTGCTTAACTTCATCTACTAAGCTAGAAAAGTGAAACGTTTTGTCTTTACTTTGTTTGTTGGTGAATACAAAAACATTGTTCTACATTTGTCACATCCAGGTGGAGTTCTATGAGACAGAGAGCGCATCCAGCATCAGGAAGCACAAAGCTTCTGCCTCCAAGAGTGTCTCCAAAAGAGAGGAGATGGTTCAGGAATGTCTGAAGGAGCTGATCGATCTGTGCAAGCAGCTGGGCAAAGCATTTGGTCTTCATTATTACAACATCTTCTCCACTGCCACCTTAAAGAAGATATCTGGTAATTATTTAACCTGCGAATCGGTTGGATGTGCAGCAACTGCATTATTTTCTAACTTTCTGTGTTCTGAATCCAGAGAGGCTTTCTTCTGATCCAGAAGTCCTCCTACAAATTGATGGTGTGACGGAGGACAAACTGGAGAAGTATGGAGCTGAGGTCATTAAGGTGCTTCAGAAATACTCTGAATGGCAGCTCACTGGTAGGAGGACACACTTCAGTACATTACTGTTTTTAGGGGGATGTGGTATACAGTGTTGAATTGATGAGTTTTGTCTCTGTAGTAGAAGAGCAGACTGAAAATCCAGGAGATGGCTGGATAGACACCAGACGCTCAGAAGATGAGGGTATGGAGTCCTCCACCTACTTCTGCAACCAGCCTGCTCAGGGACAGAAGAGGAAGAAGGCTCCATTCTTCAAGTATTCTAAGAAAAGAAAAGGATATGGAAAACAAAGCTACTCTTCTAAGGGGTACGTGGAGTCATGATCATCTCTACAGCAGGCTTTTAGCTAGCAATACGCACGGGCGTACATTGTAAAGCCTTTACAAAAAATATTAGAAATTGTACGCTCTGTTTTTGGGATGTACGGATTAGGTACGCCCTAATTCGCACCTGGAATAAGGTGGAATATCTAATGTCTTTACAGACAACTTCATCTTTAAAAAGTTAACGAAAACTCATTGAATTCCTGATAACTATAGGATTATTTTGAGGTGTATTTGTTCTTTGGGTCAATATTGTCAGTGAAAACTGGGGAGGGGGCGCGATCTGTCCTAAATCCGTAGCAAATGTCAAACAGATGCTGATTTTTTTCTCCGTTGTTCTTTGAGATAATTGGAGTCTTTTTTCCAAAAGATCGATAAATGCCTGTTCGTTGGTAACGGTGAGCTTATTTTGCCCTTTGGACATTTACAATTAGTATATATCTGCCCTTTGGCCAGATACACCTGCTTGTGTAACACATCAGCTTACATTTACAAAATTGCACTAAGATACATGAAAATGTGACAATCAAGTTTCAGAAATAGTTTCGGTTTAAGCTGTATTCTCAACATACAGGTGCTGGTCATAAAATTAGAATATCATGAAAAAGTAGATTGATTTCAGTAATTCCATTTAAAAAGTGAAACTTGTATATTATATTCATACATTACATACAAACTCATATATTTCAGATGTTTATTTTGTTTAATTTTGATGATTACAAATGACAACAAATGGAAATCTCAAATTCATCATATCAGAAAATTAGAATATTACTGAAGACCAATAAAAACAAAGGATTTATAGAAATGTTGGCCAACTGAAAAGTATGAACATGAAAAGTATGAGCATGTACAGCACTCAGTATTTAGTTGGGCCTCCTTTGGCCTGTATTACTGCAGCAATGCGGCGTGGCATGGAGTCGATCAGTCTGTGGCACTGCTCAGGTGTTATGATAGCCCAGGTTGCTCTAATACAGGTGCTGGTCATAAAATTAGAATATCATGAAAAAGTTGATTGATTTCAGTAATTCCATTTAAAAAGTGAAACTTGTATATTATATTCATACATTACATACAAACTCATATATTTCAGATGTTTATTTTGTTTAATTTTGATGATTACAAATGACAACAAATGAAAATCTCAAATTCATCATATCAGAAAATTAGAATATTACTGAAGACCAATAAAAACAAAGGATTTATAGAAATGTTGGCCAACTGAAAAGTATGAACATGAAAAGTATGAGCATGTACAGCACTCAGTATTTAGTTGGGCCTCCTTTGGCCTGTATTACTGCAGCAATGCGGCGTGGCATGGAGTCGATCAGTCTGTGGCACTGCTCAGGTGTTATGATAGCCCAGGTTGCTCTAATAGTGGCTTTTAGCTCTTCTGAATTGTTGGGTCTGGTGTATTGCATCTTCTTCTTCACAATACCCCATAGATTTTCTATGGGGTTAAGGTCAGGAGAGTTTGCTGGCCAATTAAGAACAGGGATACCATGGTCCTTCAACCAGGTACTGGTAGCTTTGGCACTGTGTGCAGGTGCCAAGTCCTGTTGGAAAATGAAATCTGCATCTCCAAAAAGTTGGTCAGCTGCAGGAAGCATGAAGTGCTCTAAAACTTCCTGGTATGTGGCTGCGTTGACCCTGGACCTCAGAAAACACAATGGACCAACACCAGCAGATGACATGGCACCCCAAACCATCACTGACTGTGGAAACTTTACACTGGACTTCAAGCAACGTGGATGAAGTGCCTCTCTTCTTTTCCTCCAGACTCTGGGACCTTGATTTCCAAAGGAAATGCAAAATTTACTTTCATCAGAGAACATGACTTTGGACCACTCACCAGCAGTCCAGTCCTGTTTCTCTTTAGCCCAGGCAAGACGCTTCTGACGCTGTCTGTGGTTCAAGAGTGGCTTGACACAAGGAATGCGACAGCAGAAACCCATGTCTTTCATACGTCTGTGTGTGGTGGTTCTTGAAGCACTCACTCCAGCTGCAGTCCACTCTTTGTGAATCTCCCCCACATTTTTTAATGGGTTTTGTTTCACAATCCTCTCCAGGGTGCGGTTATCTCTCTTGCTTGTACACTTTTTTCGACCACATCTTTTCCTTCCCTTCGCCTCTCTATTAATGTGCTTGGACACTGAGCTCTGTGAACAGCCAGCCTCTTTAGCGATGACCTTTTGTGTCTTGCCCTCCTTGTGCAAGGTGTCGATGGTCGTCTTTTGGACAACTGTCAAGTCAGCAGTCTTCCCCATGATTGTGTAGCCTATAGAACTAGACTGAAAGACCATTTAAAGGCTTTTGCAGGTGGTTTGAGTTAATTAGCTGATTAGAGTGTGGCACCAGGGGCCATCAATTTTGAACCTTTTCACAATATTCTAATTTTCTGATATGATGAATTTGAGATTTTCATTTGTTGTCATTTGTAATCATCAAAATTAAACAAAATAAACATCTGAAATATATGAGTTTGTATGTAATGTATGAATATAATATACAAGTTTCACTTTTTAAATGGAATTACTGAAATCAATCTACTTTTTCATGATATTCTAATTTTATGACCAGCACCTGTAGTAGATACACGGAAATAAAAGCAATCCTTTCTCAGCTGTTGGTTTGCAGATAGTGTTGTAGTAATTGTAGACTGTTTTTCAGTTTATGTTCACTTGTTGTATATGTAACAATCAGGTTTCATCTTAAGCAGTAGGTTTAGGTCATACTCTGACTGTTTGAAATAACCTATAAAACACAATATTCTACCTAAAAATGATCTTATGTTTTCCTTATGAAATTACCACCTCTAATCAAGCAGACATAATTCCCATAATCAGAAAAAATTGGTGTTGTAACAAAGACGAAAAAGTTAGCTGCATTCCACCTCAAAATGCAGGAAATTGTGCTTCAGTCTAAATTTCAAAATATTCCGGACCCCCTACAATGCTACGGTAACGCCTCACAAAGCCTGAAGAAACGATGCACCAAAGTGTATACCCTATAGAATATTCCTAGCTAAAAGCCTGCTTTACAGGTTTCCTCCATCTTTGCTTGTTTGCCAATATTTTTTTATGAGCATTGGATAAAATGTATAATCAAAATAACTCAGTTTTTATTTCCTAAAGCAAAATGCTTTCCACACTAACCTGGCCCTTTATAAGGCCCACACAATCTCACTACCAGCGCCATGATTGACTCTCAGCTTGATGGTTTACTCTTATTTCCACAGCACTGAGTGACTTCTGATTTTTTTTCTTCTTTTGTATTTGTGGATGTAGTCGTGGATACAGCTCCACTGAGTCCTCGTATTCCGGTTCCAGGGGTGGCTCCCAAAGCGCAGGCCGAGGGTCTAGGAATGCTGCAGGAGATGCACGAGGAGGCAGGACACCAGGAATCCTGTCGGCCCCGACACCTCGAAACAACCAGCGTCCCTTTTTGAAACCAACCTATTCTCACATGAGCTAAAAGCTGCTTAAATCGCAAACCCGTCGGTGTTCAGCTAGTTTAAAGTTGTGCAACAGCTTTTAAATGTGAGAACTGTACATAATAGTCTTGTTCCCATGCTAAATGTTTACATACATGTAATTGTTGTAAATTGATGTGATATTTAAAGTGTTATGGATCAGTGAGTTTCTTTTGACTAATCTTTCACTTTTTGTAATAAAGAATATGTAGAATAGAATTTGTGACTATTTCACCAAGTTTTCTGCATTTAGTCATTTAAAAGGGAAATTGAGAGACAGAAACCACATCAATAGATGCATTGTTTTTGCTTTTATTTTTTTTTATTAATTTATTTCAAATTTGAATAGCATCCTTTAATGGCACCAGATACAGGGGGCTATTGGAGAGAAACAATATTTTTAGCAACTTGTACACAAGCTTGCCTACAGTACAAACATTGGGTTGGAATGGATCAGACAGAACAGGAACTGGATTTGGCACACAGGTTTATATAAGATTTACATTTTTAAAATACTGAACAATTTAACAGCAATATCCAATTGAAGGAAACAAAAAGAAAAAATACACCACCAGACACGGAAACGCTTGTATGCGTTATGTGGGTCTGTAATACCTGGGAGATGACTGGGAAAAGCAGAGCTGGGTGTCTTGAAATGTGGCAAGTTTCATTAATTGTTTGCAACATGCCTTGCCAAGATCACATATGAAAAAGTTGATTTATTCTGCTTATTTTATATATATATATATAAAAAAAAACAGTTCAACCCCTTTATATGCCTGAGATGGTGTAAAAAAAAAAAAAACTTATTTCAGCAGTTAAGGATAAATCATGTCTTCCATATGTGGAAAAGATGGTTTCAAGAACAGATACCCCTATTCTCTATATAAATCATAGGCAACAAAAATTATAGTTTCACATATGACCAAATATAGAAATTTACTTAAAGAAAAACAAAAAATCCATGTAAACGTAAAATAGTATGTCAGTATTGAATGAAAAAACAAGATTTAATCTTCCCCCAAGTTTATATTCAGCATTTTTTACGTGTCCCTTTTTCAAGAAAAAAAATTGAGACGATGTAGAGCTCTTGCTGAAGTTGACAATTCCAGCCACTTTGGTTATTGCAAAATACAGGCACAAGGAACAATATGTCAATCATAAAGACAGCAGAATAAACATCAACGTAAGAAGTGTCAAAAAGGAACTTACTCAGTAGAGCTGTTACAAAGTAGTCAGGTCATCGGAGAAAGCCCAGCAGCAGTTTCATATGTGCTTATTTAAAGAAACAGACGTTTATGTATCATGAAGTCTGTGCGTCCCACCCTGTGCTCTTACAGCTTATTGCTCCTAGAATGATGCTGCCTTTTAAAAAATATATGTTGTATGTGCAGAGGGAGAGCAATAAAGCTACATAATGCTGACAGAAGTCAACTAAACGCCTTTACAGACTTCAAAGAAATGTTTAAAAACGAGACAGCTGGGTAAAGAAGCATGGAAATCCAAAAGTGCCACAATCAAATGTCATTGATAAATGTTTTTAAAAAAAACTTGCATATCTAATAACAGTAAGTGAAAGGAAATCTAAAATTGAAATGTTAAACCATATATAATTATTTTCCTATTGCTTCTTCCTGTTACTTCATTACTTACTGTTGTAACAAAGTCTTAGCGTAGCTC